>NC_138772.1:385591148-386338648 GCF_965119305.1 Pelophylax lessonae
CATGCCTGAGCAGGCCCAACTTCAAAAAGACTTAGTGGGCTCGCGGTCACCTGAGGAGACATTCTTTGCCGTCTTCCTGGAAGACTGTCTGGACCTCCAATTTCGGTTGAATTCTCGACCAGGTCTATAAGTACGAGCCTCCCTGGCCCGATCGGGGACAAACTTCCTACTAGACTGTCCCTTCTTGATATTAAACTGGCACCGATCCTGGGGAAGAAACCCAGACTTCCCGCCCGTAGCCCGAGTTATGGCCTCGTCAAGCTTGTTCCCAAAAAGGGAGGACCCCTCAAAGGGAATGCGGCACCAGACTTGCTTTGATGCCGGATCAGCAACCCAAGGGTGGAGCCATAGGACTCTCTTAGCCGTGACTGAGGACAGCATAACTCTTGCCAACAGACGGATCAGATCTATGGAAGCCTCCCCAAGGAACGACGAGGCCAGCCTAAGCTCCTGGATTGGGGAACTTCTGGCAACCTCCTCCAACACTGATCTGACAGATTCATCCACCACGTCAGCCCAAGATTCCATGGCCTTAGATAGAGCGGATAAGGCCAGGGCTGGTTTGCAGGCCATAACTGCCGTGAGGTAGATCCTTTTCAAATCGGAGTCCATCCTTCGATCCAGCGGATCCTTAAACGAGACCGTATCCTCTAGGGGAAGGGTCACGTGCTTGACCAGTCTCATCACTGCTGCGTCTACTAAAAGAGGAGACTCAAGATTTTTAACATCTTCCTCTTTAAAAGGGTATAGTTTGGCCATCTTGGAGACTAAGGAATTCTTTCGTTCCACCTTTCTCCACTCCTCTGAGATAATTTCTCCCAACTCTCCCAGGAAGGGAAAATTAACACGCTCCTTATTGAGCTGTTTAAAGTACTTCTTTTGTTTGGGAGGGGGAACAGCTGACTCCTCCCAGTTTAAGGTCTCCCTGACCGCTTTTACCAGAGAAGGCACCAAGGCATACTCAAAACCCAGGCAGGGATCCTGAGCTTCGGAGTCGCTACCTGATAAGAGCATCGACTGATGGCTCGTATGGGCAGACTCAAAATCTTCCTGTACTTGAAGCGTTACAGGGGAAGGGCTTGGGGGAGCCATTGCAGAGCCTTGAGATTGACTGACACCCATCTCAGCTAAAGAGTCCTTCACTACCCTTTTAACCAGGGCTTCAATACGTTGATTGGAAGTATCCCTTTCTCCCGCAGCCTGGGAGAAACACCTGTCACAGAGGGACTTCCTTTCAGGGACACTAGCGCCACAGCCCCAACAACCTGCTTTTTCAGGTTTTCGTGAGTGACTGGCTGATGTGGACGCTCTTTTATGATGATGGGAGCCCGATCGGGATTTCCCAGCAGAGTGCCGGTGGCAGGAACTCGAACGCCTTTCGCTTCTTTGAGAAGAGTGCCTAGTCTCTGAACGAGAAGGGCTGAAACAAAACAGAAACAAAAGAAACACAGACAGGAAGCTAAGAACACCTGAGTTCCAATCCCCCCCCCTGTAACCCGCACCCCCACTAAGAAGCCCCCAATACCTGTTAAGGGCGGGCTGACCACCGGAGGGCAAATTAGCTTCCATTCTGGCGCTGACCTACAGGGATGAGCCGGACAGCGATGTCAGAAACCATGAAGCAGTGGGGGGAGAAGGAGGGGGGGGGGGAAGCTCCCAAACTGGGGCCAGTTACTCACCAGGAACCAGGTGGGAAACCAAGCAGAGCGGCAGCAATGCAGCAAAAGGATCTTCCAGGAAGAAAAATCAGCTGGCAATAGCACAGGCTACAAGCAACAGCAGCGTGTATAAACACAGAACTGCTGACAGTTCTGAGAGTTTAAATATGGCGCTTGGTGACGTCATCAGAGATCGCCGCCAAAGCCGACCTACAGCGGTAATGCGGCGCATGCGCGAGAGCCAAGCCTCGTTCCCGAGGCGCCGCACATGCGCAGTAGCGTACCGCACCGGCGGCCGATCAGGAAGTGATCGCTGACCGGCCCCGGACCACTAGCCACCAGGGAAATGAAGAGAAAACACAGGTAGGCACAAACAGGCAATAAAATAAGCAAATAACAATATATGGAATATTTTACTCACGAACCGCTGGCCACCAAGGATGGATGCACACACCGGACTTATGACACTCCTAGGGTACCGGCCACCCGCAGCAGCTGGGCTTTTTGGCCAAAGGCTGCATACATCTTCGCCCCTACTCCATACCCCGCAGCAGCTGGGGCTTATTGGAGAGCTCAATACCCGACTGGTAGAGACATCCATCTCCCGGGATCCATCTTCAGGTAGGATATCAGGTAATCCTTTGGAGGACAAAAAAAGAACACGTGTGCTGAACAGGTGCAAAGATTTATGGGAGTGAAACCCGATACGTATGCTGCCATGGAGTCTGTCAGGAAAGAGTTATTACTGATGATAAAATAGAAACAATACAGCATTATTCCAATCCAGGGGAGCCAGTAATTTTGATAGAAAATCCTGGAGGTGACTATTCTCTTTTTTTCCAGCAAAGTAATGAGTGAGCTCAAAAGGTCTTTTGTCTTCTATCCATATACAGTATCTCACAAAAGTGAGTACACTCCTCACATTTTTGTAAATATTTTATTATATCTTTTCATGTGACAACACTGAAGAAATTACACTGTTCTACAATGTAAAGTAGTGAGTGTACAGCTTGTATAACAGTGTAAATTTGCTGTCCCCTCAAAATAACTCAATACACAGCCATTAATGTCTAAACCGCTGGCAACAAAAGTGAGTACACCCCTAACTGACAATGTTCAAATTCAGCCCAAAGTGTCAACATTTTGTGTGGTCACCATTATTTTCCAGCACTGCCTTAACCCTCTTGGGCATGGAGTTCACCAGAGCTTCACAGGTTGCCACTGGAGTCCTCTTCCACTCCTCCATGATGATATCATGGAGCTGGTGGACGTTAGAGACCTTGCACTCCTTTACCTTCTGTTTGAAGATGTCACACAGATGCTCAATAGGGTTTAGGTCTGGATACATGCTTGGCCAGTCCATCACCTTTACCCTCAGCTTCTTTAGCAAGGCAGTGGTAGTCTTGGAGTTGTGTTTTGGGTCGTTATCATATTGGAATACTGCCCTGCGGCCCAGTCTCCAAAGGGAGGGGATCATGCTCTGCTTCAGTATGTCACAGTACATGTTGGCATTCTTGGTTCTCCCAATGAAATGTAGCTCCCCAGTGCCGGCAGCACTCATGCAGCCCCAGACCATAATACTCCGACCCCCATCCATGACTGACTGTAGGTAATACACACTTTGTATTCCTCACCTGGTTGCCGCCACACATGCTTGACACCTTCTGAACCAAATAAGTTTATCTTGGTCTCATCAAACCACAGGCCTTGGTTCCAGTAAACCATGTCCTTCGTCTGCTTGTCTTCAGAAAACTATTTGCGGGCTTTCTTGTGCATCATCTTTGGAAGAGGCTTCCTTCCGGGACAACAGCCATGCAGATCAATTTGATGCAGAGTGCGGCGTATGGTCTGAGCACTGACAGGCTGACACCCCACTCCTTCAATCTCTGCAGCAATGCTGGCAGTAATCATACGTCTTTTTCCCAAAGACAACCTCTGGATATGATGCTGAGCACGTGCACTTAACTTCTTTGGTCGACCATAGTGAGGCCTGTTCTGAGTGGAACCTGTCCTGTTAAACCTATGTATGGTCTTGGCCACCGTGCTGCAGCTCAGTTTAAGGGTCTTGGCAATCTTCTTATAGCCTAGGCCACCTTTATGTAGAGCAACAATTTTTTTTTTTCAGACGTTCAGAGAGTTCTTTGCAATGAGGTGCCATGTTAAACTTTCAGTGACCAATATGAGAGAGTGGGAGCGATAACACCAAATTTACCACACCTGCTCCCCATTCACACCTGAGACCTTGTAACACTAACAAGTTACATTACACTGGGGAGGGGAAATGGATAATTGGGTCCAATTTTGGACACTGTCACTTGGGGGTGTACTCACTTTTGTTGCCAGCGGTTTAGACATTAATGGCTGTGTGTTGAGTTATTTTGAGGGGACAGCAAATTTACACTGTTATACAAGCTGTACACTCACTACGTTACAATGTAGCAAAGTGTCATTGAAAAGATATAATAAAATATTTATAAAACAATGTGAGGGGTGTATTTACTTTGGTGAGATACTGTATATAAAAACTAGTTAAACCAGTTTGAGCAACATTCCCAGAGTAAGAAAGTAAGATTGGAATGACACAATATACATAGACATGTTGTGTATATATACAGAAGTGATTACTTATACATTATATAAAACAAGAGTCGCGCTAAATGTGCAGAACTGTGAACTCATATAGAGAACTAAAGTCCATAAACCATGCGTAACACCAAAGGCTAAGACAGAGGGATAAGACCATCAATACAGTTCCAAAGAGATAACAAGTAGATGAAATGAAGTTCATATGGTCGTCCACCCAGGTGTATGTATATAAACACAGACAATCAGTGAAACCTCCACCACATGAAGCCTCTTACCAGAGGAAGGAAGGGTTAAAGCAGTAAGTAGTTATGGGACTACTACCACCCATATCCTGCAAGGCAGCTCCTAGAAAGTCCTCCCGAACTTGTTCAAAAGAAGCGAACCATCTGGGATGAATTCCAAATCCACTGGAATGGGCTGGATCCACTTTTAGCAAAGTATGCATATAATACAAAACAGAAACAAGCCCATAGCGTGATAACGTTTAAAACATTTAATGAAAGATAAAAGACATGCACTCACCCTGTGTTGAACGTAATACAGCAAAAGTGTAAATAGATGACCCCAAGGCACAGGGCGGGCAACTCCGGTATTCGGGCGTGATAAGGAGTGTAGACTCAGCACCTCCCGAAGCTTTTCGTCCACCGACGTTGTCAAGGGGGTATGGAAAACACTCATCACGCCAATCAATATAAAGTAAATCTAGGAGGTGGACGAAAAGCTTCGGGAGGTGCTGAGTCTACACTCCTTATCACGCCCGAATACCGGAGTTGCCCGCCCTGTGCCTTGGTGTCATCTATTTACACTTTTGCTGTATTATGTTCACCTCAGGGTGAGTGCATGTCTTTTATCTTTCATTAAATGTTTTAAACGTTATCACGCTATGGGCTTGTTTCCGTTTTGTATTATATGCATACTTTGCTAAAAGTGGATCCAGCCCATTCCAGTGGATTTGGAATTCATCCCAGATGGTTCGCTTCTTTTGAACAAGTTCGGGAGGACTTTCTAGGAGCTGCCTTGCAGGATATGGGTGGTAGTAGTCCCATAACTACTTACTGCTTTAACCCTTCCTTCCTCTGGTAAGAGGCTTCATGTGGTGGAGGTTTCACTGATTGTCTGTGTTTATATACATACACCTGGGTGGACGACCATATGAACTTCATTTCATCTACTTGTTATCTCTTTGGAACTGTATTGATGGTCTTATCCCTCTGTCTTAGCCTTTGGTGTTACGCATGGTTTATGGACTTTAGTTCTCTATATAAGTTCACAGTTCTGCACATTTAGCGCGACTCTTGTTTTATATTATTTGTTCCAGCATTCCAGGTGTTCAGAGTTCGCTGCTATAAAGGCGCAGGTTTCAATTTTTCAATATATTCATCTACTTATACATTAACATAATAGATAACATAAAAACTATTACTAAGTTTCTTGTAAATCAATAACTATTAAAACCTACATTGCAGAAGACAGCAGCACAGGGCATTGGACGTTAATAATGTCCCTTGTGCTGATTTTTTTTTTTTTCTGCGCAAACTTGGCTTTTACGCTTTTTCAGCAGTCAATTGAATCACTTATTAAGTATACAACTTCTTTACCTTAAACCCTTGCCTATGTTCCAGTTAAGCTGCTGCCATGACCATTCCCCTGGTTTCCTGTTTCGGAGTGGCTTCCTTCTTTTGCAGTGCCCAATGGAGTCACCTTTGCTTATAAGGACTAGAGTAATGTCTCCATACAATAGAAACACACATCCCACAGACTCTGCACAGCATACCTCTGTAAAATGCTATTATATAGTTGCATAATAATCAATATTAAAATATATTTACACACTCCAAATGTGCTCCAAGGTTTAATAAAAAATAATAATGTCCTATTGGGATGGACAACATATAATCTGTTCTTGCTTTGTTTTTCCTAATACTAAACACTTCCTGATTGTAGAGGCAGAGCTACCTTGAGCTACCCAAAATCTTCAATATCTGTCACAATTGCCTGTTCCCCTGTTGCGCTCTGTGGTTCCTTCCACCTGCCCCTTCGTGACTATTGTGCTCAGCAGTGATGTAGGATCCAACAGAATAGACCAAAAAAAATTAACGGGTGCCACTGGCATCCTACACTTCAGGAAGTGTTCATTTCCAAAAATTCTTCAACAGGTCTCATCAATACAGTGTAATAGAGTGGTGTAGCCTCTTTTTAAATAGCAATTTATTAATGGCCTTAAAGTATATGCAAACTCAACCACTTAAATCTCAGATAAGCTTTAACATCTTTATAATCATTTCAAAAATGAATTTTCAATATTTTTTTGAAAAATTATTTTTATTATTTTCAATATTTTTAAATCTGCAGCTTTCAATTCAATTAAACTTAGTGGTCCTACCATGAAGGCACTTTCTGTTATAGAGTGAGAACATTCTGTCCTTGTCCCCCAATTGCATTCCTGTGCTGTCACCATGTACATTAAGCTATCAATGGAAACTATAAATGGCAGTTTCCACACACATTATGCAGACATCCACCATCAGGAAACCCATCCTAAGAAATATGCTAGTTTGTGTCTAGTCACCGGCTGCAAAGAGTCTCCAAAAGATCAGCGGTAAGATGGAACAAAGGCTAAAGAAAACAAGTATTTAAAAAATTGTCTATGTTACACTATGCTTTTATACAATAAAGTCCCCCGTGCAACAGTATACAAAAAAGTGAATTACCCAGTGCTTCTGTGGAAAAAAAATGTACAAAAAAAACAATTCTCTGGGGTAGCTGCTGCTCTAATAGTACATTTACACTGTGCTTTTACAAACTATGTATATACATCATTAGGTGGGGATTTACATCTACTAGTTAATTATTAAATGCTAGTCAATGCTAGTTGCATTATATTTACCCTCCTTCAGTACTTTGAGTACCAGGGGCAGACTGGCAAATTTCAGCCCAGGGGGCAAGTACAAACCTGAGGCCCATGGTGTGGCGACTCGGCCCAGCTCCCACTCTCCCTCTTCCTGTCCTCCTCCTGACCCTCTTTCCAGGCTGAAGCTCCGCTCCCGGTACTCTCTATTCACCGATTCAGGACATTCCTTAGGATATCTACTTTCTAAAAAGTGGTAATTTAGGGGGGTTTTGTACTGCCCTGCCATTTTAGCACTTCAAGAAATGAGAGTCAGAAAGTAAAAGCTGCATAAATTCCAGTATTTACACCATACTTTGTAGACATTATAACTTTTGCCCAAACCAATAAAAATACGCCTATTGAGATTTTTTTGTCAAAGACATGTAGCTAAATACATTTTGGCCGAAATATATGATAAAAATTGAGTATATTGGATATTTTTTAAAAGACAAAGTAGAGAATGTCATTTTTTTCTCAAATATTTTTTATTAATATCACAAAAAATAAAAAGCGCAGTGGTGATCAAATACCACCAAAAGAAAGCTCTGCTTGTGGGAAAAAAAGGACGTAATTTTATTTGGGTACAGCATTGCAGTTAAAGTCACGCAGTGCCAAGTTGAAAAAAGTGGCCTGGTCATTAAGGGGGAAAACCCTTCGGTCCACAAGTGGTTAAAGTTGATTTGAGTCCTTTTATGTCAACCGATTCATGCAAATATTGTAACATTTTAAATAAAGAATTAAAAATAAAGGCTAAAGGAAACATTTTACTGATAGCACATTTTCTACACATCAGGCCATATGGACTTTTCCTGTTAGGCTGGCCGTAGATGGAAATTCACTAGATTCCCCTATCAACACAGACAGTGTTGACAGGGGAATTTCTCCTGTTCACCCATTGTGTTCTCCTGGCAGGGGGCGAGGGAAGCCAGGGATTATTGCTAGCATTTATAGCAACCGCTTGCAATAATCGCAACTCTGGCAGGCTGGTTGTCAATCGATCGACTTGGGTTCATTCAGCCTGCCCATACATGTTTGAACTTGCTGAGATTGGAACTGTCTATGGCCAGCTTAAGCATTTTCAGAAGAATGTCAGCAATAGCAGCTCAAATATTTCTCCTAGGAAAGGTTATATTTAGAGTGGTACTATGGTCAAATTAAAATAAAATCACATATATTATGCTGTCTGACCATAGCCATTACCATAGTTACATTTTCTATTTTCTCATAACACACTTTTATTATCTGTTGAACCTTCTACGGCTGCCTGAAAGGCAAACGTTTGCACTCCGTAAATGATAAATGCACAAATTGTCTTGATAAAGGGCATTTGCAGTGACCATTTACGGTATATTTATTTTTAATGCTACAAAAATTGAGCCTACTGACTGAGTTTAAAGCTGTAAACTCCCCTTTTTTATTTACAGTATACCTACAGGCAAGCCTATAATAAGGCTTACATGTAGGTACAGTAAAAACTTCCTAAACTTGCACTTTTTAAGAGATATTTACTTCAGTAGCAGCCGGTGACATCAGAGCCGCATATGCACTGCGTTCTCAATGGACGGCATGCCGTGGCCGTTACTCCTGCGTGCGTGCACGGAAGTGACGTCATTGCGCCTTGGCCATTCAAACGGCTGGAGCCGCGAACCCAAAAGGAAGACTGGGTGAAGATAAAAGCCCTGTCAGCAGTGACAGCGCACTGCTGAAGGCCTGCATTTTAAGGTAAGTCTTTCATAAAGAGCTAATATGCAATGCATACTAGCATAGCAGGCTCTTAATTTGCAGGGGGAAAGGCAATCTTATCTTTTAACTTGCCAGGAACTACTAATAATTTTTTGGTGAAGTCTGCCTTTATTAATAAAAGCATCACACAAAAATGACTTAGCTAGTAATGATTAAAGTAGAACTCCAAGCAAACTTTTTTTTATTTTTTTATGAAATGGTGCTGTGTAACAAATAGTTAGCTCTCAAGAGGTATATGACTTTGTAATTGCTTCTCTTTATTGTAGAAATAAATGTGTTGCACAGTTCAAAACAGTCTCTGCAAGTGAAAAGTTAAAAAATAGGCAGAGAAGTGAAAAAGCTTCCTTCCAGCAAGTGAAAAACAACTTGCTGCACCCCCCCCCCCCGGGGTATGCACTCACCTTATTATATTGACCTCACTCTCATATCAAAGGTCCATTTATGCTGTTGTACAATCAATCAGGTCTAGTATAACCTCTGCTTCATCTTCCCAGGGATAGGCTTCATACATTCCTATGGATCTCTAATTGTCATCAGTAGCTCAGGTGGTTGTCGGATGGCTCAGTGCAAGTTATATGCCAGGGGTGTACCAACTACGGCCCACATCCAATCACTGGCTAAATCTTTTTTTTTTTTTTTTTTTAAGTTACATTTTTTATTGCATACTTCAGCAAAGCAGTAAACCTTACTGAAGAGACCAAGAAATAACAAAAAAATAGAGGTACATCCATTATCCCAGCAGTAGTAGAACAGGTTGGATCACAGCATATTTCAAGTTACAAACAAAAAAATGAAGATAAGGCATACAGGACATGCAAAAAAAGGTGGCATTTATGGTAATAGCATTTACCTAGTGGGGAGAATCCCCTTAATAAATCAACTCAGCAAATACGTATGCGCAGAGATCAGGAGATTATGCAACCTCTTGAGCAAGGACTTGCCTGCCTACTTTTATGTTTTTATTAAGACAGCTTAAAAAAAAAGAAAAGAACAGGAACGAAAAATCAAAAGGGTAAATTGAGGGCGCTTCCTTGGTCTCCCTCTGTATATTGCCCTCTGACATGTGCCAAGTAACATGGCCTATGGTATAGGCATAAAAACGTATAAGTGTAGAAAGACTATTAGATAGATCGCCAGAAAGTAAACAAAGAAGGGGGGGAAAAAGAGGGGAAGGGGGGGGGGGGTAGTGGCAGGAAAGGAAAGTAACAATAATGAAACGTAATACCAGCTAAGACCCCATGTATTCCACCCTAGCGCCTCAGAACTAACCCACTCAATATAAGAAAGTGAAAAGGACACACAGATGTTGTAGTCCTTGGAATATTGGAAATCATCTTTCTGTCTCATAGCCTCTGTTAAAAGCTTCATTTTGGCAATTTCGTTCACCACAGCGATCAATTGATCCACCATAGGGGGGTCTGAGCATTTCCATTTTTCAGGGATACAGACTTTTGCAACATTTAATAAATGTATCAAAAGATATCTCTTGTATCTGCACCGCATGAGCAGAGTTAAGTGGCGTAGAAATGTCTCCAGCCTGTCTTCCAGGTGTATATCGGTCAATCTGAACCAGATTCTGAATCGAGTCCCAGAATGGGTGCATTTGGGGGCACGTCCAGAAATTATGTAGCATGGTACCATCATCTTGATGGCAACAGCAGCATATCGGCGAGACTGCGGGGTAGATCCTGTGTTAAAGGGCAGGTACTTACATCCTTATACCCTAATTTCTGAAGCCTACTAGCTATGGAAGAGCGATGAGCAAAATACAAGATATGGTCTCGTTGTTCATCAGTAAATGTCAGGTCCAAGTCCCTCTCCCCCCCTCAGATGGCCTAGACAGGATGGAGTATGTTTTAAAGAGAGCGTGACGCAGAAGGGAAGGGTCAAAGGAGGTGGTTGGGCCTTTTGGGGTCCCACCAACAGGCAAGAATGTCAAATAATGTTGAATCTGCATTGCTTTCCAGTAGTCCAAAAGGGGTGACACCATCTGCCTGATGTCTTCTATGGTGCCCCAATGGCTTCACCGGATACATTATCAGACTCTAAATTGGTTAGTTTGAAGAAAAGCCTTGAACGTATGGTCTGACAAGCCCAATGTGAAATCTAGAACTCTTATCACTGGTGATAAAGAAGAGAAAGTAGAGAGAGAGGCTCGGGAGAGCCATCCAGTCTTATGTAGGACCAAGAGAGTAGTTCCAATCAGAGGATTGGATCTAATGCCCCATGGCAGCAATGCCATTAGCCACGGTAGTGTTTGCAGTGGGGCTGGGGACGGATTTCGTTCCAGCTTCACCCATTCCTTCTCTTGAGCATGTTTGATCCAGTCAAGAGTTTGTATCATATGGACTGCATAATAATATTTGGTTGGGTCTGGGACACTGGCTAAATCTTACCACCCTAATGTGGTTATTGTTGTTACTACAACCCCCTCTGTTAGGGGAGCCCTGCTCTCTGCTCTCCTCTGTGCTCCTGTGTCCTCCTCCCCCTCCCTCCCTACCTGTCAGCTGCTACCAGTGCCTGCCCCCCCCCCCCACCTGCTGGTATCCTAACTTGTTGTTGTTACTACAATCTCCTCTGTTATAATAACTGTATGTGTTTTCTACAAAAATCCGCTGATAAATACTCTATTTTATAGCGCCGATCAGCGGTCGTGGGACTGGCTGTCTCTCTCCTCTCCTCCTCTCTCAGCAAAGCAGACGGGGTTAGAATCCTCCCACTGACGTCAGCTGGGAGGAGGAGAGGAGAGGAAGACAGAGACAGCCAAGCACATGACCCCTGAGCGGCACAATAAAATAAGGTATTTATCAGCAGATTTTTTAGAAAACACATACAGAGGGGCACAGCATTTATTATAATAGAGGGGATTTTAGTAACAGCAATAAGTTATGATACAAGCAGGAAGGGGGGGGGGGGTAGGCACTGGTATGAGCTGACAGGCAGGGAGGGAGGGGGAGGAGGACACAGGAGCACAGAGGAGAGCAGGGCTGCGGATGACGGAGGCTTGTAATCTGACCACGGTGTCAGGGCTCAGCAGCCATGATATACCGTGGTCAGTTTACAGAGGGGAGGGTATAGCCAGGCAGGATCAGCCAGGTATTTCAGGTTTTACAGGGGGCCACATGATATAGCACAAGCACTGTGCTGTATAACATGCTTTAAGGGAACAGGATCCAATTTTTTTTTTTTTTTTAGGTTAACAAACACTTTAACCTCCGCAACATTTCCAGAATTTGTCCCTTCCTAACTAATGACACCAAAAAATAACTTATTCTCTCCTTGGCTTTTTCTTCCCTTGACTAATGCAACTCCCTCCTTATTGACCTACCTTTACAGAGGCTATCCCCCTCTTTTTACTGGACTTTTATAAGTTTTATCTTCACAAAGAATCTCCCACTTCCACTCACAATCACGCCTTATTCAAGTCATCAGTTTTCGACAGCACCTATATTTGTAAGCACCTTGAGAATTCATTGAGAATTGCTACTACATCCATCAAACCAGATATTGCTGTGTTAGTTTATCAAAAACAGTGTCAACTATTGCACTAGTTTTATGTTACTCTCTTTTACTTTTATAATAAAAGAATTACAAAAAATGAAAATGAGTCACTCAGAAAGGTACATTATCTATATAAGTAATTGTTAACTTGTGATCTGCCCAACATTTTCTGCTCATTAGCTATTCTTCTTCTTAGTGTATTATATGTGTGGTCAAAGACATTTCCTCTTCTTCCAATATAGCCCAGGAAGGTCAAAAGGTTGGAGGCCTCTGTTGTATGCACAAAATACAATAGAATCTGGAGTAGTGTTTACTGCTTTTTTATTCATAAAAACATATCAATAAAATACCACTCACATGTTAAAAAAAGGAGAAGAATATCACTTTAAAACTCACTCCTGTATTATAAAAGCGGAAGGCTGAGGATTATAAGCAGCCGACAGCTCTCTCTCCCATTCAGCTCCATAGCCACGTACAGTCCCCACCCTACATGTTTCGTTGCAATGGCGTCTTTAAGGGACAATCTATTATTTACATTTTCCCTGATGCTAGATGGTATGGATCTCAGTATACATCCAGCCCTGTGACTTTTGAGAGATGCAGCTCTCATACACCAAAGCCATAATGTCATTTATAGGTGTGTTGGGAGGGTGCGCTGATAGATGTTAAAGCTGCTACTGGTATTCAGTGCCTAGTGAATATAAATGATATAAATGTGTGATAGGTGCGCTAAAACCAAGTGTATATCCCAAATGAATCACTCAAAAGTGTTAAAATGTGGAAAAAAATATGTGAAACAAAAGCACAAATAATATAGGTGGAAATTATAAATGCAAGAATTCATAAGTCCATAAAATATTCATAAAAGTTCATAAGTGGTGACTCAAACTGATGGAAAAATTGAAACAATACTTCTCAAATTCAGTGTGAAAACCCACCACCAGGTGAAATTCCTCCTTACCAGATGGAAAATAAGGTGCAGATATATTGCAAATGAACTAAGAAACACAGCAATCCTGGGTGTTTCCAATCTCCAAGTGAAAATCTCCCAAATTGGTCCCTTACCGAACTGCAGATAATAAGCGCTTGTAAGATCCAGCAAAAAACACTATCTTCTCCTCCGTATCCAACCTCTAACAAGGTATCTCTTAGACCATGGGAACTGGAGATCCCTCAGACATGTAGTATAAAGGATAAAGCAGCCAATAGTGTAATACTTTCCAAACAATGTATTTAAGCAGACGATATTGCACTTACATGGGATAGGATGTAACCGGCATTTGACAGTCGATGTCCAATAGGAAGAAACGCGTCAGAAGGAGGCGTACCCGTCACGAACATCACTCGCAGTCCGGACGCGAGTCTACTCAGGAATTCCCCCCATTATTTATGTCAAATGCCGGTTACATCCTATCCCATGTAAGTGCAATATCGTCTGCTTAAATAAATTGTTTGGAAAGTATTACACTATTGGCTGCTTAAGGCCCCGTTCACACAAGGGCGATCTGACTTGGGGGGGCGACCTCCGAGGTCGCAGTGCGAGCAACGCGCCGCGACCTCGGAGCGGCCGGCACGGACTTCATAACATTGAAGTCTATGACGGTCGCTCCGGGTCGCCCCAAAGAAGCTCCGGACCCTTTTTCTAAGTCGGAGCGACTTGTGTCGCTCCTATTAGAACGGGTCCGCAGCTTCCCTATGGAAGGCGACCTACGGCGACCTGTGAGGCGACCAGGTCGCCTCACAGGTCGCCCCAGTGTGAACGGGGACTTATCCTTATTTATCTGTAATTATTTATTACAATGCATATTTTAATAAAAATGTTTTCCTGTAGGTCTGCTTTAAACACTTATCAGCAGAATGTGTCCTTGCACCAGTGCCCCCTCCTTTTGTATAGCACATGCATTATATTTTGCAAGAACTTGTTAATAATAAACTGGTTACTTAAACACTCACACAATTACTCTTGCACTTTAAGTTGTAACACAGGGAAAGACAAGCCTTCAAGGCAGGACACAAGTGCCTCATTTTTCATGCAGTTTTCTAAAAGATGTTAGCAGGATTTGCATACATCAAGTCAGTAAGAGGCTGAATTTAATCGGATGATACACAGAAAATAAGATCTTAGAGACCACGAACAAAGGAAAGGGTTTCATTGTAATGAATTGCTGTAATACCATTATACTAACAGGCTTATTCATGTTAGCGCATGCCTTCAAAGATCCCGTTGGACTTTATACAGCAGATGTCACCAAAATTTCTTCTACTAAATATTAGTTAAGCTAAAAATGTCAGCTACAAGGACAAAGTGATTATTCCCAAACAAAATGACAAATACTTTGTTTTAATGTAATTAAGATTTAGAGCTATATAACATTAATAAAATGATATGGCTTTAAAGAATATGTTATCCCAACAATTCAAAATTCCTGAAATGTGTCTGTACCATGTACTTGTGTTGTGTTGTATTTCTTTCTTTGTGTGAAATATCTGGAGATCCTTCCAGTTCTCCTGCTTTTCTATTTTAACTGACCATGCTAGGCAAAGAAGCATATCCTTCCCTGTATGGTCAGTTCTCTGGTCTGCTAGGAGCCCATTCTGACTGCCCTCCTATGGTCAGGATTCTGCTGACACTCGTCCCTGCACAGGCATTCACTGGAAATATCAGTGTACTGCTGTTTCTCCATCCCCACCTCTCTAAGCCCCTTATGCAACTAAAAACAGTGTATATAGGATTTAAAAAAAAGCCAAAAGGTATTTATAATTGTATAATAATAATATATACAGTGGGTATATAACCCCCCCCCCCCTTAATATAATCACATTTTGTTGCTTTGGAGCCTGAAATTAAGACAGGCACAGTTTTTGGTTTATTCTGCTGCAACCTATAGCATCCAATTGAAAAATACAACACCAACATGTCAGAAAAAAAAAACCTTATGACCTTATGTCAGTATTTTGTTGGACCACATTTTGCTTTAATTACAGACTTTATTCTGTTGGGATATGTCTCTACTAACTTTGCACATCTAGACTATGCAATATTTATAGTTAAGTTAAATTTGATAGTGACAGTTTGTGTGGACTGCAGTCTTCAAGTCATTCCACAGATTTTCAATGGAGTTTAAGTCTGGGCTCTGAGTAAGCCCTGCAAGGACATTCCCCTTTTTTCCTTCGTCCACTGTGTGGGCATTTTTGCTGTGTGCTTTGTGTCATTGTCATATTGGAAGGTAAACCTTCTTCCCATTGGCAACTTTCTGGCTTTCTGGCAGAGGCCAGCAGGTTTTCCGCAACAATTTGATGGTATTTTGCCCCATTCATTTTTCTTCTATCCTAACAAGTGCTTCAGTCCCTACTGCAGAGAAACACCCCCATAACAGGATATTACTACCTCCATGCTTTACTGTAGGAATGGTGTTATTTGGATGGTGAGCTGTATTGGATTTCCGCCAGACATATTTAATTTGGTGTTGAGGCCAAATAATTCAATTTTAGTCTCTTAGGTAGACTACAAATGCACACAGGGCATTAGAAAAAACAAACTGCAAAGCCACTACCAACAGCAGGAAAAAGCAGCTGTAAAAAAACATGCTTTTAGTAGCTCTTTCCATTAGCGTTAATGCGCGTTTAGCCGCATTAGCTTTTAGCACCAGTTGTCCTCATTCATTTTACCAGTAATGAGTCAACAAAAGACATGTAAAGATTCATATTAAATGTGCACAATAGCTTTTTTTAAATATATTGCTACGTACTATTGACTGCAAATGTAAATAGTTTGTTGAAAACCCATTAGGAAAGACTGTAAACTAGAAATAACATTTTAGTAGGCGAGGTTTCCGCCACAGTGTTCCATGTAGTAATGTCTCATTTGATGTTTTGTTCGTTTTTTCCAAATGTTATTACGACTGCTTTCTAACCTCAATGAAAATAAATTCAGTTAAAAAACAATTTGTTGTATAAGTACAAAACACAGCTGAATTAATAAAAATGTGTTGATGTGTGTATTCTCACCATTCGTCATATTGTATATTTTAGCACTTTAGCTAAAAAGAAGAAAAAACGAAACAGTTGATGCATAAAGATGACATAGCACAACAAGAACACAAGATAAATATAAAAGTACTAAAATTGTTGCAACATCCAAATAGAATTAATGAATTCTTCCCTACTGTGTCTCCCCTATGCTTTAGAGGTTGTCAGATTTCTAGTTAATGTCTCCATTTATTCTGGGAACGCTCCCATGTTGTCCCAATTTGGAGAAAACTGTCCTTTGCCTCCACAATCACGGGTGTTTAGTTTTCTCTTTTACTCCAACCCATTGTCTATTTTTTTTCTCCTATAGTAGGGGCTACCACTCTGCAGATGAGCCTCATTCACACAATAAGTGAGGCCATTCATTAACTAGTTGCTGCACATTGGAGAACTCCCTTGGTTCCACTTTCCCAAGTTAAACTCAGAGTTCATTCCATTAACAGAGTAAAAAACCTTTTTCACACCCTATATCACACTTTGCCTTATTACGATTGAAAATGGGCTCCTTGATTTGATAATTGCAATATTTTTGAATGAGCAATCCTGATGAGCACTATATGTCTCTCTATATTTAAATGTTGATGTCTATTCTGCCACCTTCTTTTGAAGTAATTGTTTTATCAACAGTATTGTTTGCTATTGTATCTTGCTAATTGCACTTTTTTATAGTTTATTGTCATGATTTGATACTATTTGCTATTATCCTTACAAAAGTGTTTTGATATGATTTTCAAATGCCATTTTCTCTGTACCACTTTTTAAAACTCTCTAATAAAAAGTGTGTAAACACAATAGTTGCAACATGCCTAGTAAAGTACACATGAATAGAACCTTACAGTTTCCCTTTTAAAACACACTTAACTTAGTGATCGACCAATTTTTTTTTTTTTTAATGCCGATATTGATACTGATATTTTGGTCATCAGGTATCGGTATCGGCCGATATTTTCGGACATGTAAAAAAAATTTTTTTTTTTTTTTTACAAAGGTACTGTTGTGGAGGGATCTGGGGGTCTAAAAGACCCCAAACCCCTCTTTGGCACTGAAAAGCATTCAAAACGCCAAGTTTGGCTGTTTTGAATGCTGTCAGTTTTTCAAATTTGGCGCAGAGTACCCGGAAGTGATGATCACTTCCGGGTTTTTTACATAAAGACCCGATCAGAGCCGAATGCGGCTTTGATCAGGTCTTCTCTTCAGTGGCGGTGGAGGTAGGATGCCCGGGTCTCCCGGTAGGATGGGAGACCCGGGTGAGCCGTGGAAGGCGGCGGGAGGGGGGGACGTCCCCTCCTGCTCCTTGTAATGAAAGCCATCGGTTGTCATTACAAGTCAGCCAACCGTCGGCTATGGACACTGGTACCGAGGTGATGCCTCTAGCTGCAGGCATCACTCGGGTATATGCACTTTCCCTAAATATCGGCAATATCGGTAACCTCAGGGGCCGATTCCGATATATCGGGGAAGTGCATATCGGCCCCCGATATATCGGTGTTGCCGATAATCGGTCGATCCCTACACTTAACCATAGTTTACAGGTGTGAATCAGCCAAATAGTAAAGAATTGGATCTCTTCTTGAAACGCATTTTTATTAAGTAAATGTGTTTTATTGCAGAAAAATGGACACGTGTGAATAGTTCCCTACTGCCCAATTTTAGCCATTTTTTTCATTCTAGGATTTGTTAAAGAGTAGGTAAAGTATATAGTATATCTGTTTTTTATTTCTGTATGTAAGGCCATTGCAGGCTTTATCCCTTTTTTCCTGTCCCTGTGACACCCATACAAGAAAGATACAGGTGTCTTTGGGGGAGGAAGTCACAGGCAGAAATAAATACATTGTCAGGAGTAATAACTAAGATACCAATAGAAAGAATATTGAGCGCAGATACACAAAATATTGTAGCATGTATAAAGAAATGCCAGCTGAACACTACAAGGACCAAACACAACCCCTCTATAACGTATATAACTAAATTCAGTGCAGCATAAAAAAGGCAATCAATAAAATAAGTCCATAAAAACAATGTATCTTGGAGATATCAAAATGTCAGCCACTGTGGGAAAAGAGTGTCCAATGCAGACATACACATGTAAAGAGTGAGTCCAGTCAACAGCAGCCTCTCACCTCCTTAATTCGACCTGTACGGTCAGCAAACACTCTTCCAAATCATGGGGATAAATCCTCTAATGGTCAGACCACGATTCGGATATCAATAGCTCCGGATAGCAGATGTATGTAAATGAGAACAGAACAATCTAATGCTCTCTATATAAAACACTATTTATTTTAAAAGGATAAAAACCCACTTACAAATAAAGCACTTGAACCGAGTGCATGTGTATAAACGTTTCTGTACAACAGACAGTCAAACCATAAAGATGGCCGCAGGTAATGTCACATGTTGTTCCTCCACCATTCGTGGGACTTTGTCAGTGGGATGATCCATTGGTCGAATTAAGGAGATGAGAGGCTGCTGTTGTCTGTGATGGACAGGCTGGACTCACTCTTTACATGTGTATGTCAACATTGGAGACTCTTTTTCATCAGTGGCTGACATCTTGATATCTCCATAATACATTGTTTTTTGGACTTATTTTATTGATTGGCTTTTTTTGTGCTGAGCTGCACTATAGGAGTAATAACTATTCTTTTCTCAGCTTAAAAGGATTTTCCTGACCGACTCCATAAATTGAGGCTGATGCCTGATGGGGGTCTCTTTTTTTCCTTTTCTTGGGACCAAAAAAGTTGTTCTGTGTAAGCAGCTCCCTTTACCTTGCTGCGATAAAGCTGCAGCTGTCCACTTGTGCACCCCAGGTCCTTCTGCACAATCTCTTGTGGACAAATGGACTATAAACTAATAGCAGGCCTGCTTGGAGATTTTGGTGGACATCCTTATTTTTTAGTCCCATGCTTACTTCTGTCCTCTTATTTACCCCTTTTTTTCTATCCTCTGCTTTAGTAGTATGCTTGACTGCTGAGAAGCATAGGCTCATTCACAACCAACTAAAAACCACACCTTGCACAAAAATGACACAGAGGCTGATTGGGTTTGACAAAGACAAGATCACATTTTTATAGCAATTTTCAAACATAACAAATAACCAGTGGCAGACACATATATAGTATGAGCACACGTAAGCAATACCTTGACATCGTCTAAGAGGCCTGTCTTTATCAGTGACAGGCAGGCATTAGACTAACCCAAAATGCAACTTTAGGACATAACCAGTGGTGGGATTCAAATATTTTAGTAACCAGTTCCGACTTTCCCAGCAGAATGACCAGCGTGCCCCCTTTTAATGCAGAATGACCAGCGTGCCCCCTTTCAATGCACAGTGACCAGCGTTCCCCCTTTCAATGCAGAGAGAGCAGCGTTCCCCCTTTTAATGCACAGTGACCAGCGTGCCCCCTTTCAATGCACAGTGACCAGTGTACATGCCCCCTTCAATGCACAGTGACCAGTGTACATGCCCCCTTTCAATGCACAGTGACCAGTGTACATGCCCCCTTTCAATGCACAGTGACCAGCGTGCCCCCTTTCAATGCACAGTGACCAGTGTACATGCCCCCTTCAATGCACAGTGACCAGCGTGCCCCCTTTCAATGCACAGTGACCAGCGTGCCCCCTTTCAATGCACAGTGACCAGCGTGCCCCCTTTCAATGCACAGTGACCAGTGTGACCCCTTTCAATGCACAGTGACCAGTGTACATGCCCCCTTCAATGCACAGTGACCAGCGTGCCCCCTTTCAATGCACAGTGACCAGTGTACATGCCCCCTTCAATGCACAGTAACCAGCGTGCCCCCTTTCAATGCACAGTGACCAGCGTGCCCCCTTTCAATGCACAGTGACCAGCGTGCCCCCTTTCAATGCAGAGAGACCAGCATGCCCCCTTTCAATGCACAGTGACCAGCGTGCCCCCTTTCAATGCAGTGACCAGTGTACATGCCCCCTTTAATGCACAGTGACCAGCGTGCCCCCCTTTCAATGCAGAGAGACCAGCGTGCCCCCCTTTTAATGCACAGTGACCACAGCATTGCCCCCAATCATTGCAGAGTGCCAGCCACAGCATTGCCCCCAATCATTGCAGAGTGCCAGCCACAGCATTGCCCCCAATCATTGCAGAGTGCCAGCCACAGCATTGCCCCCAATGATTGCAGAGTGCCAGCCACAACATTGCCCCCAATTGCAGAGCGCCAGCCACAACATTGCCCCCAATTGCAGAGCGCCAGCAACATTGCCACCAATTGCAGAGCGCCAGCCACAACATTGCCCCCAATTGCAGAGTGCCAGCCACAACATTGCCCCCAATTGCAGAGTGCCAGCCACAACATTGCCCCCAATTGCAGAGTGCCAGCCACAACATTGCCCCCAATTGCAGAGCGCCAGCCACAACATTGCCCCCAATTGCAGAGTGCCAGCCACAGCATTGCCCCCAATTGCAGAGCGCCAGCCACAGCATTGCCCCCAATGATTGCAGAGTGCCAGCCACAACATTGCCCCCAATTGCAGAGTGCCAGCCACAGCATTGCCCCCAATTGCAGAGCGCCAGCCACAGCATTGCCCCCAATGATTGCAGAGCGCCAGCCACAACATTGCCCCCAATTGCAGAGTGCCAGCGATCCCCGCGAGACCCATGCACTTACCTCACGGACGGTCTCGCAGTCGGCTCCCCGCGTCACCGAGTCCTCCTGCGGCGCCTCCTCCTCGTCCAATGGCACGCTCCCTGATTGGCCAGGAGGAGGATCACGTGACAATAGCGAATTCTCATTCGCTATTGTCACAGAATGGGCGGGTCGGGCGCACTGCTCCGCCCCCCGGCCGCCACGTCTGCCCGAGCGCGGGACATTCAATTGTCCTGCGCGTCCTCAGACGCGCAGAGGGATTCAGCCGGTTCTGCGAACTTGCAGAAAGTTAGCAACCGGTTCTATGGAACCGGTGAGAACCGGCTGAATCCCACCACTGGACATAACCTATTAAACAATGTTAGTTGCTGGCAAGGTCAAATGGCCACATGCAAGTCATTGATTCACTGGCGAGTATCCCACTGTAGCCAGCACCTGCTTAACCCCAGATTGAAGGCCAAGGTTAAAAATATTAAAGCCAAGGTCATTCAAATAATCCCGTCAGGACTCAACAAAATACTGTTAGCATCCTCCAATTCCATGTGATGAATCACATTACCATTGATTTTACACACACATTTTGAAACCTGGACATACATCTTTTGTCTAAAACTCTACAAGCAAAAGCCTGATATGTGATGGGCACAAACCAAATGAGATACAATTTCAGACCAAAATATAACCAAGGTGGTAGCACAACAGTGGGCAATGTTAAGTTTAATGTATGTAATCAGGTGCACCGAATAAGAATACCCTATGCTGTACCCTATGCGTCGATGATAGGGTTAATGAGGCTCGAAGCAAAACTTTAAAGGTGAAAAAGTTCAGGCAATACCAGTGAACATCTCAGGTCATAAAACCTGTATTCGCAAACTCTGGGATTATCAGAGGAAAATCCCCAGATTCTTCCCATAGCTCTGGACTTCAGCACAACACGAGGTCCAATAAATAAAGGAATCAAATATTGTCCAAATCCATGCTGGGGAGGAACCCAAAATAAAATAAGAAGTGAGGGTGAACTTTTAAAGAAAAATGAGACACATCCCGCCTGCCAAATCACAATAGCTCAACATCCCAAGAACCTATTCAATAGCCAGCGGTGACTGCTTCAATGCGGAAAGAGTGCATTGAGGATTGCAAGGGTGGTAGGCCCAGCCAGGAAAGACAAAGATGTAATACCCTCGAAAAACAGAAACTGCTTAGCCAAAAAAGCCAATCCTCTTCTCTGATGCCGCTAATTGGATGTTTATCCAAGTTCGCCAATCCCAAGGGTGCCAAAAAAACTCCCAGGAAAATGGGACTCGAAATAAGAAGGAGTCAAATTTGGAGAAAAACAGACTGCAATATAAAGAGGACATCGATCAAGATCTGTAAAGAAATTGGACACCAAGAATCAAGACAGCAAGGCATACATTTCCAATTTTCTTATAAACTTACGGGACAGGGA
The DNA here is from genome assembly GCF_965119305.1 of Pelophylax lessonae. Lineage (NCBI taxonomy): Eukaryota > Metazoa > Chordata > Amphibia > Anura > Ranidae > Pelophylax > Pelophylax lessonae. The sequence continues at coordinate 385,613,625 of NC_138772.1, forward strand.
ATACATTAGTGACATCTTCAAAAACCGGAGAGGTTAAACCAAAATGGCAGAGCAGAAAGAGCAGAACCCACCATCGAACCAACTACATCTGTGTCCCACGGGTAGGGGACATATGAGAAAAGAGCCAAATGTCCCTCTAGATGAGAGAAAAAGGGAACTCATTGCGTAAAAGGGGGCACTTACTCATCCCAAACCTGATGATGGGATAGGAAGACCTGGACTGGGTCTAGAATTGGTCAAAAGTGAGGGTCCGCAAATTTTGAGGCAAGGAAGACCCAGAAGGGGAGAAGCCTGAGCCAAAAAGCAGAAGCATTCGAAGAGTGAACCAGATGGGGGCGCCCTGGGTTGACTCGTGGCCCACCCTGCCTAGAGTGGCATGGCGTTGCTCTCAAGTAGTTTACCGTCCTAATGAAGATAGCCGCAAAACACATAGAAGTTAATTGCTTGTGTATTATACTTGGGGGAAATTGCTCATTGATATCATCATAAGACAAGAATGTCTTTGGAGAAAATTGTGCTTGTATCATGTACCGACGCCAAGAAGGCATTTGATCGAGTAGACTGGCATTTCCCCAACAGCGGCGATATGAGCAAATGTTTCCCCATACCTCCCGTTAGAAAATGGCAAGGGTTTCCACACTCGCCTCTATTATTTATCTTGATGGTAGAACCTTTTTTACGTCACATTGTACTGCACCTGGTCATTTGGGCCTCACAGTGGGAAGCACAACTCACAAGGTTTCCGCGTACGTGGATGACCTTCTTTTCTTCATTTCCTCACCCACTGTGACCATCCCAAAACTTCTTAAAGAACTCCATGTGTCCAGTGACCTTTCCATTTTAAAACCAATTACCATAAATACAAGACTTTGAATGTCTCCCTAACCCCACCATGCGTTGATCCTTTACATATCGAGTTTCCATTCCAGTGGGTCATGTCCCATATCTTGTACATTGGCACTAAAATTCCTCCCTCAATAGATGAAAATTACATGGCTAACTTCCCACCTTTACTGCAATCAATTAAGCAAGATCATCAGAAATGAAAAACCATACCTGGTTTGGACATACGACCATTCTGTAATGCCCAAAGGATTTTACCTACTGCAGAGCCTCCCAATTCTGATCCCTCAGGGCTTCCTAAAGGTGCTTAGAAGTGAATTTATCTGGGCTCACTCCAAACTCGATCTCAAGTGTCTCTTGTCCATATCGTTAGGCCTAAGCAATATGGTGGGATTGAGCCCTTGACCTATTAAATATTACCAGGTGGCCCATCTGCCTTGGGTAGAGGCTTGGTGCAGGGATCGCGATCTGAAACAATGGATCACGCTTTAACAAGCTGTCATGGACATTCCTCTTTGTTGTGTCCCTGTAACGCTCCTGCGTTTTTATATGGTGTGGATTTTCAGCTGCAGAAATAGTTCCACGTCAGTAGTCATGTAAGAGATATGCTGAGATACCATTCCCAACCTCAATGACTCATCATGTGTGGAAGGTCTTATTTCAGCCAGTAAATACACACAATTAGCAAGCTGGTTCTTAGAGTGACTTTATGCATGTGGTAACACAATGATGAAGGTTGAGGGATAGGTTGAGTGGAGGTGGTAGGTGATAGACACTTGAAGGTGAGACAGTAGCAGATGGATGCAAGAAGGTTTAGCAATGTTGTATGATAGCAGATGATAGAATAGCAGGTGGACATACAAAAGAGATCAACCCAGTGCAGAAAAGTAGCAGTAGTCTCAAGAGCTAGCAATCTAGTTTATGCAGATGTGATAAACAGTCTCTACTATGCAGAGCTAGATAGTGTAAGCTTAGTATAAGTTTATAGAGAATTCCCCTGCGGGGTACTTAGCACTATTAGCGATACAGCCGAAGGGTGGTTCAGGAGAGGCGGATGATCCAGTAGCGGGATACAGGGATCAGCGCAGCGAGGTTCCGTCAGCGAAGTAAGCTTGCAAGCATGGAAGCTTCAAGCAAGGTTAGCATCCAGATAAGGGTGTTTGAACGAACACATGTGAGTGAGAACCGACGCCTTAAATAGCCATCTAGTCCGGCGCTGAGTGATGACAGCTCCAGTCTTAAAGGTGTATGCGCACCTTTCCAAAAGTAAATGGTAGGGCGCATACACTTGTGGAAAGTGTAATTTAGGGTACCAAAGGTACCGGAACATTACAATACCCCCCCCTTAAGGCCTGCTCCTGAAGGCCTCTGGAGCTGGTTTGTCTGGGTATCTCGCATGAAAATTGCGGATTAATCTAGGGGCATGTATGTCAGAGGTGTTTAGCCAGGTGTCGTCTTGGGGCCCATAGTTCTTCCATCTAACCAAGTACTGAAGTCTTCTTCTGTAGATACGAGAATCCAGAATCTCTTTTATCTCGTATTCTTCTCCACCTTCAACTTGTACAGGAGGGGGAGGTGGAATATTAGGCCTTATTCCTTGGTCCGGAACATGGGGTTTTAGTAGCGACACATGGAAAATGGGATGGATTTTTAGGTCCATTGGCAATGTAAGCTGCACTGCAGCTTTTCCAATAAGTTTCTTGATTGGGAAAGGTCCCAAGAACAGAGGTCCAAGCTTTTTGCTAGGGATCTTCAGTCTCAAGTTTTTTGTTGAGAGCCAAACGAGGTCCCCGATAGTATACTGTGGAGAAGGTCTTCTACGAAGATCATAGTACTTCTTTTGTTGACTGTGAGCGTGTGCAATGGTAGTATTTAGTAAAACCAGAGAATCCTTTATTTGGGAAAGATAGTCTGAGGCTACTGGGTTATTTGAAGGAAGGATGCGTGGAGGGAGAATAGAGGGATGGAACCCATAGTTCAAGTAGAACGGACTCTGCTTGGTTGTACTGTGAGTTGCGTTGTTGTAGGCAAATTCTGCCAGGGGGAGAAGATCCAACCAATCATCCTGTTGGTAAGAAGTGTAACAACGTAAATACTGCTCGATGCATTGGTTGACTCTTTCAGTCTGTCCGTTGGTCTGCGGATGGTAAGGAGAAGTGAGCTTCCGCTCAATCCGTAGTATGTGACATAGTTCTTGCCAGAATTTAGAAATAAATTGGGATCCACGGTCAGACAAAAGAGTTTTTGGGATACCATGTAATCTGAAGACATGTTTCATCAGGAGTTCTGCCGTTTGTTTGGACGAAGGTAGTCTGCGAATAGCAATGAAATGTGCCATCTTTGTCAGATGGTCCACTGACACCAAGATGGTATTAAATCCTTTGGAAGGTGGCAATTCTACGATGAAGTCCAATGACAGAACCTCCCATGGAGTTTGGGGTATTGGTAGACTGCATAGTAGACCGGATGGTCTCGTAGTGTCAATTTTGGACCTGGCACAGACATTGCATGAAGAGACGAATTTTTGTATAGATGTTTTCATGTCAGGCCACCAGAATTGCCGAGAAATCAAATTGAAAGTCTTTGTCATACCCATATGTCCTGCCATAGGCACATCATGCGATAATTCCAAGATCTTGGTGAGTAGGGTAGGTGGTATGTAAAGTTTGTCGTTGTAGTAGAGGAAGCCTTCTGCATCGGTAGTTAGTTGTGGTGGGGGTGAATCCAACCTTATACCATGCAGAACCTCTTCCTTCAAGGAACGGACAACTCCAATAATGCGTTTGTGAGGTATTATAGGAACGGAAGGAATTTCAAAGTAGTTTTCTTCAGTTAGTCGTGATAGTGCATCCGCCTTTTTGTTCTTATCTGCAGGTGTGTAGGTCACTAGGAAGTTAAACCTTAGAAAGAATAGTGACCATCGTACCTGTCGATGCGAGAGAGTTTTGCTATTCTGAAGATATTGGAGGTTTTTATGGTCCGTGTATATAATTATTGGTAATTGGGTGCCTTCGAGTAAATGTCGCCAATTCTCCAGAGCCAATTTTATAGCAAGCAGTTCCTTCTCACCCACGGGGTAATTTATCTCGGGACTGCTCAGGGATTTAGAAAAAAAGGCGACTGGATGAAGTGGTGAAGTGGGGGTAGGTCGTTGGGAGAGTATTGCTCCTACTGCCAGGTTTGACGCATCTACCTCCAGAATGTATTGGAGGGATGGGTCTGGATGGCGTAATATGGGAGCGGAAGTAAACCTTGTCTTTAACAAGTGGAAAGCCTTATTTGCTTCTTCTGACCATTTAAATGGTATTTTTATGCTAGTGAGCTGTGTGAGGGGTCTCACAATAGCAGAAAAGTTTTTTATGAACTTCCTGTAGAAATTTGAAAATCCCAGGAATCGCTGTAGCGCCTTGCGTGTAGTTGGTGTAGGCCAATCCTGAATGCAGGATATTTTACTCATGTCCATCTCGATTCCTGTTTTGGATATGATGTAGCCTAGAAAGACTACCTCATCTTTATGGAACAAGCATTTCTTCAGCTTCACATAAAGATTATGTGCAAGCAATCTCGATAATACAAGTCTTACATGTCTTATGTGTTCAGACAGGGTCCGTGAATATATAAGTATATCGTCCAGATATACCACAACACAGACATCTAGTAAGTCTTTAAAAATATTGTTTATAAATCGTTGGAAAACTGCAGGGGCATTGCATAGGCCGAATGGCATCACAAGATATTCGAACAATCCGTATCTAGTTCTGAACGCAGTCTTCCACTCGTGTCCATCACGGATTCGAATGAGATTGTATGCTCCTTTCAGGTCTAATTTTGAAAAATAGGTAGCTCCACGCACCTGCTCAATGAGCTCAGGGATAAGCGGTAGAGGATAGCGATCTTTTATTGTGATAGCATTCAATTTCCTGTAGTCGATGATAGGTCTGAGACTTGAATCTTTATTGCGAACAAAAAAGAGTCCTGCTGCTGTGGAAGAAGTGGAAGGTCTAATAAAACCTTTTTCCAAGTTCTCATCCAAATAGGTTTTGAGATGGGCAAGTTCATCCTGTGAAAGAGGATAAACATGACCGAAGGCAATTTGCTATTTGGGAGTAGATCAATGCTACAATCATAGTCTCGATGAGGAGGTAATGCTTGAGCATTTTTCTCAAGAAAAACCTCAGAAAGATCCTGATAACATAGTGGTGCAATCTCATCTGTCACCACAGACAGAATCTTCCCGGAAAACGGGAGGTTACACGTTTCCTCGCAATAACAAGAAGGGAAGGTCAAGGACCGTTTCTTCCAATCTATGGTTGGTTGGTGTGTGTGCAACCAGGGAAGTCCCAACACAAAGGGAAAGTGGGGTGATGGTATTAAATCGAAGGTAGAAGTCTCCCTATGAGACTCGTTAATAGTGACTAGAAGTGCTTGTGTCTGATCGGTGATCGGACCAGAGGATAACGGAACACCGGTAATAAGACTTACTGAGACAGGTTTGAGTTTAGAAATAATAGGAATTTTATTTAAAGCAGCAAAACATATATCCATATAATTTCCACAAGATCCTGTGTCAATCATTGCCTTAGTAGTAATCCTGTTCTGGTCCCACTGTAATGTCAAAAAAACAGAAATGTAGGGGTTAGTGAATGAAGTTGTCAATCCTCCTAGAGAGACATGTGAACACTCACCCTTCTTTTTGTTGACTAGGGGACAGACGTTTATCTTGTGATCCGGGGATGCACAGTACAAGCAGAGATTTTCATTTCGTCTTTTGGCTTTTTCCATAGTTGATAGTGGTGGGCGTATGGTTCCTACCTCCATAGGAACGGCCAGACTCCGAGAGGAAACGGATAATGGCATTCCCATCTTTTCAGCCTTTCTTTCTCGTAGTCTTCTATCTATGGTAATACTGAGTTGTATTAATGCATCCAGGGTTTTTGGCAGATCCGCTCGGGCGAGCTCGTCCTTAACGGCTTCTGATAGGCCAAGCCTAAATTGGGTTTTCAGAGATGCATCATTCCATTCTGAATCAAGGGTCCATCTCTTGAACTCTGCGACAAAGTCTTCCACAGGCCTCCTTCCTTGTTTCAAGGATCTTAACTGAAGATCAGCAGTACTCTGCCTATTGGGGTCATCATATAGGCTAGTGAGCTCTGCCAGGAACAAGGCATAGGAGTTGAGAAGCTGGTCGTTTTTCTCAAAAAGAGAATCTGCCCTGGCTCGAGGATCGCTTGATTGGTAAGAAATAATAGTACAAACCTTAATGTGATCAGTAAGGTAGGTACGAGGTTTTAGCAAAAAAAGTAACTCACATGCGTTTTTAAATTCGCGAAATTTTTTGCGATCGCCTGTAAATACCAAAGGGGGATTTATCTTGGGTTCAGGGGACTGAGCAGAGGTAAGTTGTGTCAGTCTAATTACCTGCTGCGACAGAGCCTGATTGTCTTCTTTTAATTCAGCAAGTGCGTGTATTAACGCAGATACTTGCTGTTTTAATTGTGTCACCTGAGTGGTTATTTCTGGAACTATTTCTGCTGAATCCATTTTTGGGTTCGTTCAATCTGTAACGCTCCTGCGTTTTTATATGGTGTGGATTTTCAGCTGCAGAAATAGTTCCACGTCAGTAGCCATGTAAGAGATATGCTGAGATACCATTCCCAACCTCAATGACTCATCATGTGTGGAAGGTCTTATTTCAGCCAGTAAATACACACAATTAGCAAGATGGTTCCTAGAGTGACTTTATGTATGTGGTAACACAATGATGAAGGTTGAGGGATAGGTTGAGTGGAGGTGGTAGGTGATAGACACTTGAAGGTGAGACAGTAGCAGATGGATGCAGGAAGGTTTAGCAATGTTGTATGATAGCAGATGATAGAATAGCAGGTGGACATACAAAAGAGATCAACCCAGTGCAGAAAAGTAGCAGTAGTCTCAAGAGCTAGCAATCTAGTTTATGCAGATGTGATAAACAGTCTCTACTATGCAGAGCTAGATAGTGTAAGCTTAGTATAAGTTTATAGAGAATTCCCCTGCGGGGTACTTAGCACTATTAGCGATACAGCCGAAGGGTGGTTCAGGAGAGGCGGATGATCCAGTAGCGGGATACAGGGATCAGCGCAGCGAGGTTCCGTCAGCGAAGTAAGCTTGCAAGCATGGAAGCTTCAAGCAAGGTTAGCATCCAGATAAGGGTGTTTGAACGAACACATGTGAGTGAGAACCGACGCCTTAAATAGCCATCTAGTCCGGCGCTGAGTGATGACAGCTCCAGTCTTAAAGGTGTATGCGCACCTTTCCAAAAGTAAATGGTAGGGCGCATACACTTGTGGAAAGTGTAATTTAGGGTACCAAAGGTACCGGAACATTACAGTCCCTTGGATCCGCTACTCCCTTCTAGGAGACCTGAAAGCTCATCCACTCATTGGGTCCACTGTGTGTGCTCTGGTCCAAGCTAATGATTCTGGTAAACTCTGCGAGACTGGCATGAAGTCTATTGGTACTATCCAACATATGCTTTACCCTCCTTTAGAGCCTGGAGGTTCTAACAGCTGCATCATTACCCAGCCTTGGCCATGAAGGGTGGTAAGTAGGGATGATCGAACGGTTCGGGTCGACCATCGGTTCAGCCCGAACATTGGGTGTTCGAGGTTCGGCCGAATTTAGAACTTTTTGCCCAAAAAGTTTGGAATTCGGCAACCAGAACCGCCCAAAATGCAATGCTTCAGGAAATGGGCTTTAAAAGCCCGTGATTGGACCAGAACCATTAGCAAAAGCCAATTCAGGGGGCAGGAGAATGCTAGCAATGTGATTGGAGTGACTAGGGGGTCCCTAGACCAATCATTAGTGAATACGCCCCCCAGTATATAAGATCGCCCCCGCCATATTCCTAGCATTGTTATACTGGACATGGAAGAGAGTGGAAGCAGTTCTGTTAATTTTACTTTAAAAGTGTCATTTAGCATTTATTAGTGTGAGGAAAGGGATATCTAGTGTAGTTAGAGTGCTCCTTTACACTTAAGTTAGCTTCAAAAATGTAGTTTCTGTAGGGAAAGTGTTAAGTGTAAGGGGACCGTAGTGTAGTGTAGGGTTAACTGGCAGTGACTGCTATGGCAGGGCGACAAAACCCTTCCATAGCAGGGTGACCGCTATAGAGCAATGATCATTTCTCTGAATTGCTTCGGCACACCCATATGGCTTCTCACCAGCCAAGCATTTTTTATGCTGCAGGGGCTGCCACTGCCAGTGCTTTTTTGAGGATGTTTGATGTCAGACATGACATCTGAACATGTGTATAGGGGGTATATATACACATATATGTCTGTATATATACCCCTAGACATATATAGGTGTGATAGTAGCAGAAATAAATGCTTGCGCTAATGAAATCATTTACAGTGATATATTTCTGCTACTATCACACCTATATATGGCTAGGTGTCTATATACATATAATTATGTGTGTATATATACCACTATACACAAGTTCAGATGTTTTGCCTGCCTCAAAAGAACCCAAAAAAATGCCAAAAAAACGCTAGCGTCAAAAAAAAAATGCCCAGGTGTGTTTTTGCTGGCATTTTTTGGGGGGTTTTGGAGGCAGGCAAAACATCTGAACTTGTGCACAGTACCACTATACACAAGTTCAGATGTTTTTCCTGACTGCAAAGAACCCAAAAAAATGCCTGCTTTGAAATCGGCAAGGTGTGAAAACCGAGGAGAGAAGCTAACCCCCTGAGCTGAAAGTTTTCTAATACATACAATCCTTTTTTTTTCTGGTTCTGGACATGCTACAGAGCTGAAACTTCACAGGTACACCTTTTAGACCCCCCAGACACAAAATCACACAAAAAAAAGTTCTTAAAAATTGTCATTTTTGATAAAAAAGCCAATTATTGAAAAGATTAAAAAAAAAAAGAGATTTTTTGATTTTTACTTTGGATTTCAGATCTGGTGGGTCTAAAGGTGTACATGTGAAGTTTCAGCTCTGTAGCATGTCCAGAACCATAAAAAAAAAAGATTGTTTGTATTAGAAAACTTTCAGATCACCAATATGGCTTCTCGGTTTCCACACCTTGCCGGTTTAATAGAAGGCATTTTTTTGGGTTCTTTGCAGTCAGGAAAAACATCTGAACTTGTGTATAGTGGTACTGTGCACAAGTTCTGATGTTTTGCCTGCCTCCAAAAACCCCCAAAAAATGCCAGCAAAAACACACCTGGGCATTTTTTTTTTGACGCTAGCGTTTTTTTGGGCATTTTTTGGGGTTCTTTTGAGGCAGGCAAAACATCTGAACTTGTGTATAGTGGTATATATACACACATAATTATATGTATATAGACACCTAGCCATATATAGGTGTGATAGTAGCAGAAATATATTACTGGAAATGATTTCATTAGCGCAAGCATATATTTCTGCTACTATCACACCTATATATGTCTAGGTGTGTATATAAATAGATAGATTTCATACACCCGCCGCCGCTTTTACATTTACCAGCCGAGATCAGGGAAGTGCCAGGGATAGGAGCGGAGATGACTCATGTTGCAGCCCAGCTGTTTTAATGTAACCGCCGCAAGTGTAACGTTACACACACTACCGTGATAAAACCATACCGTCCGAGCATGCGCACTTGTCAGGCCCTCAGCTGTTCAATGACGTATCCAGGGCTGTGAGCATGCGCACTGCTACGCTGCTCAGCTGTTCCTGACAGGAAGTGACGTGGGTATGGATTTCTCACGGGGTATGGTTTTCTAATGTTACACCGGCCATAGACGGAGTGAATTTCTTTCCTGGAACAAAGGGTTCCCTCATCAACATAGACTGTGTTGACAGGGAAACCCCTCCCTCCGAGCCGGCGGGGGGCCACACTTAGAGAAGACAGTGATTAATATTGCCTGCAATAATCGCATGTGAAAATGTGGCAGGCTGGTTGTACCTAAGTTGGGTACATTCAGCCTGCCCATACATGGTTCAAATCTTAAACTTGAACTGGCCAAGATTTGAATTGTCTATGGTCAGCTTTGAAACATGTTTACTTAACATATATCTAATTGCATTTCCCCCATTCAATTCCACAGCATTTGAGCTGCATATGCACCTACTTGAAAAATCTATAACACTACCTGGTGCAATGCAGGGTTAAGCATTGGAGAGCGATCTGCATCTGAGGTCTGTGTGAAGGAATACTACAGTAAATACATACTAATAAAATAGGAATAAGAGAACCTATACACCAGTTTTAGAACAAAAGTACACCTTTATTTTAACTGTCTTTCAAACATCCTAGGACAATGGGCATATCATTTCTGTACAAGCATCCATTATAGGTACCCATAGGCAACAGAGCACAGTTGGACATGCAGGGGCAGCCCAGTCAGTATTGTACAGTTATACTGCTTTGTTCCTGTTAATGCTATGGGGAGCAGGGATGGCAAATGCAGATATCTCCGTGCTGGTTTATCAGAAGGAAAAACAGCATTTGTGCTAACCAGCAGTGTCTTATCTTGTTCAAAATCTTAATAAAAAAAGATTGACACAGAAGGAAAAACAGCAATTATACATATACAATTTCTATGGGTATCATATGTCATAAATAGCCTCTTTGGATAGAATAATCAATTTGTCTTCTTGTTTGACAGTTATGATCAGGATATTTAACTGCATGGGAAAACGTTATTTACAGCATAAGCTTTGCAAAAAAAGGTCCTTTTAAATCGCAGGATTTATATGCAATGTTGACAAGAATATTTGTTCTTTTGGCATTAATTATGGCTGCATCTTGCTGCCATGGCTATTAAACTCTAACTATGGTCAAGAGATATAAAATTCTCAATCACTGTCTGACCCAATGTGCCCTTTTAATTATGAGTATTGCAGGTCACATCTCTCCTTCTCTCTCTCTATCACTATGCTGTTGACCTGCTGTATAAGAGCAGCTGTGCTGTCATCTCAAGTGCCAGCCTCACCCGCTGACATCACCTTTGCTATTTGGATTGCAGGCGGTGGATCCAATTATAGTTCTCCTCTAGTGGCAATATATTATTTGTGTCCCGGGCAGCCATGTCATGCTCAAACATTAGTGTAGCTCAAATTATCTTCTTAATCCCCTCGGTTGTTAGACACGATCAGTGATCATCTTCAGGGAGAGCGACAGACAATCACTGGAATAAGTGCTTTGTCATTTACAGTTGCGTCAGCATAATTAGTTTTGATTTTATAGATTTCATTACACTTCAACTGCAATTGACACCCTGTACAATGAATATTCATGTGGAATTCTAGATAACCAATTAAACACAAGGCTAAAAAAAATACATTTTCTATTTTAACCGCTGAAAGATCTGTAATTCCGTACAGTCACATTTGTGATTTGCAAAACTGCAAAGACACACACATCCTGGATCAGCAATGCACGTTTCTATGTCACTTAGTCCAAGAAGCTGTAATGCTAAACCAGAAAATATCAGTGATCTTCATGGCTAGCAGAAGGTTGTGTCATAAGATTAGCTGGACAGAATTACATAGGAAGCCACAAAGAACCAGTGTGCCTATACAGCATTTCAGTTTAAAGTGCACCTGTGTGCACATACATTAAAGTATGTGCATGCAGTAAAAGAGCTTTGGCCATTTTCATGCAGCCACCTGATTCCAGTGGCAAGAATCAGCTGATTCTTGCAGCAGGAGTTACTGGGGCATGTGAACAGCAGCAGATGACTGTCCGATCTTGGGCACAGTTAGCTGCACCCAGGCTCAGATATCTGTTCCTAATCGCAGGTTTAGCTACCTAGCCGCTGCAATTCGAGTGCTCTGGTTATTCCAGCCACCAGAATCTGCTGATACTTGCTGCTGGAATCTGGCAGCTGCATGTAAACTGCTGTGTGAAAGAGGCCTTAAAGCAATCCATCTGATCTCTCTATGTTTGTGCTGTGAAGTAATTGATTTTTAAAGATCCTCAAATATCATAACAAAGACTCTGAAGTCAGGTTTCAGTCAAGTTTTGCATTAAAAGGCTGGCATGTTGCAAAGACATGTTTACAAAGTTGTGATTTCACTGCCTCTGTTGTGAATTTTGAAGATTAATTTTGCCACAATGCCCTTAGCTACAGAGGTTTGTTTTAAAGAGCTTCAACTGCTTCAGAATATTTCCTGTAAACACTTTAATGTGCATAATCTGGACACAGATTTACTATAAGTATTTACCAGAACAAACTACACATTAGGGGCTCACAGAATAATAAGCGTGATGTGTTTATCATGTAGGCAAAATGCCATACCAAGATGGTATTTACAAAGCAAAACAATTAAGAAATGTTTAAAGCACAATAACCCATATTATGAATACACAACTTTTGTTGGTCTGGCAACATCAAATTATACTCAGAAATACAAATAACTGCTACAGATTGATGAACATACATTATTAAATGAACGCTAATATATCTTTTTTTTTTTTTTTTTAGGTAGAACCAATGCCAATGTAATATCTCTTCCTGTGGTTTATTCTATGTGAATAATTGTCTTCTAAAATATAAAAAAAAATCTAATTGAACCAGAAACACAAATACTTTTTACTTGTGTAAGATGCAAAAATATCCATAATGAAGACTGGACTTTGTTTTTCATTTAGATAAGTATTCAACTTTTAGTACATTGTGTTATGCTTGCTGAATCAATTGTTATAAGGGGACTTGTTGCCATGAGTACTCATTAAACATCTCCATTTCTATAGAGATAGCTCACAAAAATATTTTACATGTAGAGCTCTTCCTGTTTTCTTAGTTGTATCTCATTCCAAATGCTTATATTGGTTGTCTATTTTCGATTTCCAAGTCTCCTCTTGGATTTTGAATGGTTGGGGAAAGGGCAGAATGATTGTTCTTTCTGTCCTAGTGAGGGCATGGTATCTCTGGGACAGGAAGAATAGGAAAATCTCCTAAAAGGGCACAAAGGCAGTAAAACCTCTTTTCTTCTGTTCATAGTGTGGAAAAATTAGGACAACTGTCATTTCCCCATTGCAGTGTTTTTTATTCCTGGTGGCACAATGTACAAGTAAACCTAACAGAGGTTCATCATTTGTCTGGAGCTGATTTTTTTTTCAAATTTTCAAAATCCAGTTACATCTATTTATCATAAACCAGTATTACAGGAAACTTTATAATGCTGAAGAACATTTTTTCTTGGTTACCAACAAATAAAGATATTGTTCACAATGGTAAAATAACATTTTATTGTGCTAATGAAATGCAGGACCAGAGATGGTGAACACCATCAGTGGTCCTCTCTGGAAGCCCCAAGGTCTAATAGCCCTGCCATCACCACCTTGACAGGCTAAAACCCTGGGTGGTGCTGGGATCAGCACCTCCTTTCCATGAAGGATGAGGATTTAACAGTAGGATTGGCAGCTTCCAATCCACTGCTTCAGCACCTTGTTGGAAGCAATCTTTACCAAAAATACCTCTCGTAAAAATAGCAGCGTTAACGGAGACTGCCAGGTGTCACCTAAAAACTGGTAACTTTATATTTTACACTTCTGTTATGTGGTTGTCATTGCTGTATTGGGCGCTGCCAATAAAGTTACCATTCCATGTCTTAATGAGAACTTGATTCCAGGTGTAAGCTATGCCTCCAGAAATTCAAGCTCACCACCAGTTCCTGAGAGTGCCCAGCAAAAGTGCATTGATATTCAAAAAAGGGCATGCTTACTTGACAGGCAGACAGTATGTGGGTGGGGCATATGACAGATCTGGAGGATGTGTTGGCCTTACTGTGAACTGAAAAAGCATTCTCTGGCCAGGGTCCTGTGTAGAAAACAATAGAAAAATACTGCTATTGCGGGTTGATGAATGGTTTCTGATTCACTGACATGGAAAAATAATTAAATCAGGCCACAGGCATTACCTAGTTAGAAAAAACATCTCACCTACTTTGACCTTGACTGATTTTCTATAGGAAATATTCATAAAATATACAAGCATGGACTCCTTGAAAGGCTACCGGTTTATTGAATAGTCATTTGTAAATAATTAGGAGGGGATTTACTAGAACTGGAAGACTCAGAATATGATGCAACTGCGCATGGTAGCCAATTAGCTTCTAACTTCAGCTTGTTCAATTAAAGTACAACTAAAGACAAAACCTTTTTTTAGTTTTAGATAGAGTGGGGAGAGATTAGAACACCTTTCAGTTTTTATTGGTGTCTGTGCCCCCATTAGGGAGATTCACCCCCTATATTTGTCCCCTTTACTGTTATCATTAAATATATAGAATATATATATAAATATTAAGTATAGGTAAAGGAAAATCCCAAATGTTGGGTTGTCCCTAAAAAGAAACAAAGGGTAAATATTCCAATGGGGACACTAGTTCTGGTGACCTGGGGATCCCAAACGGTTTCCTTCATTTTCAGGGATTTCCCCCCGCTTCCTGTTTTGGCTATGGGACAGGAAGTGAAGGAAAATCTCCCCAATGGGGCACAGATGGCAAAAAATTAACTGACAGGGGTTATGACTCTACTTACTCTATCCTTACTTACCCTTACTCTATCCTAAAAAAAAAAAAAGTTTTGCCTATACAGTAGTTCTACTTGGACAATAAAACCTGGAAGCGGATTGGTTTCTATGCAGAGCTGCACCACATTTTGCACGCACCAGTTTTAGTCAATACCCCATTAGGATGAGATTAAAGTTTGTGACTACCTATTCAGTGTGGAGTTGATTGTCAGGGTTCCTATCACTCTTTATGTGGATTAATTTGGGTCCCTATGTCTGGCAGTAAACATTTTAGACAGACTCCTACTTTAAGTAAGAATGAAGAACTCATTGCAGACTCTGGTTTAATCCCAAAGTAGGGGACCAGCTTGCTCAGTGAATTGGTAAACTGACTGAAAGGAACATTTACAAGTGTACTAAACATTGATAGAGTGCATAGCAGGAGTTGATAGAAGCTGGTGACCCTCTAATTAGGGGGAACTATAGTATCTTACCAGGTGCTATCAGGCAGTATAGCGTTTCGATATTAGGGCACTAACAACCCCAAGTGGGCATCTCGTGTGACATCACTGTCTTACTAAGGAAGTACACACATTTCTTTTTAGGGTACAACCTAGTAACATGCCAGACAGCCAGTCAGCCACCCACCACAGGGTGCCAGCAAGCCATCCACCACAGGGTGCCAGCAAGCCAGCCACCCACCACAGGGTGCCAGACAGCCAGCCATCCACCACAGGGTGCCAGCCAGCCAGCTATCCACCACAGGGTGCCAGACAGCCAGCTATCCACCACAGGGTGCCAGCCAGCCAGCTATCCACCACAGGGTGCCAGCCAGCCAGCCATCCACCACAGGGTGCCAGCAAGCCAGCCATCCACCACAGGGTGCTAGACAGCCAGCCACCCACCACAGGGTGCCAGCCAGCCACCTACCACAGGGTGCCAGTCAGCCAGCTACCCACCACAGGGTCCCAGCAAGCCAGCCATTAGGCATTAAACAAAAATTAACATGTTCAATACCAGATTTGTGTCAAAAATTGTCTTTATTTTTCAAAACTTTAAATGTACAAAATATCGGCCCATATCGGCCGATACTGATATGCAATGGACAAAATATCAGTATCAGCAACGAAAAACCGATATCGGTCGATCCCTAGTTTGCACTACAAGTAACCTAGGCTTATGCATTTTTCATATGTTTAGTTTGCATTGCCTTGGTTTGTGCCAGGTTTACATTAAACTGTATTTTATTCCTAGTATTGTATGCATATTACAGAAATTAAACAGCTTACTAATACAAATAAAAATTGCAATGAAAAATCCTGAATGAATCTGCAAAGTGAGATTTTATTGTAGTTTTAAGTAGCTTTGCAGTAAGTAGATTTCCATCATACTGAAAAAGAAATTAATAAAATCTTATTTCATTCAGCTTAAGAGACCATGTGAGTGTTACAGTGATGAGCAGTACAAAGGGTAATCCTCTTTTTACCCTTGTCTGTACCAATGTGAAATAGAGGTTTTAAAATTCTCCTACGAACAGAAGGAGAAAAGTTAAGCTGAGGTGAGTTGGAAGGAGTTATAAATCTGTTAAATGTAAAACAGTTTTATATCGTCCATAGAGCATTTTATATGCCAAAAAAATTGTTCTCATTTGGGGTACGACCGGATGCATTACGTCCTAGATGTGGTGCTACAGTCGGGGATTTAATTCATATGTTGTGGGAGTGCCCCTAGTTACATAGATACTGGAAGGAGGTACTGGATAAAATAAACGTAGTCTTTAAAATAAATTTACGACTGGATCCGGTACTATGTATATAATGGTACATGGAACAAGGAGTAGGTCATGGGGCTAAGTGAATAGCAGTTTTAAAATGTCTGTACCAAGCCAGAAAAGCATTCACAGGAAGATGGATAAAGCCCGTACAACCATATACAGGAGATTGGCTGAGAATGGTTAATAATATATTTATAAGAGAAAAGTTGGCTTATACAAGAAGGGGAGGAATGAAAAGATTTGAAAAGATTTGGAGAGCATGATTAGAAACTCCAGGACTGGCAACGGAGATAGCGAGTATTTAAAATGTCTGATTAGCTAATACAATTATTTTTAAATAGGACTTGGGACGGGAGGGGGTGTATTGGGAAAATTGGGGGAAGGGGGGTGAGGGTGGTTAAAAGAAAGTATTATTGAATGTTTGTTATTACTTTTGTATGTAATTTTTTATGTTATTGTAGGAAAATATTAAAAATATAAGACTAGAAGTGTAAAACTGTCCATTTACACCGTAAAGGACTTTTTAGTGCTCTTGCAACCTCTTCTTGGTTCAGTACTGATCTCACAAAGTCTATCTATCACAGAGAATTAACGGATCAAGTTTTTAATCAGCGAGAAACAAATGTTTTTCCCATTTCAGTGCAGTAATCCATAATCAGACCAAAAGCGTCTGCTGTAGTGTTCCAATGAGTTGCAGATTTTCTAGAAATTAATTTAAGGACCATCTACCTGAGTAGGTGGTCTTTATATTCATTCATATAGGCTGTGTGACAAATCGGAGTACTACAGCAGAGGCATCCAGTTGAGAAGATGGTGCTTTTATTCACTCCTTTGGTGCTTAGGCACATACAGTACATGCACACTGCCGAGGACTGTGTTGATAGTCCTCTCATTGATTCTGATGGTGTAGGCACTGCACGCTACAGGAGAGGCCCCCAAATAAGTAGATAGTGCACCTGTTTATTGCCATGTGCAGAGTACAATCCATGTACACTAAAACCAAGGCACCTGGCTGTGTAGGTCCTTCCTTTCATTCTTCTAGGCTGGGCAGTGCCCATGCACATTTCAACAGGGATGCCTTGCACTTTGTACACTATATTACCAAAAGTATTGGGACACCTGCCTTTACATGCACATTAACTTTAATGGCATCCCAGTCTTAGTCCGTGGGTTCAATATTGAGTTGGCCCACCCTTTGCAGACACGCTGGAAAAGATCTGAGCCATGTGACAGCTGTATATCAATTAGGAAAAAGGCACTTATATGTTTTTTTTTTAATTAAAATAATTACAGTGCCATCATCCACATACAGAATGCAGAGGTCAGAACTCTGTGCAGGCCAGTCAAGTCCCTCCACCCCAAACAGGCTCATCCATGCCTTTATAGGCCTTGTTTGTGCACTGGTGTGCAGTCATTTTGGAACAGGCAGGGGCCATCCCCAAACTGTTCCCACAAAGTTGGGAGCATAAAATTGTCCAAAATGTCTTGGTATGCTGGCTCCTTAAGAGTTCCCTTTTCTTGGAACTAATGGGCCAAGCCGAACCCCTGAAAAACAACCCCAAACCATAATCCCCGTTTCACCAAATGTTTTGGACCAGTGCACAAAGCAAGGTCCATAAAGACATGGGCGAGCGAGTTTGGGGTGGAGGAACTTGATTGGCCTGCCTCAACCCAATAGAACACCTTTGGTATGCATTAGAGCAGATACTGTCAATATAGCACTAGAACACTTTATTTATATATATTTATTTTGGAAGGATTGTCACTATTAATGTTTATTAATTCACATATCTAAGTGTGGAATAATTGTGGATTGATTTTGGACAATATCACAGAAGTTATATTATATGATTTTTATATATACACATTGATTTTTATTATCACTATCACTAGTGAGTGAACACCATCTTTTAGTTTTCCCTGAAGCGCGATAGCACCCCCCCCCCTTCATTAACTTGTTCATACACTGTCTGGTTCACAGAACAGGTATACGCAGCTTTAAGGGGTACAAGGAATCCTTGAGACAGCGCGAGACTCATACTATTACTTATTTTTAATCACATCAGTGCCTGACTTCACAAATGCATTCTGCAAGAATGGCCAAGCTTTCCTATAGACACACTCCTAAACCTTGTGGACAGCCTTCCAAGAAGAGTTGAAGCTGTTATAGCTGGAAAGCGTGGGCCAACTCAATATTGATCCCTAAGAACTAAGACTGGGATCCTATTAAAGTTAATGTGTGTGTAAAGGCAGGCATCCCAATACTTTTGGTAATATAGTGTTTGTCAAGCAGTGCGAAATAGTAATGTCTACATCAAAGGTTTGTATGCGTATTTATTTTTTCATGAGGCGAGGAGGCTTTGCTGAAGTTTTCACTAAACGTACAGTTGTAATGTACTGATAGGTACACTTTAACAGGTATACGTACACATAAAATCAATCACCAATACCTTTGTGGTTACATGCAGAGCAGGATGGAAATCTCTCACAAAGGAAAAGAAATGAACCCCAAAAATAATGTTAAATATTTTATTCTCATGTCAGTACAGCCTGGTACATACCTCTGAACAATATCCATTACATATCATTATGCCTTGGCTTTTCCATGGAACTTCACAGAGATTCGTACATACTCAGCTGGTGGACAGAAATTTAAAAATGCATTTCTTGTGTCATCAGTGCAAGAAAATAACTAACAATAAAATTACAGTACAGAAATTCACAACAATATTACATTAAAACTCTGATTCATTCTTACGAAGGATGGTTGCTTACAGTACAGGAGTAATGTACATGCACTAAAGTGCCTGTATCATCTATCATGTGATACATGTTTGTTTGCATACAGTCATCTTGATAAGACATTTTTTTTTGCCATCATTTAAAAAAAAAAAAAATTCTGGTTCAGCAAACTGAATGGCTTTGCATCTTTCTATAAAGCTTCAGATAACATGAAGCACTTTCATTATCCTATGTGTATTCTAACACTGTAAAAATAATACGAAAAGACTGAAACAACGTACAAGTAATACAAAAATAAAAAAATAAGATCAAAAGCTAAAAAAAAAAAAACTAAACAAAACAAAAAAAAAAAAAACAGTGCAAAGAAATGAAAAAGGCAGTCAGCACTGAGAGAATATTCCTTTTCGTACTTTGCAGTAATGTTGTGGCATGTTTTTTTGTTTCTTTCTAGAGAAGGTAAGAAAGATGGAAAGAGATATGATCGTCTTGCACACATACATTAGATGTTTCATTGCAGAAACACAACAAGCAATGTAACAGACTGAATGTTCAGCAATTGCACATAATCCTTAGGTGGTAAAAGGACTCCTGATGTCTACTGGCAGAGACTGGACTGTGTGAAAATGGAATTACACAGATTATATGACTGGTAAGTCATGCAAGGTGACATCAGACATCCATTCCTTCTGCTTGTGTTTCCTTGTTTCCCTGCTCCTCGTGTAGATTACCGCTAGAAGAAGCCCGAGAGGCAGTTGGGGAATGTGAGGCCCATCTGGAAGGCAGGCGTCGGTTTGCTGGTCTCTCTGGTCTGGAGAAACTGGATTCTAAGGACGGAGCTAACTCAGAACAAGGCAGTTCCTTCACAACAGAAGAGAGGAAACATTGAGTTAATCTGACCTAATAAAGCAGAGTATATTTTAGGTATATTTTTCCACATAACCTTTATGCAAGAAAGCCAGCTACTAAAATTACCAAATTGGAATTGCATATTCAACAATCAGATACATTTTACTATTAAAGTAAGCCTGTGCTAACAGACGCATGTTGGCTGCTGTTGGTGACCTAATTCTGAAAACGATAGTTACCATGCTAACATTCTGTCTTTGGTACTTGACTACTGTTGCAGAACTGGTCTGCAGATCAGGAATTCTGACTTCACTTGCTGGACACTTGTTTCAGGTCACTGACTCAAAACAGAGACAGCTACGCAAGTAGCATTTTTGCAGAAGGACGTCATGAGTAACAGTCCACATATTTAAACATGGGTTTTGTGTTTCCATACAAGTCTATAGGAATGGAAATCCCATGTGAAGTAGGTCAAATGCAGGCCAGAAGGAGTTTAACTGCAGGTCAAATGCACCAGTCAATGTATTCTGAAGAACCCCAGAAGTATCTCAAACTGAAGCCAAACTAATGGCATCATCATAAGTCCTTATAGTGCAGTGATGGCGAACCTTTTCGAGCCCGAGTGCCCAAACTGCAACACAAAACCAACTTATCTGTTTCAAAGTGCCAGAGAGTTAATATCGGGGGTGGGAATGTGATATATCACCTCCCAGCCACCTGCCAACTGCCGTCTGAAAATTGATCCACTGTGGATTGCTTCACGGAAGAGCAGCAAGGGATGCTTCATATGTAAATGCACCCCAACCCAGCTACTCACCTCTGCATCCCAAAGCCCCCCTATTTGCTTACTTCTACTTGCCCTGCTCACTATTGCACCCCCACAAAACTGCTGATCTTGTAAAGGTTAGCCGGTCGGTGGTGTGCGCTCTTCTTCCTCGCGTGCCTACTGAGAGGGCTCTGCGTGCCAGCTTTGGCACGCGTGCCATGGGTTCGCCATCACTGTTATAGTGGATCTGTACTTGGCCTATGCAGGGCAAAGACAAAGGCTAATTCTAATGCACCCTTCTCATGCATTACAGACTCACAATACTTTAGTTCTCCCACCGCTCTGTTTGGTGGCCTAGAGTGGGGAGCACCCACTCTGTGTAAGCTACAAGTCACTCAAATCATTGCATATATGAGGTATGGCCCCTACTTATGTGACAGTGCTGGTGGTTGTTGATTGGCCCAGTGATATCACATGTAATGGTTTACATGCTCCTGCATATTTGAAGTACCTGGTATTGTCTTCATTCGTGGGGCTGAACAGAGCAAAGGGGGAGTGAAGGTAATCCTATATTGGTAGGAAGGTATTGGGAGGGGGGGAGTTGTGTGCAAAGCAAACCTGTTGTTTAGTCTTGCATGGAGAAAGGACAGGTTTTTTTTAAGTTGAAAGTTTAAAAAAAGTTACATATTTACGATTGGTACTAATCTTAAGGCCCCTTTGGTACTACACATCCTAAAGTAAATACAATTTTTAAAAACGTGTTGTTTTTTGAGGAAAAAAAGGTTCATGCATTAAAAAAAACACTCAAGTTAGCCCAATTTTTTTTCCATGATGTGAAAGATGATGATACGCCAAGTAAATAGATACCTAACATGTCATACTTTAAAATTCTCGTGGAGTGGCACCAAACTTCAGTATTTAATAATCCCCATATGCAACGCTTTAACATTTTTTACAGGTTACCTGTTTTGAGTTACAGAGGAGATCTCCTACTAGCTCTTTTAGCTGTTTACATATGTTAATGCGACCTATGTATGCGTTCGCTTTTGCGAGCGAGCACGTGGGGATGGGGGGCACATTAAAATTTTTTTTTTCTATTTTAACACTTTCCTTTTACATTTTTTTTATTACTTTTATTCCAATTACAAGGAATGTAAACATCCCTTGTAATAGGACTAGGACATGACAGGTCCTCCTTACAGTGAGATCTGGGGTCTACATGTCCCTAGATCTCGCCTCTAGGCTCGAAAGCCTGAGATAAAAAAGAAAGCTGAGGCAACCGCAGTGATTGTAACTGCAGAGGCCGTGCGTGATGTCATAACATCCCGCCCGGCCTCCAAAAGGTCATAGAGACTGCCGGGAACCATCTGGCCCGTGGTATACTCTATGGTGAACTTCCAGCGCCAGTGGAAACCTTCTCCAGCTCGCCAATCGCACGGGCAAGCTGGCAGAAGCACCGGAGGGCAGAGGGAGGGGGGATGTCCCCTTCCACCACTGGTAAAAACAATCAAGCGGCTAACCAGCCGTTATGATTGTTTTTACAGTGCAGGGAATCGCCTGCTTTAAAAAAAGATATCTGAATGATGCCTGTGGCTGCTTCCCAAAGTCTGCGACGTTATATATGACGTCGTGCAGGCGGGAAGTGGTTAAAATGTATACATGGGGCATTATCTGTGCTCCTCTTTCACAAACAGTTCCACAAATGTTCTATTTTGTGTGATTAGATAAAATAATAATACAAAGATATGGCCTAAGCGCTGGTTCACATTGCAGCGACGCTACTTCGCACCGCGACCTCCATGGTCGCGGTGCGAGCAGCGCGCCGCAACCTCGGAGCGGCCGCCACGGACTTCATAACATTGAAGTCTATGGCGGTCGCCTCCGGGTCGCCCCAAAGAAGCTCTGGACCCTTTTTCTAGGTCGGAGCGACTTGTGTCGCTCCTATTAGAACGGGTCCGCAGCTTCCCTATGGGAGGCGACCTGCGGCGACCTGTGAGGCGACCAGGTCGCCTCACAAGTCGCCCTAGTGTGAACCGGCACTTAATGTGTATATGATATGATATACACAAACACCCATATTCAAAATAAAAACTTGCAAACTGGAGTCACAAAGCCTCAGTGCTGGCATTATGTGATTTGTCACTAACTTGTGAGTTCACCTTAAAAACTTACCTTTACTTGGAGTGGAGGCATATATGCTTTGAGCAGACCATTTTACCTGACCACCCTCAGTAGGTACAAAATGCTCTGCCCCTATCACCTCTAACATTCTTACTACACTTCCAAAGTGTTTACTGAATAAACTCAGATTTACCATTTTTTTTTTCTTACTGGAGAGGTTCAAGTTGGCCTAAAAAGTTGACAGCATGAATGAAAGGATCTCCCCTCCTCGATTCACAGTACACCTTCACTTCTGGGGAAATATCTGGAGTTTTGTAAAGAGCAGAGAGGAATAAATGGGGTGGGCAGGTTGACACAATCCTTCACTGCTGCAGCCACTGATCTCACTTTCTGCAGCAATGAAAGGTCACCCAGACAGGTGGACACTACTCTAGGTTGGTCTGATGTATGATCTCTCCCATGCTATCCTCAGTTTATTGGGTGCAATGCCCAGTTTGTCAGTTGAAACCCAGGACATACTGTATAAAGAAACTACGAACGGCTGCACTCTGCAAGAGTGCCACTTTATTGATATCTATAAAAACACAGATACAAGCAAAGAAGAACACTATTCTGTTTACCCCCTGTGCTCTTCTATGCCTGTATGTGTTTTTTTAATATGGATATCATGTAAAGTGGAACTCTTGCAGAGTGCAGCTGTCCAATGTTTCTTCATATATGCAATGGAAGATCACCACTGTGAGCAGGATCTGGTTTTATTGAAGGGAGGATTACTAAACATCAGTAAACTATTCATTAGAGGTAAAATATGAGACTGGAGCTGTACCCCCAAAAATGTTTTACCAGTCTTCGGCTTTAAGTTTCTTTTAATTCTGGCTTGACAAAGGCCATGTGGTAACATATACCAGCACATTGCGCTAATAAATCAAGAAGAAATTTTAAAGTTGATTATGAAGAAGACACAAATCACAAAACAGTTAGTAATATTTAATCAAGACTCACAATGACAATTATATATCAAGCTAAGTTAAGTCATCTTAAAATTGACCTGAACTCAAAAAGTGAAGACTTGCTATGGTATAGGGAACACCTAAAAAGGATAACTGTGCCTAAGCAGAACCCTGAAAAATCAACCTTTTTTTCTGAAATTTTGCCGCAAAAATAACAATGCACTTTCCATATGTGAGGGTGGCTAGGTACTAGGGATCGACCGATTATCGGCAAAGCCAAAATATCGAGGGCCGATATGCACTTTTCCACATATATCGGAATCAGCCCCGGAGGTTACTGATATTGCCGATATTTTGGGAAAGTGGTTGTACCGGAGTGATGCCTGCAGCTAGAGGCATCACCCCGGTACCGGCGTTGATAGCCGACGGTCGGCTGTCTTGTAATGACAAACAATGCGACCCAAGCAACCAGTCTGCACGGCCGCTAAAGACCCGATCAAAGCCGCATTCGGCTCTGATCGGGTCTCCATGCAAAAATCCGGAAGTGATGTCACTCGTGACATCACTTTCGGGTACTGTCTGGCGCCAGATTGAAAAAAATGACAGCATTCAAAACAGCCAAACTTGGCGTTTTGAATGCAGAGCAGGGGTTTGGGGTCTTTTAGACCCCCACATCCCTCCACAAAGGTACCTGTGAAAAAAAATAAAAAAAACATCTTTTTTTTAAATGTACAAAAATATCGGCCCATATCGGCCGAACCTATATTCATAGGCCAAAATATCGGCATCGGTATCGGCAACGAAAAACCAATATCGGTCGATCACTACTAGGTACTCCTGTGACTACAGCCTCAGAGCTGTGTATATACAATGAGAGATCTAAGTCACTGCTGCTTCTGACTCAGTCTCAGTAGATTTGTAGTGGGATTTGGTGATGTCTCTACTGTACTGTTCACTGTTCTCTTTGCTGGAGGCTCTGAATGGAGAAAGCAAAGGTCAGCTTCCACCAACATGGCCACCTCCATGCACAGACACAGTGTGGAACAAGGCATGGTAAATCAGTCATGTGGAAAGGATTAGCTTCAGTGGACCACAAGCAATATTGGTGACTGAACACAGCTTCCAGAGATCAGTTCCATCTTACCATTTCCTTTTAAACAGTTACTGTACAATCAGTAGCTGCTGGAGAGGTAAATTACCCAACAGCTTTTAATGCCTCATGGGGAGTCCATTGATGTGGTCTCAGACCTGGGCACCTACCACAGCCCAAGAATGTCCTACTCCTCCTATTAGGTTTTTCATTATTTTTATATTAAGGGAAAGGCAGCAGCAGAACTGAGAATATCCCTGTTGTAGCGCAATAGCAAGAGCTGTGAGACCTTCAAGTGGTGGGAATAAAGCTAGGGATCTCACCACTTAGGCAGATGAGACTACAATTCTAACATCACTGTTGCATGGGTTGACCCTTAAACAAAATGTGGCAAAAGACAAAATGGTCAATAAAATAAAAGCTTTAGCTTCTGATATAGAAAATTGCGTAGAGCTTGATATATAACTCAGTTGGTGACAAATACAAACACAACACAAGTGGTAACAGACATCAAGGAGATCACAATGAACACACAAGAATTTACATTTTAGAATAAAGTACAGGACGAAGACAAACAATATTATGATGTTAGTTTTGAAGAATGCAAAGACAGTTAGAAGACAGAGGCCTGGAAAAGCTTGAAGAGTTGTTTGGCTGAAAGATGTTATTTAAAACCAGTTACTGAAAATGATATGTTTAGTGATGATTAGCAACAGACACGGAGGACCAAAAGACAATGCTTAATGAAAAATAGTTGGTTTTATGGTTATCCATAGGCTAACTTCATGCTTGCAAGATACATGTGACAAGTCTTTCATTTGTCATTAGTGATCAGTATACCATTACCACTGGGAGGAAATACTTGTGCCATTAATACAAAATGCAAGAAAACAAATAATATAGAGCATTATGTCTCAAATATGTCCTCTGGGATCACTAAAAATATGTCCTCTGGGACCACTAACACTGCCTGTTCTCCGATTCCCCTTAAAAAAAAAAAAATCACTTATGAAATAAAAACAATTGGTGTTTAAGGCCCCGTTCACATTGCCGCGATCCGACTTGGGGGGGCGACCTCCGAGGTCGCGGTGCGAGCAGCGCGCCGCGACCTCGGAGCAGCCGCCACGGACTTCATAGCATTGAAGTCTATGGCGGTCGCCTCCGGGTCGCCCCAAAGAAGCTCCAGACCCTTTTTCTAAGTCGGAGCGACTTGTGTCGCTCCTATTAGAACGGGTCCGCAGCTTCCCTATGGAAGGCGACCTACGGCGACCTGTGAGGCGACCAGGTCGCCTCACAGGTCGCCTTAGTGTGAACGGGGACTTAATGAAAGTAAATGTGTGTTTAAACAATAGGAAAATAGCACCTTCAGCTGATACTGTGGATCTGGCCTAAATAAATGAAATTGTAAACTTACTTATTGGGGATTTAACATATAATGATGTGTTTGGCTTTAAAACAAAGTGCTTTCTTCTGTTCATTCAAGAACATTAAAATTGCTGCAAAGATATGGAGCTGTTTGGATAACTAACTGTACAGTAACAAACAATTATACTTGCCTCCCTTGCACTAGGAAAGCAACTAGGATGCATATTAGGAACTGACAAATATTTTGTCTGTGCACTCTATCCACTAAAAGTGCTCTTATGTTTAAAAATGCACGATGCAGGGCTGTCATCCTTATTCTTTCAATGCTGCTTGGTGTGTTACTGATCTGAAGTGTGTGTGTATATCAGGCATTGAGACATGTCATATGCATATGCTTGTTTCAGGCTGATGACTTACTAATTAGTGAGTGGCAGCTATCATATTCATATATATCATAAATTTATTTATTACGTTTTTAATTCCTGGTAAATTAGCAATACTTTTTATAATGTAGTTCTAGGTGCACATAAACAAAATTCTCTTGAACAATATTCTGCTTACTATTAACCACTTCCATACCGCGCGATTTCTGGCACTCCGCTCTTACATGTAAAAATCATCATTTTTTTGCTAGAAAATTACTCGGAACCCCAAAACATTATATATATATATATATATATATATATATATATATATATATATACATATTTTTTTTTTTTTTTTTTTAGCAGAGACATAGGGAATAAAATGGCAGTCATTGCAACTTTTTATGTCAGACGATACTTGCGCAGAAATTTTTCAAACGCGTTTTTTTGGAATAAAAACTTTTATGAATTAAAAAAACAAAACCCTTAACTTAGCCCAATTTTTTTGTATAAGGTGAAAGATAATGTTACGCTGAGTAAATAGATACCTAACATGTCACGCTTTAAAATTGCGCACGCTCGTGGAATGACGCTAAACTTCGGTACTTAAAATTCTCTATAGGCGACGCTTTAACATTTTTTACAGGTTACCAGTTTAGAGTTACAGTAGAGGTCTTGGGCTAGAATTGTTTCTCTTGCTCTACCGTTTGCGGCGATACCTCACATGTATGGACTGAACGCTGTTTACATATGTGGCTGCGACAAACGCATGCCCATGCAGGACGGGAGCACTTTTTTTATTGTTTATTTTAACTTTATTTTTTTTACACTTTCCCTTTAATTTTTTTTTATCATTTTATTCCTTTTACAAGGAATGTACACATCCCTTGTAATAGGAATAGTGAATGGCAGGTCCTCTTTATAGGAAGATGGGGTCAATAAGACCTCAGATCTCTCCTACAGGCTAGAAAGCCTGAAATCCCCCCAAAAAAATGAAGTGCAGTATTGAAAACTGCGTGATGACATGTCACGCCCGGGCCTCTGAGAGTCATTATGACTGCCGGGGACCATCTGGTCCTTGCAGTCTCTATAGTGACACTTCGGCCGTTGGTCGATTTCTTCTCCGGCTCGCCGATCGCACGATCGGCGAGCCGGTAGAAGCAGCGGAGGGCGGCGGGGGGATGTTCTCTCCCGCCACCAGTAAGAACGATCAAGCCGCCATGATTGTTCTTATGGTGAAGGGTATCGCGAGCTGAAAAAAACTTATATCTGAATGATGCCTGCAGCTGTAGGCATCATTCAGATATCCAGACTTAAAGCACAGGACGTCAGACGACGTCCACCTAAGGGGAAGTGGTTAAACCAGAAGTCTCTTTTAATGTGAATATACCCTGTTTATGTACTATATATCTTAGCTCACTGCATAATAGTTCTAATATTTCAGTGCAGCACTACCCAATATATGCTAGGCTAATAAAGCTTTTAAGCTTTTTAACACAAGTTTAAAGACCATGTATGAACATGAACAAGATGTAAACATTTTTCCAAAAGGGCAAAAATGAGATTCGTATACAGTAAAAGCATATGAAGGCCAGGTCTGGGTAGTGCATAGATAGTACATGTACCTAGGTGCCTACAAGGAGCTGGGTCAAGCATTCTTGCATCTTTACTGTGTATTGGGAACCTTTTGTGACAATACTGTGGGGTATATTTATAAAGCAGTGAATGTGCCTTTTATCAAACATTCCCTGGAGGTGAATCATCTTAATACACGTTTTAAATGACAGTGAGTAATTCACCTATTTTGTAGTTTTGGGAAATCAGCATGTTTGAAGTTAAATTCATGTTGTGACACAGGTAAAACAATTGAAAAGGGATAACAAAAAGGACAAGTACTCCAGCCTACAGAACAACAGTGATACTGTGCACACAAACAGAACAGATAAATGTTGTACTATTTTAGGACATACTCCTCTTTAGTTCTTCCTCACACTTTGCATCATCAAATGCCCCTTTCTCCTCTACACTTTGGCTGCCCTCTTAGTTGTCCTCTTGAGTAGTCCTTTAAAGCGGTCATGCAGCATTTATTGTACATCCGGAGCCATTTGTTTGGCTATCTACTCAGCTGTCTTCCTGTCTTGGAGAAGCAGGACTGAGAAGATGGGAAGGTAGAGTTGGAAGGCAAGGACTGGTGAGAATTTTTAGGACAACTAGCAAGGACAACTAAGGAGCGTGCCCAAGGAATGAAAATGTTTATAGGTCATAAAAGAATGATGTGTGACAAATGATTGGAGAGCTACTGGAAGAGGACAGCAAACAAAACAAGATTTTTAGTGATGTATGATGACAGAAATGTGAAGAGGACATGAAACTGAAGTAGGATTGAGGAGTAAAAGACATCTGGAGGATGGCTGAAGGAGTTTCAAAGTAAGGGTAGTGAGGTTTGGAGAAGAATGAGATACACATTAAGTTATGGCCTAAAACAAATGCCATAAATATATAACATTACATCTTAGATCTCTGAATATTATTATATCTCAGCATACCCTAATTGGCCTCAGACATGACACAGCCTTGAATTCTTGATTCCCTTTTCCCATACTAGTTCTGTTTTCCTGGAATCTGTAGATCCTATTTAATTTTTCACTCACAGCCCTATACAGATAACAATTGATATTCTAGTATAACCATTTAGATATAATAAAGCTTTGAATGCCCAGACTTTGGGGTTTATTTACTAAATGCAAATAGACTGTGCACTTTGCAAAGTGCACTTGCCCTCTGTAAGTGCAGGTGCTCCAGAGCTTAGTAAATGAGGTAAAGCTTCACTTTGCAAAGAGTACCCAATCACGTGCAAGGGAAATAAAATAAAAAAAAGCATTTTTGCTTTCACATGATTGGATGAAGGAAGTCAGCAGAGCGTCTGCTCATTTACTGAGCTCTGAAACAACTGCACTTGCAGAGTCTATTTGCCTTTAATAAATCAACCCCTTTAATTCAGTGAAAGGTGATCAAGGTTTGCACTGCTTCTAAAGCCCCGTACACACGCTTTCGAAAATTGGCAGGGGATTTTCGTCCAACGTCCGATCTGCCGATTTTCGGCTTGTTAGTATGATGCTTCCGACAACCAACTCCGACTTTTCGGCCGGAAAAAATCTGGTGTGCAGACTATAAAATTTTCGTTGGCCGTCAACACAACGGCCGATTTTCGTGCAGTCAGTACAGATTTCGACAGGGAAAAATCTGATGAGCAAGTCTGGGCATGCTCAGTGAAGAAAAAACACAAAGAAAACAAACCAACACATGACATCACTTCTGAAGTAGAATTTTGTTGGCCGAGAAAATTTGTGTGCAGTCTAGGCACATTCCAACCAACAAAACACTACTGGACAAAAGTCGGACGATCGTTGCGTGTGTACGAGGCATTAGGAGGGAGCTATTGTAGGGAGTTACCCCACCATATTTTAACTTGGTCATAGCAGAACTAACGGAATTCTATTTTATTTAGGCTTATAAACCCTTTCCAAAATATATTTTGAAGGAATGGTAGACACTTACGTCTTGCATAAAGAAAAAAGTTGAACTATTCAATGTAAAAACCTATTAATTCAATGTGTATAACTTTGGTGACTAGCAGACACAATGCACAGCCATCTTGACCTACATCCATCCCCATAATAACCATGGATGCTAGTATTTAACTTAAAAGTTCTCCCTTGTAAGCTATGCCTAAAATAACAGCTAGCCGGTTGGGATCTATATTTAAAGTAGTGACTTATAAAGTAATGGCTGTGTGCAGCACGGAAGCCAAACTGAGACAGGAATCATTTTGTTGGATAGCTGTATATCTACGTCCACATCCATTTATGTTTGCCTATGCTTCAAAACACTTTTTAAAAGTTCTCCAACAAGACAAAAAGTGCAAACAAGTCATAAACGAAAACTTACAGCTGTGTAGCAGGCATAGTTAGAGTCCCCAGGGGGCAGTTAGTAAGACAGTTTGGTTCTAGACAGAACAGACAGAAAGAAAGCAAATAGATTGAAAAAGCAATTAAAGAAAATAGTCAATCGTTGTTCTCAGAAGATGAATATTTCCAAACTTCTGAAATTTCTGTCTGCAACAGATAATGTAAAAGAAGTACTGATTAAAATGTTAATACATAGCATGAAAAGGTAAAGTGACGTGAAGCATATAGGTAGCAAGAAATGAGACCTACTGACAAGTTGGCCATTGATTTTATATTCACAGCTTGTATTTCATAACAGCACCTGCTACTGACACAGTACACACTAGTGGTGTGTTGACTTTTAAAGACTGAGCAAATATTGAAATCAATTCTATTAATACAAGGAGCAATGTGAAAAGCAGAGTAACCCACAATAACCATTATCATTAGCATGATTCAGTAAACCAAAAAGCTGAAGGAATATAAAAAAGGTTGCTATGGTTACTGCACATCGCAATGCTCGATCAGCATGTAAATGAATGTTAGTACCTCTTACTAATTTATATGCATTAGTAACCCCTTATGGATGTGATAAGGTTTTCAAGAACTTGTACACAGTGCAAGCAAATCTTTAGAGACCTGTGAAAAACAGTAAGTCAGCAACCTATATTTCCTATTTATCAATAAACCCCCAGCGCCTATTTAAATTTTTGTGGTGCATTATTGCATGTGTTAGAGTGTGTTGCATTGAGTTAATAGAATGCCAATGCACCGAAAATGGGTTACAAATTGGACGTGACTTATTTTTTTTCAATGCAACTACCGTTAATTGTGGCCTTCTGCAAAGCAGGTGCATTGCCTTAGTGCATTGGGCTGCAATTTAAAATGAATGGCATAGTAAAAGGTTACCATGTGCATTACTGCAAAGCAATACTTTTATTTTCTGGCTATACTAACTCTTTGAACCACCTGAGCTCCAGAAGGTTTTACCCCCTTCATGGCCAAGGCATTTTTTTGCTACCCAGCACTGTGCTCCCTTAACTGTCAACTGCATCATCATGCAACACTGTACGCAAATTAAATTTACATCATTTTTTCACACAATTGAGCTTTGATGATATTTGATCACCACTGAGGTTTTTATTTTTTGCTATATAAAGGAAAAAATGCAGAAAATTTTAAAAACAAAAAACAGTATTTTTCTATGTTCTGTTATAAAACATTTTTGATAAAATACAATTTCTTCATAGATTTAGGCCAAAATGAATTCTGCTACATGTCTGAAGTAAAAAAATCACAATAAGCGTATAATAATTGGTTTGTGTGAAAGGTATAGCATCTACAAACTATGGTATATACAGAATATTTGAAATTTGATCAATCCTGATGTACTGGCGGCCTATCTAATTTCTTGAAGCCCTTAAAAAAAATGTTTTACATACTGTCATCAGTGCAGTACAGCATCATCAAATGACTGGTAGGGTGGTGATCAGGGTTATTGACCGTTGACAGTTAAAAAAAAAAAAAAAAGTGCCAATTTTTTAACATTTTATCTTCTTATTTTAACTCTTTTTTTTACTTTTTTTTAGTTCATTGCCACAATAGGAACATCCTGCTACTCTGGGGGTGACCAGGGATTTTTTTTTTTTTTTTTTTGCACTTTGTCGTTACAATGACCATCATTGTAACAGCAATGTTTTGAACTGTCATGAATGGGTTACATTTTAAACAGCTGTGATCTTTTTTTTTAATCTTTTTATTGATATATATAAAAAAAAAAAAAAAAAAAACAACTGGTGCAACAGACTCATTGTACAGAGGCTATATCAACAGTTTAAAGAGCAGCATGTAGCCCACGCAGGGGCGGTGCCAGAACAAGGAAGGGAAACAAAGTAGCCTAAGGACATGGCGACAGAGCTAAAAATCAGACAGCGGCAGCATAAAAAAAAAACAAGTATGGCATCAGATCCAGTAACATATAGATAGTGGTGGACAGTGCAATCGAGCCGCGGGCCAGAGGCACAGTGACAGTTAGTTCAACAGTGCGGTGGAAGAATCTGCCAGCCACCGTGCCCAAACCCTGTCATGCTTTTTGGGGCAACCCCTGTGGATGTAGGTATCACGGTACAAGGGTATGGCGGCGTCCCCCAGGCCCCTCCACTGCAGAATTGTGGGGGGAGCCTGTTGCCGCCAATGGAGTGCAATATTTTTCCTAGCATAGAAAAATAGTAGACCTAAGAGAGTACGGTCCGCCACCCGGGGCACCAAGTCATCCAAAAGACCCAAGAGGCCAATCCTGGGAGAGGGGTCCATCTGAATTTGTAAAATGGCAGAGGACACTGCGAAGACTCGGGACCAGTAGGCGAAGAGCTCCGGGCATGTCAAACAGCTGTGATCTTTGATTGGCTACAGCTAATTACATGGTACAGGGTGCTGTGATTGGCCCAGGTACCATGTGATAGCTGTGGGCCAATCGCAGAATCACTCAATAGGAAACACAGCTTTTATTCATAACAGCTTTGTTGACATTGTGATCATGTGGTACAAGGATTTGCAGTTACGGGAATGGTGTGCTGCGTGCCCCTAACCTGGAACACGATTGATGATGTACATGTATGTCATCTAGCCTTACTGTGTCGGCTGCTCAAAGTACATGTACTGTGGGTGGTCAGCAAGTGGTTAAGGTGTATGTAAACCTTAACAATGAGCTTCTTTTATTTGCCTTCTTTTGGATTGCTAAATATACAAGTAAAAGTTTTTCAATTTATTGGTTTGATAGGTGCAAAACAGACCTGTCGATTTTGCCAAAAATCTTGTTAGCTCATAACTTCCTATGCTCTGCGTCTGTGCAAAAGAAGAGGTTATGAAAGATGAGGAGAGCTGGTGGGGGAGGTGAGAAGAGGTCTGTATTCCTTGTAATCCATCAGAAATGAAGCAGGATGACACTAAGGCCTAGTACACACGATCAGAATATAGGACTAAAAATACCGCATTTGAAACAATCGTACGATAATCTGATCGTTACTACACAGCTTTCATTCCAGAAAGTATTGATCAGAAAAAAAAAAAAAAAATCGGAAGACCAAGACCATGCATGCTCGGAAACAAAAGAACACCTTACTATAATACTATACAACACAACACATTACATCACTTCCAAAGCTGTATTCTATCGTACAAGAATTTTCATAACTTTAGTAACTTCTTCATTTTTAAAATGGGACTAGCATGCAAAAAAACCTGACAATTGTTCATCTGATATTCATATCGTGTGTGCGAGGCATAAGTACTTAGGAATTAGCGAAAGGTAGGAGCACACCAAACTTCTGGAACATCAACAGTTATTTTTCTGTACTTGCAGGGATAACATATAGGGCAGGTTATGGAAACTGTGGCCCTCCAGCTGTTGCAAAACTACAAGTCCCATCATGCCTCTGCCTGTCCTGCTAGTGCTTTTCAGAGTTTTGCTATGCCTCATGGTACTTGTAGTTCTGCAACAGCTGGAGGGCCGCAGTTTTCATATCCCTGATATAGGGCAATGTGCATGTGTTGCAGAGGTGTAAAAGATATATTTTGCCATACACTTGCCTAGACATACACTTTAACCACTTTACCGCTAAGTACTGTAATAGTACTGCGGCAAAGTGGCTCGTTCCCGTCTGACGACGTAGACCTACGTCGTCAGACTCCTCCCCTGTAGGCGGCGCTCGCGCGCCGCCGGAGGCGCGCTCCTGCTGTTTTCATTCACAGCGGGAGTCGGGCCAGGGGAGGAGCAGCGGCGATCGCCGCTGCTCTGCCCCGATCGTCGGGGATCTAGTGTGGAGATCCGCCCGCCTGTGTAAACACAAGCGGGCGGATCTCCTCAGTGACAGGGACTGACAGATCGGACTGTTCAGCATAGCTGGACATCCGATCTGTCCCTGTCTCACAAAGTCACCTCCCCCCCACACGTCAGTAAGCACCAGGCATACATTAACCCCTCCCTCTCCAATAAAGTTAACCCCTTCCCTGCCAGTGTCATTTTTACAGTAACAGTGCATATTTATAGCACTGATTACTGTAGTAATGTCACTGGTACCCCCAAAAGTGTCAAAAATGTCAGTCAAGGGTCCGATCTGTCCGCCGCAATGTCGCAGTCCCGCAAAAAAAATCGCAGATCGCCGCCATTACGCGTTAAAAAAAAAAACACCAAAAATGACAAAAATCTTTCCCTGTGTTAGTAAACGCAATAACTTTTGCGCAAACCAATCAAAATACGCTTATTGCGATTTTTTTTACCAAACATAGGTAGCAGAAAACAAATTGGCCAAAAATTTAAAAAAAAATTGGTTTTTACATCTTTTTTGGGGGGAATTTCATATAAAAAAATGTGAAAAA
The DNA here is from genome assembly GCF_965119305.1 of Pelophylax lessonae. Lineage (NCBI taxonomy): Eukaryota > Metazoa > Chordata > Amphibia > Anura > Ranidae > Pelophylax > Pelophylax lessonae. The sequence goes on from NC_138772.1 coordinate 385,648,296, forward strand.
TATTGTTATTTTCTCAAAAAAACCGCTATTTTTTTGTTTATAGCGCAAAAAGTAAAAATCGCAGAGGTGATCAAATACCACCAAAAGAAAGCTCTGTTTGTGAGAAAAAAAGGACGTCGATTTCGTTTGGGTACGGCGTCGCACGACCGCGCAATTGTCAGTTAAATTCGCACAGCGCCGAATCGCAAAAAGTGGCCCAGACGTAAGACAGCAAAATGCTCTAGTGGTAAAGTGGTTAAAGTCACCCTTTCAATTCATCTTGCTATTCTATCAGTACCTGTGCAGAAAGGCTGTTTTAATCTCTTTATTGCCATGTCACCTCTCTCCAGAAATAAAAGATAGGAGTTATGAAATCCCTGATGAAAGTCAACATTACCTTCAGAAGTCTGATCTCCAGTTAGTGCTTGTGTTCAGTCTGCCTAAAAACAATAACGTCCTTCCTCTTACTCCACTGGTAGGAAATATTTTTTTTTATTAGCTAACCTAAAGGTGGTTATACATGGATCAAAATTCAGTTGGTTCAGCAGAAACTGGCCTAATTTTGATCCATATATGGACAGGCTGGTTGTACAGAAGTCGATCTACGGATCTACTGATTAATGTATTGCCAGCTTTGAGCTGCTCATTCAGTTTGTTTAGTAGGGAACGGCTGAAAATGTATTGATCTTTGAAAAGCTTTTGTTGATCAGCGGCTTGCATCTAGGTGGCTGTAGCCGCTGATCAGTGCATTCTAAAGGGAAGGAGTACAACAGCACAACAGAGAGAATTCTTCCATCCACCTTGCATGTGTGCCAGCTGCCCACTGACTGATTGAACAAAAATGAACCGTCTATGGCCAGCCTTAGTATGCACAGCAACTGTTAGATTGGATAGTAAGTGGTATTGCATTGGTTGCTTTACAGCAAAACCTTTTTTTTCCTCATCAGACATCTACACTGTTACAAAAAAATTAAAGGAACACTTTTTAATCAGAGTATAGCATCAAGTCAATTAAACTCCTGGGATATTGATCTAGTCAATTAAGTAGCAGAGGGGTTTTTTAATCAGTTTCAGCTGCTTTAGTGTTAATGAGATTAACAACATGTGCACTAGATGGGCAACAGTGAGACCACCTCCAAAACAGGAATGGTTTTACAGGTGGCCACTGACATTTGTTTTGCCTACTAATAATTTCTGACTGTTTTTCACTAGTTTTATATTTGGTTAAGGTCAGTGTCAATACTGGTAGCATGAGGCAATACCTGGACCCTATAGAGGTTGCACAGGCAGTCCAACTTCTCCAAGATGGCACATCAATACATGCCTTTGCCAGAAGGTTTGCTGTGTCTCCCAGTACAGTCTCAAGAACATGGAGGAGATTCCAGGAAACAGGCAGTTACTCTAGGAGAGCTGGACAGGGCCTGTAGAAGGTCCTTAACCTATTAGCAGGACTGGTATCTGCACCTTTGTGCAAGGAGGAACAGGATTAGCTCTGCCAGAGCACTAAAAATGACCTCCAGCAGGCCACTGGTGTGAGTGTCTCTGACCCAACAATAAGAAAAAGACTTCATGGTGTGGCCTTAGGGCTCAACGCCCTCTAGTGGGCCCTGTGCTCACTGTCCGACACCGTGGAGCTTGATTGGCATCTGCTATTGAACACCAGAATTGGCAGGTCCACCACTGGCACCCTGTGCTTTTCACAGATGAGAGCAGGTTCACCCTGCGCACATGTGACAGACATAAAAAGGGTCTGGAGAAGCCGTGGAGAATAATTTGCTGCCAGTAACTTCGTTCAGCACAACCAGTTTGATGGTGGGTCAGTGATGGTCTAGGGAGGCATATCCATGGAGGGACGCACAGACCTCTACAGGCTAGGCAAAAGCACCCTGACTGACATTAGGTATCGGGATGAAATCCTTGGACCAATTGGAATAGCCTCCTGCATTACTTTTTCACTTTGATTTTCGGGGTGTTTTTCAATTCAGCCCTCTGTAGGTTGATAATTTTCATTTCCTTCAAACTATGTGGCATCCTTTAGTTCCTAACACATTACCCAGTCTATATCAGTATAGACATCCGGCATGATATTTTTTCCCATTGAGATCTGAAATATTTTCAAAGTGTTCCTTTAATTTTTTGAGCAGTGTACAATACCCAGTATAGTTGAATTCAAGCTGTAAGAGAGGCCAGCCAGAGGAGCCACTAAGGCTCTTTTGCAGTTCACAAGAGTGGACAGAGCACATGATAAAAGGAAAAGAGGGTAGAAAGTGCAGAGAAATTACATCATCAATATGATGCTGCTCCTTCACTGACCAATCACCAGGCTTGAAGTGTGTTTTGTGTGTTGCTGTGCTGCTGTTGTAGGTTGAAGATATGACTGTGCTGTGTTTGGACTGACAGTACAGAATTATACATTTTGTGGTAGAATACACGTTTCCTATACAGGAATTAAACTAATTTAGGTGCTTGGCTAGAGTTTGTTTAGCTTACATAATTAAGCCTGCCTATGAACCTGTGATACTGTGTCAGTTCTTTTTCAGCTGTATGAATTAGCCATTTATGCTACTTACACTATGTGTGCAATAAATTGCATCCCTGAAATTTGAAGAAAATTGTCACAGTAGTTAAATTTGTAAATAAAACAAGTTGATTTCTTTAACCACCTGCTGACAGCCCTATAGCAGTTTTACTGTTACAGGGTGGCAGCTGTGTGCAATATCACATAATATATATATACCTAATCCTGCACTTCTAGGTAGCGGGCCTGAGTGTGTACCGCCGGCAGTTCGATCCCGCTGTAATTATACACATCAGGAGCCGATCAGTGGGTACTGCGGACTCGATATCCACCGGCACCCGCTGATCATTTTGCAGAGAGACAGAATGGCGGTCTGCCTATGTAAACATGGCAGATTGCTGTTGTGATAGAAGGGAAGGCATGGATGCTATGTCTCTGCAAAGCAGGGACATGGATCCATGTCTTTCCCTAGTAAAAGCACCTCTTACACTGTAGTAAAACACAGGCTAGGCACACAGTTAACCCATTGGTTGCTCCTGATGTTAATCCCTTCCCAGCCAGTGTCATTAGTACAGTGACAGTGCATATTTTTGCCGCCATTACTAGTAAAAAAACACGAAATAAATAAAAATGAATAAAAATATCCCATAGACGATATAACTTTTGCGCAAACCAATCAATATACGCTTATTGTGATTTTTTTTACCAAAAATATGTAGCAGAATACATATTGGTCTAAATTTATGAAGAAATTCGATTTTTAAAACATTTTTATTGGATTTGTTTGAAAGCAGAAAGTAAAAAATATATATATTTTTTTTTCAAAATTGACAGTCTTTTTTTGTTTATAGTGCAATAAAATAAAAAATGCAGAAGTGATCAAATACCAAAAGGAAGCTTTATTTGTGGGAAAAAGGACATAAACTTTATTTGGGTACAGCATTGCACGATCATGCCACTGTGAGTTAAAGTAACGCAGTGACGTATCGCAAAAAATGGCCTGATCATGAAGAGGGGTAAATCTTCCGGAGCTGAACTGGTTACATTTTAAAATAATTGTAAATAGCAAAAAAGAAATATTAGCAACAATAAATATTGCTGAACACTGACTCATGAAAATGACAGAGAAACAAATGTTGTTTTACAAATATTTTACACCATTTATTGATTGCGCCATTGTTTGTCTTTGCATTCATGACACCTTTGATATTCATATTATGACATTTTCACTGAAAACATTAAACTAAACCAAGCTGATTCATTTGACAAAGCAAATTAATATTTTACGTTTGCACAATAGACGCTGTTTGTTTTTCTAATCAATTGCAAGACTTTTAACTGAAGACCTGCACATAATGCAAAAATAATCTTAGTAGGTTAGCACTTAACAGAGACCTTAACATTCTGAGCAGAAATGAAGGGGTTTTAAAGTCAGAAGGTTTTTTTTATCCTAATGCATTCCATGCATTAAGATAAAAAGCCTTCTGTGTGCAGCAGCCCCCCTCAACCCCCCTAACACTTACCTGAGGTTCCTCTCTGTCCAGAGACACAGCAGCGGCACCATTTGCTCCCACTGCTGTGAATCAAAGTCAGTTAGCCAATCAGGGGAGAGAAGGGGCAGGGCCAGGTCAGGCTCTGTGTCTGAATGGACACAGAAAGCTGTGACTCGGCTCGGTGTCCCCATAGCAAGCTGCTTGCTGTGGGGGCACTCAACAGAAGGGAGGGGCCAGAAGCACTGAAGAGGGACCCGAGAAGATGAGAATCCAGGCTGCTCTGTGCAAAATGAACTGCACAGAACAGGTAAGTATAACAAGTTTGTTATTTTTAACTAAAAAAAACAAGACTATAGTCCAAGCAGAAAACGGTTCTCTATGACCTTATTTGCAAGAGATAATACTTTGCAAGCACAGCTTGTTGCTCTGAAGATTTACTTGTTCATTGTGTTCAATCATTTTTGTTTCTAGAGTAAAAATTAGATACATCAAAATATACAGGTTTTATAAGCAAGCTTGACGATGAACTTAAGGCAGATAAAAAGCCGATTCATCTAGGTATTTTATTCATTAAAAAAACTATTCAAGCCCACCTCCAGGCACAGATATTTTTGTAAATTTTGATGTATGCATAGAACATACTGTTAAGCAAGCATCAGTTCTCACATATGTATTTATTATGTGTATTAAGCTGCTGGCCTGGAGTTCAGCTTTTATTCACTTTCATTCTCTTTCCCTAAGCCTCACAGAATACTTAAGGTTTGTCAGGAATTCAGCTAAAGTGGCAAAATACTAATTCCACAATTACTTGTTCATTATAATTATTTGTAATTATTTGTATGCCACACCAGTTACAATAAGTTGAACCCTGCTAAGATTCAAGATTACAACTACAGAATAGAGAGAGAGCGTATCTCATAAAACAAAAAGTCTAAAGAAATATGGTATTCTACAAATCTTGGCAACTGATCATTAATAGGCTGAGCGTAGGTCAAAGAAGGGTGATTTAAATTTGGTTGAAATAGTTTAATGTACACCACTGGATTTTGTATTATATTATTAAAAGAAAATTATAATGGTTTGGGCTCCATCTTGTTTCCATTTTTTACAAAATGTATATTTTTAACCAAAGATTTTACTATATACTGTACAACATACACACTTTGCTTTACAAATAAACAGTTGATACATGGAAAATAGTTCCCAGGTAAATTTGGGTTAGCTAATGTGAGAGCAGAGCAAAAGAAGCTTCCTTTCATACCCAGTTCTCTCATTGAAACCTAGAACTAAACCGTCTCATAAGGGATGAGGTATTGCTCTAATTCATCCAATTTTGTGGGTAAACTTCAACTATTGATTTTTTTGTACACAATTTTTCTACAGCGAGCAGGCAAAAATTGCAATGAAAACAACTTGAGGTTTACCCTTCTGGCTGAATAAAATAGATCCACTTACTTTGCCAGCTTTTTGTTGCCGTCCCAACTTATTTGAGATGTGTTGCTGCCATCAATTTTCAAAATTTGCAAAATTACCTTATTTTTTTCCTAATATGGTACATTTTCTCAGTCTTAATATTTAATATGTTTTCTATTGTGAATAAGATATTGGTTTATGAGATTTGCAAATCATTGCATTCTATTTTTATGCAGATTTTACACAGCATCCTACCTTTTTTGGAACTGGGGTTGTAGTAATTAATACTTATAAGCAATATATATATTATTTAGTGCAAAACAATAAGTTGGGAAATGAACATAACGTAAGGGCAATAGAAAAAGGAATGGAGGTCTTCTTCTGTAACAGGGACCTGTATGGAATGCTATCCTTGCCAAAAATACAAGTCTTTGAATACGTGAAAATGATTCCCTTACTTTTCAAACATGTTGTAAATAGATAGAATAACACACTTAATACAAATTTAGATTCGGTTTAAGAGATTGTAATGCAGGTTGTTTTCTTCCTTATAACATAGTACAACAGAATAGCTTTCACTTTTACATCCAGTAAAAGTACAATACATTTCTAATACCCATTTATGACATGCATGTTAGAAATTTAACAATAGGAGGACCATTATATAGCACATGAAAATACAGAAATGAAGAAAGGTCCTCAATAATGGTGCCCAACTTAAAAAACTGATGGAAAAAGGGGAATGTTACCTCCCACTGGATGGCTTCCGTTTTACCCCTTAAAATTAATTACTGTTAAACAACAGACAGGTGACATATGGAACCAATATACTGAAATGCATTCAGGCTAGTCTTCTGAAGAGTCTAAATTACACCGTGAGAAATAATTTGATGTTTTTTTTCAACTGTGGCAAAATTCTCTAATTAAATTTTTATTTGTGATAAACCAATAAAGTCCATTTGGTGGAGCAGCCAAGCTTTCCATAGGATGGTACATTTATTTAAGGAAATGATCAAGCTATAGCAATTAAAATCAAAACACATTTTAATTAGCAGAGCTTTAACTATGTAGTTGGGAATATAAAAAAAACAAAGAAACGCACAAATGGAATTAAAATAAATATCAAATTAAATGTTCTTTTTTGCATTATGGCACAAGATGTGTCCTGAGACAAGAAGTGTAAATAGGAGAAATTCCTTACCTCAATAGATCCTTGTTCAATTTTTAAAAGTTCTGCAGCTGTGTGGTCTCTGTAACCTCTGGTTGGACTATTTGGCATTTGTCTTTGATCATCTAAGATTTTCTTGCTAAGTACTCTGGCAGCATTTTCTGACAGTGAGTAACCAGGTGGGACAGAGAGGTCTTGTCTAGAGCTGACATCACTATACTGATCCCTTTGAAGATCTACAGTTATGCGAATAGGACTTGGAGATCTTCCCCTGCCATCCATGTACATGTCAGGCATAGTTACAAAGTCTTGCCTGGTTTCTGCTGATCTAGATCTGCTGTTTGGCCTCGACACTTTTTGTAAATGTTCACAATTTACTGGGCTGTGGTCAATTATATTAAACAAGCTTGAAAGTCCATCGTTAATTGTGGTATGAACAGGGCTTTCCCTGGTTGTCGTTGACCTAGCCCATGCAGATTCATTGAAGCCTTTCTGGGGAGTGCCAGAGGTAACGCATTTAGTTGGCTGATCTGTTTTAGCAAGTGCTTTCTTCTGCAGTTTTGGAGAACCATATTTAGGAGAACAACAACTTCGTTCAAACTTTGCCTGAACTTTTTCAATGGCTGGAGATATCTGCCTGTTCCTCAGACTACGTGAAGGTGAAGATACAGGAGTAGAAATGCCCTTTGGTGTTAGACACTTGTGTGGACTGCTGGTAACGCTTCGTAAAGCCTCAGTTTGCAAACCAACACTAATTGTTTGAGTTGTTTGTGTTCCTGTACTCTTCAAACCATTGGTCTGACAAGCAATGTCTCTAAATTGAGAATCTACAGAGTTTGATCGAATTGCATTTCTAACAGAGTTAGCTACTTCTTTCATGTCATCACTCAAGTTCCTTGACAACTCTATATTGTGCAGAGAAGACGCAAAGCTGACAGTAGTGCAAACAGGACGGTCCATAGGGTGTAGGTTACTCTCATTAAAGTCTTTGTGGTGGTTATTGAGATCGCATGACCATCTCCCAAATACCTCTGTAGCACCATTTTTTGCATCAGAAACATTTCCCCTTGGTTTGGTCGCAGAAAATAGTAAATCTGGGTCCAGGGGTTTCTTTTCATCATTGCCATTGTTTGCAGATTTGTCAAACCTACGAACCACTGGTGGGCTGTGAAAGACCCTAACCCCCATTCTTTCCGCAACACCATGGTTTTGAGACAGCTGCTTCTGGCAGTGATCTGGGTTGGTCAAAGTATTCGTTGTCATAGTAACACTCGTGGTAAGGAACCATGAAGATGACTGGAATGTTTCAGAAGAGGATTCAATTTCCATTTTCCCATTTCCAGTTCTATCCCCATATACCATTTTATCACCCTGGCCCACATTATTGTAATCCCAATTCTTGTTAAACTCTTCAATATACTTCAGATCATCAGGAGACAAGGGCGGTGTTAACTCATCCTTGTCACCAGAGGGATCTAAGTTCTTGTCCGGAAGGAAAGGAGATCTTTCCATTAATCGATGAAATTCAGACATGGAGGAAACAGACATGACCCTATAAAACAAAGGGCATGTAATTATAAAGTAACATGGTTCCACTGCTGGAACAAATGAGCTATACAGAATAGCAAACATGCAAGACTACAATAAATGTGTGTAAGCTAAAAAGAAAGATCATTGGAAACATTTTAAAAACTGGGAGAATGTAAGTAGTATATTTTCATGCAGACAGGTTTAGAAGATCATTCCTATATTTGGGAACATTTAAGAACTACTTACCTCTGCAAACCTCCTTTTTGTGCATCATCCTGCAAAAACAAACAAGACAGGTATACGCTTATTAATCTAAAAAGTGTTTTTCAATACAATCCATCAATGTACATTGTTAATTATTTATTTTTCATTAAGGCTGCACCGTAAATGCTTGTACATAAACTGTGGAGCTATAAAGCACGTTAACACACAATATGATGTCAACACATAAATGATGCACACATTATACATATTAATGATAAATCCAAATGTACATGGATTACCATGAGAATTGATCGATTTATACAGGGAGAAAGATACATTTCTGTCATACCATCAAAAATGACTGCATTGCAAACACTTAAATGCATTGTAGATTGGTAGGAAGGATTTAAGATTTAAATCAATGCCTGTTTACTTTCTACCAGTGATGTCTGCTGCTAGTAATTCATTATACTAGCTTGTACAACCTGTGTCAACAAATGTTTTATCTTTTAGGAGGACAAAAATGGGATTTTTGACTTAACGTAAAATCAATTTCTCTGATGTTCATTGACTGACAGCTCCTGATTCTTCTTAACCATTGGGGTATACTGCCCCATACAGGAGTAGTACACCAGGCAGGAAAAAGCTTGACTATGCCTATGGGCAGTCCCAGGGGGTATACACCCACTCTCAGCTATAGGCACTCAGTTTTGTTACAAGCAGTGTCAGAAGAAAGCCAATTCCACAGAGGGGTGGGTGCTGTGTTCGTTGAGGAACATCAGAGAAATGGATTTTATGGAAAGTCAAAAATCTAATTTTCTCTTTCGTTCATTGGCGGACACAGCTCCTGATTCTTCTAAACCATTGGGACGTCCCAAAGCAGAGTTAAACATGAGGGGTGGGAAAAGAGCAGAAAAAAATTCCCAAGGCTAACCATAGCCAACCAGGTAACATGGAGTTCACCCTTAAGCAACTGGAGCTCACCTGAAAAAAAAAACACTACACCCTCAAAGAGGATCAGGTCCAGCAGCAGCCAGCAAAAAAGGAAGTATCTGCAGATGCCAACACATCCACTTTATAAAAATTTTGTAAAAGTGTGCACCGGCGACCAGGTAGGCGCTTAGCAAACCTGCGTCACTGATGCTTGATGACGGAAGCCCAGAAGACACTAAGTTCCCTAGTAGAGTGCTCCTTGACAGGGAAAGGAGGAACCTGACCCCTGATGCAATAGGCCTGAACCACTGTCTGTCTGATCCATCTGGAAATGGTCGCAGAAGAACCGGACAACCCTTTGTGAGTTCCGTCCGTGAGCACAAATAGAGAGTCTGACTTTCTAAAAGACTCTGTAGCTGCCAAGTACACCCTAATTGCCTGGACCACATCCAAGGCATGCAAAGCAATTTCCTTCGGATGTTTTGCCTTGGACACAGGGAAGGCAACACAATGACAGTCAGAGACCACTCTAAGAAGGAATGACAGTCAGAGACCACCTTAGGAAGGAATGACGGACAGGGGCAAAGCACCACCATTTCCTTGTGAATCACCAATGAGGTGAACGACAGGATAACGCCACCAGTTCCGACACCCTGCGCTCAGAGGCGATAGCCACCAAAAAGGCCACCTTCTAGGGCAGCGCAAGCAGGGAAACTTCCCGAATATTTTCAAAGGGAGGCTTCTGTAGAGCTGAAAGCACCACATTATGATCCCAGGGCGGCACCGGAGCCCGCAGTGAAGGAACCAAATGTCGGACACACTGAAGAAAGGTATGCACCAGGGAGTGCGAGGCCAAAGCCGTTACCTGGCCCATGATGGTACTCAAGGCCAATTTCTGTTCAACCTCCCATTGAAGTTTAAGATCCGATCCACCGAGAAGGAGTGAGGATGAACCCCAAGAGACTCACACCATGCAATGTACGTCTTCCACGTACGATGGTAGATCTTCCTAGAAGTAGATTTCCTAGCTTTCAACAGCATAGGAATCACCGACTCAGACAAACCTCCATCCTTCATCACCTGGTGTTCAACAGCCAAGCCGTCAAAGCCAGCGACTGTAAAGCGGGATGGAAGATCGGTCCTTGGGACAGCAGATCCTCCCTAAAAACATTGGCGACCAGCCATACCTGATCGGCGTACCAAGACCGACGAAGTCAGTCTGGATGGAATCCCTTCTGCTTTGATCCTGCACAGGAGTCATGGCAGATATTTGAGAGGGCTGGAAGGAATCTGTTAGCCCACCTTAAAATGCCGGCTACTTACCGAGCTGTCAGGACACTACTCGTGCCCCCTTGCTGATTGACATAGATCACGCCAGTGGCATTGTCCAAATGAATTCGTACCAGACACCCCTGAAGACGAATTGACCAATGAGCTAGACAAATGCTGATCGCTCGGATTTTCAGAACATTAATCGGCAGTCTGCCAGAGTCAAGACCCACTGAGCACATTTGTGCTGAGGAGGCCTCCCTACCCAGACAGGCTGGCATCCATGGTGACAACCGCCAAGTATAGGGGGAGAAAGGATTTTCCCTGTCGAAGTGCCAGAGAACAAAGCCAGAGACCATGGATTGTTGTCCCATTTCACCATAATCTCTTTAGCAGAGATCTTGTGTGGAACTGTGCAAACAGACTGCCTTGAAGGTGGACACCATCAGGCCCAGGACCTGCATGCAAGCCTGGAGGGATGACCGTCTGCTGAACAGTACCCGCATACAAGCCCGGAGGCATGACCATCTGCTGAACAACAGAAGCTGAATTGCCTCCTGAAATGTCTGTAGTTTTTCCAGGGGAAGAAACACGCTAGTTGAGGCTGAGTCCAGAGTCAGACCCAGATAGTCCAGTTTTGGTGGACAGAACCAAAGCAGATTCCTGAAGGTTCAGAATCCAACCAAACTCCCTCAGAGTTCGCAGAGCAATCTCCAGTTGTCTATAAGAGCAGTCGGAGACTATGCTCGCAGAAGAAGATTGTCCAGGTACCCCAGTACCGCGATCCCCCCCTGACTCAAACAATGCCAGCACCGGGGCCAACACTTATATGAAGACCTGAGGAGCGGAGGCAAGAACAAAGGTCCACGCCACAAACCGATAATGCTCCTTGCCCGCGGCAAAACGGAGCAAACCTTGGTGACTGGCACATATTAGAATGTGCAGGTAGGCGTCTTTGATGTCGATAGAAGTGAGAAGAAATCCCCCTGACCTAGGGACGACATTACTGCGTGAATGGACTCCACGTGGAAATTCTGTACCCGCACAAGCAGTTTAGCGCCTTGAGGACCAGAATTGGACATACCTTGCCTTCCTTCCTGGGAACTGTAAAGAGGTTTGAGTAAAAATCTCTAAAAACGTTCCGAAATCAGAACCAGAACAATCACCCCTTGAAGGAACAAGCCTTGCACCACCCCAAAGAGACCCGTAAGTGATCTGGGGACAAGTGCAGGTTGGAAGGGAAAAACCTTTCCGGAGGATAAGACCGAACTCGATCTCGTAGCCTGACCGAATAACTTTGTGGACCCATGTGTCCTATACCAGCGAGGTCCATGGATCCGGAAACCAGCGAAGACGTCCCCCCACCCCAGATACGGGAGAGGGTGCCCCTTCATGCAGAGGCAGCCTTGTCTGCAGGTCTGAAAGAGCCCACTAGTGGCTTGCCAGACCAGGTTCTCTTGGAACTTCCGGCGGAGGCCCTGACTTTTGATCCCTTGTCTTGAGACCCTGAGGGACAAAAAACCTCTTATGAGCCGAGGAGAATGGCCCATGTCTAGCCCCTTGCCCTTGGTAGCCTGCAGAAGAAGAGTACTCTTCCCCCCCTGTGAGACCCTTATCTATGTCATCCAAGGAAGCTCCAAACAGGCAATCCCCTACAAGGGGGAGATCAGATGAGGCCTTCTTAGAAGTCTGGTCCACAGACCAGTATTTCAGCCAGATAATACGCTGAAGGACCACTGCTGATACAGACAGCCTAGAAATCAAAGGAGCCTGCATCCAAAGAGGCATCACAGATAAACTGTAGCCCCTGGACCAACTGATCCGCCAGCTCCGCAAGACATTGGGAAGCTGTTTCCCCTCCAGGTCCTGGCGTAAAAGTTTAGCCCACTCGGTTAGACCTTGCTACACCAGGGCAATAGTAAATACCATCCTTAGTGCCGAACCAGCCTCAGCGAACATATGGCGGGCCAGAGCCTCTGCCCTTCTATCAGCTGGATATTTAAAGGCCGGGGACTCCTCAACCGGAATGAAGGTAGCTTTATTTAACCTGGAAACCGACGAGTCCACTACAGGTGGGGCGGTCCACCTTTAACCCAGTTAATCCTCATAAGGATATAGGGGAAAGTTTCCGCGCTATTGGAGGAAATTAAGTAAATAAATGACTGCAGCCTACCTCAAAAATATAGATAACTATATTTAGTGAATGTGGGGAAAAGGGAGGTAAAATGGCGCTGTCAGGCTAATAAATAGGAAATATAAATATATATATTTTTTTTTTAATCAGATCGTTTTTATTGAATTTTTTAAACACATAACAATAAAAACAAAACCAACATTATGGTGGCAGGCCACCTACAGTACAGCGAAGCATTCACAATTTCAAGAGTATATCATGGTATCAGAACAACGAGCATACATCCAGTGTTTAACAGTACAGTATTTCCCTTATAGTCATTGAGCAATGACAATCACTCAACACTGCAATCGATACCTGACCATAAATGTAAGGAAGCTGACCGTGACCCGCCCCCAAAACAAAACAAAACAGACAAACCCGGTGAACTCCACTATGCCTCCCATTTGACCCAGCCCGTCGGCCGTGTCCAGAACTCCAACACAACCGAGGGGAGCCAGGAAGTTTACATATGTCAGCCCAGCCCGCCCTGAAATAAGAGTAGACCCCAGTACCACTTTACGATAATGTAATCACCCCACCCAAAATCCTATTGGCAACTAAATGGACAGGCGCCAGGCCCGGTACATCGAGCCAGGGACCCCAGACGCGGTCGAACTTCAGTGCATTTCCCCTGTGTTTGTACGTGAGATGTTCTCTATTCAATAGCACCCTGACCTCCTCTATCCACTCAGTATGGGAAGGTGCCACAGCCGAGATCCACTTACGAGCTATCAGCTTCCTGGCCAGGAAGAGAACTCTGAGAATGGCAGTGTGTACGTCAGGAGGGTAGAGCTCTTCATCTAGCCATCCCAGTATACACAGTTTTGGCTCTACAGATAAAGACAATTTCCATATATCGTTAATTGTACGCGTAACCGCATGCCAGTAACGATGCAATTTCGGGCACCGCCAGAGCATGTGTAGTAGATCACCTGTATGCACCCTGCAGCGAGGGCAGAGGGGGGAATCTCTCCTCTGCCAGCGATGCAGACGCTGTGGAGTCCTATACGTGCGATGTAATATAAACAATTGTGTAAGTTTCTGCGAGGAGGACAGAGAGACCTTAGGTACATTATCTAGTATGCCGGTCCACTCCTCAGAGGAGATAGGACCCAAATCCTCAGTCCAAGCCTCCCGGCACCTGAATGACATAGCTCGAGAGCTTCGGTCCATAAAAGCAGTGTATAGGGAAGAAATCTGACCCTTTTTAACAGAGGTGTTCGCCAGATCAGTAAGCACCACAGGATTGCACAGACCCCAGGGAGAGACCTTAGACTGCGACACCAGGGCGTGCCGCAGCTGCAAGTACTGGTAAAACAGAGAGTTGGGGAGGCCGAACTCCTCACGAAGGGTCTGGAAGTCCTTGAGGACCCCGCCCCTGTACAGCTGTGTGATGAACCGGATCCCATAATTATCCCACTTAAGGGAGTCTTGCAATTTATTCAGTTCAGGGTAGTTCAAATTATGCGAAATTCGGGAGAATCTGGAGAAACCGTCATAGGCAAAATGCTTCTTAGCCCTCTGCCATATTTTGTCCATGAGCACCAGGGTGAGGTAACCAGGAGAGCCCCGCAAGACGCCCGCTTCCAGAGACTCCACTAATTCCCCGCCCTTCAAATGAGTCCGGACGATTCGCTGAACAGGATCAGAATCACATCCTCGCGACCAGCCAGTTAAATGCTGGAGCTGAGCCGCCAGGAAATAATAGTAGGGGTTTGGAACCGCCAATCCGCCACTATCCTTAGCCTCCTGAAGCATTTCCAAGCGAATTCTAGGGGATTGTTTCCTCCAGATGAGTGACCTATAAACCGTGTTGAATTGTTTGAAGATGTGGATGGGGATCCACAGCGGCGCGTTATGCAACGCGTATAGCAGCTGCGGATTCCATATCATCTTAATCAGATTGCATCTGCCAACCACCGACAGAGGCAACCTAATCCAGCTAGCCAGCTTCTCTCTGAACTTATGCAAGAGGGGGATAACATTAAGTTTGACGTATTGTCCCAAATCAGGATGAATCATCACTCCCAAATACCGGAACCGGTCCACCACCAGGATCTGCGACGCCACAGTAGGCAGTGCGTTCTCAAGGGGGTCCAATGGCAATAAAACTGATTTGTCCCAGTTAATCTGGAAGCCCGAAAAGGATCCGAACCTGCCAATCAGGCGCATCAGTGCATTCAGGGAACCCGAGGCGTCACCCAAAAATAAAAGTGCGTCATCGGCGTATAAAGCTATCTTGTCCTCCCCCTCACCCCTACGGAAACCAACAATAGCAGAGTCTGCCCTGATAGCTGCTGCCAGTGGCTCCACCGCAAGGGCAAACAGCAGGGGCGACAGCGGACACCCCTGCCTGGTGCCCCTATGCAGCGAAAACGACTGTGAGAGCGAGTTGTTAACCCGCAGACTAGCGGTGGGAGCCTTATACAGTAAGCGAATCCATTTAATAAAGGCAGGCCCAAAGCCGAAGCTCTCAAGGGTCGCCCAAAGGTATTGCCATTCCACGCTGTCAAAAGCCTTAGCAGCGTCAAGCGACAATATAGCTCTCTGACCACAGTTATCCGGAGGCAATTGCATATTAAGGTATAATCTGCGAATGTTGGTTGCTGTGGACCTGCCCGGTATGAACCCAGACTGGTCCCCATGCACCAAGGAAGCAATCACCTTGGATAAACGATTAGCCAATACTTTAGCAAGTAGTTTCAGATCAGTGGGCAATAAAGAGATCGGTCGGTAAGAGTCAGGACGAAGCGGATCCTTCCCAGGCTTCAAGAGGACCACCACCACCGCTTCATACATAGAGCGGGGGAGCTCCCCCTCCTCATAAGCGGCCCGAACGACATTAAGCAATTCGGGTAACAGAACCCCCCCGAAGGTTTTATATAATTCGATAGGGATGCCATCAGTCCCGGGAGCCTTACAGTTAGGGAACGATGCTAGCGCCTCCTGGAGTTCCTCCAATTTAATGGGGGAGTCCAGCATGGCTCGATCCCTGGAGGAGATCTGTGGCAATGGAAGGTCGTGTAGAAAAGTTTGCAGGTCCTCCGGGTCGTAGACCACCTTGGAGGAGTACAAATCCTCAAAGAACATGCGGAAGCCCTGTAGGACATCCGCCGTGTCCTCCACCACCTGGTCGGAAGGAAGTACCAATCTATGAATCACAGAAGGGGGGCGCTGCGCCCTGGAGATGAGCGCCAGCATATGATAAATATATCTTAAAGTGCACTGGTGATAAAGTGAATAAAAATCAAGGTATATAAAACTTAATAAGGTGAGTCCTTAAAAAGTGTAAATATGTTTAAAAGGAATTAATAAAAAAATATGTATATATATATTATCGTGATAAATGAATAAGAAAATTAAGATATAAGTAATAAATTATTGAAAATCAATGTGTGATCTTAAAGGTGTATATATGACTTCATAAAAAATACATTAAATAAATAAAGTGATGTTTTAAATATCCTCCATAAATAATTAAGGTGCTAATTAATCAAATATATATTGTGCTAGTGAGCCAAACAATAAATAGCTTTGTATAAATCTGTACACAATCAATTCATAAATAGTGTCCCAGCAATTTAAATAACATAAATAAATAAATAAATGTAAAGAGAATATATAGAAAAAATTGTCCATATAAATAGCCAAATATTAAATGGTGCTGCAAATGTAATTGAGTCCCAAGATGGGAAATGAAGCAGGGATTTTAACAGGAAAAAATGGATTCCAGGAGTTCCAGACTGATGGGGGTGCTCAATACAGGAATAAGTGCTCCCCTCCTATTACTCCCGCACTCACCAGATGGTGGTACCCCCACAGGGGTGATCAGCGTTTGGGGTGACTCTCAAAGGTCCC
This sequence comes from Pelophylax lessonae, assembly GCF_965119305.1. NCBI lineage: Eukaryota > Metazoa > Chordata > Amphibia > Anura > Ranidae > Pelophylax > Pelophylax lessonae. The sequence goes on from NC_138772.1 coordinate 385,664,837, forward strand.
TCCGAAGGCTGGCTAGTAATCCACTTAATCCCGACTTCATATGCCGTATTTTTCTCCAGGGGAAAATTGATGAGAAATCCCTCCTCTTAAAGTACTCCAATATATTTGAGAGATCCGGATGAGGAAAGAAAAAAGGGGCTCCAATAGTGAAGTTAAATTCAAATGTTAAATATGTCCTTGCCCGGCAACTCTTGACGCGCCGAAAAGGTTTTTTCCTATTGGCGGCCATGGAGTTCGCAATTAACGTTGCCCGGCAACCAGGAAGTATAACACTGGGCGGACCTGACGTGACCATACGCTGCTCCTGATGACGTCATTGATGACGAAACGCGTAGAGCGTGGTTACGTCAGTTCCGCTTCCTGTTGACTGAGACGCACATCCGGCCGGTGGAACGCACCGCGTCCCGGAACTACCGCTACACGAGGGTGTTGCGGTCCCTAGGACATACATGCACCGTTTTTCTGTTAATGAATGTGAGTATTGTAAATTTATATAAATAAAGCACCTATTTTTTGCAATACTTCACTATTGGAGCCCCTTTTTTCTTTCCTCATCCGGATCTCTCAAATATATTGGAGTACTTTAAGAGGAGGGATTTCTCATCAATTTTCCCCTGGAGAAAAATACGGCATATGAAGTCGGGATTAAGTGGATTACTAGCCAGCCTTCGGAGGGACCTTTGAGAGTCACCCCAAACGCTGATCACCCCTGTGGGGGTACCACCATCTGGTGAGTGCGGGAGTAATAGGAGGGGAGCACTTATTCCTGTATTGAGCACCCCCATCAGTCTGGAACTCCTGGAATCCATTTTTTCCTGTTAAAATCTCTGCTTCATTTCCCATCTTGGGACTCAATTACATTTGCAGCACCATTTAATATTTGGCTATTTATATGGACAATTTTTTCTATATATTCTCTTTACATTTATTTATTTATTTATTTATGTTATTTAAATTGCTGGGACACTATTTATGAATTGATTGTGTACAGATGTATACAAAGCTATTTATTGTTTGGCTCACTAGCACAATATATATTTGATTAATTAGCACCTTAATTATTTATGGAGGATATTTAAAACATCACTTTATTTATTTAATGTATTTTTTATGAAGTCATATATACACCTTTAAGATCACACATTGATTTTCAATAATTTATTACTTATATCTTAATTTTCTTATTCATTTATCACGATAATATATATATACATATTTTTTTATTAATTCCTTTTAAACATATTTACACTTTTTAAGGACTCACCTTATTAAGTTTTATATACCTTGATTTTTATTCACTTTATCACCAGTGCACTTTAAGATATATTTATATTTCCTATTTATTAGCCTGACAGCGCCATTTTACCTCCCTTTTCCCCACAATCCTCATAAGGATGCCTTTTGAGGCAAGGACCAAAACTCGATCTTGTAACCGGACTGAATCAACTCGTGGACCCATTTGTCTTGAATGAAAGAGGTCCAAGAGTCTGGAAAGAAGCAAAGATGTCCCCCCACCCCAGATACGGGTGAGGGCACAACTTCAGGCAGAGGAAGGCTTGTCTGTGGGACCAGTGGAACCCACTTTTGACTTACCAGCCCAGGGTCTCTTGGAACCTCCCGTGAAGTTACGGGTTTGATCTCTTGTCCTGCAAGCCCGCGGGACGAAAGGACCGTTTGTGTGCCAAGAAGAAAGAACCACGCTTACAATGAGGCTCTTTGCTCTTTTCAACCTGTGGAAGCAGAATACTCTTTAATGATTTCTTCCATAGAAGCTACAAACAGACGGTCTCTTACAAAAGGGATATCCGTCAACACCTTTTTGGAAGCGCAGTTCGCAGACCAGTATTTCAGCCAAATCATGCGGCGAAGGATCACAGCTGTCATAGACACTCTGCAGGCTAAAGGGGCCGCATCCAGAGAAGTTTCACAAATATACTGTAACCCCTGTGTCAACTGACCTGCCAGCTCAGGAGGATGTTGATCTGCCGCAGAAGCTTTGCCCATTCTGTTAAGGTCTGGGAGACTAAGGTGATGGCAAACACTGGCTTGTAAATTTAACCTGGCGCGGTGAAAAGGTATCGGACCAGAGCCTCAGCTCTCTTGTCCATCAGGTTTTTAAAATACGGGGAATCCCACACCATAAGAAGCATGGCTTTATTCAATCTGGAAACCTGAGAATCCACCAGCAGTGGAACTGTTAGTTTCTTCAAAAGGGGCTCTTCAAAAGGATACCTCCTAGCGAAACATTTAGGTATCCCAACCATGTGTTTTGGGGATCCCCACTGACTTGCGACAATCTCATCAAAATAGGCACGAAAGGGGAACATCTTGGTCACCTTGGATGGTCTGCGGGTACCAAGTTGAACCGGCGCAGCATTAGCTGATTGTATCAGTGCCTCCACAAGCGCCTTTTTATGCGCAAGTGTAGTGGAAGAGGATTCATCCTCACTGTCAGAGCACTCAGGGACGCGTGGACGCAGACCTGGTGAGTTGACTTGCATCCACAGGGGCCAAATCCACCTCCGAATCTGAGGAGGCAGAGGATAGAGGTGAAGGCGCTTGCCATGCGGCGATCAAAAATAAAGAGGAAGTGATGTCACTGCCACTAGAGGCCCACCGCCGCATCACTACTCCACAGACTACAAGAAAATGGCCGCCACATTGATTGCAATGGGAAAGCCAAAAACATGGCCGCCGGACTACACAAACATGACCGCCGAAGCTTCAGCACAGCCATCCACAGAAAAATGGGGGTGCCACACGGCACCCAGGACCCTCAACTATCCTTCAGGTAATTGTAGCCCGCCAGGGTGGCCCTAACAGGGACCCCCACCCAGACATTTGCCACATAATAATGCTATTGTGAGTCGCTGGTGGAGCACTCCGTCCCCCCTCCAGGCCCCCTCCAGGCCAACACCGCATGACACCCCGTACCTTAAAGTAGCCTGGCCGCCCCGGGGAGGGGGGACTAAGGGGGGTAGGTGAGAGCGACATTTGTAGGGTGACCCCACTAATGAGGGGGGAGGGGGGGACACCATATGGGAAGGAAGGGCACATAGGGGGCCTACCAACCCGAGGAAAAGGCCCACGTCCATCCCAACCTTTCCCAAGAGGAGAGGGGGGACACTACTCACCACACCTGGGAACCGAGCGGGCACCACTCCTAGCAGTCCACCGCACCATCTTGGAACGGAGGTGTTGCAGGCCAGAGGTACGCTGCGACTCAGGTCATGACCAGTGTCGTGACCAGATGCTATACATCCTCGCTAGGTGTTTCACTCGCCAGCCAGCCCCCATCCAGTGGGGCTATGTCGCAGCCAACCTAGCATAGAGCTAAAGTTGGGACGCGCTCACTGGCCAGACTGGGAAGGCCAAAGGGATCTAGGATATCCAGTGAGTCGCCCAGTCCGGCATTTGATTGTAGTTCTCACAGGAACAGAAAATAATAAAAGAAGAAAAAAATTCAGTTTAAAAAGGAAAAAATGTCAGGACCAGAGATCTAGAACTAGGTCCTTACTCCTGACTAGGCAGAAAAAAACTGAAGTCCTATAGCAGGAAGTGGAAGTATACCCCCTAGGACTACCCTATAGGCATAGTCAAACTTGTTTCTGCATAGTGTCCTACTCCTATGGAGAGCAGCATAACAATGGTCAAAGAAGATATGGAGCTGTGTCCGTCAATGAACGAAAGAGAAAGATTTTTTTTTTTTAATAACAAACATGTTATGCTTACCTGCTCTGTGCAATGGTTTTGGCTTTTCGTACTGGCTCCTCTCCCCCTGTAGAGTGCCCCCATAGCAAGCCTCTTGTTGTTGGGGCATTGAGCAGGCTCACTCCTGAGCTGCGCTCTGTGCATCCATTCACACACAGAGCGTGGCTCCCACTATCTCCTCATTCGCTCACTGGCTGTTATTGACATTGTAAGCCAATTAGGAGAGAGAGGCCCAGGAGAGCCGCTGCTCTTATGCACATTACTGGGTTGAGGTGGGGCTCAGGTAAGTATATAGGGGAGCTAGGGGGCAGGGTTTTTTTTTACCTTAATGCATAAAACTAATTAAAGTGATTGTAAAGTCTCGTTTAAAAAAAAAAAAATAACAAACATGGTAGACATACGTGCTCTGTGCAGTTGGTTTTGCACAGACCAGCTTGGATCCTCCTCTCCCTCTTTAGCTCTCCTGGCCCCTCCCTTCCCATTAAATGCCCCCACAGCAAGCAGCTTGCTATGGAGGCACCCCTTTAAAACATGAACTTTTAGAATCACTTTAATGAGTTATAAAACAAAGTGAATTTATTTTAGGTCAGCCATGCCAATAGTGTTTTATAAAAATCCCCAAGAAAAGTGGGCAATTCAATCTGTACTTACAGTAGTGATATCATAGTTTCAACTTTATGGTATTTTCAAACATATATAAAATAATTGGAAAAAGGTTTCATAAAGTTATTAGGAAGAGAAGGAAAAACATAAAACATTTTTAAAATAAAATCTCAAAATAATAAGTTCATTCAAGAAGACTTGATAGTTCTGTGCTCTGATGAATAAACGGCACATTGGTTTCAGGTATTACCATAAGATACATTCTGTAACTCCATTAAGTAACTGCTTATGTTAGTTTCAATCATTTTGCTGTAATGTAAGACTCACAGCCATAAATATTGTGCTCAAACATGGGGGGCAGCAACAGAAAAGGCGCATTACCTCAGTGGAGAACTTATCACGCTCCAGTTTGCAGGGCTGAGTTAAATCAGTCTCATCAGCAGAATCCAGTGAGAGGGCATCAAAAAAGAGATTCTCAGAGCCAGTGCAGCGATCGGATCCCTTCAGCTTAGGCAGTAACTGTTCTTCAAACTGCATATCATCGGAGTCAGAAAATGACCTAGATTCATGCGAGTGCAGCATAGCCTTGGCTGAATATTCAGCCATACCACCACCATCATGTTGGTCATGAAGGAAGCTATCTGTTCTCCGAGGACTTGATTCTCTTTGAAGCTGAAAAAGTAAAATACAAATGGTAAAAAAGTTCAGAAAAATTGAGAGTTTCGCTTTCACAATTATTGCAATTAAATGCTCACATTAGCCAATACACATATAATATTTGGGGTAGGTTCTCTCAGGTCTCTCAACAGACTCAGGTGACTGGCTATATCTTTTGGGGACCCAGGGCCCTCTACAGTACAGACGTAGATTAGTGCTTCTAGAATCCCTGTACTCTTTCTTCCAATTCTGTACAGTACCCTATTGGTACCTGAGTGACTGGGAGTACCTGTGAGTACCTGATTGTCTGGGAGTACCTGTGAGTGTCTGTGAGTGTCTGGGAGTGTCAGTGAGTGTAGCGGAGTACCAGAGGGTGAGAAAGTAGAGTTAGGAAGCTAGGAAACAGCCACACAGGACAGACTTAAATTACTGAATCCCCATTAGATTCGATTAGTGGGTACAATGCCTGGCGGGTGTGGAAATGTGATTCGGTGTACATCTTGTGGCATGTATACGTTCCTCGATCATGAGATCGAGGGCGAATACAGCTGCACAAAATGTAAGCATGTTGCTTCCCTGGAAGCTCAGGTCCTGAATCTAGGGAAGCAGCTGGCAACACTGAGATGAATGTCCATACTGAAGGAGAGCTGGGATCGTACCTGACAGGAGCAGGCCGGGGCCTGCACAGTGGAGGGCGGAGAAACGGAGGTGCAGGCATCAGAGCAGAGTATAGACAGTTAGGAGGGGTAGAAGGGAACAAGGCAAGGAGGCCGGTCTTGGGCTGGAGCACGCCAATAAATACGCCCCGTTGCATGATGTTGGGGAACCAGTCAGGGACCAGCATTGCTGGAGCAGAGCGACGCCCCTAGCTGCCAGGGGAAGAACTCCTCTAGTGAGGCTGGGAGAAAGGGAAAGGAAAGACAGGTGCTGGTGGTAGGGGACTCAATCATTAGAAGGACAGAAAGTGCAATCTGTCACAAAGACCATGAGCGCTGAACTGTCTGTTGTTTACCGGGGGCTTGGGTTCGGCACATCACGGATTGGGTGGACAGATTACTGGGTGGTGCTGGGGAAGACCCAGCTGTCATGGTACACGTGGGTACCAATAACATAGGCAGAGGGAGATGGAGAGTCCTAAACGATTACAGGGGCTTAGGTGCTAAGTTGAGGAGTAGGACCTCCAAGGTAGTATTTTCAGAAATACTACCTGTACTTGGAGCCAAACCAGAGAGGCAGCGGGAGATTAGGGAAGTTAACAAGTGGCTGAGGAGCTGGTGTAGTAAGGAGGGTTTTGGGTTCCTGGAGAACTCGGCCGACTTCTTAGTCAGCCACCGGCTCTTTGGTAGGGATGGATTGCACCTAAATAGGGAGGATGCAACTGTACTGGGTGAGAGGATGGCCAAAAAGTTAGAGGGGCTTTTAAACTAGGTGATGGGGGGAGGGTACAGATGTAGAATTAGCTAGCGGGGAGCAAGATTCAGAGGGCACAAAAAATCACAAGAGCAGCCTAAAAACAACATCAAATAAGGATATGGTATGCAACCGGTCAAAATTACGAGGTTTGTATACCAATGCCAGAAGCCTGGCCAACAAGATGGGAGAGCTGGAGTTGCTGATGTTTTAGGAGGACTTTGATTTTGTGGGGATAACAGAGACTTGGTTCAATAACTCTCATGATTGGATGGCGACCATTCAGGGGTATTCCCTTTATCGCAGAGACAGAGAAGGTAAAAAAGGGGGAGGGGTATGTCTGTATATTAAGAACAGTGTACAGGTAAATATGAGGGATGATATTAATAATGGAGCTATGGATGAGGCAGAATCCCTATGGGTAGAACTTTAAAGGGAAGGCACTATAGGGAAGGTAATATTGGGCGTATGCTATAGGCCCCCTAACCAGAGGGAGGAGGGGGAGGCAGACCTCCTTTTACAGATAGGATTGGCAGCAAGGATGGAAAATGTCATTATAATGGGGGACTTTAATTATCCAGATATAGACTGGGCAGAAGGAACCGCGCATTCAGCCAAGGCTCGGCAGTTCCTAAATGTTTTGCAGGACAATTTTATGGGTCAGATGGTGAACGCACCGACAAGAAACAATGTGGTACTTGACCTACTGATTACCAACAATACAGACCTGCTCACGGATATAGAAATACGGGGAAACTTAGGAAACAGTGACCATAGGTCAATTCGTTTCAGCATTAATTATAGTAATAGGAAACACAAGGGTAATATAAGGACACTGAATTTCAAAAGAGCAAATTTCCCAAAACTGCGATCTTTGCTAGAAAATATCAAATGGGATAGAACCCTGGGAACAAAGAACACAGAGGAAAAATGGCAGTGCTTCAAGAGAATACTAAACAAAGGGATTGGCCAGTGCATTCCAAAGGGAAATAAATTTAAAAGAGCAAAATTAAACCCTGGGTGGCTAAACTCCAACATAAAAATGCATATTAATACTAAAGAAAAGGCCTTCAAAAAATTCAAGGCTGAGGGGTCATTGGCAGCATTCAAGCATTACAAAGAGTGTAATAAGAAATGTAAATGCAAAATCAAGGTGGCTAAAATAGAACACAAGAGACATATAGCGGGAGTAAAAAGAACCCCAAGAAATTCTTTAAGTATATAAACAGTAATAAAGCGAGGCCACAATACATTGGCCCCATAAAAGACGACGAAGGAAATCTGGCCACAGAGGACAGAGAGAAGGCGAAAGTGTTAAATAATTTCTTCTCTTCAGTCTTCACAAAAGAATCGGGGGGCTACAATAACCCAGCTTGTAATGCTAAACTAAATAATACACCTCAGGAAGTACCGCCATGGCTAACAGAAGATAGACTTAGAACTAAACTAGAGAAACTTAACATCAATAAATCACCGGGACCGAATGGCTTGCACCCGAGGGTTCTTAAAGAGGTCAGTCAGGTGATTGCTAGACCATTATTCATGATCTTTAGGGATAGTCTACAGACGGGTATGGTGCCAGCTGATTGGAAAAAAGCCAACGTGGTACCAATATGTAAAAAGGGGTTGAGATATATCCCGGGTAACTATAGGCCGGTCAACCTAACATCAGTAGTCTGCAAGAGTTTGGAGGGGATGTTAAGGGACCACATACAAGACTTTAGTAATGAAAACTGTATTATTAGTAGTAATCAACATGGATTCATGAAAAATCATTCTTGCCAAAACCAATCTATTAACCTTCCACGATGAAGTGAGCTGCCACCCAGATAAAGGTAAGCCTGTGGATGTGGTGCATCTGGACTTTGCAAAGGCCTTTGACACTGTTCCCCACAAATGCTTACTGTACAAACTAAGGTATGTAGGTATGGACCATAGGGTGAGTACCTGGATAGAGAACTGGCTCCAGGGGAGAGTCCAGAGGGTGGTGATTAATGGGGAGTACTCGGATTGGGCGGGTGTGGAAAGTGGGGTCCCACAAGGTTCTGTCGTGGGGCAAATCCTGTTTAATTTATTCATAAACGATCTAGAGGAGGGGATATCTAGCACAATCTCGGTATTTGCGGATGATACTAAACTAAGCATGGCAATATCTTCTATGCAGGTTGTGGAAACCTTACAAGCGGACCTGAACAAAATAATGGGGTGGGCAACTACATGGCAGATGAGGTTTAATTGTTAAAAAATGTAAAGTAATGCACTTGGGCGTTAGAAACACGATAGCAATTTACTCACTAGGGGGAAACCTCTGGGTGAATCTAAGATGGAAAAGGACCTGGGAGTATTAGTGGACAACAGGCTTGGCAGTGGCATGCAATGCCAAGCCGCTGCAAGCAAAGCCAACAGAATACTTGCATGTATAAAAAAGGGGATTCACTCCAGGAATAAAGAGATTATTCTCCCACTCTACAAGACTCTGGTCCGGCCACATCTGGAGTATGCTGTCCAGTTCTGGGCACCGGTCCTCAGGAAGGATGTGCTGGAACTGGAGAGAGTCCAGAGAAGGGCAACGAAAATAATTAGGGGGATGGAGGACATTGGCTATGAGGAAAGACTACAAGCACTGAACTTATTCTCTCTGGAGAAGAGACGCTTGAGGGGGGATATGATACAATACTGTACTGGCGACCCTAGCATAGGGAACAAACTTTTTAGAAGGGAATACAATAAGACACAAGGCCACTCACTAAAACTAGAGGAAAAACGGATTAACCTTAAAATATGTAAGGGGTTCTTCACTGTCTGAGCAGTAAGGATGTGGAATTCGCTTCCACAAGCAGTCGTATCAGCAGGGAGCATCGATAGTTTCAAAAAACTATTAGATGGGCACCTTAAAGACCACAACATACAGGGGTATACAATGTACGGTTGACAGCAAACACACACACACATCATAGGTTGAATTGGATGGATTGATGTCTTTTTTCAACCTCACAAACTATGTAACTATGTACAGAAAGAGGTATGGCTGTCTTGTTAAGTGAATGTTCCTACTGAACCAGCCGAGATTTGAATGGTCTATGGCCAGCTTGCACAGAAGCACTGTTTTGGATAGAATAAAAAACAAGAATGCTTCTGCTACTTCCAATGGATTCTAACCTCACAAACATCACTGACTACTATACCTGCTCTATTTTCCTCAAAAATTCCTTCCTTTGCTTTTCCCATTCATGTTTTTCTTTTTCAAATCGATCCAGCAGCTCTCCCTTCTCCCGACTCCAGTTCTTTTCACTCTGCTGTGCCTGCCTGCGGAGGTCCATCACCAACCTGTGGCTCTCAGCAAGCATCTTTTTGTGCTCCTCTTTCTCATGACTGAAGGATGCCTTAACTTTGCTGGGGCTCAAGTCTCCAGGCACTTTAGGCCCACTTACTTCATACTGCAAAAGGGAAACAGACATAAATACAAAAAAAAACTGTAGTCCTCATGTTATCATGTCTAAAATATGTATTCTGAACACATATAATACATATATATACTCCAAATATTATGTAATACATTTCACAAATCTATTCTGTGTTTCAGTTTCATGGCTAAAAGGCCTAAAGTTTTTTAGTTTTTTTTTACAAAAAAGTCCACCTACCCAGAGACTCACCGATATTGTGACCCACCTGGCTGGACCATGTGAGAGCGCCGCCCTATTCTCTTTTGTTCCCAGGCAGTTCTTTCCTGCTGCTCCTCCTGCACCTGCACACTATTCTCTCCTTCTGCACTTCCCCACTTTTCTCTTTCCTCTTTATTTGGATACCCTTGCAAACATTCGCAATCCCCCCCCCCTTTTTTTTTCCTGCTCTATGTACCACATATTAAGGTGTTGGCTATTAATGGCAAAGAGCACCCTTGATTGACTGTTCTCTTTGGTCCTTATACCCCTGTGCATACCTTGGAAACAATTTTGATCCATCCTTGCTGATATATGCAACTGACACACTGTAGTCCCCAATAGGATGTGCCTTTCTTAGCCACACTGTTTGCACTATTTCACTATGCCTCTATTTGCTGTTTATTTCTCTTAATTGTAAAAACTTGAAAAACCAATAAAAAAAAAAGTTATATGTTTAAAAAATACTCTTCCTCTCCAGTTCTGTCTGTCGTAGTAATAGCTTTCCGCCTCTAAAGGTCTTCAGTCCTCTGGGTTAAATTATATCTTTTTGTGGTAGAGGTGCACTGAATCCTGTGGTGTTTTGTTCTAACGGTATATATGTGATATGCAGTCCTGGAGACTACTCACCAACAACTGTGGTGTCCTGCTAAACCCTCGGAGGGGTTTGCTAAAATTGAAAATATGGGAGTGCCACATCAGTTCATACAGTCCATAAGCCGACTGTCGTCCTCCCCCTTCCTGAAAAGCTATAATAGTAAGTTTGTCAAATAGGCCTACTCGGCGCCAACTTACAGTCCAAGACAGTGTCCTTCACCCTATGGTTATCATTTTACAAGCTCTGATGAGGATGGAGTGTTGAGCCCCCGAAACGCATTGGCTTTTTATCGCAAATTAAAATCTTGAATGAATACAAAGCTAAATGAACACAATGATGGTGATGTATAAATATAAAACTCCCTCTGACTGAGAAGAGGCAGGCAAATTATGTCCTGATATTTGACTCAGAGGAAGCTTTGTATTCATTCATAGAATATAAAGTGTCCTGTGAATGGCTGAGCAGCACTCCACCCTAGTGGATTTTGTTCCAGGAGCTGGATAGGAAGTTCTTATCCCACTGCCGAAACACAGCGCTGTATACTGTATGTAGCTAAGGCTACATACAGTTCATACAGCTGCTACAACTGTTAGTGAGGTAAAATAGTTTGCTTGAACCAGCATGGCACAAACAAACTATTTAAAGTTAAATGAAACCTGGAGATCAGCTTTAAATGATGTCCAGCGTCTCCCCAGCACTCTGACCTTTCATACAATGATGCAGATGGCGCACTGTTATCATCACGTCTGCGCTGCACGTTACCCAATGAGGATGACTGGGTACTAGGAGGATGAAACCCAGAACTAAAGTGTGTAGCCTAAAACCGAAAATTTCATATAAGCTTTAACATGTTTATGTAATTACAAAAGTTATTTTCAATATTTTTAAATTTGCAGCTTTCATGAAAATTAATACCCAATGATTCTGCTAGTAAGGTTCTGGTGCTCTCTGTCTCAGGGTGACAATGTTCTGTCCTTATCTCCCACATATTCTCCTGCATTGTCACTTTGTCACGCAGTTTTCTGATTGAGATTACAAATTCCAACAGAAAACCCATCCTGAGAAACATTGCTGGAGTGCGTACATGTAGAAAACAAGAAGTGGAAGAAAAGAAGCTGCAGGGGATCAGCAGAACTAAGATGCAACAAAGTGCATACAAACTTGAAAAACAAGTATTCGTTAAAAAAAATGGCAATTGTTTGTGATATATAGTCTTTTTGCAAATTAAATGACATTCAGGTACAGTGGTTGTAAACCCCAATCATGGATTTTGAACAAAGCACATATATCTGTAGTTTTTACTTATCTCTCTCCAAAGCTCTAAGTGTCGTTTCTCTCTGGTGCATCTTATTGCTGTTATAGGCATTAGTCACCTCTGAGACGTTTTCTCGACACATGACGTAAATTTGTATCGGAAGGGAGGGGGAAGAGCTCAGAACTGAGCTTTTCTAGTCACAATACAGTTTTGCTGTGTGAGAATGGGTGGGGCATGTTCCTTTCCTCCAATCAGCTCTCACACAGTGTAACTGCAGTGACCGCGCCCCCATCTTTGTGCTGAGACAGATGAAGAAATATTTTTAACGCTATCTGCACTTCTGAAAGGGTGTAGAGAGGGGAAGACTGCAACTAATAAATCCTATGTAGGATGATTTGTTTAATCTCTGTGTATTATCTTATTCTGTTCACTTCACTCGGAATATGTGAGAGTTTACAACCACTTTAAACAGAAACTGCAGTCTGCTTGCATTATTTGTAATAAGATATATTTGCCATTCTGAAGTTTACCCCCAACCACTTTGTATATTATTTTATATATACTGTGATTCTGTACTTGCCAAATATGCTGCAGAAATCTCAACCCACTAAGTGTGGCTGCAGCCATTTTAAATGTGGGCAGCTGAAGCTGCTGCCTGTTTACTTTCTGGATTTAAACAGACACAGAGGCACACAGACAGACACACACACACATACATACACACACACACACACATATATATGTATATATATATATATATATATATATATATATACACAGACACACACACATACACATATATACAGAGAGACAGACAGACACATACACATACACACCACAGCTTGCCTGCACATTTCTCCTAATTTCTATGATCATGGATCTCTGCAGTCTCCTGTTATCTCCGCCCTCATCTAGCCCCCTCCAGCTGTGCAGCTCCCATTGGCTCTCATATGACTCACCCCTCCTCCCTTGCTGACAAACTATCATGAGAGTGAGAGAGAGAGCTGTATATGATGTCATTAGCCTAGGCTTTTTACCAGACAAGAAAGAGGAAGTGGGCTGTATAAGGTATTTAGTGGCAGAAAAAAAAAGTTTTACTATCCAAAGTTAAAACATTAAGGGCAGAGGATTTAATAGATGGAATGATTAAAAAATGACTGAAGGTCTAAGTAGAGGTTTAGGTAGAGTTTAATGCATGTAGTAGAGTGATTGGAAACATAATTGCCACAGCTCTATTACTGTTGAAGAGGAACCTCAGATTCAGGAAGAAATGCAATATACATATCTTCAAAAATGTTGTAGTAAGATTTTGTATCCGCTGCAGTCTACATCCTCAGTAGGAAAATAAAGCTGGAACCAGAACCCTAGGTTGGCCTTCCTCTAAAACAGTGGTCTCCAAACCGTGGCCCTTTGCTTGCCTTTATTCGACCCTTGGGGCACTGTTCCTCCCATTGACACGAGACACTATTCTGACAAATGACATCCTAGAATGGGGCACTATTCCTCCCACTGATACCAAATGTGGTGATGTTTACTCCTACTGATGCCAGGATAATTTCCAATCTTGCTGGCCACAGTCGGGCCCCCTAAAGTCTGAAGGACAGTAAACAGTGGCACACTGTTTAGAAAGTTTGGAGACCCCTGCTCTAAAACAATAAGCCTGGTGCTGTCACTTTTGAGTCTCTAGTGCAGGGGGTCTTCAAACAAAGGACCAGTTTACTGTCCTTCAGACTTTATGGGGGCTGGATTTTGGTCAGTAAGGGTAGAAAATATCCCAAGCCCAGTATTCGTGGGAATACACATGGCCTCAGCTTTTGTTAAAAAACAAAAAAACATTGCCTCAGGGTTTGATGTCAGCAGGAGGAGTAGTAGTGCCCCATCACTGGTATTAGTAGGAGTAATAGTACCTCATCATTGGGATTAGTGGAAGAAATAGTGCCCCATTGTTGGTGTCAATGGGAGGATTTTTGCCTCATATCATTGGCAGGAATAGTGCCCCAAGGGCCAGATAAAGGCTACAAATGGGCCACATCTGGCCCTTGGCCTGCAGTTTGGAGACCCCTCCAGTACCTAATAGGAAGTGCAGTCTACCTGCCTCCAACGACCTACGCCAATCTCTTATACATTCTCTAAGCACATGCACACCTTGCACTATCTAAATGCAAAAATAAAATACATGTTATGGTTAAAAAAAAATGTCCTCAAAAGGAAATTCCTATTATAAAGCTCATTTGTGCCACAGGATCCTGGCACTTTCCAACATTAATTGAAAAGGTCTACTGTGGTCAATTAGGGATACTACTATTGTAACAAGCAATGTTTCATTATGCCTTCTCAATGTGCAACACATTAAAGGGAAGGAATGATGACTGTAGACCACAGGGAAACTAATAAGGCAGTAGGAGTCACAAACACATAAGCCACAAGAATAAAAAGCAATATCCCGTAATACAGTGTGTTGAAAAAAACAAAAACAAAATCATAAAACCACAGAAATAGGATAAAAAAAACAGAAACAACTTCCAAAAATATAAAAAAACACACATTTATATTTAGGAGAGGTGTTTGTGGCGTGAGCAATTACACAATGAAACAATGGTCATATTAGCTGATTCCTATGTAGCAGTCAATAGCTGTGAACAGAGCAGGAGAATTGTATACTACTACTATGTAACTATGTAACTATGTATAAATCAGATATTATTGCTTTCCTATGCTGGTGGAAAGAACGGGTGTGATGGTTTTCTGCAAAACACTCTGGAATATGATAATTAATATATTTATTAGCATAAATACAGTATATTGCATTGGGTATCTGAATTCACATTTCGGAAGAACGCTGGAGAAGAAATATTGCAATATTTTCTATTTTCTGGAACTCCAAACGTTATATAATCTTACCAATCCCCTTTACGACACTGTGCAAGTGTTCTCTAAATATATGAATGGTTTTATTTATGATCACAGTGACTTAAATGTCACTCTAATGATCATGACACATCTTCTTTTAATTAAAGGAAAAATGACTTCACAGTGAATACTGAATATGGTAAAAAGGCAGGAAACATGAGATCACACTAAGCAGACAGTGCCTGTCTCAGTAAACGCCCTAGAAATTGTTTTATAATTCAAACATCACATAAGAGGTCAGCATTGGCTTGAATCTTGTTCCAGATAGTAAAGTGATACTGCTAATCTTTTTTCCACATATACACAATTAGAGCTATCAAAGTGAAGTGCCCACTAGAAGCCATTATAACGGCACTTGTGTGAATGGATGAATATTAAACCACTTGGTGTGTGTCTGTATATATATATATATATATTTTCATACAAACACACTCAGATTGATGGCCTTGGACTTCTCGACACTTGTGTATACACAAAATATGCTGAACATATCTTAGTGTAGCATAACCGATTTTGCTACATGCAGACATGAAAGGGTTACACTTATTCTTGTGACGATTCCGATAGACTACAGACTCCAGATGTCTCCAAAGAAAAAGTAAAGCAGTGCTAGATCTGGAGACCTAGGAGGCCATTCAACTGGACCTCAGTTTTTGATCCACCTGTTTGGAAACCTTTTATCTAAAAAAAATTATCATAAATAGTACTTGTCAGAGTCTAGAAAGCCACTTAATGGAGTCTAGTTGTAAATGCCCTGTCATAAAGAGTCTGGTAAATTGTTAGAAGAACACATCTTCCAGACTAAGGGATGATCTCAATTGGCATTCAGATGAACTGCCCAGAGTCAAGTTTCATTTAATTTTTAGTCCCACAGTGGAGTTATAAGGAGGTTACTCGTACATGAAACTCATCACTAATATACAGTCATTTAATGTTAATCTCAGGATGCTGATTAGGGGTAGTCACCAGTACGGCAACCCCTAGGGATAACCATAAATCTTAGGAATTAGTCAAATTTAAATAAATGTGGACATATTTAAACATCTGTAGAGAGTCTATAGCAGTATTGTATGAATATAAATTAAATATCATCGATTTTTGATTGTGGTATAGTTTTTCACTCAGTTTGTAGTAAAATGCATGTCATTATATTGGGGGTTTCTGTTTTTAACCTTAAAATCACACCAGGGTAATATCACATGGAGTATATTTTAAAATATTATTAAAAATTATATTTACGTGCTCTGTGCATTGGTATTGGACAGAGCAGTGCCTTACTGTCCCCACCAGGGCTCTCCGTTCCTTCCTCCTACAAGTGTCCCCTCAGGAAGTTGCATGCTAAGGGAGCACCCATGCAAGTGCGCTCCCGAGCCGGGCTGTGTTCGTCCATGGACACACATAGTGTGGCTCAGACACACACCATGCTCCCTCCCCACAGGATTTGACTGAATGCAGTCACATATATATCTTAAGGTTTAGCTTGCTTGCAACATTTTGTGAACAAATATATGCAAAACAAATGAGACCCCTAAGATTTAATTCATCCAAAACTGATAATTCAGGCAGGAGGGAAACTGGCGGGCTCAGGTGGTGACTGGTTGGGACTCCAGTGATGAAATATTCCCTGCCCCCATACCAACAGCAGCCCTACTCTTCCTAATGCAGCCCAAACCTCTATCTGCATTTTCTATAATATAAAGAAAAAAAATAAATTCAAGCCAGAGAATGAAATCCCTCAGAATGGCTAAAGAAGGGGAGAGGACCTGTTACCAAAATTTCATGGGCAGTGCAGTGGCAGGGAATTTTAGAGTGACGTAAACAGTTGAAAACTGTCAAAATGTTTTAGTGAATAGATTCAGACATGAGTATTGAATTACACAACATTTCCCATGACATAAAAAAATGATTATATAAAGTGTGGCACTGTTTGTTCAACCCTAAAACTTCTAACATAAAGGTGATAGTATGTAACAATCTCCTATGGACTAACTCTCCATAGAAGTGGATCTGCAAAACTATAAGTGTAGCTGAAAAGTGAAAAATTGCATATAATTTATATATATCGGTATCACAATAAAATTGATAAATAACAATGTGCAAACCACTGTGCAAAAAAAGTGCTTAAGTGCATAAATACATAAATATAGTGGATAAAAAGGTATAACATGTAAACGGCTCCTCATATAAATATTAGAATGAATGAATATAGTCTATGAATTATAGATATAAAGATGAGTGGTAAGCCCAACACCGTAACTGAAGATAATAAACTTTTCTCCACCTCATGGGCCAATCCACTTTTAAATGCTCACCAGATGGTCCCGGGCCACTGGGACCTATATCGCCTTTCCAGATCACTGGACTTCAAATGTTTGGGTTAACCTAAAAAAAACCTTCTGCCTTTACAATCCCTTTAATAGAAAATGATTTCTATAAATATTAATCGAAAATAAAAAAATTATCTTTTTAAACATAGAAAAAAATCTATAATATTGGATGTCTATTGCTTATAGTGTAACCAATTCATCTGACTAATTTTATTGATAATTCATATATTGACATGCACCTGTTTCTTTTTACCTGGGTGTAAGAGTTATTAGAATTTGATTGCACTCCAGAGTTTTAATTCATTTCATTACATCTCTGATTTGACAAAATCTCTTCATGAAATCTGCAGAACGAATGCTTCCTGTAATAACAGACCAGTCACTGCTTCTCTCTCCTTGTTCAGGGTGACCAGTCTTGTGTCCGCCCCCCTGTAGTTTCCTGCAGCTAATCTGCGGGGGGAGGACCTGATGGGCCCCTCCCACAACCCTGCTCTATGAACAGCCTATGTACACCCCAGTGATGATATCACCACGGTTTGTACAAGGTGATATCTGGGTTTGCAAAGGCATTTGGCACACACACAGAGCTGGATTGATATCCTTTATGGCTATTGAGGAAGATATGTAAATTAATATTTTTCTGCCTGGAGTTCAGCTTTAAGATACAATACCCTAGGATAATTAGTTCTTATCACCTCATAATTCATGTAATTAGAGACTGCATGTTACAACATACAAGCTTTTTGAAAGGATTTATTTGGTAGTACAGTGCACTTAGGTTTAAAGCAGAGAAATGAGGTTAATCTCTATTGTAATCTCTATTTAATCTTGCTCTGTCTCGCTAATCTTTTCCCTCTGGGTACATTTGTACAGGCAGCCACAGCCTAGTTTTTTATGGGTTCAGATTTACATTACAGACATTCAAGTTGGTTTTCCTTCCTAATAACTACTTTTCCAAACAAACAAAATACTGGCTACACTTCAATAGTTTCTTTTCTTAACCTCCCTGGCGGTCTGATTATGTCCATATTTCTGTGCTAATAGTGGTACATTCGTTTGCATAGAAATCTGTTGTTTTAAATTTAAAAAAACTCACCTTCCCCTGCAATCCCCCGCCGTCCTCCCGCTGTCCTCCCAGCCGATTCCGGCACCTGTCTTCCGGTTCCCTTCCCTGCGAGCATTGCGACGCAGGGGGGTGGAACCAGCGGCAATTTAAAAAATGTAAATATACCAAATGACATGATACAAAGTTGTGATCCTAATAGATTACACTGTAGCATGCCATTTCACCACAGGATTTCACCTGGTGACTTTTCCAGTGCCCAGCCTGTGCTTTCCCAGTTCTTTGTGCCTGGAAAATTGAGAACGACCATGGCGTCCACAAACCGTTCTTTTTGCACAAAAGCGCTTTTAGCTGTCGCTGTTTTCCAGTTCGTCTAAAAGCGCTTTTGCGGAAAAAGAACGCTTTTGGACGCCATGGTCGTTCTCTATTTTCCAGGCACAAAGCACTGGAAAAACACAGGCAGGGCACTGGAAAAGTCACCAGGTGCAATCCTGTGCTGAAATGGCATGATACAGTGTAATCCGTTAGGATCACAGCTTTGTATCATGTCATTTGCGTATTTACACTTTTAAATTTGCCGCTGGTTCCACCCCCCTGCGTCGCAACCCTCGCAGGGAAGGGAACCAGAAGGCAAGTGCCGGCATCAGCCGTGCACAGAGCAGGGAGAGAGTGGGAGGATGCCGGGGAGTACGGCGGGGGATCACAGGGAAGGTGAGTAACATTCTGGGGTAATCCCGAGTGTGGCTCGGGGTTACCGCTTTTGGTACTGAAAGTTAACCCCGAGCCATACTCGGGAATACCGCCAGGGAGGTTATTTAAAAAAATTATAATATAGGTAGGTGCCATTGTGTATAAATTTGCAACTAAAGCTGACAATGCACCAATACAATGTATATCTGATTCCTGCTAAATCGGGAAACATTTGTTTGGTGTGTGGCCCTCTCAGCACCACCCCGATCAAGAAAGGAGAGGAGCTGAAAACTGCTGGCCCAACAGCACCTGTATAAAATAAGATGAAGACACTCTTCAGATGTTCTGACAGCCATGGGTATATAATATATTATAATATAATATAATATAATATAATATCATATCATATAATATAATAGGCAGCACAGCAGATTCGTCCACCCATACTATTTGCATGAACAGGGGAATCAAGACCAATCTTAACATATATAGTCAGCTTTGGTTTGTGGAATAAATGTATAGTTTGGCATAAAAGTAGAGAAGAATTAGAACTCCTGTCAAGTTTTTATTGCTCTACTGCTTCCTCCCCATTTGGGAATGTAAACCGTTATATCTTGGTGGCTATTGTCATGGAGAAATTGGTGATGGGAATTAAAAATGTTACCGTTTTCAAAAGATCAAGAGATAAGGGTAACTACACGAATGGGGACAACCTGTTTTATTAATAAATTTCTAAGAGGGTAATTCCCCTCATTTTGTAGAGATTTGTAGCAATGTCTGTGGGATAAGGAGTGAAGGGATTTCTCATCAACAGGACTAAGGGCCAGTTCACTCCATAGAAATGCAGTCCAGATGCTTTCCGGATGCTTTTCTGTATGCATGTTTTTTATGCGTTTTTCATGCGTTCCAGTGCGTTTTAAAGGCGCTGTTGGTGCGTTTTTGATGCAGTTCAGTGCATTTTTTCCCCCTCTTTTTTCTTAACCTTAAAATGTTTAAATGTGTGTTCCAGTGCATTTAGGTGCATTTTCAGCTCTAGAAGCTGCTGCTGTAAGAAACCGGACCGTCTGAGAGAGTGTATATCAACACCATTCAGACTCATAACCGATACAAATTAAAGCTAGGTACTCACTGACCGAAAATCTGTCGGTGTGTACAACTTTCGGGCAGTGTGTGCAGCAGTAGGTTCAACAGAAACTACCGTTTTTTGTCGAAGGGACATGCTGGAAAAACAGCTTCCGATCAACCACTGGCTGCAAGTGCCGATCATTGTATTCTGGCGGAGGGGAGTCCCCTTGTCAGAATACAATAGCACAGCAGGAGAGATTGCCTTGTGTTGGTACAGTGATTTGTCAGTTGTTTTTTTTTTTTTTTAACTCACGTGGTTGAGCGTAATAAAACTTGCAGTTTTTTGCTTAACCACCTAAGGACTGCCCTACGCAGATATACTGCGGCAGAGTGGCTCTCCTGCGCGAACCGACGTACCTGTACGTCGGCTCGTGCTCTGGGGCGCGTGCGTGTGCCGCCGGCAACCCGATCCCACTGTGATTGGACACAGCGGGTCTGGCAGACAAGATGTCCACCAGGACCCGCTGATGGTTCACAGGAGAGGCAGAACGGCGGTCTGCCAGAGGGGAAAATGGATATCTACAGTGACAGTACATTTTTTTAGCACTGATCACTGAATTGGTGTCACTAATCCCCAAAAAGTGTAATTTAGTGTCAGATATGTCTGCCGCAATGTTGCAGCCCCGCTAAAAATCGCTGATCGCCCCCATTACTAGTAAAAAAATATATAAAAAGTCCATAAATCTATCCCATAGTTTGTAGATGCTATAACTTTTGCGCAAACCAATCAATATATGCGTATTAGGATTTTTTTTTACCAATGATATGTAGCAGAATACATATCTTGTAAACTTATTGGCCTAAATTGATGAATAAATTTGATTTTTTACATTTTTTTTTTTATTGGGTATGTTTTATAGCATAAAGTAAAAAATATTGTTTTATTTTCAAAACGGTTGGTTTTTTGGTTTATAGCACAAAAAATAAAAACCGCAGAGGTGATCAAATACCACCAAAAGAAAGGTCTATTTGTGGGGAAAAAAAGATATACATTTTACTTGGGTACAACGTTGGCACGTCTGCGCAATTGTCAGTAAAATTGACGCAATGCCGTATCGCAAAAAATAGTCTGGTCATTAACCTCCCTGGCGGTATGATTATGTCTGGAAGTTCATACCAAAAGCGGTACAATTATTTTCATGGAAATTTGGCGTTATGTATTATAGGCCTACAATTCTTAGTAATTACTGACTTAAACCTGAGCAAAACAAGACTCTAGTAGACATCCCAGATGTGATAAATTTTGAAACACAAACGCATGAATTATAATCTCATAAATAATGTAATTTTATTCAATAATGCAGTAAATAAGGAAATTTGTCAAAGAAAGAAAATTCAATACAAATGCTGCGTGTGATAAATCTTGAAACAAGGAACTACACAAAGTCCAACGTCACAGTCAGGACATAGGAACCTAGTTTCCTTTCCGACTTTCTTTCCATTTCTATCGCGTTTTGAGCAGCAGACAACACACATCCTGGTTGGTGCTGCCTTTTTTGCAGTTGGCGGAATATAGTCTGCAAAGTGACGGCCGGTCAGACGCTCTGGGTTGACCACGTCAACAGCGCGACGTCCAGGTCTATTTTCAACTCCTGATGGTGTCTGGTACTTTGCAAAAATCTGCTCAGCCACCTTCCAGACAAACTCGGAATGAGCAAGAGGGTTTTCACTGTTGGCTTTGTGCAGGATGTAAGCGTTCCATAGACATTGTTCCAGAAGATGTCTAAATATTTTTTTATAATATTTTTTTTGCTGTTTTCATACAGCGGTATAGAAGGTCATGGCCTGATCGGCTCTGTCCACACCTCCCATTGTTTTGTTATAGTCAATTACGACCTGTGGTTTCAGCACATCAGTCCCACGTTTTGTATGGACCGTGGCAGTGGAGGTAGTGTGAACAGTGCTCATAAGACACACATCCTTCTTGTCTCTCCATCTCATTGCCATCACCTTTCCCTTCTGCCAGGCAACCATTTCTCCGGTTTTTAGTTTTTTTTTGGCAAAAAAAGATGGCATGTCTCGACGGTTAGGCCGAACGGTACCATATGCGTCGGTTCTATTTTGTAGCAAAACATCATATAGTTCCGGGGAGGTATAGAAGTTGTCCGTCGTCAAACAATATCCCTGGTTCAGCAAGGGGTCAAGAAGTGTCAGGACGGATGATGTGGCAATCCCATAGTCGCTGTACCTCGGGTTGAATTTAGTGCCTTTGCCGGTGTAAATTACGGAATTCCATATGTACCCCGTGGATGACTCGCAGAGCATATATGATTTGATGCCAAACCGTGCTCTTTTTGATGCGATGTACTGAATCCAACTTAGGCGACCTTTGTAGGCCATCAAACTCTCATCCACGCTGATGTCCCTTTCTGGCACGTAGGTCCGCTGGAAATTTCCCACAATAAGTTGCCATACCTCCCAGATCTTTTTCAGTTTGGGCGCAGGATGCGTGGCCTCAACAAATTCCTCATTGTTTGTGAAGTGCAAATACTTCATAATCAGGGAGAAGCGATACTCAGACATCACGGTCCCAAAGAACGGTGTGGCCAGTAACCTGTTGGTGGTCCAGTACCATTTTTGGAACGGTTTCCCCACCAACCCCTGAAGAAAGAGGAGTCCCATAAACAGCCACATGTCCTCTTTCGTTACCGGTTCCCACCTTCTGCTTCGGGAAAGCCTGGCATGCAGCGTTGCGGATTGCTGCTGTTGGTAGCAATTCGTCTCGGCGACAATTAATTCAATTACCTCCTCAGTGAGAAATAATTGAAGGTAGGCCAGAGGATTGTCACGCTCGACATCTACCTTCATCCCAGGTGATCCGGTGAAGGGGAATCTTGGGGGCGCTACCTGGTCCGCATCGCAATCAATAGCGCACCAAGTGCGCACATCGCTGAGGTCAGGGTCATCGCCGTTCTCACTTGCCAGATCCGTGTCAGTGTCAGTGTCGGACGACAAATCACCGCATGACTCGCTATCACTCACTTCCGTGAGCACCTCTGGGTCGCTGTCGCTGCCGCTGTCACTCAGCTGGTCCAAAAGCGGTTTAGACTGGCGCTTTTTTGATGCCATTATATATTTTTTGGGCACAAATCACGTTTACTGAAGAGAGGGGCACTGTAATGTCAGATCTGAGGTGATCTGTGGTGATACAGTGTAATCCTATCAGATTACAGTGTATCACCTCTTTTATTTAGTTTCACTTTTCAAAATTCCCGCCCAGTTCCGCTCCCGTGCGCCGCCTCTGCTCGCAGGGAACGGAACCAGGAAGTCAGATGCCGGTCACCCGGCGATCGGAGCGAAGGACATCGCTGGATCGCCGGGACAAGGTAAGTGGAATGCTTCTGGGAGCCAAGGGAGGCTCCGCTGGCACTCTGCAACTCTACCCCGAGCGTGACTCGGGGTTACCGCTCTTGATATGAAAATTCAACCCCGAGTCACGCTCGGGATTCCCGCCTAGGAGGTTAAGGGTGTAGAACCTTCTGGAGCTGAAGTGGTTTAAGGAGTTGTAAAGTCAGGAAGGTTTTTTATCTTAATGTATTTTATGCATTAATCAAAAAACGACCGCCCACGGCAGATATACTGCGGCAGGCAGCCGCTTCTGGGCAAAGTGACGTAGGGGTACGTCACTCGCTCAGCCACCTGTAGGGGGCGAGCACGTGCTGCCGGAGGCGCGCTCCCGCCCCCGCTCGGTCACTGAGATCCCCGCGCCAATGTCCGCCGGTCACTTGCAATCTCCCGCAGGAAAGGGAGAAAGGCAGACGGCTGATGTAAACACAGCCGTCTGTCATTCTCCCTGATGTAAGTGCAGAGACTATACGATCCTGCTATGTAGGATCGTATGTCTCTGTGATTAAATCACAAGCCACGACCCCCCCCCCCCACAGTTAGAATCACACCCCTAGGGACACACACAACCCCTTGATCACCAATAAAGTTAACCCGTTCCCTGCCAGTGTCATTTTGACAGTAACAGTGCATATTTATAGCACTGATTACTGTAGTAATGTCACTGGTACTCCCAAATATGTGAAAAAAATGTCAGTCAGGGGTCCGATCGGTCTGCCGCAATGTCGCAGTCCCGCAAAAAAAAAATCACAGATCGCCGCCATTACTAGTAAAAAAAAAAAAAACAATAAAAATAACATAAATCTTTCCCGTAGTTAGTAAATGCAATAACTTTTGCGCAAAAAAATCAAAATAAGCTTATTGCGATTTTTTTTACCAAACATATGTAGCAGAAAACAAATTGGCCTAAAATGTTAAAAAATTTAGATTTTTACATTTTTTTTGAGAATTTCATATAAAAAAATGTGAAAAATATTGTTATTTTTTCAAAATTGTCGCTATTTTTTTGTTTATAGCGCAAAAAATAAAAAATCGCACAGGTGATCAAATACCACCAAAAGGAAGCTATATTTGTGGAAAAAAAAAAGGACGTCAATTTTGTTTCGGTAAAGCGTCGCACGACCGCGCAATTGTCCGTTAAATTCACGCAGTGCCGAATCGCAAAATAGGGCCTGGTCTTTGAGCAGCAAATCTTCCGGGGCTTAAGTGGTTAAGATAAAAAGCCTTCTGTGTGTAGCAGCCTCCCCAGCACCCCCAAAACTTACCTGTGCCCCCTCTCTGTCCAGTAAAGTCCACGAGTCTCTCGGCTGTCCTGGGACTCTCCCTCCTGATTGGCTGAGATACAGCCGCAGTGCCACTGGCTCCCGTGGCTGTCAATCAAAGTCAGTGAGCCAATCAGGAGAGAGAGGGGGCGGGGCTGAATGGCAGCTCCATGTCTGAATGAACACAGAGGGCTGCAGCTCAGCTTGGGTGCCCCCCCTAGCAAGCTGCTTGCTGTGGGGGAACTCAATAGGAGGGTAAGTATATGTTTGTTATTTTTTTTTTTTTCTTTAAAAACCTAGACTTTACAATCACTTTAACTTGCTTAACATTGCTACTATGCGTTTACTCTGCTTCATTGCAGATCAAAGGGATGAGCTTCGATCTGCATATGATGTCAGGTAAAGCAACCTGACATCCAAAAACAATTTTATTTTTGAATAAAATTTGTCATTAGTTAACTCCGTTTTAACCCTTAGTTTAGCATATTCAGCTCTTATTAACATCTTTCCCTTATAACTATTAATTTTAGGTTGATTTTTTTATACATTTTTTTATTTCTATTTTATAGCCATTTTAAAATGATTCCATAGAGGGTCTACAGGTGTGAGAGCAGACGTACTTTAAAAAAGTTTTCTTAAAACTCAGCAAATTGCTAGGAGGGCTGTGCACACACATTAAAAATTTATAAGATCATGTATCGAAATGTGGCTGATTCAGTAGGAACCATCCGAATTTCAATCTGTGTGTAACCCTGCCTGTTCAACAGAACCTGATCGCTAGACATGTTTCTGTTAAATGGTCCTGCATTCGATTAGCTACTGCAGTCAATGGCTGCAGTGCCGATTAGTGTATTCTGACAGGTGGGGAAACCCTCTGTCAGAATACAATAGCACAGCGGGGGACATCCCTACATCCACATTGCTTGTATAGATGCAGGAATCTGTGAGTTTCTTTTCATTCAGCCTGCAGGTTGAAAAAAAAAAAACCTCAGTGTATACCTAACATAAGGAAGCTTGAAACCTAAGGTTCTCTATAATACAAACACTAAGCGGGAGATTTACTAACGTTGGTACACACAGAATCTGGTGCACCTGTGCATAGTAACCAATCAACTTCTAGGTTTAATTGTCAAAGCCTAACTGAACAAGCTGAATTTAGAAGCTGATTGGCTATGCACAGCTGCACTAGATTCTGTTTGCACCAGTTTTAGTAAATATCCCCTTATAAGTCACCCTGCATTACAATACATTATTTTTTTTAAAGCAGTTTTAATGGGAGAAGTAGAAAAATGCATATGGAATACCTGTATTTTCATTTTATGTACTGTAATTGAAAAATCACACAACTGTTATCGGAGTGGTTCTAGCCCATGGACAATGTATTTAGGAAATTAACAATTTTTTTCTATAGGTTACCTGCTCCAGACGACATCTTAGCTCTGTCCCTTCCATCTCCCAAGTAGCTTTGTCTTCTGCAAACCGCTGCTGAATATCATGTCTGTCCATGGCTTCATCCCGCAACTCACATCGGAAATCATCCACTAAGCCCTTTAATGCAGCAAGGAGGCGGTGGTTTTCATTTGCCTACAAAATAAAATACTTAATGATACTAAACACCTAATATTTTTTTTAAAACATACAATTCATGAAAAGTGTGAATTTAATAATCAGCAGGGTTGCATATTAAATAAAATAGTTAAATTGAACACATTTTCATGTCCAAAAACACAATGAGATTCTATGGACAGTGTAGACTCCTATGAAAACTTTGATACGGGTCTGGCAGTATGCTAGGGCAATATGCAAGAAACCTTCTCGTATTTCTGCGCATACCCCTCTATGGGGCAACCCTCTGCTTCCCCACATATATACTATCTGAGACCCTTCTCTTTGGGCAAAGAGAGGGATCCCCACTTTGAAACGTGACGATGGATGGTAAACTCATGCCTTTTCAGGAAAGGAGACGCTAATACTTGGTGCCTAAATCCTTTGAATTTAGATATTGGCAATTACGGCATGCCATCAGGACTAATTTTCCAGAGCCTGTTGTCCTTGAGTCAGACTCAAATCAAGGCCTTCTGACCTCCAGTGTGATGGGGAAACCTCTATCCTCCCTCTATTTGTACCTGACTGTAGCCTATAACACTAAGCCAACTCCTTCACTAGACAAGTGGAGGCAGACATTTCTGGTCTTAGCGAGGAAGAGTGGGAGGATTGTGTCCCTTATTTTGTTCCTTTCATGATAGTGGCAAAAGACAGGTTCATACAACTCAAGTTCCTCTATAGGGCATACTACACCCCGCAGAGACTGTATACCCCCAGCTAGATCTGAGGATCACTAAATGTAATCTTGAGAGTGGAAAACTACATATTACATTTACAAATATAAATTCGAAACGCACCCATACCTCCCTAAAAAACATACAGAAACCAGACAACTGGTCACTTTTGCTGTACAACATTTGTCCTATATTGGTTCACATTTTAGGCTTAGAAGGCTTAAAAGTGGCAATTGACAGTATTCCTCCGATGTATTACGCTGGACAGTGTCTACCTGCCTTGCATTAACCTCAGTTCTTGGTTAGCCTAGTAAAAATTATGGTACTTCAGGTACCTCTTGCCCTGTACAGTGCAGTATTTTGTGTCTAAGAGACCTGTTTTCAGGATGGAAAGATGTCACATGGGGATGTGCTTAGCTCTGAGCATTTAGTGACTTTTAGAAAGTCCATATCTGCATAGCATTCACAGCAGTGGGCTAATATGCTGTGCCTGCAGCACTGCAGCTCTATTAGTTTATTGATTTTTGCTTAGCACAGTTACTTTTAACATTATTGTTTAATTTGCTCCTGAAAATATGGCATATGTATAAGTGAATATTTATAAAACTCTAATTTAGGTTTTAATTCACCATAAAAAAGTATTAGCATTGACCAATGGCTGTCACTTCATTTCACAAGCCTGTTTAGCCTGCAATGGTGGTCCAAGTGGTTCACTAGGGCCACAGATGATCCTTGGGCCCAAAAAAAAAAAAATCTCCTGACAACTCCATGTCAGCCTACCACTGAGTATAACCCAACCATCCCCCAACCTGCAGGACCTAACTGGTAGGGTGATATGGAGCTGTCAGGAAAACAGAAAATTGAATATCAAATATTTACCGCAATTTTCCTTTCCTAACAAACCCTGTGTCAGAACAAACACCCACCTAGCTACATAACGCCGGCCTAATAGAGGGAGTCAAATTTATGAGTTAGGTCTTGCAGATGGGGTAATGGGCAGGGCATACCCAGTGGTAGGCTGACATGGAGCTCGTCATGAAAGGAAAATTGCAGTAAGTTTTTTAGATTCAATTTTATATTTTAAAGTATTCAGGCAGAGGTTTCCTGGGTATGCCTTAACATGCCTTACTGCAACTATGTCCTGGGTATGCCTTAACATGCCTTACTGCAACTTTCAGGACATATATAAAGAGAAATAGATGCCATACACCAAAATATTGTATTGACATAATTTATAAGTGCTCGGTAAGCTGATGCTAAGCTCTTTAAATGACAACGTATAATTATATTTATTGTGGGGATTTATTGTACCCAGATTTCAAATGAACTATAGCATGATAATTAATTCACTCCAAGGTTTTCTTAAAAATAAAAAATATTAGGACTTTTAAAAACCATGCCGGTAGCTATGAAGATAAAACTGTTGCATAAAATGGGCTGTACTATTTAGTCATTGTTTGTTGGAAAATGTTCCAGTGCTTTCACAGATATTTCCATTACTATAGCAAGCTGTAACCTGCAGGAAAGCCAAAACATATGTGATACATCTTTTTTGGCTTACTCAATATATTTTAGTGCAAGCTCTCAAGAATATTGCACTTCTTTAGGGACATTGTCATCGGTAATTTTCAACAAAGGTAAAAAGAAGTCTGTTGAAGCATACACTGTTTTTTTATGGCGTTAAAATGTTTATTTTATAAACAAACATTTTTGCAGTCATGATACTGGACTTTTAATGAATGCTGGGCTTTATAACAACAAAAGCATACCACGTGCAGACCATGCTAGGCTTTCTAGTAACACAAGCACTGTGGTTTGCGGGTGGTCAGTGGGAGTTGGCTTAACAATAAAAACGCTATAGGACATGTTTATGGTTGTTGCTCTGCTATCAACAGCTTTCTATAGGCAGGGTTCAAATGAGACAGGGTTGATGAGCAGTCATTTAAATCTACTATGCGCATTAAGTCACACCTGTGTGCTCCCTTATGCACCACAAAAGCACAAGCCACAATTGTACAGCAAGCCACCAAGGAAACTTAAAGGGGACATCTGCTTTAAAATATTGAATAAAAATGGAAGAGCACTTTGAGTAGGTATTGCCTATTAGAAAAGGAGGCAATTCTGTCAGCTGAACTATTCAGTAGAGATCGACCGATTATCGGCAAAGCCGATATATCGAGAGCCGATATGCACTTTCCCGGATATATCGGAATCGGCTACCAAGGTGACCGATATTGCCGATATTTCGGGACAGTGCATGTACCGGAGTGATGCCTGCAGCTAAAGGCATCACCCTGGTACCGGTGTCCATAGCCGACGGCCGCCTGTCTTGTAATGACAACTGATGCGGCTGAGAAGCTGCTCGGCTGTCATTACAAGGAGCGGGAGGGGACACCCCCCCCCTCCAACGGCCCGCCCGGGTCTGCCGTCCCACTGGGAGACCCGGCAACCAGCCTGCATGGCCGCTGAAGACCAGATCAAAGCCGCATTCAGCTCTGATCGAGTCTCCATGTAAAAACCCAGAAGTGATGTCATGAGTGACATCACTTCCGTGTACTGTCTGGCGCCAGATTTTAAAAAAATGACAGCATTCAAAACAGCCAAACTTGGCGTTTTTAATGCTTTTAAGTGCAAAGGAGGGGTTTGGGGTCTTTTAGACCCCCAGATCCCTCCACAAGAGTACCTTTCAAACAAAAAAATAAAAATCATTTTTTTTGTACGAAAATATCATCCAATATCGGCCGATACCGATGCATTGACCAAAACAACGGTATCGGCAACGAAAAACCAATATCGGTCGATCACTATTATTCAGGTCTATTTCTAGAATAGCAGCTGAATAAAGAACCTCCAGAAGGCTTCTACTTTGGTATAGGACTTGATACCTTCTGGCTGCTGGTGGATAAAATAAAATATTCATATGCAACATTTAATTTTTACCTGATTCAGATTATACATTTGTTTTACTTTTTAGCACTGAACGCAATAAATAAAGAAAACACATACAAAGCTATATAATTCCTTTAATGTTAAAAAGGTGCATCAAATGTGTAAATACCATGACAGCCCCTGTAAGCAGAAACTGTCATATATACTGTAGAGGTAACCTTTCCTACCACCTTTATTAATTCAATTATTAATGCAAATGGCAGAGGGGTTATATATTGTGCTGCCTAGGTCAAAGAATGAAATGCTGCCCCCCCCAAAAAAAACAAATCATGCAGACTAAAAGGCCCCCCATCCATTATTTTACATAAATATAAAATTTAGATAATATATACTATTATCTTCTTCCATAATTCACCACCAAACATCCACTGTCTGTCCTCAGTCCTCCTGTCACTCCTGTGTCTGATACTCCCACGGCCCTAGAATATCCAGCCTGTGCTGCATGAGATGGAGGGCGCTTATTTCTGACGTCATTGCGCACACCACGATCACGCGAGGGACGTTCCCAGGAGGCACTCCGCCTCTTCATACTAATCAGTTTGCACTATGGGCGGCAGTATGAGATGGGGAAATGCTGCCCGTAATGCACCGAAAACTGATAACACACAAGACTGCTGGAAGTTAGTTTGCTGCCCCTCTCCAAGTGCTGCCTGGGTCCAATAGACCCCTCGGGACCCATGGTAGGGCGAGCCCTGGTTATATTTGTTTTTTAACTTAAACTGTAAACTGTCTGGTAGCACATGGTGCATGCTGGACAAACCTTTCCAACTGGTCATCAGTCAATCCCATCTCAAGTATTCCTGCCTGGTGATAGCTCTGAAATCCTGTCGTCACCTAAAAGGTTCTGTCCTACTATGACCATCTTTTTTTGTTCCTGCATTTTTATCATAACTTCAGTCTTATGTAGGGACACCAAATTCAGATGTCATTTACCTTATAATGTCTTTTCTTGGGCAGCCACTACAAACACTATTTTACCAAGTAAAATAGTTTGAATACAGAAGAGTACCTGGCAGGGAGGTATTGCCATCAATAAACCGGAAGAGAACTACTGTGGCCTTTACACAGACATCAACGCTTCTATTTGCTGAGTCAACCCTCTTGCAATATATTGTCTGTCACTCCAATACTCTCTACCTAATGGAATGTGTATCTGATTTGACACCAGCGAAAAGCAATTCACATTTTAATTGATCTGTCTAGAAATGACTCTCAGTTGGCTCCACAACAGGGGTTTGAGTCATACAATACATCCAAAAGATATAAAGCAGATCTAGAGCAAGATTTAGCTGTAGGTGCAAATACATTCATAATTCAGGTGTTATAACGTTTTCTCATGTTGTAATTTTAGAAAGCATGTAACGCTTTTACCTTGAAGTTATTAACTGAAATGATGTTACAGTGCTGATTACTGCCTATAATTCGTGCCAGTAAAATCCCTGTGTAATAAGCCCTAATTTTAAACTTTTGTGGAAATACAGTATGCTTTTCTTTTGACTGATCTAAAACTGGATATGTGAGTAGGCTACAAAAGCCCAGGTAACATTGCCACAAGTTGGGTCAACAGATCGTAGTAGTGCTGACCTGCGCTAACAAACCACCCGCCATTGTCTTAATAGTGTGATGCCTTTACTTTCCTAACTGAAGGACTGCTTCTCCCAATAGAGCAACCTAGTACCTCCAACAAGGCAAACTGGAGAAGGGCTGGGATAGCACAGTGACTAAGTGGTTAGCACCTAGCAGCGCTAGGGTCGTCAGCTTGAACCCCAACCATGGCACTATCTGCCTAGAGTTTACATGTTCTCCCTGTGCCTGCATGGGGCATGCTGGTAGGTCAACTGGCTCCTGTCTAAATTGGCCCTAGTATGTGTCTGTATGAATGTTAGTTAGGGAACCTAGATTGTAAGGTCCTTGAGGGCAGGGCCTGATGTGGATGTACAATATACACTGCACAAAAAAATTAAAGGAACACTTTTTAAACAGAGTATAGCATTGAGTCAATTAAACTCCTGGGATATTGATCTGGTCAGTTAAGTAGCAGAGGGGTTGTTAATCAGTTTCAGCTGCTTTAGTGTTAATTAAATTACCAACAGGTGCACTAGATGGGCAACAATGGGATGAATTTCAAAACAGGAGTGGATTTGCAGGTGGAGGCCACTGACTTTCCCTACTCATCTTTTCTGTTTTTCACTAGTTTTTTCATTTGGCCTAGGGTCAGTGTCACTATTAGTAGCATGAGGCGATACCTGGACCCTATAGAAGTTGCTATAACTCCTGCAGGATGGCACATCAATATGTACCAGAAGGTTTGCTGTGTCTCCCGCACACTCTCAAGAGAATGGAGTAGATTCCAGGAGACATGCAGTTACTCTAGGAGAGCTGGAGAGGGCCGTAGAAGGTCCTTAACCAATCAGCAGGACCAGTATCTGCTCCTTTGTGCAAGGAGGAACAGGATGAGCTCTGCCAGACCCTACAAAATGACCTTCAGCAAGCCACTGGTGTGAATGTCTCTGACCAAACAACCAGAAACAGACTTTATGAGGGTGGCCTGAGGTCCCAACGTCCTCTAGTGGGCTCTGTGCTCACTGCCTGGCACCATGGAGCTCAACTGGTATTTGCCACTGAACACCAGAATTGCCATGTCCACCACTGGCACCCTGTGCTTTTCACAGATAAGAGCAGCTTCACCCTGAGCACATGTGACAGACGTGAAAGAGTCTGGAGAATGTAATGCTGCCTGTAACATCGTTCAGCATGACCGGTATGGTGGTGAGTCAGTGATGGTCTTGGGAGGTGTATCTATGGAGGGATGCACAGACCTCTACAGGCTAAACAATGGCACCCTAACTGCCATTAGGTATTGGGATAAAATCATTGGAACCATTGTCAGATTGTATGCTGGTCCAGTGGGTCCTGGGTTCCTCCTGGTGCCCAGCCTCATGTGGCGAATGTATGCAGCCAGTTCCTGGAGGATGAAAAAATTGATACCTTTCAATGGCTCCAAACCTCCTTTGACCTAAATGCAATATTATGTTTCGGTCCATCCGACGCCACCAGGTTACCTACACCTATTCTCTGAGAAAAAGAAAACCCCTGTCCAAAACTACGTAAAATGTTTTGTGCAGAGTTCAACACTAATCTTTTTAACTATGGTGCAGTAAACATTACTTTAATTTAAATGGACCTAAAATATATATGGGGTCAATTCATATTTAGACATGGTAATTTGCACAGTGTTCACATTAGAAACTAAATCTCTTGAACTTGACCCAAAGATAAACACAATACAAACGCAATCTAAAACCCTAATGTGCCTATATCCTCAGTGAACCCCAGCATGTGTGCCCACCTGCTTTCTTTGCTGGAACACAATTACATTGGCTCAAATTGACAGCTCCCTAGGCTGTCAATTGGAAATCCTGGCCCACCCACCTTCCCGATGTCATGAAAACATACCATTGGCTGAGGATATCAGCACACTGTGCATATGGAAGACCGCCTGCAGGCACACCTACAGCTGCACTGTGATTATGGTAATAAATATATTCAAGCCATTTCAATAGTTTTGTATAAGCATTGCTTTCTCATATTAAAAAAAATGAGTTGTTATATCAACACATGTTGGTTCTGTTAGCTGTATAAAATCATGTATAAAGCTGGCCATACATTAACAATTTTTTAAACAAATGCTCGTCTGAATATTTGTACGAAAATATGTTTGAAAATTCTCCACTACTTTTAATGACTTGGTGAATGCAATTCGAAAGCAATTCACTAGAAATTTAGAAACGTAGAAATTAGGTTGTGTGAGAAAAAGTTTTCATCCTGCTCTTTTGAATTTTTGTCATCACTGCAATCAAAATAAACACTAATTTAACCCCACTAAACCTTGGCAAATCAAATGTTCCTAATGGGAATGTTTTGTTTTGTAATGAGACTCTACTGATGTATGGTCAGGTTTAGTGACATATGCAAGTTGATCTGAGGTATGGAGTGTATGGTTTGGGGCTGATCTAATCTCTGCAGGTTATGAATTGAGGCTGATTTGATATATGAAGTACATGCATTGGGGATGAGCTGAGGTCTGAAGGGATGCATTGGGGCTGATCTGAAGTCTAAAATGCATATATTAGGGCTGATCTGAAGTCCAAAGTGGATGGATTGGCACTGATCTGAGGTCTTAAGCACATGCACTGAGATTGATCTGAGGTCTAAAGGGGTGTAGAAATTGGGGCTACTTTGAAGTCTGAAGGTGCAGAAATTGAGGCTGATCTGAGGTCTGATGATGCAAACATTGTGTCTGATCCGAGGCCTGACATTAAAAAAATTAGAGCTGATGTGATATTGTAGGGCTTATACAGTAATCAATACATTTGTTTGCCATTAGCAGTACAAATATGGGTGCACAAACTTGAAAATAAGACTACAGCATGCTATTGTTTACTTAAACACTGGTTGTCTAATGCTTTGATACTTGTTTGCTGACCCATATCCTAGTAAACTCCCACACATACAGCCATTGTATGCTGGAAGATGCAAACATTAAGAAGCACTGAAAATACGCTGCTGGTGTACAAAACTCAACGAAAATTACATCACCGTGGCGGAGCGGACCCTACTGGGCCTCTTGTTCTATGCCAGGAAAGGTATAGCCTTATGCTGTAAGAAATCGACTCCCCCTTCCTCTACATTAGGCTCCGTTCACATGTAGGCGTTTTGGGGCGTTTTTGAGGAGTTTTTCTGCTCTAGGATCAGCTCTCAAAACGCCCAACAAGACAATTCCTATTCATTTCAATGGCCCCTGTTCACATCTGAGCATTTTGACGCTGTGAGCAAAACGCCCAACGCTCAAAAAAGTACATGAGCTTCTTTTTGGGCAGATTCCAGGCGTTTTCCATTGGTCTCTATTCAATCTAAAAACGCCTGCACAAAAAACGCCTGTAAAAACACCTGTAAATCGCGGTAAAATCGCGGTAAAAGTCACGGTAAAAAAAGCGCGAAAACGCTACGCTCAGGTGTGAATGTAGCCTAATGGAAAAAAATGGTTAACGCAGTGCTTTCCCTTTATAAAGACACCTACACGCATAGAGGCTGCCCAAAAAAGTATGACAGAGTCTGGGCTAAATGGCTTCCTGAACCCTTTACGGCGGCGGAAGATTAGATGGGTTGTCTTCTAAGTAGCTCAGTCCTCACACCCGGTTATCTCTCCCACCTTGCTGTCTTGCCCTAGTCGGCTGCTGCCTGACCACTTGCTCCCTCAAAGAACATAAACCGTGTCTAGTTTTACGCCTATTCTTATATTTGCTGACGCCACGTTTCTTAATAATGTGTGATTTGTCTTTCTTTTTCTCTTCTGGTGAATAATCATTGCAGCATTGTTTTGTTCTCTCCATTTGTACCAATGGCAAGATGCTTTGTTTATGTTTTGTGTTATTTTTGTTTCATTCTTGAAAACCCAATAAAAAGGAATTTAAAAAAAAAGTTACATCACCGTTTCCCATATTTATTCACAAAATGTATCCTTAGATAATAAAGAGGACTTGAACTCTGCACACAAAAATGATGGCAGAGGGCAAATAATGCATCACCAGTATTGCCTGTGGTTTACTTACAGCTGATCTTTTCCCCATTACTGACTTTCCTTGCCTTAGGACTCTTACACACTGGATTAATATAAATGCTGTTTCTCCTGACAGGAGAAAATTTGCGTTAAAAACTCACCTATGCTGCGTGTTTTTCAAATCAGTTTAGGTGCGCTTAGCAGAGTTTAGCAGCATTTGGTGTTTGGGCGTTTATTTATTTAATTGACAAAAGGTTGATTTTTCAGGGCACTTCTTAGGTACAATTAACATTTCTTGAAGTCTCTTTTAATAATACATTTTAGTTTTGATCTATTTTAAAGACATTATTACGAAAACAACTTTTTGATAGGCTTTACAATAACTGGCAAACCTATGGCAAAGGGCAGTAAAACAAATTCTGATTATAGCACTGCAAAGATTTACACTTTTGTATACTTGTTATGCAGTATAAAAGATTGATTAGTTGGTGAAAGAAGTACACTCACTGGCCACTTTATTAGATACCCTGTCCAATTGCTCGGTAACACAAATTGCTAATCAGCCAATCACATGGCAGTAACTCAATGCATTTAGGCATCTAGACTTGGTGAAGATGACTTGCTGAAGTTCAAACCGAGCATCAGAATGGGGAAGAATGGGGATTTAAGTGACTTTGAACATGGCATGGTTGGTGGTGCTAGATGAGCTGGTCTGAGTATTTCAAAAACTGCTGATCTACTATGATTTTCACACACAACCATCTCTAAGATTTACAGAGAATCATTTGAAAAAGAGAAAATATCCAGTGAGCGGCAGTTGTGTGGAAGAAAATGCCTTGTTGATGTCAGTGGTCAATAGAGGATGGGCAGACTGGTTCGAGATGATTGAAAGGCAACAATAACTCAAATAACCACTCGTTACAACCAAGGTATGCAGAATACTATCTCTGGACGTACAACACATTGAACCTTGAAGCAGATGGGCTACAGCAGCAGAAGACCACACCGGGTGTCATTCCTGTCAGCTAAGAACAGAAAATTTTGTACAATTCGCACAGGCTCACAAATATTGGACACTAGAAGATTAGAAAAAGTTGCCTGGTCTAATGAGTCTCAAATTCAGCTGAAACATTCAGTTGGTAAGGTCAGAATTTGGGGTAAAAAACATGAATCCATACTGCCTTGTATCAAAGGTTCAGGCTGGTTGTGGTGGTATAATGGTGTGGGAGACATTTTCTTGGCACACTATGGGCCCCTTACCACCAACTGAGCATTGTTTAATCACCCCGGCCTACCTGAGCATTGTTACTGAACATGTCCATCCCTTTATGACTACAGTGTTCCCATCTTCTGATGGCTACTTCCAGTAGGATAATGCGCCATGTCACAAAGCTCAAATCCATCTCAAACTGGTTTACTAAACATTACAATATGGTCAATATGATAAAACTGTCCTCCAATGGCCTCCACAGTCACCAGATCTCACTCCAATAGAGCACCTTTGGAATATGGTGGAACAGGAGATTCGCAACATGGATGTGCAACCAACGAATGTGCAGCAACAGCATGATGCTATCGTGTCAATATGGACCAAAATCTCTGAGGAATGTTTCCAACACCTTGTTGAATCTATGCCCCGAATAACTAAGGCAGTTCTGAAGGTAAAAGAGGTGCAAGCCAGTACTAGCGAGGTGTTCCTAATAAAGTGGCCGGTGAGTGTAAATAGAATTGAAGTTCATCCAAAACCTATTTAACTCTAAACCTACTCGCAGCCAGTGTTGGGGGTAACTAGTTACAAAGTAACTGATTACAGTAACTACATTACTTTTTTTGGTAACTAAGTAAAGTAACTAGTTACAATACAAATATTGGTAACTACACTACTTTACTAGGCTATAGGAAGTAACTACACTACTTTACTAGGCTATAGGAAGTCACTACACTACTTTACTAGGCTATAGGAACGCACTTTCCTGCGTTACCCAAGCCGTGCGATACAATCGTTATTTCGAAGAATAGAGAGGGATGAAGTTTATGACTTTTTGTTGCACTTTATGTTTTATTCTGTTTTTTCAGGTTTTGTTCTCATGTTTCCCAAAGCCTGTGTTTATACAATAAACTCAATGCAGAAAGAGTGTCATGTATCTTCTTCTACACGGTTAAGAAAGAGGAAAGTAAAGTAATAAGTAGTGAAGTTACTTTTCAAATGCAGTAACTAGTAAAGTAATCTCATTACAATTTACAGAAGTAACTAGTAACTAGTAAATAATTAAATTTTTTAAGTAACTACCCCAACACTGCTCGCAGCCACATTCTAAAACTAATCTATCTAACCCTGTAAACAAGAAACCATTATACATACCTTTTCTGAAGCCAACCTGGTCCAGTCTCCAGCGGCATATGCTGTGTGCAGGAGACAGCCGACAACAGTTGTGAAATGCCTGGGAAGTGATGTCACCCATACTATGGGGCTTCTGTTGTCGGCTGCCTCTCCGGCACCCATCTCCACACAGCAGCCACTGACAGCTCAGCGTGGGACCGGA
The DNA here is from genome assembly GCF_965119305.1 of Pelophylax lessonae. Taxonomy (NCBI): domain Eukaryota; kingdom Metazoa; phylum Chordata; class Amphibia; order Anura; family Ranidae; genus Pelophylax; species Pelophylax lessonae. Next base: position 385,702,783 of record NC_138772.1, read on the forward strand.
CCGGACCGGAGTGGCTGCTGAAAAGGTATGTACATTACAGGGCTAGATAGATTTGTTTTAGAATGTGGCTGCTAATAGGTTTAGAGTTAGATTTTGGGTGAACTTCTACTTTAATTTTTAAAGCAGCAACATTCTACTCTATTGTGCTTCAGCAAACATCCTTAAAAACTTCATGTACAAACAGTTCAAATGTTGCAACCATCTGACAAAATAATTTTATTGCTCAGCAGTTCATGTTCTTATTTGACCTTAAAGTGGAGTTCCACCCTAAAATTGAAGTTCGGTCCATCTTCTTGCTCCGGGTCACCTGAAACACAAATGGATAATTGCGTGTAATTGGTGGTGCGCTATATCTGAAATATGTGCAAAAATGCAAACAAATAATGTGCAACCTCAAATATATACAATATAGGTGCAAAACTCTAACATATAAATATATGTGAGAAAAAGTCCCAAGACACTAATGTGTCTATGTTGAAACAATTTTCGGTGATATGGTTGGTGATGGATGGTGTTCAAAAGCAATACGTGACTTGAATTCCCTCCACCTGTTAGAATTCCTCCTTACCGGACGGAATGAAATAAGTGCTCTCCTTAAAGGAAACAAACAATCCCAGGTGCTCCCCACCGTGCGTATAAAGTAGCCTGCTGGGCTTCTTACCAGATGGATATAGATAACATGCGTAATTGTATCCCTCTTGGACGGGTATGTCTCTGTATCCAATTGGTCCTTATCAGCCTCTGGTGGATATGGACACCGAATACTATTTCGCTGCTCACGGGCAGATAAGATCCTGTATTCCGATGGCACTGGTAGCCGCTTATGGTAAGCGGTGGGAAGGATCGTATCGTTCCAGCTTGCAGACTGCTCAGAGTCCCTTCGTCTGGGACGATACGATCCTTCCCACCGCTTACCATAAGCGGCTACCAGTGCCATCGGAATACAGGATCTTATCTGCCCGTGAGCAGCGAAATAGTATTCGGTGTCCATATCCACCAGAGGCTGATAAGGACCAATTGGATACAGAGACATACCTGTCCAAGAGGGATACAATTACGCATGTTATCTATATCCATCTGGTAAGAAGCCCAGCAGGCTACTTTATACGCACAGTGGGGAGCACCTTTTGATTTGGGAGCACCTGGGATTGTTTGTTTCCTTTAAGGAGAGCACTTATTTCATTCCGTCCGGTAAGGAGGAATTCTAACAGGTGGAGGGAATTCAAGTCACGTATTGCTTTTGAACACCATCCATCACCAACCATATCACCGAAAATTGTTTCAACATAGACACATTAGTGTCTTGGGACTTTTTCTCACATATATTTATATGTTAGAGTTTTGCACCTATATTGTATATATTTGAGGTTGCACATTATTTGTTTGCATTTTTGCACATATTTCAGATATAGCGCACCACCAATTACACGCATTTACTTATTTTTATCTGGGAGCAGCATATCACGGATCAGCGCACTTTTCTTTTTCACATATACAAATGGATAATTGCAATTTTTTTTTACTTACCTTGTTTTAGAAGAAAGTATACTCACCTTACTTCCTCTTCCTCCCCTCGGCGGCCACGGCCCGTCGCCACTTCCTGGCTTGCAATGATTCCTGGGAGCTGAACGTCATCGCTCCCAGGAATCAATGCGCCTACACCGGCCCCGACGTCAGTTCCAGTGCAGGCGCCGTCATACCTTGCTAAACAGCTTCTGGGCATGCCCAGAAGCTGTGCAGGGATGACGCTGCAGCCCCGGAAGTGACGGCGGGCCGGTGCAGTGCATCGTGGGACCGAAGAGGACGCAGAAGAGGATCGCGCTGGCTTCAAGCTGCCCACACCTGAGATGGCAGCGCTGGACAAGACATTTTCAAGGTAAGTATTTCTTCTAAAAGGTAAGTGCAACCCGGGACAGATCAGAGGCTATCCATTGTGGAATGCACTAGCCCTGACTGTCCCGGGGGTATTTTTATGTTTTTTTTTTTTTTTTTTTTAGGTGGAACTCCGCTTTAAAAGACTTCAAATTTCTTAAGCATTTTAAACTTTTGAGGTCTTTTGCCAATTTTCTAGCACCTTTAAAAAGGCAAAATCAAAGTATGACTATATTTTTACTTGAACAGATTATGGAAGTTTAATCGCACAATCACCAAGGCCAAAAATATTCTGCCAGTATATTAAGCTACCAACAGCTGACTCATAGAAGAAGCTCATTAAATACTATACTTGTTGCTGGCAGTACTAATGCATCCTGTGCTTTAGTATGAGCTCACTCTGCTCTATTACTTTGATATTTTTTTAGTTTACAGTGCAGGCCAATTTTCTGCTTTAATAGTAGTAGCACTAGGCTGGCTAAAGTATATCTAAACACAATCACTAAAAACTCATATAAGCCTTAAAAGGTAGCCCTGGGCTTCTGTTAAATTTACCCATACAGTGGGGTCCCCTATACGGCATAGGTTAAAGTTGAAGTTAAGCATTTTGTTTTAGTTGTACAGCACCATAGACATTAATTATGTGTAATAGTGTGCATCTGATTACATGTAGGTGGCTGCTTCTGGTAAAAATGTTACCTTCATTGTCTGCTTCAAAGCTGTCAAATAATGCCCTGAGTGGCCATTTTCTGGTGATGTGAAGGATAACAGCAGCAGCTGCTACAGAGAAAAGTTACACTACTTGCCTGCCCCCTTCTACCCTCTCTACCACTTACAGAACGTGTACTGTTACTGTCACATATTGTGCATTGCATTCTGTGTGTAGCACCCTTGCCCTAAGCAGGGTTGCTAGTAAATTTATTTGTACTGGGTGGTAGCTAGCCTGGCTGATTTATAGTCTTGTGGTCATTGGATTTCCCTCCTAATCCTGGTTTGGCTGTAGTTCTCCTTTCTGTCAGTAGGTGGCACTGTTGCCTTTGACATTAGAGTGATAAATTACAGTCAATCAGGTTATGAATATGTATGTTCTCCCAGCCAATCACACTGGTAGCGGAGCATGCTGGGAAAGGCTATTTATTTGGAGGAAGTCAGGTGATCTGTCTCTTACCACCCAGACCCCTGTCTGGGGTGGGTGTGTGAGTAATTGCTGCTGCTGGGTAGGCCTAAAGCCTGAGGCCTAACCATGTGCTCGGGGCTCTGCGAGGGAGAGCCTGTACACTGCTTGGAAGAGTGAAGGAAGGATGGAGACCTGAGATGAAGTACCAGAGGTGACTCTGCCACATGATGGAAACATACACAGAATTCCAGTATCTTCTGTGAGTTACCTGCTCTTGCTATAGGAGACAGCTGAAGCTGACAGCTGAATACAGATAGTACAGATAGTACAGGAGACTGGACCCAGGGGAGGAGGAGTTGCCTCCCAGGTCAGCCCAAGCTTAAAGGATCTTTTTCTGTACTGCTGTCTGCCTATTCCTCATTTTTGTATAAGGAGTCTGCCAATCTGCCATTTTTCACTAAGGGTGTCCTGTGCGCTACCCCTCTCTCCCATTTTTGTTACTGTTGTGAGAAATAAACTTCTCCTTGTTTAAGCATAAAAGTGACTGGCGCCCATCTGTCTATCTTGCTCACCACCCACCATGCCTAGTAATCTGCACCCTGAGGGGGGATGTCGGCCCTCCCTGTCTCTGGGGGTCACCACCAGGCCTCTGGAGGTTGGGGGGGGGGGGGTGCTACATGTGAATGTAAGAGGAGCCATTGAATGATTTGATCTCCCCTGCACACTCAGACTGTGATCCATTGCGGGGCAATTAGAGTAGGAGTTCTGTGAATGGCAGAGAGTGCAAAAAGGGCACGCGGCACAACTTTCTCTATAGCAGCAGCTGCTGTTAACTCACAGCACCAGAAGACAGCTGCTCAGGGCAGTATCTGCCCGCTCTGATGCAACTATTAACATAAAATGTAGTCATGGACTTTATGTAAATATACTGTATACAGTAGAAGAGAAACTGAGTACCATAAAAACAACTTTATTATGTACCACTAAAAATCTATTACACAACATTAAAAATTAGGGGTTAACAACATGCAAAGATTCCAATAACAATTCACATGCACATTTAAGGAATCCTTCTTTAGGAGCACATGTGAAAGAATCAGTACACTTGAACCCAATCCTAATCTTTAATAGAGTAATATCAGCCAGTAGGGTAGACTGGAATTCATAGCATGTGTACTTTGCCTATAGAGGAGCAAGTGAGTAGGCCAAGGTTAAGCCACTGCCTCTTGGGTGGAAAATTCAGGTACATTCAGTAAACAGCCAATGGTCTTGTACACATAAAAGTACCAACTTCCCAATGTGGAACCATCAGAGGCATAACTAGAACCTTCAGGGCCCTGATGCAAGAAACCATGAAGGGCCCCCCAGACCCCTGGCCGGGGCCCTTACCTTCAAGCCCAGGGCTCTTCCCACTAATCCTGGGGCTCTTTACACTCGTTGCATGGCCTTTTATTACGGTCCCGCAGCAGGATTCTTTCACAAGTTCTGCAGTGGGCCCCCTTCCTGCAATCTTGTGGGCCCACTTCCTGCAATCTTGGGGCCTCCCCACAGTGGTGCAATGCCAGGGTCCGGTCGCAAGTGTGACCTTTGCGATCCTGGAAGTTCACCCACTGGTTTGCTACCGGGCCCCCTGGAGCATGGGGCCCGGTAGCGATTGCAACCCCTGCAACCCCTGTAGTTACGCCCCTGGGAACCATCCAGACCAAGTGTGTGTAAATCACCATAAAGACAGCAAGGAAATACTATAATCCAAAGAAGGCGCTCTTAACAAGTATCTTAGAAACAAACTCAGTTCACATGAATCCAGCCAGTTGGGGCTTTGACGAAGTTACATCAGGACAGATTTTATCCTGCAGGTAAAGGAATACATACCATTACTCATAACGAATGTGAATAGTGCTGTATCCCAAAAAAAAACACAAAACACTAAACTTCATCTTTAAATGCTCCGCTGTGGTTGGACCCTTACCATATTGCTGGTCCTGCAATGTACCTGATGTCAGAAAGCTGCAACTGGCTGGTGACAAAGTGAATATACTCGCCCCAGTGTCAACTACCAGAATAAAAATTGTTAATTTACTTCTTTAGACTCCTGTCCTGTGCCTATTTTAAAAAAAGCCTCATAGTATTCTGTTTCTTGTAATAAAGGATTTATAGACGACATAGAATTTCCTGAGTCAGTCCTAGCCAGCCAGTTGGCAGTTTAAAGTGGCAATAAAAATCAATTTTTTTACTCTTTTAACACTAATACTAATAGTATAACTTACATGTACAATGTGTATGTATGTATATATATATATATATTTTTTTTTTTTTTTTTTCTGTGCTTGTACTTAAATTTGTTTAAGCGGGTGACAGGGTCTCTTTAAAATGCTGGCTTACACAGATTTTTTATTTTTTTTTTAACTACTTTCACAGCTAGTTTTTTTTGGTTGTCTTAGCTATATACAGAAATATAATTTAATTATGTACCAATATTATTCCCCCCTGGTGTTTGAGATGTGATTCATGTGTAAAAGTGTCTAACACTATGTCCCCTGTGTATCAGCACTCCCAAGAGAAATGTGTAGAAGCATCCAAAACATATTAAAGCAGCTCTGTGTATGGGGAGTAAGAATGTCAGAAACCACTGACATTATGCTGAGAGCCGGATCTACCATGAACACTGCATACTCCCTGTAATGTGTTGGAGGCCAGGAGTCATAATCTGTTTTTTAAGTAAAGGCCGGTCTATCTGAGAATATTGTGGTCCTCACAGTAATTGATATTGGTGTTAATGTTTTTGCTCCCCAAGCATGGCAAAGCAGGTTACCATACAAATGTGAGCACGGTATGCCAGGGTTGCTTTTTACTCCCGACATTGCCATGAGATGTGTTCAGCACCTAGCCAAATATCCAGGAGTATCGACAAATGCTCCCAACAACTGTCTGATATGATGTGTGTTTTCTTAAGAAAACTGATATCTCAAAGTAAAAAGAAAAAATGCATAACTGGCCAATAAATTAAAAATAAATAAATATTATCTTACATATTGGTATATAATGACTTCTTCATTGTTCATTTTATTCTCTGTCCAGTAGTATCACATGTTAAATTTTTCAGTTTCACATCATGCTTTTTCATGCGCTGACAACATAATTCACAATTTAAAACCTGTTATACAGAATGCTAATAATTGACTTTTATTATAGTTTCTAACATGCCTCACCCTGTACACATACAGTACTACATTGTAATCAGATTTTCAGCACTATTTCAGTGAAAGCGAATTAGGGAAAATGACAGCAGACTCAATGCTTAACCCCATATGCTCCACTAGTAGTAAAAAAATATGATCTTTGGAAGTTCTAAATAATTTTTTATTGCAAACGCTGATTTTGTCAATTACAGTATTTAACATTTTTTTTTAAAAATGTTTTCTTCTAGGAGCTTCCTTTTTAAACTGCCCCTGGCTGTGCTCCTACATTGCTAATATATCTGGGCCCCCTGTACTGCTGGGACCTGAATGCGCTCTAGCAGAGTCTATAACTGTATGAGCAGTTCAGAGTGCCGCACACACTGGCAGAATAGGAGGGACACGGAGAAAAAGCCATGCCTTCTCCACAGTAATGACTGACGAGGACTCTGTGTCCCTCTTATGCTGCCTGTGTGTGTGGACCTCTGAACAGCTGCAGGTAAAGTTGTAATCTCAGCAGGAGCATGCACATAGAGGAGGTCCTGGTAGCACAGGGGGCACACATAGAACTGCAATATAGGAGCAAAACCGGGGGGACAGTTTAAAGTACGGTAAGTTCCAAAGAGAAAAATGAAAAAAAAAATACATATGTTACAGTATATTAATAATATCTGATTTAGGAAAAAAATGAACTTTAATACCACTTAAAGGAGATCTACACACACGTACTATATATTGCATGGGAATACATTAAATTGTTGATAGCAGTCAGGTAGTATTTTCACATGGGAAAGATTGTGATGCTGCAAATACCTTTCATTATTATCCCACTATTTCCAATTCTTTTAGCTTAAAGCTTTTGTAACCCCAACACTTTATATTTCTGATATGTGCCTGCTGTAGTATGTACTTGTAAGAGAAAGTACCCTGTTCTCTTTGTATTGCTTCCTTTATGTGAAATCCCTGGTGTTTCTGCTAATCCCCTTGCTTTCCTATTAAAACTGGCCATACTAAGCAGGAAAGCACATCATGGTCAGTTCTCTAGCTATGCTGGGAACGCAGTGTACTCTCCTCCAATGATCAGACTTGTCCTGATACTCCCCCGCTGCACAGCCATTCACTGGGAAGCTCAGCGTGCTGCTGCTTTTCCTCCCCCCAGCTCTTATGCAGCTAAAAACAGAGGGAATGTGATCACTAATAAAAAAAAGGAAAATAGGGTATTTATAATGATTTTTTTATATCTATACAAAAATGTATTACCTTTCATTTCTATTTTAAACTGAAAGGGTTGTTTTACAAGGTGATTGTTTATAATCACTTTAAATATAGCACACCAATAACTTCTCTTTACTCTGGGAAAAAAAGAAACGGAAAACAAAAAAATGCCTTATGCCATACTTATCACTACATCAAATTAGGATTCTTTTATGTTGAAATCAATATGTATGTATGCTTAACATAAACTCAATATATGAATTTTGGTTCATGTGAGAATAGGGGTGATTTGTAGAGGGGGCCTTTTCTATTTGAAAGGAAATTTGGTGTGTGACGCAATAAGTTATTTTTCTTTTTTTCTTAGTCACTTCAACTTGTTTTTCTTAAGCTTTTATAAATCGGATTCTCCATGATCTGCTTAATACTATTTTATTTGAATATAATGTAACATAATCAGGATACACAATGCAAACTGACACATGTGAAGAACTATATTTAACAAAAGCTTCCGCTGCTTGCTAAATTACTAAGTGAAATAATAAGAATGTTTCAATCTGTTGTGGCTGTGAAAACAAAATAAACACGAGCCCTTATTTAAAAAGTCAATGCAAATTAATCATCAATGAACTAATCACTGTACCCTGCAATAATACTGCCAGGAACCCAGCATAGGGCTTATTTATTATGTCCTAGCAGAGATATCCTTGCATTCAATGTCACAGCAGCGGGCATGCGATTAGAAATGCACACGTTGGTGTGTCTGCAACCAGTCTGTAAGGCACATAAAACACACTTCTCAATCCAGCACATCTGATAATGCAGAAGAATGTAGCAATCTTTAATGCCCAACCTCGGAAAAAATAAAACCTCTTCCCACACTGCAAGGGTTAAAAAGCACTTTTACTTACTCCTCCCCCCCCCCCCCCCAGCAGACTCCCCTACACTCTGGCAGTTCTATGGGTCCTGTATCGGTCTTGATGGCATTAGATGGCCTGACGCTGGCCATACACTATATGAAAAATCTTTCAAACTCCTTTTCGAAACACGAACAGTCGGCAGTGAGAGCAGATGATAGTGCCATCATGTATTGACCGATAAATCGTTCAATGGACATAAATGAATCCGTTTTTTATTTGTTTTTTCACATATACCTAGAGCAAACAGTTTGGACAAGAAACATTAGACCTCTTGCACACGATAATCCTGTTTGAGCATCTACTTTTTCAGCCGTTTTTTTTGTGTGTATATGCTTGTATTTTTGCACATATGCGCTTGCACAATTGCATGCAAATGCGTGCATTTTTGCGCAAACGCGCATATGTAATTAACCACTTTCCCACCGGAGGATTTTGCAGCTTAAAGACCAGACCCCTTTTTTCAACTTGGCACTTCGTGACTTTAACTGATAATTGCTCGGTCATGCAATGCTGTACCTAAACGAAATTTACGTCCTTTTTTTCTCACAAACAGAGCTTTCTTTTGGTGGTATTTGATCGCCTCTGCGCTTTTTATTTTTTGCGATATTAATAAAAAAAGAGCGAAAATTTTGCAAAAAAATGACATTTTCAACTTTGTCTTTTAAAAAATATCCAATATACTCAATTTATGTCATTTTTTTTTGCCAAAATATATTTAGCTACATGTCTTTGACAAAAAAAAAATCAATGAGCGTATTTTTATTGGTTTGCGCAAAAGTTATAGCGTCTACAAACTATGGTGTAAATAGTGAAATTTACGCAGCTTTAATTTCTGACTGCCAATCTCATTTCATGAAGTGCTAAAATGGCGGGGCAGTACAAAACCCCCCCAAACTACCACTTTTTGGAAAGTAGACATCCTAAGGAATGTCCTGACAGGCATGTTGAGCTCATTGAATATTTCATTTTTTTGTCACAGGTGTTTGAAAAATGACTAAAAAAAATTTTTTTTTTTTTTTTACACAAAGTTGTCATTGAAATGATATATTGCTCACACATGCCATGGGTATATGTGTAATTACACCCCAAAATATATTCTGCTGCTTCTCCTGAGTACAGGGATACCACATATGTGGGACTTTTTGGGAGCCTAGCTGTGTAGGGGTCCCCAAAAACAAATCACCACCATCAGAATTTCAAAGGGCGTACATTTTTCATTGCATTTTCTCACTACCTCTAACGGTTTAGGAGGCCCTGAAATGTCAAGATACCACAAAACCCCCCCAAATGACCCCATTTTGGAAAGTAGACACCCCAAGCTGTTTGCTGAGAGGCATGGTGAGTCCATGGAATATTTTATATTTTGCCACAAGTTTTGTGAAAATTACAATTTTTTTTTTTAATTTTTTTTTTTTACACAACGTTGTCACTAAAAGATAAATTTCTCACACATGACATGTGTATATGTGGAATGACACCCCAAAATACATTCTGCTGCTTCTCCTGAGTATGGGGATACCCCATGTGTGAGACTTTTTGGGAGCCTAGCTGTGTACAGGACCGCAAAAGCCAATCAACACTCTCAGGTTTTCTAATGGCGTAAATTGTTCATGTCATCTCTGCACTACCTGTCACAGTTTCGCAGGCCCTAAAATTCCAAGATAGCACAAAACCCCCCCAAATGACCCCATTTTGGAAAGTAGACACCCCAAGCTATTTGCTGAGAGGCATGGTGAGTCCATGGAATATTTTATATTTTGCCACAAGTTCCGGGAAATATATATATATATATATATATTTTTTTTTTTTACACAAAGTTGTCAGTAAATGATATATTGCTCACACATGCCATGGGTATATGTGAACTGACACCCCAAAATACATTCTGCTGCTTCTCCTGAGTACAGGGATACCCCATGTGTGAGACTTTTTTGCAGTCTAGCCGAGTACAGGACCCCGAAAACCAACCTCCACTTTCAGGCTTTCCAAGGGCGTAAATTGTTGATTTCACTCCTGACTACCTATCACAGTTTCGGAGGCCCTAAAATTCCAAGATAGCACAAAACCCCCCCAAATGACCCCATTTTGGAAAGTAGACACCCCAAGCTATTTGCTGAGAGGCATGGTGAGTCCATGGAATATTTTATATTTTGCAACAAGTTCCGGGAAATATATTATTATTATTTTTTTTTTGTTTTTTTTACACAAAGTTGTCAGTAAATGATATATTGCTCACACATGCCATGGGTATATGTGAAATGACACCCCAAAATACATTCTGCTGCTTCTCCTGAGTACAGGGATACCCCATGTGTGAGACTTTTTTGCCGTCTAGCCGAGTACAGGACCCCGAAAACCAACCTCCACTTTCAGGCTTTCCAAGGGCGTAAATTGTTGATTTCACTCCTGACTACCTATCACAGTTTCGGAGGCCCTAAAATTCCAAGATAGCACAAAACCCCCCCAAATGACCCCATTTTGGAAAGTAGACACCCCAAGCTATTTGCTGAGAGGCATGGTGAGTCCATGGAATATTTTATATTTTGCCACAAGTTCCGGGAAATATATTATTATTATTTTTTTTTTGTTTTTTTTACACAAAGTTGTCAGTAAATGATATATTGCTCACACATGCCATGGGTATATGTGAAATGACACCCCAAAATACATTCTGCTGCTTCTCCTGAGTACAGGGATACCCCATGTGTGAGACTTTTTTGCCGTCTAGCCGAGTACAGGACCCCGAAAACCAACCTCCACTTTCAGGCTTTCCAAGGGCGTAAATTGTTGATTTCACTCCTGACTACCTATCACAGTTTTGGAGGCCATGAAATGCCAAGACAGCACAACCCCCCCCCAAATGACCCCTTTTCGGAAAGTAGACAACCTGAGCTATTTGCAGAGAGGCATGTTGAGTATTTTGCAGATCTCACTTTTTGTCACAAAGCTTTGGAAATTGAAAAAAGAGGAAAAAAAATGCATTTTTCTGTTTTTTCTTCATTTTCCAAAAAAAATTAGAGCTGCAAAATACTCACCATGCCTCTCAGCAAATAGATTGGAGTGTCTACTTTGCAAAATGGGGTAATTTGGGGGGGTTTTGTGCCATCTTGGCTTTTTATGGACTTCAAAAGTGTGATAGGTAGTAAGGAGTGAGATCAACAATTTACGCCCTTGGAAAGCCAAAAGGTGCGCATTGGTTTTCCGGGTCCTGTACGCGGCTAGACTGGCAAAAAGTCTCACACATGGGGTATCATTGTACTCAGGAGAAGCAGCAGAATGTATTTTGGGGTGTCATTTCACATAAACCCATGGCATGTGTGAGCAATATATCATTTACTGACAACTTTGTGTAAAAAAAAATAAAAAAATAAAAAAAAATTTTTTTCCCGAAACTTGTGGCAAAATATAAACTATTCCATGGACTCACCATGCTTCTCAGCCAGTAGCTTGGAGTGTCTACTTTGCAAAATGGGGTCATTTGGGGGGGTTTTGTGCTATCTTGAAATTTCAGGGCCTCTGAAACTCTGACAGGTAGTCAGGGGTAAAATCAGCAATTTACGCCATTAGAAAACCTGAAGATGTGGACTGGTTGTCGGGGTCGCGTACACAGCTAGGCTCCCAAAAAGTCTCACACATGGGGTATCCCTGTACTCAGGAGAAGCAAAAGAATGTATTTTGGGGTGTCATTTCACATATTCCCATGGCATGCATGAGCAATATATCATTTAGTGACAACTTTCTGTAAAAAAACAACAACAAAAAAAATAATAATAATTTTCCCGAAACTTGTGGCAAAATATAAAATACTCCATGGACTCACCATGCCTCTCAGAAAAAAGCTTTGGGTGTCTACTTTTCAAAAAGGGGTCATTTGGGGGGTGTTTGAACTGTCCCGGCATTTTATGCTCAATCTTAGCCACACATCACCCACTCTTCTAACCACTTGAAAATCAAGCCTTTTCTGTGCCTTTTTGTTTACATGAAAAAATATTTTTTTTTTACTAGAAAATTACTTTGAACCCCCAAACATTATATATTTTTTTAAAGCAGAGGCCCTATAGAATAAAATGGTGGATGTTGCAAATTTTTTTGTCACACGGTATTTGCGCACAGATTTTCCAAACGCAATTTTTGTGAAAAAAATACATTTTTTTTTAATTTATTGCACAAATACACTATATAATTCCAATTTTTTTGGTAAAATTTAAAAGATGATCTTATGCCGAGTTCATAGACACCTAACATGACATGCTTTAAAAATTGCGCATGCCTGCGCAGCGGCAAAAACATACGTACATTTTTAAAAATCTTTAAAAGTCTCTACAGGTTACCACGTTAGACTTACAGAGGAGGTCTACTGCAAGAATTACTGCACTCGATCTGGCGATCGCGGCGATACCTCACATGCATGCTGCAATTGCGGTTTACATATGACACTAGACCACCGCTTGTGTGCGCCATTGCGCGCAAGCACCGGGGGAAAGGGGGGGGGCTCAATTTTTTTTTTTTTTTTTTCTTTTTTCTTTTGCTTTTTTATGTTATTTTGACACCTTTCCTTTCATTTTTTTTTTTTTAAATCATTTTTATTGTTATCACAGTGAATTTAAATATCCCCCATGATAGCAATCTGTGGTGACAGGTACTCTTTTTTAAAAAAATTGGGGTCTTTTAGACTCTAGATCTCTCCTCTGACCTTAACGCATCTGACCACACCAAAATTGGTGTGATAAAATACTTTCCCAATTTCCCAATGGCCCTGCTTATTTCTGGCGAAACAGAAGTCATGAAATGCTCGTAGCCTCCGGCATCTTAGGCCATAGAGATGATTGGAGCCATTCTCATCTCCAATTAGCTCTATGGTTAGACAATTGAACCACCGGCTGCACTCTCGGGTTAACCGGTGGGACAGGAGAGCCCGAGAAAAACCACGGAAGGCTGCGGAAGGCGGCGGTGGGGGGGGGAGGCCCCTCCCACTGCATGTAAAAGCAGTCTAGCGGCCAATTACCTGCTAGGATTGCTTTTACATGTAAGCCGACCGCTGGCTGTAAAAAACGATACCAAGATGATGCCTAAATCTGCAGGCATCATCCTGGTATAACCACTCAAAGTCCAGCAACGTACCAGTACATTGCTGGTCCTTGTTTGGCATATAGGTTTTTTTTTTTTTCATGCAGCCTGTGGGCTGAACGGAAAAAAAGAGAACCTATCAGAAATCAGCACAGGAATAATGCGTAGTATTACTCATCATTAACCGCCCAAACAACCACCCACTGAATTTAATGATGGGTATACACGACACTATCCACGTATACCAAAATAGGATTTTAACTGCAGTGCTGAAATCAGAAAATCACCACAGCTGCTATCAGCAAAGGTATCCATATATGCTGAGCGCAAACACTGTTTGTGTCAGAATATATAAAATCAATGCGTGGTAGCCGACGAGTACCTGCTAGAGAAACAGGTCACAAAAGAATGAAAAAACAAAGGACATTAAAAAAAAGTACAGTAGGAAGAGTAGGACATATAAAATGACTGACACAACAAAAGTTTTTGGATTCTCATCATTAACCGCCCAAACAACCACCCACTGAATTTAATGATGGGTATACACGGCGCTATCCACGTATACCAAAATAGGATTTTAACTGCAGTGCTGAAATCAGAAAATCACCACAGCTGCTATCAGCAAAGGTATCCATATATGCTGAGCGCAAACACTGTTTGTGTCAGAATATATAAAATCAATGCGTGGTAGCCGACGAGGGACCTGCAAGAGAAACAGGTCACAAAAGAATGAAAAAACAAAGGACATTAAAAAAAAGTACAGTAGGAAGAGTAGGACATATAAAATGACTGACACAACAAAAGTTTTTGGATTCTCATCATTAACCGCCCAAACAACCACCCACTGAATTTAATGATGGGTATACACGGCGCTATCCACGTATACCAAAATAGGATTTTAACTGCAGTGCTGAAATCAGAAAATCACCACAGCTGCTATCAGCAAAGGTATCCATATATGCTGAGCGCAAACGCTGTTTGTGTCAGAATATATAAAATCAATGCGTGGTAGCCGACGAGGGACCTGCAAGAGAAACAGGTCACAAAAGAATGAAAAAACAAACTAAGGACATTGAAAAAAGTACAGTAGGAAGGAGAAGGACATATAAAATTACTGACACAACAGTTTTTGGATCCTTTTATTTTTCTAACTGTTTCTTGATTTGGGACTGCGATCTTCTGCGATCTTCTCTTCCAGCTTGGGTCTCTCAAAATGTCGATGGACATCCAACATCTTTCGAGACCCTGTGTTTATGTGCCCTACACTGTGTCGTGCTGTACCCTACGCTAATACTCCACTAGTGTATGGTAGCGCTCGAAACATTCCCCGATGCAGAGACCAGGTTGGTCAGGACATTTGGGACAATAATAACGGGTGTCACGCCTAAATCCGCGCCTGCTACAGACACGACATCTTTTTTGGGGGTATCTTTGGGTAGGGGTACTCGGGAGGACATAAGGAAAATGCCTCTCATGCAGCCGGCTCACTGCATCTGGAAGGGGAAGTTGGGCAGGCATGCCTCCTGGGTACAGGTAGGCAAGGATGATCTCTTCCTGGAATTCCCGGAAAGATCCAGTTCGTCCTGACGCCCTGTATAGGACAAAGGCGTTCAGCATAGCCAATTGGTAAAGGTAAACAGACACTTTTTTGTACCAGCGTCTGGCTTTACGGGCAACTAAATACGGCGCCAAAAGCTGGTCGTTAAGGTCCACCCCTCCCATGTTAAGGTTATATTCGTGGACACAGAGGGGTTTCTCCACAACGCCAGTTGCCGTAGTGATTTGGATCGTCGTGTCTGCGTGAAGGGAGGACAGAACATAAACATCCCGTGTATCCTTCCACTTCACCGCAAGCAATTTGTCCGTTTTCAAGCAGGCTCTCGCCCCCCGACTAAGACGGGAATTTACAAGCCGTTGGGGGAAGCCCCGGCGATTAGGTCGCACGGTGCCACATGCGCCAATTTGTAAATCGAGAAGGTGACTAAATAGTGGCACGCTTGTATAAAAGTTGTCCACGTACAAATGGTACCCCTTTCCGGATAAGGGTGACACCAAGTCCCAAACGATCTTACCGCTGCTCCCTATGTAGTCTGGGCAGTTGGGGGGCTCCACACAGCTATCTTTTCCCTCATAGACCCGGAAACTAACTGTATAGCCTGTGGCCCTGTCACACAGTTTATACAGTTTGACCCCGTACTTGGCACGCTTGCTGGGGAGGTACTGTTTCATAGCAAGGCGGCCAGTAAATTTAATCAGGGACTCGTCAACGCAGACAACTTGTTCGGGGGTAAACAAGGCTGCAAACCGCTGATTGAAGTGGTCTATGAGGGGCCGAATTTTGTGGAGCCGATCGTATTCAGGGTCTCCCCGAGGACGACAGATTTCATTGTCGCTGAAATGCATGAATCGCAGAATTTGCTCGTATCTCCCCCTGGACATGGAGGCAGAGTACATGCGCATATGGTGAACTGGGCTAGTGGACCAATATAGCCGCAATTCACTCTGTTTAGTTATGCCCATGTGGAGGGAAAGGCCCAGAAAGATCTTAAATTCGGAAACCGTTATAGGTTTCCAGCCGAATTGTCTGGCAAGGTGTGAATTTGGGTTGGCGGCGATGAACTGTTGTGCATACAAATTTGATTGATCCACAATCGATCTGTAAAGATCTTCCGTGAAGAACAGCTCATAAAAGTTTAGGGGCGTAAAACCAGCTGTCTCCACGTGGATTCCAGGTTGGGCGGTGAATGGGGGAAGTACTGGCGCTGTAGTATCGGTGGGTTGCCAATTAGGATATGCCAGCGCATCAGGGAGGGCACTATGGGCTCTACGGGCCTGTCTACGAATACGCGGTGGCTGCGGGCCACTACTTGTGCTAGCCACCGCACCAGCTTCAACTGCACTTAGGGGACTCGCCACGTCACCAGGTCTTACTGCAGTGCTGGTTGTACTAGGTCCAGGTTGTACTAGGCCGCTGGCGCTTGCCAGGTCGCCAGAAAAATGAGCGGCACTAGTACCCACACTCTGCTCCATACGAGCACCCTGCGATTCCTGCATCTCAACAACTTCAGAATGGGGTCGGGTACGCCTGGGTCTAACAGGGACCCATCTGTCGTCGGAGCTATCTGTCAGGGAGCCGCTGCCGTCATCAGGTTCATATACTGACACTAATTCGGTCATTGTAGCTTCCCCTTCGCTATCAGATGACTCGGTCAGCATATAACTGAGAAGCTCTTCATCCCTGTACGAACGTTTGGTCATTTTGGCAACTAAATTTACTCGTACAGTGATGCGACTCACAGGTAATAAAAGCACCTGGTTGTCGAAGATTATTTCAAGCGCTACAAAAAAAACTGCTAATGCTAGCAGGGATCAGGCCTGACTCTGCTAACACAGCGGTTTTGTGTCTTGTGTTTTTTTGCAAGTGACAGTAATCTATTGATTACTACACTTGCCTGGGTGAAAGGGTTAAACGCAGGTGCTGGCCGGAATCAGTACTGATCGTGCAAACACCGCGTTTTGGGAACCCTAAACTATGGGGGCGCTAGTATAGTTCTGATCAGATCAGATATTGATCTGTTCAAACACTATACTAGAAAGGGAAGTGTAGGTGCGTGCGTGCGTGCGTGCGTGCGTGTGTGGCAATCAAGGGGTTACTTCTAAACTATGCGCTGGGGATCTGGGGGGGGTGGCGGGGACCCTAAACCTCCTTTGGGAAAGAAACTAGCTAGCTAGCGCAACCTCAAGTCACAATGACACCAATACAAAATACAGTAAAAACAGTATATTATGTGTGTATTAGTGCTAATGTGACAGAGGGTGTAGGGGTTAACGGGATGTGATCAGGGGGGGATCAGGGGTTTAAATCTTTATTGGAAGGGGCTGGCGGGTATCCTAAGGATAAAAGGAACGGTGGCAAGCGCTAAACCTGGTCACAAGTCACACTTATACAGGTATATAGAAAATGCTATATACTGTATACAGTGTGTGTTATGGCAGGGGGTGTAGGGGTGATCAGGGGGGGATCAGGGGATTAAATCTTTATTGGGCGGGTGGCGGGGACCCTAAACCTCCTTGGGACACAAACTTAGTCGCCTGCGCTAATTCTGATCACAATCACACTAATACAAAAATACAAAAACACTGTATATTACGTTTGTATTAGTGCTGATG
Organism: Pelophylax lessonae; assembly: GCF_965119305.1. Classification (NCBI taxonomy): domain Eukaryota; kingdom Metazoa; phylum Chordata; class Amphibia; order Anura; family Ranidae; genus Pelophylax; species Pelophylax lessonae. The sequence goes on from NC_138772.1 coordinate 385,720,317, forward strand.
TGACAGAGGGTGTAGGGGTTAACTAGCGGTGATCAGGAGGGGATCAGGGGGGATCAGGGGCTTAAATCTTTATTAGGGGGGGGTGGTGGGTAATTCAAGTGGAAAAAGGGGGGTCGCAAGCGCTAGACCTGACCACAAATCACACTTATACGGGTATATAGCAAAATGCTATATACTGTATACGGTGTGTGTTATGGCAGGGGGTGTAGGGGTGATCAGGGGGGGGTCAGGGGCTTAAATCTTTATTGGGCGGGTGGCGGGGACCCTAAACCTTCTTGGGACAGAAACTTAGTCGCCTGCGCTAATTCTGATCACAATCACACTAATACAAAAATACAATAACACCGTATATTGCGTTTGTATTAGTGCTGATGTGACAGAGGGTGTAGGGGTTAACTAGCGGTGATCAGGGGGGGGTCAGGGGAGATCAGGGGCTCAAATCTTTATTAGGGGGGGGTGGGGGGTAATTCAAGTGGAAAAGGGGGGGTCGCAAGTGTTACACCTGTTCACAAATCACACTTATACAGGTATATAGGTATATGCTATATGCTGTATATAGTGTGTGTTGTGTCAGGTGCTGTAGGGGTTAATCGGGGGGGCGATCGGGGGTGAAATGTGCCTATCTAACTGTGTGTGGGTGTGCTTGGTGCAGTACTCACAGTAAGATGTGCTCTCCTCTCACGCTGGATCCAAAAAGACCGTTGTGGGGGGAGGGCACATCTCCTCTAAGCCTGTGTTTACATTTCACAGGCTTAGAGGGAGATCTGATTGGGCAGGACCGATCAACAGGTCCAGACCAAAAATGATTGGCCTGGACCTGATGACTGATCGGTTCTGAACCCAATCGAGCCATCGGTGTCGGCGGGCACGCGCGGGAGCGCGCACAGGACCGGCAGGAAGTAGCGACGTAGACCTACGTCACTCTGCCTGGCCGGGGCCGACTGCCGCAGTAAATATACTGTGCGCAGTCGGCAAGTGGTTAAGCATTGGCGCACTTTTTTGCACAATTGCGCTCATTTGCACTCGTGATGAGGCGTAAATTACTGACAAAAAATGCTGTTTTTTCTATTTTCTTATTTTACTGAAGAATGCACAGCGTTTGTTTACGCGCCTGTGTGCATAGGCACATTACAATTAATAAGCTGTATTTTTGCTCAGTACAAAAAAAAGCTGTACTGACTAGATTTGAGTCCTCGTTTATTTTGAACAATTGGATGACTATGTGCCATGCTATATTAGGCTGTTCTTCATATGTTCTATGAGATACTTTTATTAGTCAAGATATGTAACTTTTTCAAAGATCCTTTATTTGTGGAAGGTTCCCATTATCTGTTCTCCTTCTGGGTCACAGCTTGAACCCATTAGGGGTGACCCATAGGGAGGACACGGACACACTATTCCTATTATTACAACCCCATTGAGTTCCACTTCTACATTATTTATTATACTTATTAACTGTTCATTATCGCTCATTGACTCTCTCTATATCTTGTATACCATTTGCCCACTCTATATTTGGACTCTATCTTCTTTACATTTTTGTTGTATCCTTTTAACACTTCTGTTTTATCTATTGTATGTACATAGCTCTAATAAAATACTTTGAACGAGAAAAAAAAGCTGTACTGAGCTTTTTCAAGTTGTAGTGTGCAAGAGGCCTTAACCATTCATTTTATCGTTTATTCGGCAGAAAATTTCCAAACTTTTCCTTGTTTTTTTTTGGGGTAAAAAGGTCACAACCGATTACTAATTTAAGCCCATTAACTGGCCAAAAAACGAATGAACTGTCCAAATTACCAAATTTCGTCTAGGGTATGGCCACCATTAGACTGCCAGAGTGCAGAAGGTTGCAGGGACCAGTCTAGTAGTGCAGAGGAGTCTTCGGGAGCAGTGTCAAGTATGTAAAACTGCTTTACCAAGTTTCCTAGATGGGAACGAGCATTTAACCCTTGCACTACAGGCTCAGCCCCACTGAAAGGGAGCATTTTTACTTTTCCAGAAGTTCAGATTTAACACTAATGAGTATTCTTATTTAGGGCTAGTTGTGAATTTTTGATTCACCAAACAAATTTTTTATATCACCGATTCTATTATCATCACTATTCAGCTGCAGTTTATTAATATACTGTATGTATCCCATGATTATTCCATTATCATTTAATGAAGAGCAGGTTGCAGACACATATATGCATTTCACAGTGTTATATGCAATGGATGAGGAACATGTCTTGACAAATCATATTTTGTTATACCAACTCAGTGTGTTACCGCAGGTCGGTTCAAAGTGGCAACAGTTGTAATTTTTGTTACTAGGCAACTGCAACCACTTGGACAATATTATAATGTCAATGCATCTTCAAATTTTAACATAAAAAAACTGAAGTTTTGTTTTAACCACTTCAGCCCCAGAAGGTTTCACCCCCTTATGACCAGGCCATTTTTTGCGATACGCCACGGCGTTACTTTAACTGGCAATTGCGCCGTCATGTGTCAAATTAAATTGATGTCCTTTTTTCCCCACAAATAGAGCTTTCTTTTGGTGGCATTTGATCACCTCTGTGTTTTGTTGCGCTATAAACAAAAAAAAACTGACAATTTTGAAAAAAAAACAATATTTTTTACTTTCTGCTATAAAACATATCCAATAAGAAAATGAAAAAAATCGAATTTCTTCATCAATTTAGGCCAATATGTATTCTGCTGCATATTTTTAGTAAAAAAAATTCCAATAAGCATATATTGATTGGTTTGCGCAAAAGTTATCGCGTCTACAAATTATGGGATATTTTTATGGCGTTTTTATTTATTTTACTAGTAATGGCGGCGATCAGCGATTTTTAGCGGGACTGGGACATTGCGGCGGACAAATCAGACACCTAATTGACACTTTTTTGGGGACCAGTGACATTATTACAGTGATCAGAGCTAAAACTATGCACTGTTACTGTACTAATGACACTGGCAGAGAAGGGGTTAACATCAGGGGCGATCAAAGGGTTAAATGTGTCCCTTAGGGATGCTTCCTAACTGTGTGGGAGTTGCTCTGACTGAGGGAAGACAGAGATCCGTTTTCCTGCTTAGTAGGAACATCAGATCGCTATCTTCTCCCCTGTCAGAACGGTGATCTGCCTTGTTTACATAGGCAGACCGCCATTCTGCCTCTCTTCGCCAGACCCGCTGGATGGCTCCCCCTCTGTCCAATGAGTGCGCAATCATGCCCCCTATTGGCTATTGCATGGAATGATGTACAGGTATGTGTTTCCGTGCAATAGTGCTGACCTGCCGCAGTAAACGTATGTTAGGTGGTCGGCAAGTGGTTAAAAAAGAATTATGGGTTTCCAAAAAAAAAAAAAAAAAAACTGGATTTTTGTCAAACCGTAAAATCCTTTTCTCTGATGTTCATTGACGGACATTGACGGACACAGCTCCAAATCTTCTTTGACCCTTCGGTTATGCTGCTCGCCATAGGAGTAGGGCACTAGGTGGAAACAAGTTTGACTACGCCTATAGGGCAGTCCTAGGGGGTATACTCCCACTTCCTGCTACAGGACTTCAGTTTTGTAACAAGCAGTGTCAGAAGTATACATAACCCAACTCAACAGAGGGGTGGCTCTGTCTTTCGTTCATTGACGGACACATATCCATATCTTCTTTGACCCTTGGGATGTCCCAAAGCAGTGTCAACATGAAGGGTGGGAAAACACAGCAATACACATAATTCCCAAAAGGGCTAAACATAGCCAACCACATAAATCAGGAGCTCAACCAGGAACAACTGGAGCTCGCCAACCAGAAAAAATACACCCTCAAGAGACAGGAGCCTCTGCAGCAGCAGCCTGAAAAACTTTGTGGCTGAACGCAGCATCCGCAGATGCGAGTACATCCACCATGTAAAACTTTGTGAATGTATGCACGGACGAGTTGACCATATGGCCTCCAGACCACTGATGCCTGATGACGGAAGGTCCAGGAGGCACTAAGTGCCCTTGTTGAATGTGTCTTAACAGGGAAAGGAGGAACCTGACCCCTGATGGAATAGGTTTGCATCACTGTCTGCCTGATGCATCTGGAAATGGTCACAGCAGATGCGGCCTGCCCCTTACGAGATCCATCTGTAAGAACAAACAAGGAATCCGATTTCTGAATCGACTCTTTCGCCGCCAGGTACACCCTGATTGCCCGAGCCACATCCAGGGAACGCAAAGCAATTTCTTTAGGATGTTTTGGCTTAGGGCATAAGGAAGGAAACACAATGTCTTCATTCAAGTGTAAACCTGAGGTGACCTTAGGAAGGAACGACTGACAGGGACGCAGCACCACTTTGTTCCTGTGAACCACCAGGTAAGGTGACTGACAGGACAACGCAGCCAGCTCCGATACGCTGTGTGCAGAAATTATAGCCACCAAGAAGGCCACCTTCTGTGACAGAGTAAGCAGGAGAAGTTCATGAATATCTTCAAAAGGCGGTTTTTGAAGAACCGACAGTACCAGATTGAGGTCCCACTGCAGTACCAGGGACCTTCCTGGAAGAACAAAATGGGCAAAAGTGCAAACTAAAGTATTTGCAGCCAACGGCCGCTGGAAAAAAACTGCCAAGGCGGAAATCTGGCGCTTGATGGTGCTCAGAGCCAAACGCTGATCTACACCCTGTTGTAGAAACTCCTGCAGACGGGACACCGAAAAGGATCGGGGAGAAAACCCCTCAGACTCACACCAAGAAATGTAAGCCCTCCAAACTTGATGATAAATCTTCCTAGAAGTAGATTTTCTAGCTTTTAACAGTGTAGGAATCACGCAATCCGACAACCCTCTATCATTCAGTACCTGTCTTTCAATAGCCAGGCCTTTAAAGCCAGCGATGCGTACCAAGGTCAGTGAGGCCAATGAAATCCCTTCTGCCTCAATTCTGCGCAGAGGTCTCGGTAGAAGCTGTAGTGGAGGAAAAGCGTAAATCAGACGAAACTGACCCCAAGGGGCCACCAGAGCATCGGCCAAAGGATCCCGAGATCTTGCCACAAACCTCTGAACCTTCCGATTGAGACAAGAGACCAACATGTCCACATCAGGAGTCCCCCACTGTAGACACAGTGGTTGAAACACTTTGCACTCTGAGGTAGTCCGCCTGCCAAATTTCCACCTCTGGAATGTGCACAGCAGAGAGGGCTGGAACATATTGTTCTGCCCACAATAGAATGCTGGCTACTTCTCTGGCCACTGGGGTACTTTTGGTGCCACCTTGATTACTGACATATGCCACAGCCGTGGCACTGTCCGACTGAATCCTTACTAGGCACCCCTGTAGACGATTCGTCCACAGGGACAGGCAAAGCCTAATCACCCGAATCTCCAGGATATTGATCGGCAGACTGGACTCCTCCCGAGTCCATACTCCTTGAGCCAAATCTGTGCCCAAGACACCTACTTATCTGGATAGGCTGGCGTCTGTGGAAACCACTGTCCAGTACAGGGGGAGAAGGGACTTCCCCTGTCGAAGCGAAGGGGAACGGAGCCACCAAATCAAGGATTCCCTTGCACCCTGGTTCAACAGAATCAGATTGTCCATAGATTGAGAATTCTTGTCCCATTTGGCAAGAATCTCCTTTTGCAGAGGCCTGGCATTGAACCGAGCAAACTGAACTGCCTCGAAGGTGGAGACCATCAAGCCCAGCACCTGCATGCAAGTCCTGGGGGACAACTGATGGTTGGACAACAGGAGCAGAATCACATGCTGCAACTTCAGCAGTTTTGCCTCCAGAAGAAACACCCTGGCTGAGGCTAAATCCAAAGTCAGAGTTGATTTCTGAAAATTCCGTTTCCAGCCGAACTCTTGCAGAGTTCACACAATGATGTCCAGATCGTCTTTTAAGACAGACGGAGACTCTGCTCGCAGAAGGAGATCATCCAGGTACCCCAGTACGGCGATCCCCTTCTGCCTGAGCAAGGCTAACACCAGGGCCAACACTTTTGTGAACACCCGAGAAGCTGAGGTGAGACCAAAGGGTAACGCCATGAATTGATAATGTTCCTTTCCCACGGCAAAGCGAAGAAAACGCTGGTGCCTGACATATATTGGGATATGAAGGTAAGCGTCCTTGATATCGATAGAGGCCAGAAAATCCCCTTGATGAAGGGATGCCACCACTGTGTGAATGGACTCACTCCATCTGAAATTTCTGAACCTGCACAAATCAATTCAGGGACTTAAGGTCCAAGATTGGACGGACCTTGCCTTCCTTCCTGGGAACAGTAAACAGATTTGAATAAAATCCCTGAAAACGTTCCAACTCTGGAACCGACACAATTACTCCCTGTGATAGCTGATCCTGCACTGCCCTGTAAAGACCCTGCAGCCGATCCAGGGACAGACAAAATTTGGAAGGGAAGAACTTTGCTGGAGGCAAAGACCAAAAAATTGATCTTGTACCTGGACCAAATCAACTCGTGGACCCATTTGTCTTGAATGAAAGAAATCCACGGGTCTGGAAAGAAGCAAAGACGTCCCCCCACCCCAGATACGGATGAGGGAACCCCTTCCGGTAGAGGAGGGTTTGTCTGCGGGACCAGTGGAACCCACTTTTGATTTACCAGCCCAGGGTCTCTTGGAACCTCCTGTGAAGTTACATGTGGATTTTGATCCCTTGTCCTGCAAGTCCGCAGGACAAAATGGACCGTTTGTGAGCCGAGAAGAAAGGATCATGTTTAAAACGAGGCTCTTTGCTCTTAGCAACCAGTGGAAGCAGAGTACTCTTACCTCCCGTAAGACCCTTAATGATCTTTTCCATAGAAGCTCCGAACAGGTGGTCTCCTACAAAAGGAAGACTCCTCAACAACTTTTAGGAAGCCTGGTCCGCAGACCAATATTTCAGACAAATCATGCGGCGAAGGATCACAGCCGTCACAGACACTCTGCAGGCTAAAGGGGCCGCATCCAGAGAGGAATCACAGATATACTGTAACCCCTGTATTAACTGATCTGCCTGCTCCGCCAGCTCAAGAGGATGTTGACCCCCTTCCAAATCCAGGCGCAGAAGCTTTGCCCATTCCATTAAGATCTGGAAGACTAAGGTGATGGCAAACTGCGGCCTCAAAATTGAACCTGCCACAGTGAAAGGGTATCAGACTAGAGCGTCAGCTCACTTGTCCACAGGGTCTTTAAAAGACGGGGAACCCTCCATTGGAAGAAGCGTAGCTTTATTCAATCTGGAAACCTGAGAATCCACCACCGTTGGAACTGTCAGTTTCTTCAAAAGGGGATCTTCAAAAGGATACCTCCTAGCAAAATGCTTAGGTATCCCAACCATGCCTTTTTGGGAATCCCCACTGACTTGCGACAATCTCATCGAAATAGGTGGGAAAGGGGAACACCTTAGTCATCTTGCATGGTCTGAGGGTACCAAATTGCACAGACGCAGCCTGGGCTGAGTCCTCCAATTGTAAAGCTTCCCACACTGATACAATCACTGCCTCAACAAGCACCTTTTCATGAGCGGCTGTAGTGGAAGAGGATTCATCCTTCCTGTCGGGGCACTCAGGGTGTGGGGTTGCAGACCCGGTGGGTTGACTCACAGCCACAGCGGCCAAATCCACTTCAGAATCTGAGGAGGCAGAGGATACAGGTAAAAGCGGGGGGCGCTTCTTGCTAGGCCGCTAGTGACTTCAGGACCGCCGTCATGGCTGCCAGGGCAGACTGAGACCCAGAGGGTCCCGCAGCTTCCGAGAGTGGGTCAGGTGGTGACCATTTTTAGCCTGGGGACCACCCACAATATGTAAAAAAAATTGCTTTAAAAAATCCCCCCCACAGAGGCAGCAGTTTTACTACAAGTACCAACGCACCAGTGGCGTTGCTATAGCAGAAAGAGCGAGCTGAACCCACCACCACCAACTTAGGGAAGGACCCAAAGCGCCTTGCTGCTTGCTATGCAGTGATCAGAGAGAAAGAGGAAGTGCTGTCACTGCCACTAGAGGCCCACCGCCGCATCACCGCTCCACAGACTACAAGAAAATGGGTGCCGCATTGACTGTAATAGAAAATTCCGGAACCATGGCCACCGGACTACACAAACACGAAGCTTCAGCACAGCCCTCCACAGAAAAATGGCGCCACGCGGTGCAGTGCCCAGCACCCCCCCTGGCCCTTTAGGTACCTGTAGCCCACCAGGGGGACCCTGGAAGTAGCCTGGCCGCCCCAGGGAGGGGGGACTAAGGGGGGGCAGGCAGCGGTGACATGTGCAGGGTGAACCCACCAGTGAGGGGGAGGGGGGGACACCATGTGGGAAGGAAGGTCTCATAGGGAAGGCCCCGCGTCCACCCAAACATATCCCCACAGGTCTTTTTTAAATGCTATCCTGTGTAATCCCAGCAGGACGATCACATGACAAGAACATAATAGAAAAGAGGAGGATTTTCCTTCACTTCCTGGACACCTATTCTGAAGAGGTACCGTATGATCTTTTATTATTTATATACAAGCCTTGCTGCCCCCTTTTGCCCCTACTGGCAATTCTCCCTCTACAACAACACCCTCTCTCTTGCTCACGTTATGTAGTGCAAAAGCAGTATAATATTTTTAGCATTGAAAAGTTTCCTGATAATAACTTTGGCTATGAAAGATGCATACATTGCTTTGCCATATAAACACCGAAGACTTTTACACATTCACTGTGTTACAATCTGGAATTAAAGTGGATTTAAAGAATATGTTATTCCAACATTTAATATTCCAGATATGTGTCTGTTGTACCATGTACTTGTGTTAAACAGTATTATGTTCTCTTCCTATTACTTCCTTTGTGTGAAATACCTGGTGTTTCCTCCTGCTTTCCTATTTTAAACTGACCATGCTAGGCATAGAAGCACATCCTTCCCAGCATGGTCAGCTTTCAGGCTGTGCTGTGAGAATAGCCTGCTTGTCCTCCAATTATCAGACTTGTGCTGACATGCCACCCCTACTTTTCCTTTAGATCACAGGAGTGCAATTTGTTCTGCACTCCTGTGACTCATTTTCTGTTGACAGTGGGCTAAAGTCAGCTGTCTGCTGACCTCCCTCAGCCAGTTCAGGCTGGGGAAAGAGCTGGACTTTACAGTTGGGATTCAACCAGATGCCTGGACTGGCAGCTGGTTCAGTCCCTCAGCTGCACTGCTGGGAGACTGAGTCAGCTGCTCCTTCCCCTCCCCACCCCAGCGCTAGAGTTAGAACTTAAGGGGCAGAACAGAGAGCGGGTGACTAACAGTCATCCATCTCTGTCAGAACGGAGGAGGAGAACGGAATTATTAGCATTGTTTAAACGCTCAGTTCTCAGTGCAGAGGCAGCGGGGGGGGGGGGAAAGGTGAGTATAAGGGTTTTTTTTATACCCCATAATTCTCTTTTAACTGAGATTTTAGGTCACTGATGTAATAAACACATTATCTGGAATTTGGACATAAATCTACATAGTTTTCCACATTATTTACAAACAAAAAAGCATGAAAATCTTCACTGCATAAAAATGTACCCCAGTGATATGAAAACCCTAAATAGGCTCCCTGCCCCCAAACTGCTCTAGCACTGTTAGTCTGGATCAGCTCCATGGTACAGAACAATTATCACGTATTTGTAATCACATTGATGGCATTGATGGGTGATTTTTGATGGAACTATTCTAAGATGTTCAGATTCTTGATTTGAAACCATTTGATTTTGGCTATTTAGCGTCACTGTCCTGCTCAAAGTTGAACCTGCCACAGCTTCAGGTCTAGCAAACATGCAAAAGGTTCTCTGGAAAGCAATACTCATTGGAAAATGAGTGGAAAATGAGTGGAAAACTCCACCTTCAAGGTAAAGCATAGTGGTGGTAGCAACATGTTATTGGGGTGCTTTTCTTCAGCAGAGAATGGGAAACTAGTCTACATTAAAGGCAAGATGGATGGGTCCAAACATAAGACAATTCTAAAGGAAAAACTGCCTGCCAAGAGATATGAGATGGGGAAAATGCTCACTTTTCAGCAATACAGTGACAATAACACACAGTCACAGATGCATATAAATGGTATAAAACCGCAGAAAATGAATGTATTTCAAGGGTTCCCCAGAGCACTATGGGTTATCTAAAGGGAGTACACTGCTCTTTCATTTCAGGCGAACCGTTGCTCACAGATACCTTGGCTGTACCTATCTAATAAGAAATGAGTTTCCTCCTTGTATTCCTCTTTACCAAGCGGAAAAGGCGTGGGGCATGGACAACAACTAATGGAATGTGAAATTGTAACTCTAGTTTTTATATTCCTGAGGAACTGTTATACCGTATTTGCTGGCGTATAAGACGACTTTTTAACCTTAAAAAAAAAACAGGGGGGTCTTCTTATATGCGGAGTATAAAAAGTGAGGCCTACTTTACATGGCTAGAAACAAACGTCTCTTATAATCTCCAAGTAGGGTAAGTACACAAACGTCCCCAATAATCTCCAAGGTAAGTACACAGGGTGCAATCTCTAAAAGCGCTGGCTGGATGTGCAAGAACACTGTACCGGTATGTACCGTAGCTTCGGCTACATACAGTATACCGTGCTGAGCCAATCACGGTGAGCAATGTAATCATTTAATAAATACAAAATCAGCTCGGCTTAGGGACGTTTGTGTACTTACCCTGCTGGGAGATTAATAGGGATGTTTGTGTACTTTCCCTGCTTGGCGATTAATAGGGATGTTTGTGTACTTACCCTGCTTGGAGATTAATAGGGATGTTTGTGTACTTACTCTGCTTGGAGATTAATAGGAACGTTTGTGTACTTGCCCTGCTTGGAGATTAATAGGAACGTTTGTTTACTTACCCTGCTGGGAGATTAACAGCCCATTCACACTGCCACGACAGGATTTTGTGGGGCGACCTGTGAAATAATTGAAGTCAATGCAAGTCGCCTCCAGGTCGCCCCAAAGTAGTACAGGACCCTTTTTCTAAGTCGGAGCGACTTGTGTCGCTCCTATTAGAACGGGTCCTGTACTACTCAATGGCGAGCGACCGACCGCGACTTGTCAGGCGACCAAGTCGCCTGATAAGTCGCGCTAGTGTGAATGGACCCTAATAGGGACATTTGTGTACTTAACCTGCTTGGACATTAAGAGGGACGTTTGTGTACTTACCCTGCTTGGAGATTAATAGGGACGTTTGTTTTGGGCCATGTAAAGTAGTCCTCACATTTTATACTCCGCTATAGCCCAAAACCTATGTTTTAGCTTGAAAATTAGGGGGTCCTCTTATACGCCCAGTCGTCTTTTATACGCCAGCAAATACGGTATATAGATTTATGCAAAGAAATGCAAATGTGCATACTTAGTATACATACAGTATATATTTTATATTTAATGCCTTTCTTCAAATGAGTTATGGCCTTGAATCTGCCTGCAGCCATTTAACTTAACAATACCTGCTTCTGATGCTGGAGTAGTTCCGGGGTCTGTAGCTGGGGGCTGAGGGCTCTGCTGTGCTCGCTTGTGGAATGTTGGGGATAGTCTGTTAAGGCAAACACTCCATCATCCTCATCCTCCTCCCCTTCCTCCAAGTCAGGGTCATTTTCTTTTAAGTCAAGGTTGGCAGCAAACTCAGGAAGGGTATTTAGTTGATCAATCTGCAATCAGTTAACAAATTCACCAGTATATATAAAATGTAAATAATACAATACAGGAATATTGTGCTCTTGACAAAAACAAAATGGTTTGTTTAGCTGGAATACATATCTTCACTATTATGTAGCTTTTGAAAGAATTATGTTCACAAAATACCTGCTTTAGCTAGCAGAATTTTAGTTTTTTTTTTTTTTTAAAGATACCTATTATGATATAAAGATACATGCAAGATTAAAAAAAGCTAGCTTTCAGCATAACCTCATAATAATTTATCTACCTTAAAAGCTCCTTAATTAGTAGACTTGCGCAACACTGTCCTTAGTCATAACATTCTTGGCTTGGTCTTAGTCTGAGTATCATGGCATCACAGTCTTCGTGGTTTCTCAGTTTATTCCAAAGAAGAATCCAGAATTGCTTAAACAAACTTACTGTACGTCAATAATATTACGAATGTGACTAAGGTTGGGGTAAGGTAGTCCGATGGGTAGAACTGAACATTTATTACACTTTATAAAGAGGTCAGTTCTGTACTGTGATCCATTGTGAAAGAGCACAATATAGAAAAGGTATTTCAAGAAAGATTCAGATTACAGTATGTATTAAAAAAATAAAGGATGAACAATTGTTTATTGCTCTTTATGAACCAGGAGTAATATATGTTTATATACTATAAAAAATATAAATATATATATATATATATATATATATATATATACACACACACACACACACACACAATATCTCGAAGCAATATTTGGTGCGTCCTCTTTTGCCTTTAAAAAAGTATTGACTCTCTTAGCTACACTTGCATATATTTTGGCGAAATTGGCAGGTAGGTTATTCCAAACATTTAACTACTTGCCGACTGCCCCACTTATATTTACTGCAGGGCGGCGGCTCCTACAGGTGAAATCACTCACCTGTATGTCTTCAGGACTTCTAGGTTTGCGCAACCAGCTTCCTCTGTTATTGGCTCCCGCTGCGTCCAATCAGCAGGTTTAAAGGACCCGATGTCTGTCGTGACCCGTCGATTGTTCCTGACAGAGGCAGAACGGCGGCCTGCCTATGTAAACAAGGCAGATCGCCATTCCGTGACAAGGGAAGACAGAGATCCTGTGTTTTTGCTAAGCAGGAACACAGATCTCTGTCTTCCCAAAATACAAGCACCCCCACACAGTTAGAAAGCACTACCTAGGGACACATTTAACTCTTTGATTGCCCCTTCCCTGCCAGTGTCATTAGTACAGTGACAGTGCATATTTTTTTAGCACTGATCACTGTGAAGGGAAATCTCCCCAATGGGGGTAAACAATCTGACAAGGGTTATAACCTTCCTTGTTCTATTCAAAATGGAAAGCCTGCCCGCACGCCCCTGTACAGAAAACCTGAGCTACCGATGCATCTGAAAACAGCCCTTCACATTGGCATACAGATTTTTACACCCATGTGAATGAGGCCTCATAACATTCATTTCACAAATGCCTAAAACATTTGCACAGTAATTATATATATATATATATATATATATATATATATATATATATATATATATATATTGTAAGGGATTAGCTCGGTGGTAGGCGTAGATGACTCCTTGGGGGGTGCGTTTTCACAGAGAAATAGCCCAAAAGTGCTTGCAAACAACAGGTTTATTCTTCAAACAAGTGCATGCAGCAAAAACATCAAAATAAAATAAAACACAAAATAAATCCTGGCCGCTGTGGGCGTCTACCTTCTCACAGCTGGAACCTACCTAAGAAGTCTTCCCAACCTACTGTTGGGCCGACACTGCTGATCCTACAGCAGACACTCAAATGTCCATTTGTTTGCTTTTCACACAGCACAAACATTGTCCATTGAACATGTCCCTTTGTTTTCTTTCACACAGAAACACTTCGTCTTCTCACCTTTGAGACGTCTTCACTCGTTTTTACCCTCCTGAGCGCACACCGCTTCAGGAGGTCTTCCCCATGCTCACTCAGCTTTCAGGGGGCACACAGGACTGTCCTCTACCCACATGGCGTCAGGATGCAGCCGTTTGTCTGCCTTCCTCTCCCAGCCCACACGGCGACAGGAGGCAGCACTCAATAGATTTTCTCTGGACAAATTATAGAGCCTTAACTCCCTCATTCTGAACAGGTGAAGGCCTTTCAACTTCCTGCTGGCTAGCTCTGTAGCCAACACCCTAAATTAATTAATGGACTTTCTAAATCAGGTGGAAATGTATCTCCTTCCTGTGACTACATTCCCAGATCTAGCTGACTTCCTGTTACATACCCCCCCTCTTGTTTCAACCCTAGGGTTGGGACACAGATTTCCAGGCACGCATGTGTCAAGCACTGCTGACTCACTGATAAGCCTCCTATTATCCTCAAGCTTCCGGATGAAACTGTTTTGTCATCTTCATTGACGGATTTCTCATAAATGCCACACAGTTTGTCTCTCATCTCATATACACATTCTTCAACTGCATTTTTGGCATCATTTCGCTCCTTCTCGTTTCTGTCATCTTCATTGACAGCTTTCTCATAAATGTCAGACAGCTTGTCCCTCATAACCGTCTGTCCAATCCACCACGGAGGACCGTGATCCATAGGCAACTCAATTGGGCTAGTCTTAATGTCTTCAACATTCTTAAGACGCCTCTCTCTGCAATCCATAAATGTTTTCCACAAAACTTTGAGAACCTTTGCTTCACTAAGCTTTGTTCCAAGTAGGGACTCTTGACATCCCTCTGTGACTTGAGTTGCCTCTCCATACAGCTGTACACAATCATTGACTTTTTGTTGTAAAAGGGAATGATCTTCCTTCTTGAGCTTTGCTTGCTCTAAGATGCTGTGCAGAGGATTTTCCAATTGAGACAACAGGCTGTCACACATTTCTTCAAAGTGACCCCTGTTCCTTTTCCCAGAGATATCAATATCATTCAAACATTTCATATTCATAGGCAGATCTGAAGCATTTGCACTCATCAACTTCTTAAACTTTTCGCCATCCTGAGCGAGTCGCAGTAAAGGCCTACTATTTGATTTGATATTCAGTTTATATTTCTTGCCAAACTCTTCACAGAAGTAGCCAACCAGAACATCATCAACTTTCCTTCCACCAACATAGGGGTCAAAGGCAACAACACAGTTGAACCCAGCGATCTGGGTGGTATCCATTATAGACCTCCTCTCTGCATCAGTGAAGAAGCATGGAACTGCAACACATTCTTTTACAGGTTTCTTCAATGCCCTTTCTGCTGAACTATTTGACCGCTCAAGGTCACCTAGTTCTTTTTCTCTATCTGAATTCCACATGGAATGCATCTCAAGATCACGATCAAACTTCTGCCACCCGTCTTTCACCAGTTCCATTTTGGAAACACTCCCTGAAAGGCACTTATTCATTTGCTTCACGTTTTCACCAACAGCCTTAGTTTTCTCCACTAGGTTTTCAGCCTGGACTGAGAAATCACCACATTTCTTACTCAGCTCCTTTGTTTGCTGAAGCTCTAATGATACATTTTCCAATGCTTGAAGTTTTTGAAGGAACGGTTTATTCCAAAGGGGTGATTCAAGCCACATGTCGTCACATTTCTGAGGCTCACTCAGGACAGACCCCAAAACACTGATCCTTTTAAAAACTGCATCAGGCACACTATCCCCTCTTTGGGACAGATCCTCTGTTGCCTGGAATTCCTCTTCCAGTTCCTGCAACGGAATCTTCATCTCTTCTAGTTGCTGTTCTAAGGCTCGCTTAGACTTTTCTAGCTCCTGAACGCTTTTCACAACATCATCCTTGGAGCTGACCAATTCTTCCATTTCTGTACGCAGCTGTTTAACACTTTCTAGTTCAGCCTTACACTCTAGAGCTTCCTCCAAAGAGCGAGCCAAGAACAGGGCTTTGCTCTCGTTATCACGCACCTCCGTTTCTGCACGTGCGCGTTCTTCTGCATATTTTGCAGACACATTCTTCTCTTCACCAAGCATCTGATCAAACTTCTTTTTCACATCTTCAACACACTGTAATGAACCAACGCTTTCTTCCATGCGTTTTTTCATAACCGCTATCTGAGCTTGCAATGTTGCGACTTGCTCTGATAGGTTTTTCTTTGCTTCCGCCTCCTCTTTTAATTGTTCCAGGAAGCCATTTTTCTCATCTTCCATTTGTTTGAGCTTTGTGCTAAAACTCAGCCTTTGACACCTCTCTTCCTGTAAGAGTTCCTGCGTGTCTTGCAGCTGCGATTCCAAGATAGAAAAATCTTCCGCAATTTCTCTAGATTTGCTGTCTGCTTGAGAAAGCTGATTTGTAACATTGTCCAACTCAACCTGCAGTCGGTTTGCCTTCTCTGACAGCTTAGCACACAATCGGTCACCTTCTGACACCTTGACTTGCGATTCCAGAAGCTGTGCCTCTACTTTTTTTCTCTTGTGTTCAGACTCTCCTTTTCCCTGCATAAGAGCTTTCACCTCACTGGCTAGCATCTGGGAATAAGAATGTAATTCTGCCACACAGGCTTCTTTCTCCTTTAACTGCTGCTGGACACGTTGGGCTTCCCCTTTCCAACTTTCACAGTCCGCACGCCATTCATCTACCACATTGCTCAAAGTAGTGAGCTCATACACAGTACTCAGTAATTTAGCCTCTCTTTCACTTTTCTCTTTGTCGCTGAGAGACAATGTCGCTTTCAGAGCAACATTCTGTTCCTGCGACTCCTGCAGGTCTATTTTTGTAGCTCCCAAAGACTGAAGACTTTTTTCCAGCTGATTACGCAACTCCAACATATCAGCCATACTTTGCTTCTGCAAAGTCTGAATTTCACTTTCCTTTTCCATGAGGATGGTATCTTTCTCCATTATAGTCTCTCTGCGTTTTTGCAACTCGACCAAAAGAAGAGCAGTGGATTCTTCCCACTGTGACACATGAGACTTGAGTAGTTCATTCGTTTCCTGCAAGTTTCTATGCTCCATTTTAAGCAATTCCAAGGCTTGTTCCTTTTCTTCCATTTTCCGTTGCAAGGCATCCAACTCAGCCCTGCACACATACTCGGTTTCTTCCAAACCGATGGCCTCCATTGGCTGCTGGCGTCTCTGTTTCCAGCCTGCCATGCTCTCTTGATGAGCCTTTTGTTGAGCTGCAAAGCTCCGCTGAAAATCCGCATTTGCCTGCTGTTGAGCTGCATTTGCCTGCTGTTGAGCTGTATTTGATATAATCAGTTGTTTCAACATCTCCTCCATTTTGAGCTTACTTTTCATCTGAGCACACTGCGTCTCCATAGCAGTTTCATCAGTGTTGCTAGGGACAACAACCTTCCTCTTTAGTAGACTCTCTTTAGGCATGGATGGGGCTGGTTCAGACGGTAGCATCCCCTCCATCCATAGAATCCGGTCTCTCATTTCATCTATCTTTGCATTCTTCAGGCGTTTTGAACGCCCCATCTTCAATAACTCCACAAACAAATTTTTCACAGTCCAGCAAAAATTTTTCAGACCACTGTCTCTTTAACACATGTAGTTTTTCTCTCTCTTGCAGGATCTCTTTTCCTGCACACACAGTTTGTGCAGTCACTTGCACCAGACACAACAAAGTTCATCAAATAATTTTGAGACCGCTGTCTCTTTAAAACACTTTTTTTTTTTTTTTTTTCTGTCAGGATCTTCTCTCCTGCACACATAGATTGTGCAATCTCATGCACCAGATAAAGTTCATCAAACATTTGCACTTCCTTGCAGGGATCTCTGCTTATGCCCACTGCATACCTCCACCATATGTAAGGGATTAGCTCGGTGGTAGGCGTAGATGACTCCTTGGGGGGTGCGTTTTCACAGAGAAATAGCCCAAAAGTGCTTGCAAACAACAGGTTTATTCTTCAAACAAGTGCATGCAGCAAAAACATCAAAATAAAATAAAACACAAAATAAATCCTGGCCGCTGTGGGCGTCTACCTTCTCACAGCTGGAACCTACCTAAGAAGTCTTCCCAACCTACTGTTGGGCCGACACTGCTGATCCTACAGCAGACACTCAAATGTCCATTTGTTTGCTTTTCACACAGCACAAACATTGTCCATTGAACATGTCCCTTTGTTTTCTTTCACACAGAAACACTTCGTCTTCTCACCTTTGAGACGTCTTCACTCGTTTTTACCCTCCTGAGCGCACACCGCTTCAGGAGGTCTTCCCCATGCTCACTCAGCTTTCAGGGGGCACACAGGACTGTCCTCTACCCACATGGCGTCAGGATGCAGCCGTTTGTCTGCCTTCCTCTCCCAGCCCACACGGCGACAGGAGGCAGCACTCAATAGATTTTCTCTGGACAAATTATAGAGCCTTAACTCCCTCATTCTGAACAGGTGAAGGCCTTTCAACTTCCTGCTGGCTAGCTCTGTAGCCAACACCCTAAATTAATTAATGGACTTTCTAAATCAGGTGGAAATGTATCTCCTTCCTGTCACTACATTCCCAGATCTAGCTGACTTCCTGTTACAATATATATATATAGACATACACACACACAGTGTAAATATATATATATATATATATATATATATATACACTCACACACACAAAATTGATACTGCACAACATTATTGTACCAATGGCAACGATTACCTGAAGCAATTCATCTCCCACTTCTTCATCCACCCGTTTACACTGGCGCCAATGTGCTAGAAGCCATTTTAGTTTCACATAGAGAACAAAGACATTCCGCTTGAAGTTCCTTAGTTCTTGCTGTAAGAGACTTTTTTCTTGGCCCCATGTTTTCTCCTCCAGTTTATTCTGTAATGTGAGACCCTGAACCTCCAAATCTTTCCTTCGAATGTTTTTCAAATGTTCGTCCTCCAGCTATGTTATAAGAAATATTTGATTGCATAAGTATGAATAATCATTACATACTATATAATATAATTTCATCAGCTTAACCTCAATGAATATGTGATCAATGAGCTGTGATCAATATGGTTTCCAGAATAAGAATGTGCTATAAACCTATTGCTATGCATTTGTCTTTAAGTAACATCAAGCCCAGATGAAAGGAACCACAGCCTATGACTACACAGTTAACATATAACTGGATCAATTCACAAAATGTCACTTTACAAGAAAATGCATTTATATTGTTACTAAAAACTTTAAGACTTGTAACACAAAAACAGGCCGGATACTATATTATATCAAGAAATATGCTCAGCATGATCACTTAGCTTTGTCTAACATGATTACCTAATTTTCCTCCCAGGGTGTCATCTGTGATCTAGATCTAGTCAGTGTGACAAATATTTCTGTATGGTAGGAATGAAAGTTGGATATGAAAGATCATGGTGTATAACCGTTATCTAAAAATTAGCTACAATGGGAGCCTAGTATGCATCAGTAATCTCTTTCTTGCAGATCTGTGTTAAATGCTTCTAAAAACTGTGTGATTGGCCAAATGTTATTAAAAAAGTGTATGGAGGCTGGTTGAATAGGTCACCGGCCCAAGTACTTTGCATTCATCTGATTTTATTGGTGCTATCTGAAAAACATGCAATGTAGTACATGAGGGTAAGACTGAGGTCTCTTTCATTGACTGAGTAGGCTGGACTAAGTAATTTAAAGTAATTGTAATTCTTTACATGTACCCAGTGAAGTGATTGGCCTCAGGTAATGCACAGAGATAAAACAAATCATCCTACATGAGTTGTAACTGTTTATATGCAGTCTTCTCTTCTCTACATCTGTTCAAGGTACCAAATTTATAAAGCTTGTCTGAGCTGTTAGAAAAAAGGGGACAGAGAGCTGAAATTACACTCTGTAGAGCTCAGTGAGGAGAGCTCTGAGAGCTGATTGGAGGAAAGGGACACACCCCCTTCACACAGCACACAGGAACAAATCTGAGGCTGTCAATCAGCAGGAACTCCCCCCCACTGCATTTTTTATCTTGGTGTCAGGAAAACATGTCAGAAGTAATTCATGCCAGTGGCAGAACTACCAGGGTTGCACAGGTCCTACTTGCGACCGGGCCCTGATGTTTCACCACTGTGGGGGGCCCCAAGTAGTCCTGCCAGTGTAAACAGCAGAAAAGTGCACCTAACCAGCAGACCCCCAGCCCAGCCCAGCCGATAAACAATCGACTTGTTCCAGAACTGAGCATGCGTGCAGTTCCGGAGCTGGCTGATTAGTAATCAGCTAAGCTGGGCTGGGCTTGAGCAGGTCAGGTGTGCAGGGAGGGGAGGGGGGTGCAGGGGGAGAGGAAGCTCGGGACAAGGCACCTTTCCTTTTGAAAGAAACTGTAAGGAGAGGGCCTGGGAAAGAGGAGAACCAAATCCTGCAGTCATTTACAGGTTAGTGTGTGACAGCTCTGTAGGGCAGTCAGGCAATGACTCTCTCTCTGTGGGGTCACTGATGTAAGGGGCAAGTGGAGACCCTAAGGTAAGGAGGGAGACTCATATAAAGGTCCCCCTTATATCAGTGTCCACACTTTCCTCTTACATCAGTGAACCTCTTTACCTTAGTGTATTCACTCTGAAGACTCTGGTGTAAAGGGGAACTCTGATGTAAGAGCCCCCCTTTCATCAGAGTTCCCATTATTCCCCTTTACATCAGAGTCAGCAGAGTTCACCCTTACAATTCAAGGGGAAACTCTGCAAACTCTGATGTAAGGAGGGGCTCTGGTGACCAGAAAACCTCTTACATCAGCGTTTCCCTTTACACCAGAGTCTGCAACATTTCCCTTTACACCACCAGGGTCCACAGAGTTCCCCTTTCCACCAGGGTCTGCAGAGTTCCCCTTTACACCAAGATTCGGAGAGTTCCCCTTTACACCTGGGTCCGCAGAGTTCCCCTTTGCACCAGGGCCTGCAGAGTTCCCCTTTGCACCAGGGCCTGCAGAGTTCTCGTTTACACAAGGATCTGCAGAGTTCCCCTTTACACCAGGGTCTGCAGAGTTCCCCTTTACACCAGGGTCCGCAGCGTTCCCCTTTACACCAGGGCCTGCAGAGTTCCCCTTTACACCAGGGTCCCCAGAGTTCCCCTTTACACCAGGGTCTGCAGAGTTCCCCTTTGCACCAGGGCCCGCAGAGTTCCCCTTTGCACCAGGGCCTGCAGAGTTCCCCTTTGCACCAGGGCCTGCAGAGTTCCCCTTTTGCACCAGGGCCTGCAGAGTTCCCCTTTGGGCCAGGTCCAGCAGAGTTCCCCTCTGCACCAGGGCCAGCAGAGTTCCCCTTTACATCAGGATCCCTGTAAGCCTAACCCTGCAGACTCTAATGTACTGTAGAGGGGAACTCAGATGTAAAGGGGATTCTATTGTAAGGGCAGGAAGAGGGCCTGCTGCAGAACATGCAAAAGGGTCCAGCTATGGAACCATAAGAAAGGTCCCCAGGCTAGGAGGGAAGGACCCTGAGCTTGGGTCGGGGGTGCTTCATGGTTTTTTGAATCGGGGCCCTGAAGGTTCTAGGTACCCCTCTGATTCAAGCCAATAGCAGACAAATGAGGCAACAGACAGAAATTTCTTAACTGAGATGCGTACACACTATAGAAGAATATGCTTAGTTCAGATTTTATGTCTGAGGTTTACAAGCACTTTAAGGTCTCTTGCACACTGCAGGTTGAAAAAGCTTACGTAGCTAACATACAGCCTATTAATTGTAATCTGCCTTTGCAGGTGGGTAAACAGGCAATGTGCATTCTTTAGTAGAAAAAAAATTCAGCTTTTTTGGTCAGTAACTTACACCTCATGTGCGCGAATACGTGTGAATGCACACAAATGTGCGCAAATGCCGTTTACATATTGCGTAGAACATGAACACGCGTGTGATTCTGAAATTGCGCAAACGCATATACACGAAAAGGCACGTAAATACATAAAAAAGAAGCCTGAAAAAGTAGATGCTCAAACAGGAGTATCGTGTGCAAGAGGCTTTAATAATGCAATTACAACTATATGGGTGCTGATTCCAACTATATTTTCACTTACGTATTATTCAAAAGTGAACATGAAAAAAATACACAAAAATGGGTCAACAACACCCTGCAGCAGTTGATAAATATTTCATGTCTAATACAGATTTTTTCATACAGCGCAGTACTGGAGCCCAGCATACGTCGCCCAAATCTATCATGAGCTGGTAATAACTGATCATTTGCATAGAAATTACCTAATCTCTTCATCTGGGAAGTACTTAACTAGATAATTACTGCTAATCTGCACAGTATTTAGAGCCATCACTGTCTGTTTCCTTCAAAATACCATTTCCTATCCCAATCTGCAGTATGAGGCTCAGACCTTTACAAGTCCAGAGAACTTGGCAACTAGTAG
Organism: Pelophylax lessonae; assembly: GCF_965119305.1. Classification (NCBI taxonomy): domain Eukaryota; kingdom Metazoa; phylum Chordata; class Amphibia; order Anura; family Ranidae; genus Pelophylax; species Pelophylax lessonae. The sequence goes on from NC_138772.1 coordinate 385,742,198, forward strand.
CACAGTATTTGTTTACCATTTCAGGACTACAACCTTTTTCTCCATACAAGCCTTGAACATTTTGGAGATGCACGATAATTTGTTAGCAAATTTGAATATTTATTTTATAGGTTTTTATTTAAAAGGGTAACAATTTTTGAAAAATAATTTTTTTTCCATGTAATTATATGATTAGTGTAATAAGCATACGTCACTGTCCCAAAGGAGGCAACCATGGGCCCAAGACCCTCATGCAGGCACAAAGTGAGGGTTTTTTTCTGGGCTGAAGAGCCTTGGCATTAGAGTTGAGGCACAGAGCTAGTCCCCGAAGCAGATAGATCCCAAGCAGGGCCATGTCTAAACTAAGGCCCAGGTATTCTAATCTGTGAGAAAGGTTCTGCAATGACTTTCATAAGTTGAGTACCCAACTGGGTAAAGGATCCTGCATATAAGGATGGAGGGAACACCCATTCTACAAATGTAGTGAAGTATGTCTGTCAAGCCATGTACATAGCAATATAGGGACACTGTTAAAAGCTCAAGTTGGCTGTGGAGTGAAGAGTCCATTAAGATGGGATCAGGGGCCATGCACTTAGTTCAGACAGCAATGTTCTAACACAATTTATTAAGAATAGTAAAAACAGAGGGAATTGCACTTACAAAAGCTGAGTTGTCATCACAGAGCCAGATTCACAGCATGCATCAGTGTATGCAGACTCGACTCACTCCCTGTGTAAAAGCCAGTATCCAGGGAAGAGGAAAGGTGCTGACAGCCTGAATGAACCCAGGCTGACAATGACCTACATTGCAGGGATGGAACACCTGAATCAGCTGCACTGTGTCCTCTATGTGACAGCCTCCGCTCAAAGACACTGTCATTATCATGTTTTAAGGCTTCGCCTCTTCCATCCTACCTATTTATCCAGATAAACTTGAATTTAGAACTTTTGGTTTGAGATGTATTCCATCTCATCTGATTACAAGAAGCTCAAAGTGGTTAAAAGTGCACTTATTTTTTAATAATTGTTAGATGTGGTGGCTGCATTGTTTTTCATTTTTAGTTTTTTTTTTCTTTATTTTCACCTGGTGATTCAGCCTGTAAAGCTGGCCAGAGATGGATCAAAATTGGTCCGGTTTAGCAGGTCCTGGCCAAAACTTGATCCATGTTTGGCTATGCCTGTTTGACAGAAGTTTATTGTTATAATGACTTCTGTTGAACGATTTTGTTGGAAAATTATTCTCCATCAGCAGTCTGCAGCTGCTGATCAGTGTAATCTGACAGCAGAGAGTCTTGCTGTCAGGTTACAATAGGGACCATTTACTAAAACTGGAGAGTGCAAAATCTGGTGCAGCTCTGCATAGAAACCAATCAGATTCCAATTTTTGCTGTCAATGCTTAAAGAGGAGCGCCAGTCCCCCCCCCAAAAAAAAATGAAAAGTCAGCAATTACAAATACTGTAGCTGCTAACTTTTAATATAAGGACACTCACCTGTTCAGGGATCCAGCGCTGTCCCCACCCAAACTGATTCTTCTATGGGCTTCAGGTCCCTAGCGCCGGCATCCTAACTAAGAGAAATCTTGCAGCTTCACAACCAGCTTTCTACTGCCCATGCGCAAGCCGCACTGTGCCTTGTGAATGGTCCGGCAGTCTTCTGGGACCTGTGATGTGTCCCAGAAGGCTGTGGGTGAAGGTGGGGTGTTTAATTTCCCTCGGATTGCTTAGGCTATCAGGGCGGAAATGGGAACCAAGTCAAAACCAAGTGCCACCCCAAAAAAATACTGCTGTCCAAAGGTACCCTTGTGCTCTTTCTTCTGGAGTGGGGACACTCTAATACAGTAGGAGCATTAGTGGCCAGATCACCAGGTAAAAAGGGGAAAAAGCCTAAAAAAAAAAAGAAAATGAACGCAGCCAACACATCTAAGGATTGGTAAGTTGCAATATAATACATTTTACAGTTAAATACATTTTTGGTTTTGGGTTTAAAATGTGCTTTAACTTCGAAAATACACATCTCTTTTAAATAGGAATTAAGGTTTCGTCTTGGGGTAGAATAGGTGGTTAGACTATTGTTGTACTGTACAACTGCTAAATGTCAAGAGAAACTAAACTGAATGAATTCTTAGACGTCTGCCCTGCATTACATTGTTGTCTTTCTCTAAACAGTAAGTTGTGTCTGACCCTGTGAAAGGTGATGGATTAGGGCACATAATACCTGAATGAGCCTGTCTGTCACCTTTTCATGCTCCTCTTGGTGTAGTCTCCTTTCCTGTTCAAGAATAGCCTGCAGTTCACGTAGTGTTGAATTCTTTTCAGGCGACACGTGATTGCTGAGCTGGATATAGAAGACGTAAAACATAAGTGTTATATAAACAAGACGCTAAAAATCTTTTTTTTTTTTTTTTTTCTTAAAGCAAGCCCAAAATATTCAGGGCTTGTAAACAAAAGTTAAGTTGTTTAATCCTGTAAAAAACACTATGGATTGATAGAACATACATTGTGTCTGAAATATGACAACTTTTCAAATGATTCTTGTTTAAAAAAAAAAAAAGTTTCAAATGATTCATTAGTGTAAAGGAAGTAAATAGTTATTTTCAAGTTAACATTTTTTCTGCTTATCAAAGAAATTCTTCTTTACATGCCCCCTAAATACTCTTTAAGGCTGGCTACACACTTTTATGTTGTGGCGATGTGCATGTTACTGCATTACCTAGTGCTGTTCCATGCAGGTGTTAGTGAAATGCAGTCCCATTCATTTTTACTGGGCATCCATAACAGATCAAGGTAATGCACCTTCATTTCATTACAAAAAAATGAACTGATACAGTTTGTTGTGTGCTGCTTGGTAGCTCATTAAAAAATATTGGGTGGCCTTAAAGTGGAACGAAACTCTCCAATATACTGACCTCCACCTTCACACGATGCGGCAGTTACATTCTTTCATCCTCTAAATTGGCCGCAGGGGGATGACGTCATCCTGAGCATGCACGTGGGATTCAGTGATTCTGGCACAGCCAAAGTATGCTGGGTATGCACGAGCTGTGGTCAGTTTACATTCCGTAGAAAACTGCATATCATTATTGCAAAAGAGACATAGCTGTCTGCTTGCAGTTTTCTAAAAAAAGGTTGGTTTAGTTCCACTTTAAGGCAAAGCATGTAAAACTGTGTGTTAACGCATAGGTGTTAAGCCAGCCTTGCTATGACTGCAATAACAATATTATATTTAAGGGATCACTAAACAGCGGGCCGTGGTGTCGGGACCCAGACCAAGTGACAGTCGTGTCCAGACAGTGGCCATGCCATTTAGCAGCTGGATATCCTCTCCCTAGTCTCCTGCTAGGCCGCTGCTATCAACCTTACAGCAGGGTGCAGGAATGGCAGGCAGGAGAGTAGGAGTCTTTTTAAGTTAGCAAGCGGGTAATCCCCTGCTTGTTAACATAATAAATTGGGCACCTCCGTCCAGATCTGCAGCTTCTCCCGCCTCCTGCCCTGCTGTGAGGATGACAGTGGTGGCCGTGCAGAAGGCCCATGAGAGGAAATCTAAATTGATAAGTGCCTCTACCCTGCCAAAGATAGGGCCTTGCAGGGGAGGCTTGCATTGAATGGGGCACTGTGATATAATGGGGCACTGTTAAGTGAGGGCACTATGATATAAAGACACACTGTGATGTAAAGGGGCACTGTGATATAAAGAGGCACTGTGATGTAAAGAGGCACTGTGATGTCAGGGGCACTGTGATGTAAAGGGCACTGCGATGTTAAGGGGATTACAATGTAAAGGGGCACTGTGATGTGAAGGAGAATGGAGGACACTGTGGAACTGCTTTAAAGGGGGGACTACGATGTAAAGGGGGGGGGGGGCTGTGATGTAAGAGAGGTCTGTGGACACTGATGTAAGGGGGGAAGACTGTGATGTGAAGCGGGTTATGATGTGAAGAGTAGGCTGAAGACACTGATGTACAGTGGGACTGTGATGTGTTATAGTGTAAACATCAGATTTGGACCTCTGCCGGAAGAAACTTTTACTGACCAGACCATTGTAAATATTAATCCAAGACCCCTGGTATTTATTGAGACTAAGTGTTGTGTCAATACATACTAGCCTCCTTGTCCTCTGACTTCATAAGAATTAGTAGGCAGTTATTTTATGTAAATTCATATCTTACCCCAAATGGACGGCAGAGGAGGAAAGTAACAGGTAGACAGATCTAAACTATCCATTGTTCCCTTCTAAAATAAGTAGGTGAGTCCCCCACAGACAAAAGCCATCCAAATTGAAGAACACAGAGCACCTGTCATCTCAGATCTATGGCCACCTTAAAGCCTAAAGTTTTTTTTTTTCTTTAACCTCAATGCATTGTATGCATTAAAATAAATAAAATTCTGTGTCACAGAATTCCCCTCAGCCCACTCCCCCCCACCCTTATACTTACCTCAGCCAATTCCGGATTCAGAGCTGTGCATGAGAGCAGAGGCTTTTTTAGCTCAATCCTTCCTCCCTGGGCAGATTGATAACAGATTGATTATGTTATTATATTGACTGATGTCAAATTCTTTAGGAAGGGAGTAGGCCGAGCCACCCTGTCTGTGTCCATAGAAATGATTATAACTTGCTGTCAAAGATCTTTTTCAGTGATGAGCTGACCTTCCACTTAGAGTGCACATCAAGTGTGTGTGTGAAACCAATCAATACTACATGAAACTGTATGAGTCAATGCAGCTATAGCCATCAATGTGTAAGCATATCCCAATAAAGTTACATTCTATTTCTGTTGGAAATCAAAGAGTGTTTCTGTGCTCACCCTGTATATACCGTGCTATAATCACGCAAACCAATCAATATACACTTATTTGGATTTTCTTTTATTAAAGACATATAGTAGATTACATTTTGGACAACATTTATGAAGAAATTCATTTTTTTTTTTGGATGTGTTTTATAGCAAAAAGTAAAAAATATTGTTTTTTTTTTTTTTTTTCAAAATGTCCAGTCTTTTTTTTGTTTATATAGCAAAAAATAAAAAACCCAGTGGTGATAAAATACCACCAAAAGAAAGCTCTATTTTGTGTGAAAAAAATTCTATACATTTCGTTTGGGTAAAGCATCGCACCGCTAAGAAATTACCAGTTACAGTAGCACAGTGCTAAATAGTAAAACGGCCTGGTTATGAAGAGGGTAAAACTTTCCGGAGGACATATATAATAATATTATTAGTATACTGCTGTTTTTACTTTTTCAACACAAATCCTATTTGATACATGTTTCATATGTCATGTAAAAAAAGTATTAAAAAACAATAATCTAAAAAGGCATTTTCAATACACACTTTACATTTTTAAAAATCTCCTGCACTGCTTTTGTCATTGTGCTCACAATACAAAAAAAGCACTTTAGGTCAAATTAAATATGTATTAACCACTTGGCCACTGCTCACATTGCTGCTACTGCAGCAATGTGGCTCGATACCGTCCAGCTACGTCGCCCGACTCCTCCCCCTGTAGGCGGCGCGCTCCCGCTGTTTTCAGTCACAGCGGGAGTCGGGCCAGGGGAGGAGCGGCAGCGATCGCCGCTGCTCTTCCCCGAACGTCGGGGAATCGAGTGAGGAGATCCGCCCGCTTGTGTAAACAGAGCGGGCGGATCTCCTAAGTGACAGGGAGTGACAGATCGCAGTGTTCAGCATAGCTGAACATATGCGATCTGTCCCTGTGTCAGTCAGTCACCTCCCCCCCACACGTTAGTAAGCACCAGGCATACATTAACTCCTCCCTCTCCAATAAAATTAACCCCTTCCCTGCCAGTGTCATTTTTACAGTAACAGTGCATATATATAGCACTGATTACTGCAGTAATGTCACTGGTATCCCCAAAAGTGTCAAAAATGTCAGTCAAGGGTCCGATCTGTCCGCCGCAATGTCGCAGTACCGCATAAAAAAAATTGCAGATCGCCGCCTTACGCGTTAAAAAAAAACACCAAAAATGACAGAAATCTTTCCCGTAGTTAGTAAACGCAAAAACTTTTGCGCAAACCAATCAAAATACGCTTATCGTGATTTTTTTTACCAAACATATGTAGCATAAAACAAATTGGCCAAAAATTTAAAAAAAAATAGATTTTTACATTTTTTGAGGGGGAATTTCATATAAAAAAATGTTAAAAATATTGTTATTTTTTCAAAATAAACTCTCGTTTTTTGTTTATAGCGCAAAAAGTAAAAATTGCACAGGTGATCAAATACCACCAAAAGAAAGCTCTATTTGTGGGAAAAAAAGGACGTAAATTTTGTTTGGGTACGGCATCGCACGACCGCGCAATTTTCAGTTAAAGTCGCACAGTGCCAAATCGCAAAAAGTGGCCTGGACGTAAGACAGCAAAATCCTCCGGTGGTAAAGTGGTTAAAATAACAAGCTGAAATGTCTAATTTCTATTTAGTTTCTATATCTAAGGCCAGTGGCAGCAAATCTGTTCATTGGAATCAAGCTTAGTGCTGGAATATTGTTTTAAAATATTATACAACCCTATACCTAGAAGCACAAAAAACATTCTATTAACATCTAGCTGTAATAAATTATGCAACATTTCTAACCTCTAGACTGAAACCGCCCTTGTCTCCTGGCCTGTAGTGCTTACTGTCCCCATCTGCTCTGCGATGTGATTCATGATTTACAAGGAGACGATGGGAATCTTCTTCATGCTCATGGTGGGGTTGCAATTCCATTTGTTCCCTCAGCTTGGACTGCTAGGTGCATGGGTAGTATATAAACACAAATAAAAAGAAGACAAGGGATGGGGAGGTAAAAAAAAACAAAAACAAAACCAAAAAAAAAAAAAAAACAAAACCAAAAAAAAAAAACACAAACAGACGTACAAATAAAAACAAAAATGGGTAAGGTAGACGACTGAAAAAAACTACAAGACAAAGAAAAGCGTGAAGAGGAAGACTAACTTAAATATGGTGGCATAAGACAGTGATGAAAACAAAACCAAAAAGAGTATGAGCAAAATGATGGGCTGAAATATCTGGAAAGCAAGAGAAAAAACAAGGGGGAAAAAAAAGAATGCAAACACTGGTTATGAGGCGCGCATGCAATGAGAGGTGCATATGTCATACCAACAACAAGCGTGCAGGCCATGAAAGCAGCAGCATACCAAATTTCTTCCCCATTGTAACGGTAAAATGTTCCATTTGATATGTGCAGTATGAACATGCACTACTAAAAATTTTAGGACATCTTTACTCCTTCACCACAATACTGGCAAATATAAATTAAAAAATGATTAAAGCTGAGAAACTTAAAGCATAAAATTACAAGTTCCCAACAAATGGATGCTTATTAACTGCAGTAATTTTGAATTCATACAATCTAGAAAAGTAATTTAGCTGGGGAAAAAAGAGTGCTTGTTTGTTAATGGCATAAAGAAGCAGTAACTAAACCAAATAAGCAACACTAATTACCTGAAAGTCAGTTATCAGTTCTTTTCCAAGATTTCCAATTGGAGAATCTCGAGAAGCAGAAGTCAGGTTGGACAAAAAACTAGATGATTCTGTGAGATGTGGCATTGGGGACAGGTCTTCTGCATGCTCTTTTAGTCCTTCCCCTGTGTGCTCAACCATTTCTAGAAAGCTATGCAACTCTTTCCTGAATACTTTCATTTTTGTATTGATACTGCTTAAAACTTCTGACCCAGAGGTGTCTCCTCTCTCTGGACAGCCCTTTAATACTTCATCCACAGAACTGCTTGTTATCTGCAATTTGGCATCATAGATCAAGCTGTCTGTGTCTGTAATTAAGCGCTCTACCGTCTTTCCTAGACGTTCTGCTTCACATTTCATGTTCATGAAATAGTGTGCATCTTCTCTCAGTTTAACCAATTCTGCACAATATGTTTCACCAGCCTCAGAGGGTTTTACACTTTCAAAGCCTGAGGTCTTCTCATAGGCATCTTCTGAGTCGCTCTCTCCACCAATAGGACCTTCTCTCTTTGGTTGAGCATGACGTCCCTCTTCGCTGTCACTTTCTTTTTTCCCTGCATCACTTTCTGCATCACTATCACGTGGGCTTGATGTTCGCATTCCCAAGTGTGACACCAGATCATAACGTTGAACATTCGATAGTAAAACGCGGTTTTCATACTGAAGTTTCAATACCTTAGAACTAAGCTCACTTATCTGAATACGTGCTGCCTTTAGCTCCTCCTGTACTGACCCATTGCATTTGGAAGAGTTGTCATCAATCCAGACAAGGTCCTGCACAGGACCAAACTTGAATCTGTTCAGCTCAGTTGTAAGCTGTTTATTGTGATCCTCTATCTCAGAAATGGATCTCCTCAGCAGCTCCGCTTCCTCTTCCACAAACTGGAGGTGGCGTCGTAGCTCTGTGGCAGAGTCCATGGAATCACCATATGGTGAGGTAGGAATGCTTGAAATGTACTCCCTGCTTAGAAATTCTTTTTCATACTGGCACCTGAGATCTTCCATTTCTGCTTTAATGCCCCTGTTTTCCACCTCTAACTCAACTATTTTTCTTCCAAGAATATTAGCTTCCTCTTCAACCAACTTAAGACGCAGTTTTAACTCAGCTTCTCTTGTGCTGGGTGGGCCCCCAGTCTCTCCGGTTGGTAGAGGACTTTCTACATCTCCATAGACTGACTTGTATTTCTCCAGTTCCTGCTCTAGATCATCCTTCTCTTTTCCAAGTTTGGCCATTTTCTTACGCATCAGCACTGCTTCCTCTTTTGCAAACTGAAGCTGACATTTTAAGTCAGCACTGTCTTCCTGTATAATAGGAAATATACAATTACAGGGTTTTTTTTATTAACATTTTCAAGACAAGAAACACATATGAACAAGTTTTGCAAATTAATGGAGAGAATTTCAATCATAAAATATTATTAACCATTCTCTGTGGAAACTGCTTTCCACAGGGGGTAATCAGTTCTCCCCAGCAAATTCTTACCTAAATTTAACATTTTTATTTCCAGTTGACCTGATGGCAGCCAGTAGGCCCCAACATTTAGCAATTTTGTTCAAAATAGAAAATGTGTTAAAGCTCACAGTAAAAACTGTACACTATTGGATATTAAAATTTACAGGAATCAGGAGATAACCAAGCTTTGGGAGATTACGGAAACGTACAAAAAAATGTTGCCCTGTTAATCCAATAAGTAGTTTTTCTGATCTTCTGAAGAAATAGGTAGACTTTATGTAGAGATGGTTCAGAATTATAATTGCATTTAAAAAAAAAAATTGAATTTAGCTTTGCACTGATTTTTTAGTGAACCAAAACATTTGGCCTTTACCATAACATAATATATTTCTACCCTACACCACTACATCTGGTATCCTACAGCCTCTGATATTTCCTGAATGCAGAACATCCAGATTTACCTGTAGTCCATGGACTATTTTTGTGATGGAATAACAGACTAATAGTGTGCATTACTGACCTGTGTGGAAGTCCGGGAAGTAAATTAAAATCTAGACACTACTGAAATAACATCCCTTTTTACATTTCCAAATAATTTCTCTACCATAATGCAAAAGCAATTCAACTTGATTACAAGATCCCCATATTTGCGTCAAACTTGACTATGCCATCTTCATTGCTCATATCCATAACATTTCTAGCCCTTTCACTAAACATGCAAAATATACTGCTTCCTCACCAAAGAGAGCACAGACATTCTAGAAATTGTCAGTTACAGTATTAAGGGGGAAAACCTTCCGGTCCAGAAGTGGTTAAGGAAAATAATCATTGTACTGAAAATGTTCATTCATATAAAGGAAAATAGGATTTTTGACTTATCGTAAAATCAATTTTTCTGATGTTCATTGATGGACACAGCTTCAGATCCTTATAACCATTGAGTTATACTGCCCCTTTACAGGAGGTGGACCAGACCATCCAAGCAGCCCCAACATATGTATGCCTGACGGGAAGGAGGGGCACCTGGGGGTCCAACTGTCCCAAGGAGGGGCCCACATCCACCCCAAATCCCTGGGGGGGGGGAACAGCTACTCACCAAACCAGAAACCAGGTGGGCACCACTCCAGACAGAACCCCTTTCAAAATGGGGGGGCTGTTGGCCAGGTGGAATGCTGCAACACGGTCGTATGCGACCTCGCAAGGCATTTAACTCACAGGCCAGCCCCCCGTCCAGTGGGGCTATGAAGCGGCCGAACTAGCGTGAAGCTGAGGTCTGCGCACACTTGCTGGCCAGACTGGAGTGACCACTGGATCTAGATTATCCAGCCCGTCGCCCAGTCCAACAGTAAAATGCAGATCTCCCAGGGAAAATCTAGGAGAAAATAAATTCTATCTAAAAAGAAAAAATTGCCAGGACCATAGATCCCAGCAAGGAACTAGGTCCTTACTCCTGACTAGGCAGAAAAAAACTGAGTGATATATTAGAGAGAGGGAGTATACCCCCAGGGACTGCCCATGGGCGTAGCCAGTTTTTTCTTCTGCCTGGTGTCCTACTCCTGTAGGGGGCAGTATAACCCAATGGTTATGAAGACCTGAAGCTGTGTCTGTCAATGAACAAAAGGGAAAAAAAAGTTATTGAAAGTGGTATTCTATATCTGAAGAAAACTAGGTACTCTAATCAAACATCAATTAATTTTACAATATGCAGAGTTGTGCAGGAACAAATTCTGTAGATATTGCAATGGTAAGCAGTGCATCCCACATCCTTCCCCACTACTTATTCCCCAAAACACCCAGAAAATGCATTTCTAATCAGTGTTGGAAAACAAGTCTCCACTTTCATTAATACTAAGAGCAGGCTTGTGCTCGGGCAGAGAACAGACAGCATGAGCTGGCATCTGTAGAGTGAAACAACAGATCTGAGCCTACATCATGACAGGTAATGAAAATTGCTGCGCTCAGGGCTAAGCCCAGTGTATGTACCGTTGCTTGTTACTTCTGATCATGTGTTGGCTATATCAAGAACCATTTATTTTCAAATTTAAAAAGCAATATTTCACTTGCATGAACAGCTTAAACCTAAAAAGAGTAACCTATGGTCTTTTTTTAATTCTTTCACACATAGTGCTCAGCAAGTTTTCTTTGCAAAAGCAGTAGCTTCCTAATAAGGTTACTGTGTCCACTTTTCTCAAACAACTGACTCACAGGCTTATTTTTTTATTTTTTTTTTAATGTGTTACCATACAAAATTATTTTAGTTGTCACATTTTTTAACTGTAAAATCCCAGAATGTAAATACCTGGCTTGGGGTCTTCTTATCTTTGTGCATCTCTCGGCTTCCTCTTCGTTTTAACGTACTCTGAAAAAGATTAATAGGGACAGTCTGAGATAATACAATATTGATCAATTACAGTTTTGTTATCCAATCAATTACTATTTTGGGTAGTATAATAATGGTAGGTGAAACTCAAACTAATCTTTTTTTTTTTTAACATAGTTGGAAGAAGTCAAGAAGTTATTTGGTGTGTAGGATTTCACTCACTTCCAGTCCCAGTGGAAACACCAGACAACACTCCTTCCCTGCTCATGGAAAAGTTGGATGGATTGTTCTTGCTAATTTCTACTTTTTTATGCCAATGGCCACAGCACTCTCAAAATAAACTTGAATGCCTACATCTTTGCACAGCTGGCCTCTGTAGGCAGTTTATGTGTTGATACATGTTTGATTTTTGAAGGTAATGCATGACTGCAATCATTTACTGCTGCTCTCCTGATAAGGGCACTGCCTACCTGTGAGCTTTAGTTTGATAAACTAATACTTAATACAATCCTTAGGCAATCAACTATGATCAAATGTGCAGCAAAGCCTTAAATTACACCACACTGTATAACAAATCAAAACCTTCTTGCTTTGTTTGTTTCAACATTTCTTCAGGTTTGTATAAGTTAAATGCCAATTGCTGGTAATTGTGATCTACTTTCCTTTGACGTAATTCAAATTGAACCCGTCCAGTCTTTTTCCTGCAGTATGATATTTATGCAGTCCTAATTAAATAAACTCTCCTTGGCTATCTTGAGTTATACAATTAACAGTAGAACATTGCAGAGCTCTGTTTCTGCCTGCTAGATTTTTATTTTAAAAACTCCTTCGGTAGTGAAACTATAGTTCCAACATCATGATTCATAACACATAGGCATATAAACAGGTATTATTTTGCTAATTATTTTCATTAAAGAAAATATACATACAGTATATGCAAGTGTTTATTTTAATTTAGTGAAGTTACAATTTTAAACGTCCATATGCACTGTTAGCTGCTGTTGATAGAATTTTTTTACTTCCATCTTACATTGGTTACACATTTCACACTACTAAAAATAACTAAAATTTGTCAACATAGTATGGGTTTTAAAGATTTCCTAAAATATTATAAATGAGCAATTCACCTGACTTTCAAATTCAACCCACCAGACAATTCCTAGCGCTGCGTGTTCTTCTAAAATGCAATCCACGCAGCCAGAGTATAAAAATCAACTAACAGGTGCCAAGGGCTACCTTTGCCCATCTGACTAGACCAATCACTTTCTCACTCTGCTCTTTGCTTGAAGCATTTACTTTACGTCCAGCATTTTTCCACTCTGCACTGCTGATTTACTTCCAGCCCAACCACTTTGCTGTTTTTCCAGCCATCTACTCTTTTTCACTTTGCCAAGGCACTTTTATGTAAAAACTTTCAGGTGGACAGTAACAGAGTTCAAAATGTTTGCTGTTTGAGTGTTTACAGCACAAAAGTAGTCAGGGCTGACTCAAGCAATCATGCTTTACAATATTGCATTGGGTTGACCTTGCCTTTTAGGTGCAGATTAGATTCTTTGAATTCCCTACATCTCTAGCCTGCCTATCTAAACACCCACATCTCCCCAACTGCCTGTCAGTATCTGCCTACCTTCCTTCCCATGCACCATTTCTTCAACTCAAAGAAAGGGGCTGGAAAAAAAATTGCATCTGGAACCAACCACTGAGTTGTCCTTACAGGCCAGGAGTTCTGTTCATAAGTTTTGTCTTGGGTGTAGACAGAATGAATGACGTGAGAAAAGCAAGCTGGTATATCAGGTACATCAGTGATACACAATGCAGCAACATCTTCACGCCTGTTGGCATCGGATAAAGTCTTAGCGGCAGCACTTGATGACTATAGGCAACCTGGCACACATCTTAAGACAACTACCATAAAAAAATCAAAGGGATCTTACATATTTATCTCCTTAGGGCCAGGGGAGTTTATTATAAACATCTCATTTGACTCAAACAAGGTACTGGAAAGGCATCCCAGCAAAGGTGGTGGAGAAGTTTGCAAGTGAATACTTTTCCTTAACCAACATTTCTGCTCCTTGTTGCAAGCATAATATCTCTGTGTAAGTGGGTGGAAAGAGATTAAATCCCCACCTGTGTACCTTATTTACCCATTTCTTGATTTGAAAAGAAAATTGTGGCAATGCAGCATTGCAGTCAATGAGAGACAGACAGTTTTTGATCGTAATGTGCGTACATCAGTATTTGGCTTCCTTATATTTGAGTGGTTGTTTTTAAGGTTTTGATTTAGGCATATAAAGGGTCTGTCTAAAAGCAGTTACTGAATGATATCATGCATATGGAAGAAATGCTAGGGCTGGATAATGATACCTTAGAGAAAATAAAGTATTTGGTATGTTTGGCTTTATTTCTCCACTTCTAATACCCTTAAGGAGATGCTACTGACCAACAGTAGTTTTTCATCAGCACCATCTTAGTCCCCTAATAGGATGGTAAAGAGGTCCCTCTGGTTATAAGAATATAAGAGAACCCTCCTTTTGAGATCCTCCTGGCTGTAGTCTCTGGTGTTTTCACTGGACAGCTTCCCTCCCTATTATCTTATTATTATTCTTATTATCTTTTTGGTCCTAGTGTTTTGCTCATGGGTCTGTCCTTCTTTCTTCCTTCTTCCAGTCCCTCTCTTCCCTCATTTCTGTCTCGACCATCTCTGGTCATCTTTTTCCCTCTTTCTCCCCCCTCCCCCCCATCATATTCTTTCATGCTCTCTATGCCAGTGTACTTATTTGTTTATTTCCGGAAACCATGACCATACATTTCTAACTATTTTTTACATGATAATTAATAAAATTGTAATTTGCTTATTGTGGTTGTGCATTATGTTTCCTTAATCTTGAAATGGCTTTATTTTTATACCTACATGTTATTTTGGAAAACAATAAAGATATATTTGTCTCTAAAATCAGTTACTGTCAGATGTCTGATATTACCTATGTTAGCCAGAAAACCCTCCTACATGCCTCTAACTAGTTACTGTGACCATACTTTCTTGAACTCTGAAAAAAGTCTCATTAAATACCCTTCCGCTGGGCAATGAAAGCACCCTTATTGGCCACTCAGATACTCTTACATAACAGAGGGATGATAGTAGGTGGGACCTAAGGAAACTTAAGGCTCCAGAAACAAAGTGAAACTAGCGAAAAGATAAAGACGGGAGAGGTTTCAGGTTAAAAAGGAGCATCTGCTTTTAGACAATACTTCTAGTTTAAATGATTTTAAATGGGTGACAGGTTCAGTTTTTAACAAACAACCCTTAAGGTTGGGTTCACACTTATGAAAATTGGATGTGGGTTTCCCTGCATCCAATTTGCATGTCAGGAACCTGTGACCGGCTCTCCATGGAGCCAGTTCACACAGCTCCGGGACGGCTGCGGAGTGAATTGCACAGGAGTCCTGTGCATCTTCTAGTCCATTTCAGGTCTGAATACAGCCAAAAATTTGGACCTGAAACAGGTGAACAGGGATTCACCTGACCCCTACTGTGAGCCGCTTCGCACGGAGGTGTGAACCCAGTCTAAACCTTTTATTGAAACTTAACACAATTACACCGTCACCATTAATACTACAGAAATGGCCCTTTCTTGCATTCAAACAAGCCTTTGCAAAAATGTAACAAAGATGACCATGTAGGGTGCCAAACAGAGAAATAACATTCCGAGCACAAAAATTTTGCACTTATCTTTTCACACCAAAATAGATGCTAAACATCTACCAGGCCATGGTTTATTTGAAGTAATTTGCAGAATTATTGTATTGTTGCAACAGCGGATAATCCTAAACAAAATCAACTTAACACGTTTTCACCTTTTACTGCATAAAATAACATCATGATTTGAAACCTTGGTGAAGACAAAAAGGACAGAGAAGTAGAGAATTTTCACCTAGCTTAGTGAATGCAGTGAAAGTTTACATTGCAAAGAATACCTAATGGAAGGGACAGAAAATTGAAGTGATAATAACAGAGTCCCAATTTTTTTAAAATTAAAATAAGCATGTTATACTTACCTGATCTGTACAGGGTTATTGCACAAAGTGGTCCCTTACCTCCTCTTTTTTGGTCCACCATAGCTTTCCCCTCCTCCTCTTCTCTGAGTGTACTCCTGAGCTGGGCTGTCTGCATCCATAGACACACACACAGCGTGGTTCGGCCCCACCCCCGCTCTCTCTTCACAAGATTTGACTAACAGCAACAGGAGCCAATGGCTCTCACTACTTTCAGAGAATCTTGTGAGAGCAGAAAGAAAGGGGAGAAGAGCTGTAGCTGAGCACAGCACTGAACTGATAGAGGACTCCGGTAACTGTTTAGGGATTGGGGAGCTAGTGGAACATTTTTTTACCCTAATGCAGAAAAAACCCCTTTGTGTTTAGAATTGCTTTAATAGAAAACTGTTTTTTTTTTTCTTGAGCATGATTCAATGTCTGATGATATAAGCCATTATAAAATCACACCATGCACAATGCAGAAAGTCTCAAGCCTTAGATAAGGGCAATTAAAAGCACAGATCTTCCAGAGACCTACCTAGCAAACATAGCACATTCATACTTCACAGAATGGCAAAACACAGCAAGGCTAATGTTTGATACGCTGTAATTGTTGACTATGAAACTGCAGAGCCCTGTCTTTAGATAGATCCATGCTGGGTAAAACACAGCTTGTGTGAAAGCTGTTACTTTTCCCCGTAGTAGAAACATCACAAGCTATCTGAATTGTTGTGTGAGGTCGATATAGGAAATAGCAATCACAAATGATATGGTCACCCAAGTTTTTGCTAAAATCTTCAGCAAAATTATACTGCATCTCCAAGTTCTGCCTTTGATGAGTTTTAGACTGATTTATAATTATCTGAATATATTGTAAACATTAAACATATTTTATTAACACAGATCACATTGGTCCTCTGATAGGCAGTGGTGTATTTGGGTTCTGTGCTGCCCTAGGCCTGACTAAACACTTGCACCTCCTAATTTAAATATGAACCATCCCTTCTGAGCGATGTGGGGTGGGGTGGGGGGGGGGGTGCAATGGATTCCCTTAAATTGCAGAGATTTCCTCACACTTCCTGTTTGGCTACGGGGCAGGAAATAAAGGGAAATTTCCACAATGGGACAGGGATGGTAAAGAATAAACGGACAGGACCCATAGCCCTCCCTTACTCTATCCAAAATAAAAAAGTGTTGCCCATAATTCTAGTTCACAAATTCTTCTAAATTGATGAAGAGGACTAATAGGATATAGCCATGCCGGTGGTGCAGCAGAAAAAATATAGCACAGTGATAAGGGTAGGTGGTCCAGGCATTGAGCAAAGGAAGGATTGGGGACAGGAACAAATAAAGTCATCTATTTTACTCATTAGCAATTAACAGAAATAAAATTAAGATCTCTTAATATGTACAACTGACATAAGCAAAGGATTGCAGGAGAGTCCTACTACCTACCTTCCAGGTAATGGGTGACTATGACAGTGTCCCTTGTGTCTGCACCATCCCTAGTTTAAAAGCCCTTTGGCAGATAGGTAAGGGCCATGCAAGTTTCATCCAAATAGCGTAGCTTTCTTTTTTACCCTGGGTACTCCATGCTATATAATCTAGTCAGGTACTGTATAAACATTAACACCTACCTCCCATATTGATTACCAGTAGCTGATATCTATGGTAAGTCACTAATAATATATAGAAGCTCCTCTGCCAAAGGCAATCATAACTAGAAGCAGCGCCGCCCCCCCCCCCCCCACAGTTGCAGAACGCCGGCCACCCACATAAGGGGGCCCTAGACTGATTTCTCTCCTGGCCCATTCCACCCCATTAGACTGGTGCTTCACTAAAAGTGTAGCGTAAGCCGGAGGGGACTCTTTCTGTGCTGCCCCTTGCATTATGCTGCCCTAGGCCTGGGCCTTGTTGGCCTAGGCCAAGATACAGCGTTGCTGATAGGTGACATGATTTAATAAAGGGCTAGCTGCTTTCAGTGTCCCATTAGGGGGATTTATGCCAGTTATATTTACTGCGCTTAAACATTTTTTTAAAAAAAAGTGTATTGAAAAGGAAATTTGAAGGTAAGGAAAGAAAGCTAAAGGTGAAAAAAAGGTTGTTACGAATTATCAGTTAACAATTAATTTGGTTTATGTATGCAGTAAAATAAAAAATTATCAAAACCCTAAAAGGGAAGATCCCCTTGAACACATCCTTCCCAACTACTTTCCCACTTTGAGAGTTTTTTATTTTTCATTTGGGAAGTGGGTACCTAGCCTAGGCGATTGGAGTGGAAGTTCTCTCCCCCACCCGGAATCTTCTGGGACACATCACAGGTTCCAAAAGGCTGCAAGTCTATTCACAACGCGCAGAGTGACTCACACATGCACATTATGAAGCCATCTTGGTGCTGCACAGCTGGCTTCCTTTAATAAACATGCTGGGAACCTGAAGACCAGCAAAGACCAGGCCTGGGTGAGGATGGCACTGGATCCTTGGACAGGTAAGTGTCCTTTTTTTTTTTTTTTTTTATTTGTAGCTGCTGGCTTTAATTTTTTTTAAATGTAATTAGAGTAAATGCCAAAATGTGTCTTGGTATCAGCCTCTTCTATTCTCTAGTACAGTGCAGCTCTGACTGAGAGCCTATTAAGCTCTACTGCCTGTACATGTGCTGGCAGGGAAAATGCTAGCAGGGGGGAGAGAGCAGTGGGCAGAGGAATGTATCACCAGTGTGCGGCTGCTCTTGTTCTGTCCAATTAGGAATACATAAAAATGCCTGAGGAAAACCTGTTGTGCAGAGCGACCTGTCAGATATTTGCTCTTTTTTTCTAATCTGAAAATGATAAATGACTAGGGTTGCATTAATTTTAAGCATTTGCACGAGTACTTGCTCCGATAACTAAAACCAATACCTTTGCACAATCGCACTGCAAAAAATCTCATGTGCTTTGATCGGGCTATTTCTGTCCGAATCACATGCAGTTTCCCCCACTGCTCCTGTGTGAATCCAGGCTTGCCATAGTGACTTCAGCCTAGGTTCACACAGGAGCAGTGCTGGAAACCGCACGTGAGTCGGACAGGAATCGCACCGCAAAGGTATTGATAATTGGCGAGTACTTGTGCACAAATATCGGTACTCGTACTCAGTCTTAAAAGGCAGGTATCAGTGCATCCCTACAAATTACTTATTTTTGCTGGTACCATACACATACTTTCATATATACACAATGTATATAAAACAATATATGTCATATACATTATAAACACTCAAAGAAAAAAAGCTGTGAAAAATAAAACAGTAGAAAGTGAAAACATTCAAACATATCTAAAACCTTTTCTGTTTTTATGTTAATTTCTCATAAAGTAGTTGAAAAATGCAGCATACGATCTTGTTAATAATATTGATTGTTTTGTATGATTTTACAGCTTAGCATACCTTCCAGTACAACCTGGAGGCCTTGACACCACATTTTTAATGCAGTACTCAGGGGTATAAACACTGGGGATGTTTTATTAAAGGCATACAGGCTGTTCACATGGCAGAGTTACAGTTTTCAAGGGAATTTTCCCCAGAGCTTAGTGAACGTGGTGAAGTTTCACTTTACAAAGAATAGCCAATCACATGCAAGGAAAATGTAGCACTGCCCCCTAGAGGACTGCTGAGAATTGCACTTTCTGGATTCCCCTGGGTTACCCGTAGCAACAGTCTGTAGAAACATATCACTTTAGATGCTTGGCTCAGACAATGAACAGTCCAGGGGAATTGGTTTTTGTGTTTTATTTGGAACTGGGATAGGAGAAGGGATGAGTGGGATACTCCAACTATGAACTATGCACAAATCTGAGGACAACTAGCTGTAGTGTGTGGCAAGGCCACTGCTTCGCCTTGTCACTGAAGTGAAGATAAAGAATATGATCCTGTTAAAGTTTGTCTTCAGGGTCCTAACTTGGCACCCCCTTTCTCACTTGCTCTGCGTGCTAGCCCCTGTCCACTGACTCTCCACTGGAGTGGTCCCCTTCCTGGGCAGACCCCTGGCAAGCTTCCCGGTACTCACGGACACTGTTTTTCCTAAGGTTGCTCTGCCTCCAAATCCACTTGTCAGCATCCACTGGACCTCCTGGCTCAACACCACACTTCTGGCTCACTAGGCCGACCGCCTGTGACCACCTTCCATACAGACAGGAGGAGAAACAGCCGTCATTCTCCTCCTGGGACCTGGCTTCCCGCCCAAAGACACTCTGTCACATGTGCCCTTGGCTTTTATAACATATCCCAGGATGCACCACTGTTTGTGCCAACCCACTGGGATAGTTACAAAGCCTGAGTGTTACTGGCTGGGTTTCCTCCACTGTACAACAGGCTCCCCTATTGGATACAGTGGGTACACTCTCTTAGCTCTGATGAATTACACATGGACACATGCAACAGGCATAACTATTGATCAGGTTCCCCTGTTAAGCAGATGGAGCAGGCTATATTTTACCTGCTACTCCCCTGTTAGCAGGCAGAGCAAACTACTCTCCTTCCTAGCACATATCTAGGAGGGTGCTACAAAAAAAAGGCTTCAGTTTGCACATGATTAGGTGACAAAAGTCAGCAGAGTTTCACCTCACTCACAACCTTCTGGGGGAAAAATCAATTTCAAATTGAACAGTCTATTTGCCTTTGGTAAATCAACGCCACGTGTGGACTGTTATTATACTTCAAATGTACACACTTGCTAAATCCATTGCATGTCTATATCAAACCACATGCACACTGGTAAAGGAATGAATTGGATAGGCAAGGTCCCTTCAATATTGCCAGCTCTATAGTTCCTTGAGTCTTCTGTAATATAAGAGACTCTGTTACCAGACTTTTCATTTTAACAACAGTCTTCTCATCTTTCCTTGAGTACACATCTACAAGGCATGAGGTTGTACTGTACTGATGACTGTGATGTTGGGCACTGCCACCTTGGATGCAATATCAGCAGCCCCAGCAAACTTAAAGCTGTCACTCAGGTGACATGCTATATTATCTCCCATCGCTCCTCCTCTGGCAGTTATATAAAGGTTTTCAGGGAAGGTGAGGAGCAGAGGAGCTGAGCCAGTACAGATGGTTAGACACTCTGAGAAAAGGAGAGGGCAGTGACGTGGCAGATGGGATCAGTGGCGTAGCGTGGGTTGTCAGCACCCGGGGCAAGGCAAGTAATTTGCGCCCTCTAACCCGCGGGATTTTAGCACTCGAGTCTCTTCCACTAGAATAGTTAAAGAAACCCTTAACCCCTAAGCCCATGTATTGTTTGTTATGAAAATACTGATGTAATTAAAGTAAAATGCATCTAAATACAAGTTTGAATGACCAGCGTGCCCCCTTTCAATGCAGAGAGACCAGCGTGCCCCCTTTCAATGCAGAATGACCAGCGTGCCCCTATTCAATGCAGAATGACCAGCGTGCCCCCTTTCAGTGCAGAATGACCAGCGTGCCCCCATTCAATGCAGAATGACCAGCGTGCCCCCTTTCAGTGCAGAATGACCAGCGTGCCCCCTTTCAATGCAGAGAGATCATCGTGCCCCCTTTCAATGCAGACAGGCCAGCGTGCCCCCCTTCAATGCAGACAGACCAGCGTGCCCCCTTTCATTGCAGAGAAACTTACCTGGAGCGGCGGCTTCTCCTCAGTTCCCCACATCTTCTCGAGTCCTCCGCGTCTCCTCGAGTCCTCCCACCTCCTCCTCGGCCAATGGCATGAGTTCGCCTTTCGGCCAATTAGGAAGCGGGTCTCGGACCCGCTTCCTGATTGGCCAGGAGGAGGATCCCTGTGACAATTGCGAATTTTCATTCGCTATTGTCACACAATGGGTGGGCTCGGGGTGCACTGCTCTGCACCCGGGTCCACCCTTTTTTTAAGCCTATTAGAGCCTCTGGCTCTAATCAGGCGATTTAAAAAAAAAACCCACTCTGTGACAGTGCCAGGCTGCTGACTCACTCGCTGCTAAACTGACTGAGCAGTGAGGAGAGGGGGTATAGGTGGGGTTTGGCTTGCAACGCCACCCCACCCTACACCAATGGACAGGTGAAGCACAGTCCAGCCCCCTTTCAATGCAGAGAGACCAGCGTGCCCCCTTTCAATGCAGAATGACCAGCGTGCCCCCATTCAATGCAGAATGACCAGCGTGCCCCCTTTCAGTGCAGAATGACCAGCGTGCCCCCATTCAATGCAGAATGACCAGCGTGCCCCCTTTCAGTGCAGAATGACCAGCGTGCCCCCTTTCAATGCAGAGAGATCATCGTGCCCCTTTTCAATGCAGACAGGCCAGCGTGCCCCCCTTCAATGCAGACAGACCAGCGTGCCCCCTTTCATTGCAGAGAAACTTACCTGGAGCGGCAGCTTCTCCTCAGTTCCCCACATCTTCTCGAGTCCTCCGCGTCTCCTCGAGTCCCCCCGCCTCCTCCTCGGCCAATGGCATGAGTTCGCCTTTCGGCCAATTAGGAAGCGGGTCTCGGACCCGCTTCCTGATTGGCCAGGAGGAGGATCCCTGTGACAATTGCGAATTTTCATTCGCTATTGTCACACAATGGGTGGGCTCGGGGTGCACTGCTCTGCACCCGGGTCCACCCTTTTTTTAAGCCTATTAGAGCCTCTGGCTCTAATCAGGCGATTAAAAAAAAAAACCCACTCTGTGACAGTGCCAGGCTGCTGACTCACTCGCTGCTAAACTGACTGAGCAGTGAGGAGAGGGGGCATAGGTGGGGTTTGGCTTGCAACGCCACCCCACCCTACACCAATGGACAGGTGAAGCACAGTCCAGCCCCGTCCTGACCTGCCATTTTCATCCATAGGGCGGCGGCGCTGGACATCTCCCAGCCTAAAGATGGAGGCAGCTGCAGACAGTGTGTGAACTGTGTATGTCAGAGTCAGACAGACAGAGTGACACTGCAGATGCGCCCCCCAGATGTTGCGCCCGGTGCGGCTGGCCCCCCCTGCACCCCCCACGCTACGCCACTGGATGGGATGGAGAACTATGGCTATGCTAGGGAATCAACTCCCTAGCAATCAATTTACACAGCACTTTATATATATATATATATATATATATATATATATATATATATATATATATATATATATATATATGCAGGATCTCACACCCCTACCATTTTTGTAAATATTTTATTATATCTTTTCATGTGACAACACTAAAGAAATTACACTTTGCTACAATGTAATGTAGTGAGTTTTCAGCTTGTATAACAATGTAAATTAGCTGTCCCCTCAAAATAACAACACACAGACATTTATGTCTAAACCACTGGCAACAAAAGTGAATGGTCTCAGGTGTCAATGGGGAGCAGCTGTGTTAAATTTGGTGTTATCACTCTCACTCTCTCATACTGGTCGCTGGAAGTTCAACATGGCACCTCATGGCAAAGAACTCTCTAAGGAACTGAAAAAAAGAATTGTTGTCCAACATAAAGATGGCCTAGGCTATAGGAAGATTGCCAAGACCCTGAAACTGAGCTGCAGCATGGTGGCCAAGACCATACAGCTGTTTAACAGGACAGGTTCCACTGAAACCATGTCATGTGGTCTGATGAGACCAAGATAAACTTATTTGGTTCCGATGTCCCTGTTGTCTTACTGACAACAGGGACACAATCCACTCTCTGCTTTAGGGGACCGGGCTAATTTCTACACACGCTGTACATAAGTGCCGCAGGTGCGGTTCATGCACCATGGACAGTCCTGTGGAACCATAATAGGTATACCTACACAAAAACCTGCATTATCATCGAATGCTAAAATATTTGTTCTACAGTTTAAGGGCCAAGGGAACAACTATATTCTACATTGGACAGGACGGGACAAATATATGTACCATCAAGTGTTAAAGTTGTCGGCATATACTGTTGGTCTAAACTCACTATCCTCCATTTGAGTATACGTCCCCGATCAAGGAATATGTTATAGCCTTGGGTGTCCGTCTATTCAGTACTGCAATATAAATCATTCAATTTGGGTCTGCGCTGTGACCTGTTGTCATTGATATTCATACACCATATATTGATCTTACATTTTTTCAATTTATTACACTCTCCTGAAGAAGCGTTACATTTGAACGCGAAACATGTAGAGGAAATGTATTCTACAGTGGCTCCCTCAACACAGGATTATACCTATATATACTATGACCATATTCAAGTATAAGGTTTTCATAGAATTAACAAAACGTAATGGTGATTGAGGGATATCCACACTATCTTGATTGTGATGTTATGATCTGTTTTTAATCTGGTTGTAATACAATTTTGTGTACTCTTGTGATGTATATATACTTATAAATTATTTTAAACTAATAATCAATAAAAAATATATTTTTATGACATTAGTGTCAATTACTGTGCCGAAAAAGTCCATTCCCTTAGCAAAAGCTAACTGTTTCGCCTTGCTAAAGAAGCTGATGGTAAAGGTGATGGACTGGCCAAGCATGTCTCCAGACCTAAACCCTATTGAGCATCTGTGGGGCATCCTCAAATGTAAGGTGGAGGAGCGCAAGGTCTCTAACATCCACCAGCTCCGTGATGTCGTCATGGAAGAGTGGAAGAGGACTCCAGTGGCAACCTGTGAAGCTCTAGAAAACAACATGCCCAAGAGGGTTAAGGCAGTGCTGGAGAAAAAAAAAAGGTGGCCACACAAAATATTGACACTTTGGGCACAATTTAGACATTTTCACTTAGGGGTGTACTCACTTTTATTTCCAGCGGTTAAGACATTAATGGGTGTGTGTTGAGTTATTTTGAGGGGACAGCAAATTTACACTGTTATACAAGCTGTACACTCACTACTAAACATTGTAGCAAAGTGTCATTTGTTCAGTGTTGTCACATGAAAAGATATAATAAAATATTCACAAAAATGTGAGGGGTGTACTCACTTTTGTGAGATACTGTATATATATTGCACATCTGCATCAGTCCCTGCCCCCAAGAAGCTTACAATCTAAGGTCCCTAACCCACATTCATAAATACCAGGGCCAATTTAGACAGGACCCAATTAAGCTACCAGAATGTCTTTGGAGTGTGGAAGGAAACTGGAGTACCCAGAGGAAACCCACACAGGCACAGGGAGAACATGCAAACGCCATGCAGGTAGTGTCATGGTTGAGATTCAAAATGGCAACCCTAGAAAGAGCTAACCACTTAGAAACTGTGCTGCTCTGTATTACTAAGCTGATGGGGTTGATGTACTGACCTGCGCCCACATCCAGGTCCATTTTTGTTTTAAAAAAAAAAGGAAATAAAGAATGTAAAAAAAAAAATAATAATAAAAAAAAAAATATATATATATATATATATATATATATATATATATATATATATATATATATATATAAATATATATATATATATATATATATATATATATATATATTTTTTTTTTTTTTTTTTTTCTGTGCTTGTACTAAATTTGTTTAAGCTGGTAACAGGGTCTCTTTTTTAAAATGCTGGCTTACACAGTTTTTTTTTAAACTGCTTTCACAGCTACTTTTTATGGGTGTCTTCGCTATATACAGAAATATAATTTTAATTATGTGCCAATATTATTCCCCCCTGGTGTTGTTTGAGATGTGATTTTTTTTCTTTCGACTAGACTTTGTCAGTGACACAGGCTGCTAATTACCTTGCTACAAAACCAAAGTGCCAAACCTCTAAGGCAGTTCTCACATCACCAAGAGCTCATGTTTAAAAGTGTCTAACACTATGTCCCCTGTGTATCAGCACTCCCAAGAGAAATGTGTAGAAGCATCCAAAACATATTCAAGCAGCTCTGTGTATGGGGAGTAAGAATGTCAATAACCACTGACATTATGCTGAGAGCCGGATCTACCATGAACACTGCATACTCCCTGTAATGTGTTGGAGGCCAGGAGTCATAATTAGTTTTTTAAGTAAAGTCCGGTCTATCTGAGAATATTTTGGTCCTCACAGTAGTTGATATTGGTGTTAATGTTTTTGCTCCCCAAGCATGGCAAAGCAGGTTACCATACAAATGTGAGCACGGTATGCCAGGGTTGCTTTTTTCTCCCGACATTGCCATGAGATCAATTAAAAAAAAATATTAAATAAATAAATAAATAAATATTATCTTACATATTGGTATAGAATGACTTCATTGTTCATTTTATTCTCTGTCCACTAGTATCACAAGTTACATTTTTAAGTTTCACATCATGCTTTTCATGCAATGAAAACATATTGCACAGTTTAAAATGCTATTAATTGACTTTTATTATAGTTTCTAACATGCCTCACCCTGTACACATACAGTACTACATTTTAATCAGATTTCAGCATTATTTCAGTGAAAGTGAATTAGGGAAAATGACAGCTGACTCAATGCTTAACCCCATATGCTCCACTAGTAGTATATACAGTACCTACTGGTAAGAATACTTGTAAGGCGACAGATTAGTAGCAAAATGCTAACAAGGTTTCCAAGCCAGTAAGTTCTTCTGGAGCTCAGTAGAAGGTGTGCTGGACCTCACTCCTATATACAGTGCAGTACGTTCAGAACTCCCCAGTTGGGAAAATCAATTTAATTAGCTTCCATTTAACCAAAATGCCTACCATGAGCACCATACTACACAATGACACTGGATGAAAAATCCAGCACTTATTGAAGTTCCATGAAGTACAATGACATTCTGCAATAAATATTGTGTGATGTAAAATGGCAAAAAAAACCCCACCATTTTATTCTCCAGGGCCTCTGATTCAAAATCTATGTCCTCATCAAGCAACTCTCACGGTGGTGCAGGCAGCAGAGCACTAGCCTCCCAAACGTGAGGTCATGAGTTCAAATCCCTTGACTGGGGAGTAGAAAGGATATAGGAAGTAGACTCCATCTGCAGCCTCAAAAAATGAGCAAGGGAGAGGATGTCAAGAGCTGGCTGGGGTTCTGAAGAGCATAGAGGTGCTGTTTGAGGGGAGTTGCAAAAGTTGTGTGTGCAGGAGGGAAAAAAGGATCTGGAAGGCTGTTGAGGAAGAGGAAACCCGTGGGAGGTGAACACAGATGTAATAGGGAACCCTGTACATTGTGCAAGGGGTAAAGGCAAAAGTGGGGCTTTCCCTGGGACAAAAGGCTTAGTACCATGGAGCTGATGAGTGAATGAAGGGTGCAAGTCTAAGGTTTGGTAAATAGAGGTGAGTGGCGCAGTGTCACTTCCTAGCATGTAGACTCAACAGGTAGTGATAAAATATCTTTCCAAAGTCAGAAAAATCTGCTCTTAGACAAGTGTCCCCATTGGAAGATTTTAACTCTTCTGTTCTGGTTGCAATTCAAAATGCTGGATTTATTGGTGATCAGGACAATTACAGAGAGCGAATATCCCTGGTACACAGACAACAATAAAACCTGACAGGGGTTCTATCCCCTTACTATTCTACTCAAATCTATAAAAAACAATTTGCCTTTAGTTATACTTTAACGCTGACTAGCTCAACGCTTCTACAATTTGCTTTAAATATGGATGGTTTTTTTTGCAAATTCTTTATTTAATGTTTTTAGCATCCACAGAGCAGTAAAACACAAAGGAAGCATACATACATGAAGTGAGCTAATCAAAAGCCCTGAACCGTCAGGAAATACGGCATTAGTTATAGATAACGTAAATTGCAGGGGTGACCTGGTCAGAATTTGGCATTGCCAAACTACTTAGATAAGTGAGTCTGTACTGTCACATCATTGGTCCTTTAAGATTATTAGCTAATATGTAACTGCTGTCCAGATTAGCTATATTTATCAGCTTGAACCTAAGTTTGCTATAACAGGTAATAGCAGGGATTGGTAACCATGTAGTGGCCATATAGTCCTGAAGGAATTTTCCCACAAGTTACTTATCCTTTGCTTTGGAAAGCAGCAAATGCAAAACTCTGCAAAATATTTTCCATTGCCATCTGCTGTGCTGGCAGGTTTTACAGACACTTGTTTGGCAACCATGTCTATGACTGTCATTGTAAGAGTGACACGTTTAATTTAACAGATTATTACTACAATTGCCTTCATTTTTCTTAGGCAAAGCAGTTTTGAAAGGTGAATAATGTTTCCCTTTTCCATGACAAGATTCATTATCAATTAAGAAGTTTCCCCTTTGTTAAACGTATTATCTTTCTTTTGAGATGAATGCTTGGATCACGGAGAGGTG
Source organism: Pelophylax lessonae (assembly GCF_965119305.1). Classification (NCBI taxonomy): domain Eukaryota; kingdom Metazoa; phylum Chordata; class Amphibia; order Anura; family Ranidae; genus Pelophylax; species Pelophylax lessonae. The sequence continues at coordinate 385,769,626 of NC_138772.1, forward strand.
AACACTAATGAAACGGTTTTGACAAAATAAACATTATATTACATGTATCAAGATATGTTATTAAAGTGTCATTAAACCCACATCATCAAAAACTATCAGTACATACTGTTTTACATGCTGTTCATACCCCCTCAGTCACTATGGGATTCGTTTTCAAGATTTTGCGAAAACCTGGTTGATCCTGCTGTTCTCTGTCTCCCCCTGCTGTCTATGACCCCATTGCAGCTAGGGATTTTGCAAAGCAGTGTTGGCAGCTAGTGCGCATGCTCAGTTTTCAGTGTATTTCTACCCTGAGCATTTCCTCCCTATCACATCTGAGCAGCCCATGTGACTATAGAGTCACACATGTGGGTGTATACACAGTGGTAAATGACAGCCCACTCTCTTCCTCCTCCTCCATACCCACTAAACAGCTAAATACATCAAGTGACAGCTGTATATCGATTAGGAAAAAAGGTACTTGGATGTTTTAAAATAATTACAGTGCCTATATCCACATACAGAAAGTGAAGGGATAATGTAAACTAAACAGTGTGTATTTAGTCTCACTTTAACAATCAAGGACTGGGATATTCTGTATAACAAATGTGAGAAACGGTGCTATAGGTAAAAAGTATTGCAACACTTGAAGCCATTGTGGCATTTATGCATAGAAAGGAATGGAAACAAAACTACAATGTTCACAAGATCTGGAGGCCTTCAAATATGAAGACGTCAGCATGTAACCTTATCCTCCTTACTATTAGTGACAGTTATAGAGGATGTGGCTGTTCTACTGACCTTCTATTTGTGTTATTGTTGAGCTAAAAGTGGCTTTGTTCTAGATAAAGCAGATTACTGCCTGGACCATGTTTTAAACAAGGTACTTCTGGCCGATGCCTTCACCAGGGTGATAAGTGGCAGAACTATGGTACAAAGTTGACATTTATTCTCCAGTAGTCTGATTAGGTGTGGCAAATGAGCTGACATTGGATAGAACTGCAGCGTTTAAGTGACTGCAGAGACTTAAGACTGAAGCTCAAGTGACTTTCAAGCGATCTTTTGCTCTATCCTGGCTCTTTACTGGTAAACTGTACATTGCACAAACAGCAATGCATAACATACAGTTTACTGCTTCCAGCAGTGCATTCTGGTAGTCATTTCCACATTAATATATTTCATGGCAAGAAAATAAACATCATGACACCCATTGGCTGGTTTGGGTATATACTGATAAAGCAGACTGGCCATGCTAAATCAGCAGTGGTCACTCTTCTATTGGGTTAAGCCTGTGGACTAAATAAAAAATCATCATGGACTGACAATTTTCCCCTGACGGATATTGTACTCTGACAGCTGGCTCCAGTGGCTGTCAAAATACTCCAACAGTGTCTACATTTGATTGGGTGCAGAAGTTGTTTGTTGGGCCAACAATTTTTCACCTGGTTCCTTTGATCTCATCAGCTACATCCTGTCTACATGCCCATGCTTCAGTGCCAGCTGCACATTATTCCTCAGGACTAGATAACAACAGGGAACCATGCCTACACATTGTGTGTTGGCACAACTGCTTGTAGTCTCCATCAGGGAGGAACATATGACAAAGTGATCTCCATCAGGGAGACATATGACAATTACTTGAGGGTTGGTTGAGCATAATCTGGTTTTTATTTTTCAGTAATAGCCATATGACAAAGTGAAAAAAGGGATCAAAATTGGTGGATAGTTGTCACCCCATAACAAGAAGTGAGGATTTTTTTATCAGGTATATTTTGAATGAAAGTTGCAGATTTAAAAATATTTGAAAACTACTTCTGAACCAAAATAACACGCTAAAGTTTATATGACATTAATTACTAAGTTTTCTTATGCTTTAGTTTTACATCTGTCACAAACAAAATTATGTTTTAAGAAGAATATAGAATAATGGTAGGTGGATTATCTCAGTCGGCAGGCGTTGGATCAAGGGGAATGGTCCCTTTATCCAAAGGTGTTTCACCAGTTGTGTCTCCAGGTAGGGCATCCCGTGGCGTTTCGGAAAGGTGCAGAGGTTTGTGGCACGATCACGGGATCCTCTGGCAGATGCCACAGGATGGGGCCAGTATGGTCTGATTTACGCCTTCCCTCCTCTCAAGCTTCTGCTGAGACTTTTGCGCAGGATCGAGGCAGAAAGGATTCCAGTGATTCTAGTGGCTCCGGACTGGCCCCGCCAGTCTTGGTACACCGACCTGGTGTGGCTCGTCGCCGATGTCCCTTGGAGAATACTTCTCATGGAGGATTTGCTATCCCAAGGGCCAATATTCCATCCTGCTTTACAGTCGCTGGCTTTGACGGCTTAGCTGTTGAAAGCTAGGTGCTCCTTCCTCAGGCAATCATCCCAGGAAGGAGCAGGCATGCTCCAAATGCAAGCACCCCCCTGCGACTATTGGATGTAACGCTTGGAATACTGAACGCTGCCAGAAACATAGGAAGTGTCGGACTCCACTGGCACAGCCAGGACCACGGCTGCTACAGTGTACCTCCCTAACATCCCCACAGTGTTGCAGATGAACCATCTATTTATGCTGACCTACAATCTCCTCTGTGTAAGTTACTACATTGTTTTTATGTAATACATTACCTTTTACTCTACACTGAGGTGGAGCTGCTTTTCTTCTCCTACCCCACCAACCTGTGCCAGTCCATGCCCTGTTTGCAGAAGGGCTGTGAAGGCTGCACTGAAAGCAGAGTGGCGGCCGAGCCGAGAGAGGACATCATCTCTCACCGCTGGTCTCACTTTTACAGGATGGAACCCAGTCCTGCAACTGTGCATGTGCTGGTTTCCCTGCTCAAGTCGGATGCCATACCGATGAGGAGAGGCTCTATGAAAAGGGTGCATGCAAGTTGTTTCACTGAAGAAAAAAAAAATGTATGAATTTGCCTTCAATTCTTTAAGTGGCAAGCTGCATCTAGTTTTTGTGGTGGCAGGCTACAGTAGAAAGCTGAATCTGGTGGCAGGCTGCAACAGTGGAAGATGCATCTGTTCACAGGATAGTGATAATCTGCATCTGGTGGCATACCACAAAATTGGGAAGCTGCATCTGGTGGCAGGATAGTGACAAGCTGCATCTGGTGGCAGGCTGTAACAATGAAAATCTGCATCTGGTGGCAGGACAGTGACAATCTGCATCTGGTGGCATGACAGTGACAATCTGCATCTGGTGCCATGACAGTGACAAGCTGCATCTGGTGGCAGGCCGCAACAGTAGAAAGCTGCATCTGGTGGCAGGATAGGGACCATCTGCATCTGGTTGCAAGCCACAACAGTGAGAAGATGCATCAGGTGGCAAGCCACAACAGTGAGAAGATGCATCAGGTGGCAGGAGAGTGACAAGCTGCATTCGGTGGCAGGCTGCAAAAGTGGAAGGTACATCTGGTGGCAGGTTAGTGATTATCTACATTTGGTGGCAGTATAGTGACAAGCTGCATCTAGTGGAAGGCTGCAACAGTGACAATCTGCATCTGGTGGCAGGATAGAGACAATCTGCATCTGGTGGCAGGCCGCAACAGTGAGAAGATGCAACAGGTGGCAAGCCACAACAGTGAGAAGATGCATCAGGTGGCAGGAGAGTGACAAGCTGCATTCGGTGGCAGGCTGCATAAGTGGAAGGTACATCTGGTGGAAGGGTAGTGATTATCTACATTTGGTGGCAGTATAGTGACAAGCTGCATCTAGTGGAAGGCTGCAACAGTGACAATCTGCATCTGGTGGCAGGATAGTGACAATCTGCATCTGGTGGCCGGCCGCAACAGTGATAAAATGCATCAGGTGGCAAGCCACAACAGTGAGAAGATGCATCAGGTGGCAGGAGAGTGACAAGCTGCATTCGGTGGCAGGCTGCAAAAGTGGAAGGTACATCTGGTGGCAGGTTAGTGATTATCTACATTTGGTGGCAGTATAGTGACAAGCTGCATCTAGTGGAAGGCTGCAACAGTGACAATCTGCATCTGGTGGCAGTATAGTGACAATCTGCATCTGGTGGCAGGCCGCAACAGTGGAAAGCTGAATCTGGTGGCAGGCTGCAACAGTGACAATCTGCATCTGGTGGCAGGATAATGACAAGCTGCATCTGGTGGCAGGCTGCAACAGTGGGAAGCTGCATCTGGTGGTAGGATACTGACAAACTGCATCTGGTGGCAGGCTGCAACAGTGACAATATGCAGCTGGTGGCAGGATAGTGACAACTTACATCCGGTGGCAGGCTGCAACAGTGGGAAGCTGCATCTGGTGGAAGAATAGGGACAAGCTGCATCTGGTGGCAGGCCGTAACCATGACAATCTACATCTGGTGGCAGGCTGTAACCATGACAATCTGCATCTGGTGGCAGGATAGTGACAAGCTGCATCTAGTGGCAGGCTGCAACAGTGACAATCTGCATCTGGTGGCAGGACAGTGACAAGCTGTATCTGGTGGCAGGCCACAACACTGACAATCTGGTGGCAGAATAGTAAAAAAACTGCATCTAGTGCAGGCCACAACACCGACAATGTGCATCTGGTGGCAGAATAGTGAAAAACTGCATCTGGTGGCAGAAGAGTGACAATCTGCATCTGGTGGCAGGCCGCAACAGTAACAATCTGCAAATCTGCATCTGGTGGCAGAAAAGTGACAATGTGCATCTGGTGGCAACTCAGAGCTCCCACTGATTCTGCATTATGGTGAATTGAACTATTTAGGTATGTATTAAAATGTAATAATCACATCTTCTCCCCCTCTCCTCCTATCTGGATGAGATCGCGTTGCCACGACTATCCTCGCCGGATCGGGAGGCCCTTGATTCCCCCTTCACCCAGGAGGAATTGGTGGCGGTGATCTCCTCGGCAAAAAAGGGTAAGGCCCCGGGACCGGACGGCTTTACAGTCTCCTACTACCAGACCTTGCAAGCCCTGCTGGCCCCCCTTTGCTGCGCCTCTTCTACGCGGTGGGTCGTACCTGCAGGTTCCGTGATGAAACGCTGAGCGCCCACATCTCGGTCATCCCCAAGGAGGGAAAGGATCCCTCGGCGTGCGGCAGTTACCGCCCGATTTCGCTCCTCAATGCTGACCTAAAGTTTTTCACGAAACTTTTGGCCCTCCGCCTTCAATCCCATCTTACTGGTCTGGTGCATTGGGATCAGGTGGCCTTTGTTCCCTCCCGAGAGGCGAGGGACAATACGACTAAAGTCATTGACTTAATCCACCAAGCGCGGGTCGGTAAGGTCCCTTCTATCTTTCTGAGCACCGACGCCGAAAAGGCCTTTGATAGGGTCAGTTGGCCCTACATGTTCGAAGTGCTTCGGCGATTCGGTTTCGGTCGTCAGATGTTGGCCTGGATCCAGGGAGTGTATACTACTCCGGGGGCGAGAGTAAAGGCGAATGGGGTCCTTTCGGACCCGATTCGTATTTTTAACGGTACCCGTCAGGGTTGCCCCCTCTCGCCTTTGCTCTTTGCTCTATCCCTGGAGCCCTTTCTGGCGAGGGTTCGTATGAACCCGAATATCTCCGGAATCCGGGCAGGAGGCAACGCCTTCAAGGTGTCTGCCTACGCAGATGACCTTCTCTTTACACTCTCTCAACCTTTGATCTCCCTACCCTGCCTCATGAAGGAGTTTGAAGCGTTTGGGTTGCTGTCTAACTTGAAGATAAACTTCTCCAAGTCGGAGATCATGGGGGTGGCCCTCCCCACTGCACTACGGGATTTGCTCGCACTTGACTTCCCGTTCCGATGGGCCACGGCTGGTCTTCGTTATCTGGGCACATGGCTTTCTCCAGACCCGGCGGACTTATACAAACTGAACTTTCCGCCACTTCTCTCGACGATCCGCTCTCTGCTTGATAAATGGACGAGGGGCTTGCACTCGTGGTTTGGACGGTGCAATATCTTGAAAATGTCGGTTCTACCGAAGCTTCTCTATCTGTTCCAAGCCCTCCCGGTGAGCATCCCGACCTCCTTCTTCGGACAGGTCGACTCTGCCTTCACACGATTTGTCTGGGCTGGGGGGAGACCGCGGCTGGCCCGGCGCCTGCTAGTTTTGCCCAAAGATCATGGGGGCGTGGCTCTTCCTAACGTCCGTCGTTACCACCAGGCCGCCCTTATGACGAGATGGATTGACTGGGCGCGCCACGCCGAATTGAAACAGTGGGTGAGTTTAGAGGGATCCCTCTTTTCAATCTGCCTTCCTAGGGCCCCCTTGATTTTGTGGGACCTACCGGCGGAGGTCAGGCGTCACCCTACCATTGGCCCGACGTTGCGGACGTGTGCCTCGGTGGTGACTAGTAAGAACCTCTCGGATGGACATTCTCCGCTATTCCCGGTTTTGGGGAACCCGGAGTTCCCTTCGGGGTGTGCGGGGGACAGGTTTGCGGATCTTGTCACGGAGGGCCGCTTCCAGGCGTCGCACTTTCGGGAGGGAAATGGGTGGGTATCTCTCTCGCAGCTGATCTCGCAGACGGGAGGTTTCCGCCTGTCCCGGTGGCAGGCGCTGCAACTCATCCACTTTCTCAGGAGCCTGGGTCCTTCGTCGGAGTTCGGGAGGGACCAGACCTCGCTGGAACAACTGCTGGATATGCATGGGGCTATGCCCCACACCCTTTCCCAGCTGTATGCTCTCCTTTCCACCCCACCCGAGGACTTCGTCCTCCCGGGAATTTGTAAGTGGGAGAGGGAGCTGCAGAGAACGTTCTCAGCTCCAGAGAGAAGCAATATCACCCGTTTTGCTCTAAAATCATCTATCTGCACCCGTGTTCAAGAATGTAACTACAAGATACTCGTGCACTGGTATTACTCTCCGGAGAAGCTGCACCGCGTTTTCCCGGACTCATCGGACAGATGCTGGCGGTGCCTGCAAGAGAAAGGTACCCTGTCTCACATCTTCTGGTACTGTCCCCTGATTCGGGGGTTCTGGATGGAGGTGCGAAGGATCGCCCAAATGATGACTGACCGGGTCATCCCGGATGACCCGGCCTTCTTCCTACTACACTGCACGGGCATTGCCCCTAAGCGATATAAAAAATCTGTGCTCAGGCACCTTGCGGATGCAGCTAAATCATGTGTCGCCCTCTGTTGGAAGAGCACTTCCCCACCTACGATCTCACTGTGGCTCCGCAGAGTCAAATGGCTCAATGACCTGGAAGATTTGGTGCTCACGGCGCAGGGGCGGAGGGAGAGATACACCCAAACCTGGGCATGCTGGAACGCCTTCATCCTGTCCCCTGAGGGATTGGCTCTGAGTGGAGTCCCTGGTTCCCCATCAGTATGACTGGCGTCGGGACCACCCGCACGGGATGGGCTCTCCTTGCTTCCCCCCTTTTTTTGGATCAGCGTTTTATACTTGTCCTTGGTCTCATGACCGACTTGCTGTCTTCCGTCACTGCTCCCCTTCTTTTCACCCCCCCTCTGACATCCCTCTTCCCCCCTACCCGGCTGCTGTTTACCCTCCCCTTGTCTACCCCCCCCACATGTTTTTTCCTCAACTTTGCCCGTCGAGGTCCAGGTTTTTTCTTTTTCTTTTACACCCCCTCCTTTTTGATGGTTATTTTCCTGAACATCCTTATTTTTCGGGCACCATGAAGTTGTTGATCCGGATACCACGGTATTAATCATTCACGTTTTCTTGTAGCTATTGACATGAACCAGGCCCCGGGCTACCTGGGACTAGAGACTGCTATAACACTTATGGCTACAGTGCCTTTGCTGTGAATTTTGACTTGAACCTCTCTGTAGCGTGTTTATGCTGTACGGATCATTGACTCGAATGTATTCTATGTTATAGTCTGGACTTCTATGTTTATCATTTATACGTTGTATGCTTATTACGTGTTTAATAAAGAAATTTGAAAAAAAAAAAAAAAATGTAATAATCAAAATAATGCGCTTCAATCGTTCTGATATCATGGCGTCAGGATGATTCCAGCGCCAACACAACACATCCTGATTCCACGCCCTCCCTGGTCCTTGCAAAAATATTCTTCCACAAAATATTCCCAGGTGCTGAATAGGTTGGGGACTACTGCTTTAAATTACACACGGGAATATAGCTAAAGTACCCAAACTAACCGTCTGCAATGCCAAGCGTGACCTACCAGTATCTCCTTTACCTTTTGCAGCTAAAGATTTGTTTGTAACTAAAGCCGTAAAGTTACAGAAAGGAATATGGCAGAAGTCCCTAAAATAACTGTGCACTATGCCAAGCATGAGCTGCCAGATTCTTCTGTTCCTTTTGCAACTCAAGTGATTAAACAGAGAAGGTGAGTGTTGCTGTCTAACACAGATATTTATTTGAGATAATTTCAGTTTTGAGGCATAATATTTTACACCCCCATAGACACTTTGACATATGTGCATTGTATAAAAAGAGGGCTGTTCAGGTACATGTGAATTTTGACCTCCAGAAGCTTTTGCATTTGATAATTGACCCATAAGCCACTTAAACTGCAGATAAAAGAAAGTGCTATCTAGAATGTACAACAAAGTCTTTGTTCAATAATGCATTAAGTGGTTCACTGGATCAGCCCTAGAGAGGTGGTGAATTGCTTGCGGTAGTATCCTGAGATGTTACTTTATAACAGAATTGAATTTCTCAGGAATACTAAGCGCATGAAACAGGAGAGTAAAACCAAGGGCATGGGAATAATAAGGTGAAAAAAAGCATCACAGATGAAGGTGTTTAAAACAAAGACAAGTTCACTTTTAGAGAATTGGAAATTCTATTTCTGGCTTGATAGATGAATTTTACTTAAGCAAGAATAGTGGATTAAAGAATCAGGGTTTACAGCAAAATCAATAACAGGATTATTGAAAGTCCAAGTGGTAACAACTAGAACAGTTTCACAAATCACCTATCTGATCTCTGCTTATAAGACATAGGGATCTCGGCTTCGCTATAAAACAGCATGAGAAAAAATAACCTCCCATTAAGAACATAAAACAATAGTTCCAAAATCATGTATTCTGTATGAAGCCACAACAAACTGGGAGAGACATTTAGCTTTAAACTTAACTGTGGGCAAACTGCTAAATAAACATTTGAAATACTTACATGAGAACAATATGAAAAGAATAAGGATATGTAACTCTGTACAGCCAGCTTTGTGATCAAAGCCTAACAGCATGGCTAGGTCCTCAATTTCTACTGCTACCGCATCGCAGCTTGGTTAATAACACAAGCAGTAAAATACTCATCTTTCTGGCAGGCAGTCTGGGAAATCTTTGGTGTCCCGCAGAGCTCTGGGTGCTACTACTATTAGACAGTTCTAGTTGGGTTAAATAGTGTGTGTCCCATAGTCCATTGTAGTGATTCCCGTTTTGATATAGGGGTCAGTGCCAGAAACCACCACACACAGTGGGCGACATGCTTTCTGACACCCGTAAGTGTTGGAGTTTTACAAAAAAGAGCTAAGATTTATCAGACATACAGAACTTTCATATACCTGTTGAAACGATTGGCCTCAGGTAATACACAGAGATCAAACAAATCCTCCTACATAAGCTGTACCTTTTTATCTGCAGTCTTCTCTTCTATACATCCGTTCAAAGTATATATTTATAAAGCTAGTCTTGAGGGTTCAGAAGACATGGGGCGAAGAGATGAAGTTACACTCTGCAGAGATCAGTGAGAAGAGCTCTGAGAGCTGACTGGAGGGAAGGGATAGACCCCCTTTCACACAGAAACAGAACTGAGGCTGTCAATCAGCTGGAGGTCCCTCCCATCCTTTTTTTTCTCTTGGTGTCAGGAAAACTTGTCAGAAACGATTTATGCTGGTAGCAGAGCATTTAGTGCTTCTAATTGAGAAAAGTACACATTATAGAGGGATATGCTTTGTTCAAATTTCATTTCCGAGGTTTACAACCACTTTAAGTCTATTTTAGAGAGCAGAATGTCAGACATACTGACCTATATACTTATATGCTGTATATATTAAAATAGACTATGTAGGGGAAATCGATCCCCCATGAGGCTCTTCAACTAAGCTACTTTTGTCCCTGGCCTCTAAATTCTTTCCATATATTCTTATGGTCACTAAAGGACATGTGACACACTATTTCTCTGCATTGTGCCCTCTAATGAAATGTTTGTAGGAATGCAGTAATACCTTGGTTTGAGAGCATAATTTGTTCCAGCAGCATGCTTGTAATCCAAAGCACTCATATATCAAAGCAAGTTTTCCCATAAGAAATAATGGAAACTCAGATGATTCGTTCCACAACCATTTATTGGTATAAATAAAGATATGCTGCTATCATATCTAAAGTAAAGTACTGTACAGTATAAGCATGCCATCCCCTCTGTTACATAACATTATGTGTCCCTGTGCCTGTACTGTATATAAAAGATGCTGATTTCTACTGTATCAGAGCTTCTCCCGGTGCTTACGTGACTCCTCGGCTCTCTGCTTCTCTCCTCCCCAGATGACGTCAGCGGGAGTGCTTGGCCCCGCCCGCCGGGGAGAGCAGAGAGATGAGGAGTCACATGAGCGCCGGGAGACTCTCTGATACAGTAGAAATCAGCATCTTTTATATACAGTACAGGCACAGGGACACATAATGTTATGTACCTGAGGGGATGGCATGCTTATACTGTACTAAACCACTTTAACATTGTGAGCCTAATACTGCTTGTATATCAAGACAGCACTCGCATATCAAGGCAAAATTAAAAAAAAAAATGTTGCTCGTCTTTCAAAACTCTTGTAATTATTATTATTATTATACAGGATTTATATAGCGCCAACAGTTTGCGCAGCGCTTAACAAAATGAAGGCAGACATTACAGTTACAATACAATTTAGAACAAAAGGAATCAGAGGGCCCTGCTCATTAGAGCTTACAATCTAAAAGGCAGGGTCAATTGATACAAAAGGCAATAGCTGTGGGGGATGAGCTGATGGAGCAAGTGAAACAGTGTTATTAGTTAGTAGCCGGGTAGGCTTCTTTAAAGAGAAGAGTTTTTAGGGATCCTATAAAGATGGATAGATTAGGGGACAGTCGGACAGATTGGGGTAGAGAGTTCCAAAGAATGGGAGAAGCTCTGGAGAAATCCTGGAGGCGAGCATGGGAAGAGGTGACAAGGTAGCTAGAGAGCAGGAGGTTTTGGGAGGACCGAAGAGAGCGGCTTGTACCGAAGAGAGCGGCTTGTTTGATATTTTGAGATCAGGTTAGTGATGTAGCTGGGGGCAGAGTTGTGGATGGGTTTGTAAACTATTGTTAGCACTTTGAATTTTATTTGTGGAAGCCAGTGAAGGGATTGGCAGAGAGGGGTGGAGGACACTAAACGATTGGTAAAGGTGGATAAGTCTTGCAGCAGCATTCATTATGGATTGAAGGGGGGGATAATCTATGTAAGGGTAATCCAATGAGGAGGGAGTTGCAGTAGTCGAGGTGAGAGATAACCAGGGCGTGAATTAAAAGCTTGGTGGTGTCATTGGTTAAAAAGGGCTGTATTCTAGCGATGTTGCGGAGGGTAAGGCGGCATGATTTGGACAGGGATTGGATGTGAGCCTGAAAGGACAGTGCAGAGTCCAGGGTTACCCCTAGCACCCTGGCATGTGTGGAAGGACTGATAGTTGTTCCATTGATCTTGACAGAGAATTCCGGGGAAGGGGCATGTGGAGGAGGAAATATTATGAGCTCGGTTTTAGATAGATTCAGTTTGAGGAAGTGGTGAGACATCCAGGCTGATATATCTGTTAGTAGATCAGTGATGAGGGAGGAGACTGATGGGGTGAGCTGAGGGGTAGAGAGGTAGATTTGGGTGTCATCAGCATAGAAATGGTAGTGGAAGCCATGGGAGGCTATTAGCTGACCCAGGGAGGAGGTATAGATAGAGAATAGTAGCGGTCCAAGGACAGAACCTTGGGGGACCCCAACAGTAAGAGGAGTTGCAGGGGAATAAGTGGAATTGTAAGTGACACTGAAGGCGCGGTGAGATAGGTAAGATTCGAACCAATGGAGAGCACAGTCACGGAGACCGAGCAAACTGAGTTTTTTGAGAAGGAGGGGGTGGTCAACAGTATCAAAGGCAGCAGAGAGGTTCAAGAGTCAGAGCATTGAGTAGTGACCATTGGTTTTAGCTGTTAGTAAGTCATTTGTAATTTTTAGGAGAGAAGTTTCTGTGGAGTGTTGCCAGCGAAATCCAGACTGAAGGGGATCAAGGAGGTTATTCTCAATGAGGTGCTTGCTCCGGCGGTTGTAGACTAAATGTTCAAGGAGTTTGGAAGCAAAAGGGAGTAAGGAGATGGGTCTTAAGTTATTAAGATTGGTGGGGTCTAGTGAGGCTTTCTTTGGTATGGGAGTTACTAGCGCATGTTTTAGAGAGTTGGGGAAGATGCCAGTGGAGAGGGAGAGGTTGAAGATATGAGTTAAAGAGTGTAGGATAGAGTCAGAGGGTGACCGTAATATTTGAGAAGGAACAGGGTCCAGGGGGCAGGAAGTTAGGTGGGCATTAGAAAAAATTTTAGTGGCTTCCTCTATAGTAGTTGGGTTAAACAAGGGAAGTATTGATTGAGCAGGAGGACAAGGTGTGTAAGGTGAGGGAGATATCTGTAGTGTAAAGATCTCTTCACGAATTGTATCAATCTTATTTTTGAAGTGATCGGTAATCTCTTGGGCAGTGAGTGAAGTAATGGAGGACAAAGTAGAGCGTTGAAGGTAGAAAAGAGTTGACGGGGACTGTGTGAGAGGGTGTTAATGAGAGTGATTAAGTACGTCTGTTTGGCAGTGTGGAGGCAGGAACTGTATATTTGGAGGGCAGATTTATATTGGCTGAAATCTTGCTGTGTCTTAGTCTTATGCCACAGACGCTCAAGAGCACGACTACGTTTTTTGAAGCTTCTGGTATTGTCTGTCTGCCAGGGTTGTAGCGGTCGGGGCCTGATTCTTTGTGTAGTGAGGGGGGCCAAAGCATCCAGGGTAGATGACAGTGAACTGTTATAGACAGAAGTGGCCATGTTCGGGGCAGGAAAGGGATGAGATTGTGTTGAAGAGACAATCTGTAGCAGAAAAAAGAAGTGAAGGGTTAAGATGGCGAAGGTTTCTACGGGTAATTGATCGGTATTTGGAAGGTAAGGAGGAGGACAAGGAGAGACTGAAACTAATGAGGTGGTGATCAGAGAGAGGGAATCGAATGTTGGAGAGGTTGCGAGGAATGCATAGGTAGGAGAACATGAGGTCAAGGCTGTTGCCATTAGAGTGCCATTAGAGTAAACCAGGTTAATCGCAAAACCAAGGTATTACTGTATATGAAGAAATCCTTGGGCTGGTAACAACAGCAGCTGGGCTAAAAGCAAAGACGAAATGGTGATGCTGTAGCACCTTTCTCCTGCGCTCAGAGACAGGGCCCCCTGTCCAATTTATTTCACGGAACTCACACTTGGCTTCCCAAATGGCTCCCAAATGGCCTTGCTGCTCTATAAGACTGGGGTAGTCTGAAGAAACTAAAATCGAAAAACAAACACTGACCTAGCGCATTATCCTCAATAATAGGCTTTATTAATTAAAGTATGTATACTCACAAACAAATGTTAAAAAACAGCATATCCAATCCAAACATCCGCAACAATCTGTGTCTCTAACCACTGTCCTCAATAGATGATGGCTGACGCGTTTCGAGGCATAGCCCCTTCTTCAGAGCCACTGCGCTAGGCCGGTGCGCCCTTTGTTTGTTTTTTGATTTAAGGGCGTAAAAGCAAAGTTTCATGTGTTGCATGCTTGTCAGGGAGGAATAGAGATCTCTGCAGCAAGGACCTGAACAACAGACGACCCAGCAGGAGACTGAATACAAAGAAATACATTTTGGGAGAGTTGCTCTTTAACAATTATTGTAAGCATGAGATCAAACCTACAATTTTTGCTAAGCAGGCCTTCTCCATGCTTTGACAGCTACAGACATCTTATCCATCCGCCAACTCCAAGGAAAGTGAAAACAAAGAACATATAATGCTACGGGCACTGTTTAAATATTTTATAATAAAACATTTATAAGAAGCCCTTTATGTTTTCTAGAAAAGCTGATGTCCTTCAGGCCAATGTGTATTCTAATCCCCTTTCATTTAACAAAGTTAACAGGGATGATTCCAAGTAAAACTTAGAGCTGCACTCCAGGCAGATTTAAAAGAGACAAATTATTTCAGCTTTGTATTTTAAACATATATCAAATATTTTTAAATGCAAATAGAGTAAGTGTCTGAATATGTGCTGGTATTAGTCTCTTGGCCCTGAACAGCAAAGCTTTGACCGGAAGAGGCAGAAGCAATACAAGGGGTTGTGCTGCAATGCTCCCATACTAACAGGGGACCTTCTGACAGTAGAAGAGAGCAGAGTGACAAAGATGAGCTGATTATTCTGCTGCTTCTTCTTCACTGTCCAGTCACAGCCTGATGGAGGAACAAGACATATAAGTTTTACCTAAAGCTCAAGTCTCCCCTCAAAAAATTAAAAGTCAGCAGCTACAAATACTGTAGCTGCTAACTTTTACTATAAGGACACTTCCCTGTCCAGAAATCCAGCGCTGTCCTCACCCCAGCCAATTCTTCAATGGGCTTTGGGTTCAGGTGCCAGCATCTTAAAGTGAATGTAAATCCTCACATATACCCAGTGAGGTGAACAGCCTCAGATGATACACAGAGATGAAAAAAATCTCCCTACTTAAGTTTTATTTGTATATCTGCTGTCTTCAGCTTTCTACACTGCTTAGAAAGTGAACATCGTGTTAGAATTTTTTCTTCCTGTTCCAGCACTCTCCTGTGCTGGAGAATTTATCAGAAGTTATCATGCTGATAACGGAGGAGTGGAGCAGCAGAAAGACATGGGATTTAGGGCTTTGGAGAGAGATAAGGAAACACTACATATATGTGCCCAGGTCAAATTTCATGAATCGGATATACATCCACTTTAAGTGAGGGAAACCAGCAGTGAAGCCTTGTGGTTTCACAACTGGCTTCCCACTGCGCATGCAGAAGGCTGTAGGGGAAGGGGGGAGTGGGCCGAAACCGGGTACTCAATCCTCCCCCCCAAAAAGTGCAAATTGTTAAAGAACAGGGGGGAGGAGGCAAACAAACAGAACTTCCCCTTTTGAGCGAAGATCGGCTTTAACTAGCAGAGTAATTAAGGTCTTCTGCCCAGGAAGACTAAAGCCTCGTACACATGCAACGATTATCGGCCGACCGATCGGCCGACTTTTGTCCAGTATTGTTGTGTTGGTTGGAATGTTCTCTAGACTGCACACACATTTTCTCGGCCAACAAAAATCAACTTCAGAAGTGATGTCATGTGATGGTTTATTTTCCGTGTGTTTTTTCTTCTCTGAGCATGCCCAGTCTTGCTCATCAGATTTTTGTCTGCCGAAATCTGTAATGACTGACGGAAAATCAGCCGTTGTGGTGAAGGCCAATAAAAATTGTATAGCCTGCACACCAGATTTTATTCGGCCGAAAAGTCGGAGTCGGTTGTAGAAAGCATCATACTAACAAGCCGAAAATCGGCCGATCGGACGTTGGCCGAAAATTCACGGCTAACTATCGATGCGTGTGTACGAGGCATAAGCTGTACTGTGTGGCAGAGCTCTGAAAATCTCAGGACCGGATGCACAGAAATATAAACTTTTTGGCAGGTAATCCAGCTTACATATATGAATTTCCTCCCTGCATATAGCCTTTTGTCTGGAGTTCCACTTTACCTTAGAAATGAGCAATGAGCAAATATCAGTTCCTCTCTGCCACTTCTCCTGAAAAAAGAAAAAAACAACGAAACCATATCTCATGGTTAATAATGCCTATTGTGTTAACCTTCATTAATGACCCGAAGCTTCTACCTACACCCATTGACCATCTCGGATGTAATGATCACGGTAGCTCAAATCACTTGCCATCTATCAACTTGCTAAATATAGAGTTTTTCATACAATGCCCTTGTAATGTTCATTCAAGGATACCTTCTGTTGTGATCAATATTTCACAAATGTACACAGAGCCATTACACCTAGAAGAGCAGCTCTGCCCTAGATTTCAATGAATTACCCTGAATGATTCTGCTTACATATACTGGTAAAGTTCTGTCAAATGTTCGAATAGGCTAAATAGATCTGACGACTTTCCTGGAAGGATTTGCAGACATGGAGAGGAACATGGAAATTGATACACACTCCATGAATTAAAGATTCCCCTGGTGTATGGAAAAGAGCTGTATCTGCAGACCTTCCAAGCTGAGAGTGCCTTGCTATGCTATTAATGGAAGAGACGCCTAATGGCTGCCAGTGTGCTGGAAGCATTTGCAAGCATCTCAGGATACAGCTTGCCCTGGCAAGCTCATAAACTACCTTCAGACAAAATGCATACATGGGAAATGGATACCCACAATGTTTTATCTATAATGGAATACAATCTGCACAAAGAGGGGAGATTTTTGCACATAATAAAGACAGAGTGCATATCACCACGTGCAGGCCTGAAAACACACATTTACTATTGTGCAATCTTTAAAATGTTACCCAGTCAAACAAGTGTTCTAGTCTTGGACAAAGTGAAAAAAGGTAGAGCCCCGGTCAGGTTTTTATTGCTGTCTACGCACTCTATTTCTCCTGGAGACCACTGTCACAGTTAAAGAATATTAGAGGGAATTTAAAAGTGTCATGGTTGTTACCTAAACAGGAGTACAGGGAATATATAGATATTTTTTTTTTAGCTCCAATAAAGTTTTATTAAAAGTTTTATTTTGTTTTGAGAAATTTAAAATTGGTTGGTGTATATATATATATATATATATATATATATATACCCTTAAATAAACCAATCTAATTCACAATTTTTAAGGATTTTGTTCACAGTTATACAGGGTGGAACGGGGTGGATAACTATGGTTTATAACTAGGGTTGAGCGAGCACGGACTGTATTATTCGTGTTCGTACCGAATAATTGGATTTTTGTTACCCGAACACGGACACGAACACTTTACTGTATATTCGGGTAAAAATCCGTGTTCGGTCGTTTTATTTCCGGGTTTTGCATGCTTTGGCGCGCTTTTCATGGCGGGCTTTCAACAGCCAATCAACAAGCGTTTAACTGGTGTGCCTAAGCCATCCCAGCCATGCCTGCAAATCTATCAGTAGCTGTGATTGGCCGTCTGAAGCATGTGACCAAGTCTTTATAAGTTCGAGGCAGCGCCGTAGCGGCGTCATTCTGCTGCTTAGATCAGGGAGAGAGCACACATCAACGTGCTGGCTGCTGATTAGGGACAGACAGGCAGGAAAAAAACATTTGTGTCCGGATAGAATTGAGGGACAGGTCGGAGTGTTTTAGGCAGGGCGAGTTGTAGGCATTTTAGGGATAGAGTCTGCTGATTTTTAGGGAAAGTGTGTTCTACAAACTACAATCGATATTGCTGTGTGGGGTGGGGTCTGCACTTAGTCCCGATCTACGATCTCTTATCAATCCTGTTAGGGATAGAGTCTGCTGATTTTTAGGGAAAGTGTGTTCTACAAACTACAATCGATATTGCTGTGTGGGGTGGGGTCTGCACTCAGTCCCGATCTACGATCTCTTATCAATCCTGTTAGGAATAGAGTCTGCTGATTTTTAGGGAAAGTGTGTTCTACAAACTACAATCGATATTGCTGTGTGGTGTGGGATAGGAGATAGGCAGGTGTCAGTGATCCACATCCATTTTGCTGTGTGTGGGCTGCAGTGAACACAATCTTTTTGGGGTGCAGTGAACACAATCTTTTTGGGGTACAGTGAACACAATCTTTTTGGGGTGCAGTGAACACAATCTTTGTGGGGTGCAGTGAACACAATCTTGGTGCAGTGAACACAATCTTTTTGGGGTGCAGTGAACGAAATCCTTTTGGGGTGCAGTGAACACAATCTTTGTGGGGTGCAGTGAACACAATCTTTTTGGGGTGCAGTGAACAAAATCCTTTTGGGGTGCAGTGAACACAATCTTTGTGGGGTGCAGTGAACACAATCTTTTTGGGGTGCAGTGAACAAAATCCTTTTGGGGTGCAGTGAACACAATCTTTGTGGGGTGCAGTGAACAAAATCCTTTTGGGGTGCAGTGAACACAATCTTTGTGGGGTGCAGTGAACACAATCTTTGTGGGGTGCAGTGAACACAATCTTTTTGGGGTACAGTGAACACAATCTTTGTGGGGTGCAGTGAACACAATCATTTTGGGGTGCAGTGAACAAAATCCTTTTGGGGTGCAGTGAACACAATCTTTGTGGGGTGCAGTGAACACAATCTTTTTGGGGTGCAGTGAACAAAATCCTTTTGGGGTGCAGTGAACACAATCTTTGTGGGGTGCAGTGAGCACAATCTTTGTGGGGTGCAGTGAACAAAATCCTTTTGGGGTGCAGTGAACACAATCTTTGTGGGGTGCAGTGAACACAATCCTTTTGGGGTGCAGTGAACACAATCTTTGTGTGGTGCAGTGAACACAATCTTTTTGGGGTACAGTGAACACAATCTTTTTGGGGTGCAGTGAACACAATCTTTGTGGGGTACAGTGAACACAATCTCATACTTCTGAAGATTTGAGGGTGCTGCCTGTTCCATACTCCTACTCCTCATCCATCCTTTTAGGGGTAAAAACAATAGTAATTGGGGCCTAGTGTGGTTGTGTACGTGTGAGATACATACACTTTTTTGGATCATATTTCCTACTCCGCTATTCAATAAAAACCTTTGGGGATCAATTAAATTGCGGGATAGTCTGTGTCGGTACGTGTGAGATCAACCTTTCCAAGTTTTTGGGGTTCATCTCATACTTCTGAAGATTTGAGGGTGCTGCCTGTTCCATACTCCTACTCCTCATCCATCCTTTTAGGGGTACAAACAATAGTAATTGGGGCCTAGTGTGGTTGTGTACGTGTGAGATACATACACTTTTTTTGATCATATTTCCTATTCTGCTATTCAATAAAAACCTTTGGGGATCAATTAAATTGCGGGATAGTCTGTGTCGGTACGTGTGAGATCCACCTTTCCAAGTTTTAGGGGTTCATCTCATACTTCTGAAGATTTGAGGGTGCTGCCTGTTCCATACTCCTCCTACTCCTCATCCATCCTTTTAGGGGTACAAACAATAGTAATTGGGGCCTAGTGTGGTTGTGTACGTGTGAGATACATACACTTATTTTGATCATATTTCCTATTCCGCTATTCAATAAAAACCTTTGGGGATCAATTAAATTGCGGGATAGTCTGTGTTGGTACGTGTGAGATCCACCTTTCCAAGTTTTTGAGGTTCATCTCATACTTCTGAAGATTTGAGGGTGCTGCCTGTTCCATACTCCTACTCCTCATCCAACCTTTTAGGGGTACAAACAATAGTAATTGGGGCCTAGTGTGGTTGTGTACGTGTGAGATACATACACTTATTTTGATCATATTTCCTATTCCGCTATTCAATAAAAACCTTTGGGGATCAATTAAATTGCGGGATAGTCTGTGTTGGTACGTGTGAGATCCACCTTTCCAAGTTTTTGAGGTTCATCTCATACTTCTGAAGATTTGAGGGTGCTGCCTGTTCCATACTCCTACTCCTCATCCATCCTTTTAGGGGTACAAACAATAGTAATTGGGGCCTAGTGTGGTTGTGTACGTGTGAGATACATACACTTTTTTTGATCATATTTCCTATTCCGCTATTCAATAAAAACCTTTGGGGATCAATTAAATTGCGGGATAGTCTGTGTCGGTACGTGTGAGATCAACCTTTGCAAGTTTTTGAGGTTCATCTCATACTTCTGAAGATTTGAGGGTGCTGCCTGTTCCATACTCCTCCTACTCCTCATCCATCCTTTTAGGGGTACAAACAATAGTAATTGGGGCCTAGTGTGGTTGTGTACGTGTGAGATACATACACTTTTTTGGATCATATTTCCTATTCCGCTATTCAATAAAAACCTTTGGGGATCAATTAAATTGCGGGATAGTCTGTGTCGGTACGTGTGAGATCAACCTTTGCAAGTTTTTGAGGTTCATCTCATACTTCTGAAGATTTGAGGGTGCTGCCTGTTCCATACTCCTACTCCTCATCTATCCTTTTAGGGGTACAAACAATAGTAATTGGGGCCTAGTGTGGTTTTGTACGTGTGAGATACATACACTTTTTTTGATCATATTTCCTATTCCGCTATTCAATAAAAACCTTTGGGGATCAATTAAATTGCGGGATAGTCTGTGTCGGTAAGTGTGAGATCAACCTTTCCAAGTTTTTGAGGTTCATCTCATACTTCTGAAGATTTGAGGGTGCTGCCTGTTCCATACTCCTACTCCTCATCCATCCTTTTAGGGGTACAAACAATAGTAATTGGGGCCTAGTGTGGTTGTGTACGTGTGAGATACATACACTTTTTTTGATCATATTTCCTATTCCGCTATTCAATAAAAACCTTTGGGGATCAATTAAATTGCGGGATAGTCTGTGTCGGTACGTGTGAGATCAACCTTTCCAAGTTTTTGAGGTTCATCTCATACTTCTGAAGATTTGAGGGTGCTGCCTGTTCCATACTCCTACTCCTCATCCATCCTTTTAGGGGTACAAACAATAGTAATTGGGGCCTAGTGTGGTTGTATACGTGTGAGATACATACACTTTTTTTGATCATATTTCCTATTCCGCTATTCAATAAAAACCTTTGGGGATCAATTAAATTGCGGGATAGTCTGTGTCGGTACGTGAGATCAACCTTTCCAAGTTTTTGAGGTTCATCTCATACTTCTGAAGATTTGAGGGTGCTGCCTGTTCCATACTCCTCCTACTCCTCATCCATCCTTTTAGGGGTACAAACAATAGTAATTGGGGACTAGTGTGGTTGTGTACGTGTGAGATACATACACTTTTTTGGATCATATTTCCTATTCCGCTATTCAATAAAAACCTTTGGGGATCAATTAAATTGCGGGATAGTCTGTGTTGGTACGTGTGAGATCCACCTTTCCAAGTTTTTGAGGTTCATCTCATACTTCTGAAGATTTGAGGGTGCTGCCTGTTCCATACTCCTCCTACTCCTCATCCTGCCTTTAGGGGTACAAACAGTAGTAATTGGGGCCTAGTGTGCTTCTGTACGTGTGATATACATACACTTTTTTTTTTTATCATATTTTCTATTCCGCTATTTAATCAAAACCTTTGGGTATAAACAATTAAATTGCGTGATAGTCTGTGTCGGTACGTGTGAGATACACCTTTCCAATTTTTGGGGCGCATCTCATACTGCCGAGGTTTTGAGGGTGCTTCAGTCTGCCTCCTGCCTACTCCTCCTACTCCTCTTCCTCATCCTGCCTTTAGGGTACAAAAAATTGTAATCGGCGGGGCCTAGTCTGTGTTTGTACGTGTGAGATACACCGTATTATAAAATTTTTCCTATTCCGCTATTCAATAGACACCCTTTTGGAGTGTAAAAAATTAAATTACGGCATAGTCTGTATTGGTACGTGTGAGATACACCTTTTAAATTTGTTTGGCGCATCTCCTTTCCCCACCAAGGATTGCAGGGCGCTTCAGTTTGCCTCCTGTTCCCAACTCCTCCTACTCCTCTTCCTCATCCTGCCTTTTGGGTACAAAAAATTGTAATCGGGGCCTAGTCTGTGTTTGTACGTGTGAGATACACCGTATTATAAAATTTTTCCTATTCCGCTATTCAATATACACCCTTTTGGAGTGTAAAAAATTAAATTACGGCATAGTCTGTATCGGTACGTGTGAGATACACCTTTTAAATTAGTTTGGCGCATCTCCTTCCCCCGCCAAGGATTGCAGGGCGCTTCAGTTTGCCTCCTGTTCCCAACTCCTCCTACTCCTCTTCCTCATCCTCCCTTTAGGGTAGAAAAAAATTTAATCGTGCCTAGTCTGTGTTTGTACGTGTGAGATACACAGTTTTTTATCCTATTCCGCTATTCAATATACACCCTTTTGGTGTAAAAAACATTAAATTGCGGCATCGTTTGCGATACTGTTGTTGTTTTGTTCCGCTATTCAATAAACACCTTTCTAGGGCAAGATCTTAAATTACAGAAATATGAGGAGACCGTCAAATAAGGGCCGTGGCCTGGGTCGTGGTGCTGCTGGTAGAGCTCCTATTGCAAGGAGAGGATGTGGTCGATCTGTGCCAGCTACACGCACAAGTGAAACACCTTCCTCAAGTGTGAGTAGGCGACAGAACCTGCATCAGTATTTGGTAGGGCATCATACGCCTCTAGAAGTGATGAGGCCAGAACACAGAGAGGTGATAGTAGATTGGTTTGCTGCTGACAGTGCCTCCAGTTCCTTCACATTGTCTCCCACCCAGTCTACTGCAGAAAGGTCAGAGTTGGCACCTGCAGCCGATGTCCAACCGTCTTTCACCTCACCCCCTTGCAAATCAGGCAAGCAGTCTGAGCCCCAAGCCATACAGCAGTCTCTTCTTCTTTTTGATGACTCTGTCAGCAGGGTTTCCCAGGGCCATCCACCTAGCCCTGCCCCAGAAGTGGAAGAGATTGAGTGCAGCGATGCCCAACCACTTATTTCTCAAGATGAGTACATGCAAGGACCATCGCAGGCACGTCTCCGATGATGACGAAACGCAGGTGCCAACTGCTGCGGCGTTCAGCATTGTGGAGACCGACAAGGAGGGCAGGGGTGAAGACTGGGTGGAAGATGATGTGGAGGACGATGAGGTCCTCGACCCCACATGGAATGAACGTCATGCAGGTGACCTGAGTAGTTTGGAGGAAGAGGCGGTGGTCGCACAGAGCCACCAGCACAGCAGAAGAGGGAGCAGGGTGCAGAAGCGGAGCGGCCGTGCCCTAGACACTACGCCTGCTACTGCCCAACGCAGCAAGGGAACGAGCGCACCAAAGTCAGCTCAAAGGAGTTCTCTAGCGTGGAAGTTCTTTAGAAAATGTGCTTTAAGATAATAAAGATCGATATATGCATTTAGTATAGTCCCCCCCCAGCCCAAGGGAGGGATATTATTAATGTATTAAAACATTTTTTTTTTTTGTATGTTGAAAATCTTTAATAAAGAAAATTAAAAAAAAAAAAGAAAATGTGCTGATGACAGGACACGAGTGGTTTGCACCCTGTGCAATCAGAGCCTGAAGCGAGGCATAAACCTTCTCAACCTGAGCACAACCTGCATGATCAAGCATCTAAGTGCAAAGCACGAGCTGCAGTGGAGTACACACCTTCAAAACCAAGAAACGTCTCTGGCTCATCCTGCTTCCTCTTCTGCTGCAGTCTCGGCCGCTCCAGCCACATCTGTAGTGATACCGGCACCTGCCACCCCGCAAACAGACGATCTGTCAGCAACACCACCACCTGGGTCACCAACAACCATCTCCACAATGTCCCGTGGAAGCATTCAGCTTTCCATCTCCCAAACACTTGAGAGGAAGAGGAAGTACCCCCCTACCCACCCGCGATCCCTGGCCCTGAATGCCAGCATTTCAAAATTCTTGGCCTTTGAAATGCTGTCATTCCGTCTGGTGGAGACGCACAGTTTTAAAAACCTTATGTCGGTGGCTGTCCCACAGTACGTCGTGCCCAGCCGCCACTACTTTTCCAGGCAAGCCATCCCTTCCCTGCACAACCAAGTGGGGGAAAAAATCAGGTGTGCACTGCGCAACGCCATCTGGGCCAAGGTCCACCTAACTACCGATACGTGGACCAGTAAGCACGGTCAGGGGCGTTATATCTCCCTAACGGCACACTGGGTAAATGCAGTGGCGGATGGGCCTGAGGCGGATAGCAATTTGGCGCATGTCCTTCCACCACCGAGGATTGCAGGGCGCTTCAGTTTGCCTCCTGTTCCTAACTCCTCCTACTCCGCTTCCTCATCCTCTACCGCCTCCTCATCCAGACAGCGTAACACCTTCACCACCAACTTCAGCACGGCCAGGGGTAAACGACAGCAGGCAGTTTTACAACTTGCCTGTTTGGGGGACAAACCACACACCGCGCAGGAGTTGTGGAGGAGCATGGAACAGCAGACAAATGAGTGGTTGCTGCCAGCGAGCCTCAAGCCCGGCCTGGTGGTGTGCGATAACGGGCGAAATCTCATAGCAGCTCTGGGCCTAGCCGGTTTGACGCACATCCCTTGCCTGGCGCATGTGCTGAATTTGGTGGTGCAGAGGTTCCTTAAAAACTACCCCGATATGTCAGAGCTGCTGCAGAAAGTGCGGGCCGTCTGTGCGCACTTTCGGCGTTCTCACCCTGCTGCTGCTCGCCTGTCAGCGCTGCAGCGTAACTTCGGCCTTCCCGCTCACCGCCTCATATGTGACGTGCCCACAAGGTGGAACTCCACCTTGCACATGCTGCAAAGACTTTGCGAGCAGCAGCAGGCCATAGTGGAGTTTCAGCTGCAGCACGCACGCGTGAGTCGCTCTGCGGAACAGCACCACTTCACCACCAATAACTGGGCCTCCATGCGAGACCTGTGTGCCTTGTTGCGCTGTTTTGAGTACTCCACCAACATGGCCAGTGGCGATGACGCCGTTCTCAGCTTAACTATCCCACTTCTATGCCTCCTTGAAAAAACAATTCGGGCGATGATGGAAGAGCATGTGGCACAGAATGAGGAGGAGGAGGAGGAGGAGGATGAAGAGGTAACATTTCCAAGGCTTTCAGGGCAGTCATTCGCAAGGGGCTCCGAGGGTGGGTTCCTGCACACACAAACGCCAGGGACACAATTGTCCAGCAGGGGCACAGTTCTGGAGGATGAGGAGGATGAGGAGGAGGAGGAGCTGGAGGAGGAGATGGAACCATGTTCACAGCAGGGTGGCACCCAGGCCAGCTCATGGCCATCACTGGTGCGTGGCTGGGGGGATACAGAGGACACAGATGATACACCTCCCACAGAGGACAGCCTTTCGTTGCCTCTGGGCAGCCTGGCACACATGAGCAATTACATGCTGCAGTGTCTCCACAACGACCGCCGAGTTGCCCACATTCTAACTTGTGCTGATTACTGGGTGGCAACGCTGCTGGATCCCCATTACAAGGACAACGTACCGTCCTTAATTCACTCACTGGAGCGCGATCGCAAGATGCGCGAGTACAAGCGCACGCTGGTAGACGCGATGCTGCTGGCATTCCCATCTGACAGCGGGGCCACAGTGGAAGCACAAGGCAGAGGAGGAGGAGGTCGCCAACGCAACCAGGGCACCGCCAGCACCTCAGAAGGCAGGGTTAGCATGGCCGAAATGTGGAAAAGCTTTGTCAGCACGCCACAACAAACAGCAGCACCAGCAGCTCAGATGGAACGTCTTAGCAGGAGGCAGCATTTTACCAACATGGTGGAGCAGTATGTGTGCACACGCCTACATGTAGTGAATGAGGGGTCTGCCCCCTTCAACTTCTGGGTCTCCAAATTGGGCACATGGCCTGAGCTTGCCCTTTACGCCTTGGAGGTGCTGGCGTGCCCTGCAGCCAGTGTATTATCTGAACGGGTATTTAGCACGGCTGGGGGCGTTATAACAGACAAGCGCAGCCGCCTGTCCAGAGACAATGTGGACAAGCTCACGTTCATTAAAATGAACCAGGCATGGATCCCACGGGACTTTTCCGTACCTTGTGCAGAATAGCAATGGATACCGACCTTACCCACCCATTGTTCCATTTTTGCTCTTTCTCACTCTTTTGGGGTGTACCCTCATTTAAAATTTGTGAAAAGAAGCAGTGTTGGCTACCTCATCCTCCTCAGGGCCAGATTAATGTAGGGGCTATTGGAGCTGCAGCTCCAGGCCCCTACCTTTTATATAGACCCCGGGTTGGCCATATTCACTGTAACCGCTCTTCTGTCACTTGTAAACACAGAAGTCTGGCTTCTATGCTCGCTTCCCCAGGCAGAACCCTCAGAACCTCCCCACACAGCGCGAAGGCCGGACAAGGAGGGACAGTTGCCGATGCATGGATGTGTTTATGGGCTTCAGAGACAGCATCCCATGTTGAATTAGGCATGCATGGCTGCACCCTTCCTCCTCTGGGTGCATGCCAAGGCACGGCCCTTAAGGCCCTTCAAAATCCTCAGCACCAAGCCCATGATGCTCTTAATCCGGCCCTGGTCCTCCTCCACCGCCGCTTCCACCTACACCGCCCATAGGTGTGCGCAGCCTATTGCATTAGGGTGTGCACCCCAAAGTTTAAATACACATGCATGTGTTTGCCTACATGTACATGGCCCCGATACATTACTCTCCCTGCTGGCAAAGAGAAATAGAGCAGAGCAGGTCCGAGGGAGATCTTTCCCATTTCCTCACTGGCAAACAGAGTGATAATGCTATGTGCCCTAGGTGATTAGGGGGTGCCCAGGCACACCCGGCACACCCTGTGCGCACGCCTATGACACCGCCACATCCACCACCACCTCAACCTCCCTCCTACTCCATATGGGCCTCGTCCTTCAGAGATGAAGAACATTGTTTTATTTTTCTGTTTTTTTTTGTTGTTTTAAGTTATTTCCCTATCCACATTTGTTTGCAGAGCACTTGCCATGCTCTTAATTACGTTTTGCTGCCATTTGCAGCACTCTAGCCCTTTCCTTTGGTGTTTTAGAGCCATTTTAGTGCCTGAAAGTTCGGGTCCCCATTGACTTCAATGGAGTTCGGTGTCCGGGAAAAGTTCGGCGAAAGTCCGGGACACGGACCCGGACTTTTTTTTAAAGTTCGGCCAAACCCGTCGAACACGGACATCCAGGTGTCCGCTCAACTCTACTTATAACCTGATATACACCCCTAAATTTAAACACCAACACAGGGGAGATTAAGGGAAGAATGGAGGGAGGGAGGGAAGAAAAAATAAAAGAAAAAAAATATTTATTTTTGTGGATTTGGGTGAAGGTTTTAAAATTAGCTGGTATGTATATATACCCCTAATAAACAATTTTTTTTAAGTGTATAATTCACAATATGTAAGGTGTTTTTTTCTCTCTCACAATTACACAGGGTGAAATGGAGTAGATAACTATGTTTTCTAACCTGATATACACCCCTTAAATTAACACAGAGAAAGTATTATTATTGGTATTCCTTTTTTTTTTTTTTCCCAGGGTGTTGTAATTCGTTGGTGTGTATGTGTATGTATATATTATATATATGTAGGGGTTGGATGGAGTGGAGGGAATGAGGGGTAGGGAAGGAAAAAGAAAGGGAAAATTTGCTGGTGACACCAAAATTTAATGGTTTTATGTATATTGATGTTTTTTGTTTTGTAATGTTACATCTTCAATTGTTATGTATGTAAAGAAATTTAACAAAAACATTTATAAAAATAAAAAAATAAAGAAAAACAGAACAAAACATCACAGAACAATACAAGTTCCAGAGTATGTACAACACATACACATAGAAAGAATACAATGAGTCAAATTACCTTCACATATACCACATCTTCCAACTAATAGGCCATAGTCTCTACAACACTATCTAATTCCATCCTAGGCACACAAAATCAGCCTTGACATCAGCATTATCAACAAACATCAAATTAATAGGCGGCCCAGAATTAAATCTACAGGAAAGAGTCCTGGGGCATCAAGCCACAGGGACCACAATTTATTAAATTTGCCTGGGCAACCTCTATGCTGGAAGATATATTTCTCCAGTCGCAGCGTATCTCTCATTTGTGCAATCCACTCCCTCAGTAAGGGTGGTTCAGCATCTTTCCAGTGTCTGACTATTACCTTACGGGCCTGGAATAGAGCTCTACCTATGGCTTGTTTGGGAATGTCTTCGATGGGAAGATAGTCTAAAATGCTCAAAATGCAGGGTTTAGGATCCACCTGAATAGTTATCTGAAATACCTTATTTATGGTGTTAAACACTCCAGTCCAATAGGTGTGTAACTTTGGACATCTCCATAGAAGGAGCATTAAATCACCACTGGTCTCTAGAGCATCTAGTGCATGTCCTCCCCCATTTTAAATAGCCTTGCTGGTATACGGTGAACCCTTAGTGTGATATAGAGATGAGTGAAGCGCTGTGAAACACTGAGAGAGCATGTTGTTACCACCTGCAAGATCTCCTCCCTCTGCAAATGGACCCACATCCCTTTGCCACCCATCGACGGCCCTGGAGGGGGAACCTTTTAGAAAAATTGTCAACATAAAGTAGCAGAGGGAATATCTTACAATATAGAACTTCAACCCAGTGAAAACTATCAAAAGTGGGATTTCCCCCTACTTTTGAGATGTCCACTTATTTCCTGATGTGTCTTTGGGGATAGAAGATGCTGGGATTTTCTTTTCTATTAATGCAATAGCTAAATATAAAGGCAAAAGCAACAGAAAAAACATTTCAAAGTTAATGGCGCAAATGGGCAACTCTGCGTTTTTAAGATGGAGGACACATGTAGATGTGAAGGCTGATTTATTAATATTATACTGATTTAACATTCTTTTTCTTATACAGGGTCTGTTTGCGGAGCACTTTACCAAATAAAGGGAGCCTGTATAGCTATGATGAAATTCAATACAAGAGGGTTAGTAAGGTCCTGCTTGTAAATAAAGGAGATGAGAATGTTCATACATCACCAGTCTGGGCAACCATATAAAATCTCACATTAATCTCCATCATTCCTCTCTCACAACCCATAAAGCAATGCTACCCAAAACAGCAAAAGACCATTTGAACCCACAAAATTTCTACCCCATTTCCCTGCTCAACATTGACATCAAGTTGCTAGCTAAAGTACTGGCCACCAAGCTAAATTTCTTCCTAACTTCTCCAATTCATAAAGACCAAGTGGAATTTGTCCCAAATAGACAAGCCCCTGACAATACATGTAGGGTAATCTATTTAATACACCTCCTCCACCATAACAAATTGCAAGGGATTCTTTTGTCAATCGACATACATAAAGCTTTCAACACTATCTCTTGGGACTTAGTCCATTATATATTGCAAAAATAGGGATTTGACCACTGTTTTTTATCCAAGTTCAAATCCCTCTATTGCAGTCCATCAGCTAGTGTTTAATATTTAACCACTTGCCGACCGCCGCAAGTAGATTTACTGCGGCGGTCAGCCCCTCACAGGCAATGTGACGTAAATAAACGTCACTAGCCTGTGAGGCTCTGGGGAGCGAGCGTGCGCCCCCGGCGGCACGCTCCCGCTCCCGCGTGGTCACGGACCCCCCCGCGCGTGTGACCGGCGGACCCGATGTCCGCCGCTCACTCTGCGATCGGCAGGGGAGAGGGAGAAAGTCAGGCAGCTTGTGTAAACAAGCTGCCTGTCATTCTCCCCTGTGTAGAAACAACGATCATACGGTTCTACTATGTAGGACCGTTGATCAGTGTAACTATAGCTCAACAGATTAGAATCATGCCCCTAGGGACACACACAGCCCCTCCCTCTCAAATAAAGTTAACCCCTTCACTGCCAGTGTATTTTTACAGTAACAGTGCATATATATAGCACTGATTACTCTAGAAATGTCACTGGTAACCCCAAAAGTGGGTCCGATCTGTTCGCCGCAATGTCGACAGTAAGCGTTAAAAAAAAACACCAAAAATGACAATAATCTTTCCCTTTGTTAGTAAACGCAATAACTTTTGCGCAAACCAATCAAAATACGCTTTTGCGATTTTTTTTACCAAACATAGGTAGCATAAAACAAATTGGCCGAAAATGTTAAAAAATGTTTACTTTTTTTTGGGGGGAATTTCATATAAAAAAATGTGAAAAATATTGTTATTTTTGCAAAATTGACGCTCTTTTTTTGTTTATAGCGCGTGATCAAAAAATCGCACAGGTGATCAAATACCACCAAAAGAAAGCTCTGTTTGTGGGAAAAAAAGGACGTCAAATTCCTTTAGGTACAGCGTCGCACGACCGCGCAATTGTCCGTTAAAGTCACGCAGTGCCGAATAGCAAAATACCCCCTGGTCAGGAAGGGGGTAAAATCTTCCGGGGCTTAAGTGGTTAAATAATTTTTCTGCACCTTTCCCCACTGAGAGAGGTATTCACCAGGGCTGCCTTCTCTCCCAAATATTATTTGTCCTTGCTCTAAACACTCTAGCACACCTTATCAGAATAAATCCAGATACCCATTGTTTATCCATTAGCCTCCATAACAATGAAGTCAGTTTATTTGCTGACGATGTACTTCAAATTTACACGACAACAAACTGAAAAACTGGTGGCCCTTAATATCTTCTTATCTAACTCAATGCTTGAAATACTTAAGTTCCCATTCCAATTTACCTGGGATAACAATCAACTGGAATATCTGGGAATTCAGTTGACTCCCTCCCCCCCCCCCCATTATTCTGAATTGTATTCAGCCAATTATGTTCTCACGATCTGAAAATTAAAAATTAAAAAAACATCCTGGACTCTACACTCCATTTCCTGATAGGGGAGGAATAATGCAAATAAAAGTAATATTTTGCCGATATATTTTCTACACACTCCCTGTCCCAGTTCCCTCCTTTGCTAATCAGTCTTTTCAAAATCATAGCATCTCCTTCATTTGACACAATCAAAGAATGCACATTTTTTAGGAAAACCATGTACTTTATACATAGGCGCCAGGGTGGCTTAGCCATTCCAAACTTTTTAAAACACTATTAAGCAGCTAAAGTTTCTCCACTGGTTGTCATGTATGCTGCCAAGGCCGCCCCTCTTATGGATGGAACTAGAATTTGCTTCTTGCACTCCAATAAATATAAAAACACTACCTTGGACCCTCTTTAATTTATGGCCATATAAAATTAGCCCTTTAATGAAGGATACTCTGAGAGTGTGTGATGGTCTCTACCTTTTTGTGGTATAAATTACCTTGCCATTTATATCTTCAATACCAAAATGTATATGAATAACACCACCACACTACTTACTTCGCACTTTATTCTGTATATTAACTGTTCAACTGATGTAACGCTGGTTTAATAATTTTTTTTGTTATGTTGCATATACAGTGTATTATCTTATATTCTTTAAACAAATTTTCATATTGAAATTAAAATATTCACACAAAAAAAGTGTGAATATTCACTTCAATTAGCCAATCACAAAAAAAGAAAACTTTGTTTACTTTTTTCACCTGCATGTTAGATAATTAAAGTAAATCCTCACAAAATGTATTGTGTGAACAATCTCATTTCCTTAAAGTAAAGTAAATCAGCCTCATTGTCTTTGTCTTCATGGGTAGGGCTAGCTTATAGTTACACCAAGGCCTATAAAAATAAGAATTCATTTGATGCAAAGTAACCATCCAGTCAAGTGCAGACGTGGAAACTCAACTGTAGACATCTTGCCACTGGACACTAAAGAAAGAATAAAAGTACAATGGGTGTATACACAAGCATTAGGTGGTCAAGGCTGTAATCTCACAGATCCCACAATGTATAGGGCAGTCATTCTCAACCAGGGTTCTTTCAGAGGTTGCTAGGGGTTCCATGAGCCGTGGCTAACTTCCCATTCATATTCATGGTGCTTGTATAGATCCAGGGCAAATGCAACTTGGAAGAGTCAGCTGTGTGACACCAATGATCTTTTTATCTATCTTTACGTATTGCATTCTGACCACCACTCTAAGGGGGGGGGGGGGGTAGGGCAAAGGGTCTTTCTTTCCAATGGCCACAAATATAAGGTACATTGTTCCCACTAAACCCAAGACATGAAAACGTGAAACGTGAAAATAATTTAAATTGGTCCTCTGTGAAAAAAGGATGAGAAAGACTGGAGATTGCTCTTTAAGTTGGCAATACAAAGAGGTGTCTCCCAGGTTCCACTTTTACATAAATGTACAGCTCTAATTCTATTTACCAGGCATTATGGAGGTCATTCATTTGGCAAACTTGGAGCTGCCCATCAGCTTCCAAATATGTTTGAGTGATCAAACAATAAAAATGGTCACGGATATTCAGTCAAAAGGTATTTTTAACTGATTTCCACGGCAATTTTATTTATCTGGTCCCTTTAATCTGGGAAATGATGGAAATCGTGTGTGCCAGATGCCAGTGTTTGAAAGATGACATAAAGATTAAAAACTGGCAGCAAAATTGCCAAGTATATGGCCAACATTAGACAGAGATCACTGTTTTGAACAATAATACTGCCAAATTCTGACCCCTCATTGGCAAAGATGTACTTTAAATGCAATACAAATAGATAGAAACAAATAATTGCAAACAACACATAGTTTCAAAACAAATAACATCTGGAAACAAAAAGTAAGGCATAGGATGAACATCTGTCTCATTCAAATGGACCAATCACGCCACCATTTATGGTAATATAATTTGTGGATGCTGCTGCTATCCCACAAAGAGACCACATGCAGTTATTTGTATGAGCTTGAACGTATTTATAATAATGTTGTAGACATAACAGCAGGTCATAAACGCACTTCAAGAGCACAATTACAGAACTGCCTGAAATAAACAAACTGTTCTTTTGCTGTACGCAAGTTTGAAGACAATCCTCTGCACAGTTCTGCCGGTACGCTTTTTTTTTTTTTTTCAAACAAGAAAACGACTTTAAACTGTTTCCATTTTAGGACAGCAAGAGTCAGAATACACTTGAGAGTTTTTCTTTTTTTTTTTTGTCAGACAGCCTGACTCTGCTTTGATGGTCTGTAGACTTCCATTCACGCTCGCCTTAAAGTATTTTCTGGAGATTCGGGGTAGTGCACAAAAAAAGAAACAAGCTTTTCAGAGCCACAAAGAAGACAAGCTCACTGCAGAAAGAAGGCAACACACACAAATGGTAGAAACAGAGACAGAAGACACTGATGCACACTTGGGTCTTATTTGGCAACAGTAAATCAAACTGGTATATTGTTGAGCATATAAGAAGGTAGACAGCAAGCATACTCTAACAGGAGGAATAATGGTGGAATTGCATTTAGCATTTCTTGGATAATTTGGAATTTCAAAAGGCTTTCCATGCTGAAGTATTCACTGAAATGCAAATACAGAGAATTCACAGCACATCATCCTCTTTAGCTCAGATTCATTGCCCAAGTGCACCTTCTTTAGCTCAGATTCATTGCCCACGTGCACCTCCTTTAGCTCAGATTCATTGCCCATGTGCACCTTCTTTAGCTCAGATTCATTGCCCATGTGCACCTCCTTAAGCTCAGATTCATTGCCCACGTGCACCTTCTTTAGCTCAGATTCATTGCCCATGTGCACCTCCTTTAGCTCAGATTCATTGCCCATGTGCACCTCCTTTAGCTCAGATTCATTGCCCATGTGCACCTCCTTTAGCTCAGATTCATTGCCCAAGTGCACCTCCTGTAGCTCAGATTCATTGCCCACGTGCACCTCCTTTAGCTCAGATTCATTGCCCATGTGCATCTTCTTTAGCTCAGATTCATTGCCCATGTGCACCTTCTTTAGCTCAGATTCATTGCCCATGTGCACCTCCTTTAGCTCAGATTCATTGCCCATGTGCACCTCCTTTAGCTCAGATTCATTGCCCACGTGCACCTTCTTTAACTCAGATTCATTGCCCATGTGCACCTCCTTTAGCTCAGATTCATTGCCCATGTGCACCTCCTTTAGCATAGATTCATTGCCCATGTGCACCTCCTTTAGCCCAGATTCATTGCCCATGTGCACCTCCTTTAGCTCAGATTCATTGCCCATGTGCACCTCCTTTAGCTCAGATTCATTTCCCAAGTGCACCTCCTTTAGCTCAGATTCATTGCCCACGTGCACCTCCTTTAGCTCAGATTCATTGCCCATGTGCACCTTCTTTAGCTCAGATTCATTGCCCATGTGCACCTCCTTTAGCTCAGATTCATTGCCCACGTGCACCTTCTTTAGCTCAGATTCATTGCCCATGTGCACCTCCTTTAGCTCAGATTCATTGCCCATGTGCACCTCCTTTAGCTCAGATTCATTGCCCATGTGCACCTCCTTTAGCTCAGATTCATTGCCCATGTGCACCTCCTTTAGCTCAGATTCATTGCCCATGTGCACCTTCTTTAGCTCAGATTCATTGCCCATGTGCATCTTCTTTAGCTCAGATTTATTGCTCATATGCACCTTCTTTCGTGCAAAGTCACTGCTCAGCTGCACAATTTTACTGACCATGTCTACCACTACAATGATCCCTGCCCACTCAACCATCTGTTCTTCACAGTTCACTCAAAAGACAATTTATATCCCTCATGCACAGAAACACTGTCCTTATAGACCTGGGTCTTCGTGACTTACTGGTAACTAAAGACCTACAATCCAGCAGGTTAAATGGGACAATAGTCTTTCTGCTCAGTTCTTCTGCCAGAAAACAGGATTTGTCTATTTTAAGCAGGTTCAACACAGGCCTTCCATTATAGAGAACACCAAATAGCTTTAACAAGCATATACTGGCAGTCCATAAGTTACAAACATCTGACTTACATGCAACCTATACCTACAAACAGAGGGAGATAACAGGAAGTGAGAGGAAATCTACCCATAGGAAGGGAAATTCACTCCTGAAAGAGCTATCATGGGAAAAAGGTGTTTCTGCTGAAAGTTTATCACTAATCCTTGTTTCCATGACAACCCAAAATTTTTAAAATCCAACACACAGGGACAGAAAGTGAGGTTAATCTTCTGAATAGGGGCACAGACAGCAAAACAAACGTTACAGGGGTGGTAACCCTTCCCTATGCAATCCTAAAATTTAATTATTTTTTTGGCTGGAGTTACACTTGAAAAATGGACCTGTTCCAACTAACAAACAAATTCAAATTAAGAACAAACTTACAGAACCTAATAAGTTTGTAACCCGGGGACTGCCTGTATGAAGATATTGTAAAGGGGAATGCATTTTAGCTTGTTTCTGGACTAAAGTTTGGTTTCAATTCAGCATGCAGTGATCACAGGTACCAATTCCTCTGATTTTATATTAGGAATAAAAATATATTTGCCACATTAGATCAAACCAGGATATAAAGGCCTTGGAGAGTGGCGGGGGACCGCACAAGGTCACGGCCTATGCCGACAACATGCTCTTTTTTGTGACGCACCTGGAAACTACTATTCTAATTTTGTTACAGGAATTGGAGCATTTTTCAGACCTCCCCAATTACAACATAAATCGTGGGTAAGTCAGAGACTTTGAATCTTACTATCTTGCTACCAAGACTAAGTGATTTTAAAGTTAACTTTTCATTTTCTTGGGTGACTACTAAAATCAAATACCTTGGATTGTAAATCACACCATCACTTACTGATACCTTCAAAGAAAATGTTCCCCCTTTATTTTCACTGATTGGATCGGAAACTATGACATCGGAGTACTTATCCTGGGTTTGGCAGAAATAGCATATTGAAAATGAACATTCTCCCAAGATGATATCTTTTGTAGACTCTTCCAATCCACAGCCCTACGGCCTTTCTCAGATCAGTGAAAGTAGAATTCCTTAATTTTCTCTGGGCCTAAATCCAAGAAAATTTTGTATTGACTTCCTTCTCTGTCTAAAGTAAGAAGTGGTATAGGGTTTCCCAATCCCTTCAAATGCCATCAGACAGTCCATATGACTACAGTTTTAGATTGGGTCAAACATGCACCTTTCAAGAGATGGGTGGATTTGGAACAAGAAGCTGCAATATTCCTGCTCCAAAACTTTACTGTGGCAGCATTCTCTATTACCATTTCCATTGATAGGAAATACTCTTGCAGTTGTTTCCAGATCCAGTTGTATCCCTCATCTCGGTCCATGCATTTCTGGTATGAGACTGGTTATAGGTTTTGCAGCTTTCTTCACTGGGATTATGGACACCTTTCTGATATCCACAATAACCAATTTAGGGTTCGGCATTTCTCACGGGCCCGTACGTAGAAGTCTATCTCAGACATACTGTACAAGCAATGTTAAATCCTCCACCTAAATATTGGCAGGCCCTACAAATGAAACATTTCCTATTTACCGAAAAGCCCCCTACAGTTATCAAAATGGTATGCTCTCATTTTAAAACTTACTGCTTAGGCTTTTCACTGCTGCGAAATGCGTTATTCATTTCTTCAGATCTCATATTGTGTCTTAGAGAAGGGCTTGTTCCACCTTTTCTCAGTACATGGGAAAAGGATCTTTGCATTACTCTGATGACTGAACAATGTGATATTTTTTTTTTTTTAAACTTGCTTTTTATTGAAAGAAACAGAAGAGGCATACAGGTTATATACAATGAAAAGCATAGGAAACATCTCGGCAATTCAACGTCAACATACAGTATTAATATACACCAGAATGCGAGTATACTGGTATTATAAGAAGAGAACATACTGAAACATACCTCTTAATCACTCAAATCTGTTTGTCGCATTATTAAAGAACAGTAAACAAACCAGAGTAAAACAGAGGATATCTATAACCTTACTTTTCATGAAGGGAAAATGATTGCATGCAACACGGTTACCTATTAAATTCACATATCATAAAAGGCCTCTTGAACGTTGTCAGCATTATAAATACTCCATCACAAGAGAGGAGGGATAGATATTAAACTTAGCATAGAGTCACTCGTGTCTTGTGAGTCTATTCAAGGAGCCCAAATTTTGGTGAATTTCGTAGGGCAGCCCCTAGCCTCATAAGTTAGTTTGTATAAAGGGAGGTGTTAGATTAACAATGTTATATTTCATTCTTTGCCCATAAGTCCATATCAAATAAGTCATATATCCAATAGGTTCCAGGAGGCTGGGTACAAATTGTTGTCTAGGTGGTATAGGGTTCCTTCTGTTCTGCAACTGATGTTTCCAGCCACCCTCACCTATTTGCTGACATTGCCAACGTGACAGGTGGACCTTACTACAAAGCTTTTGAACTTGCCTGTTAATCAAACCTTTTTAGATATGAAAAGAATTGTGGCTGAACTTTCAGATGTCCAAATGGAAAACCACTCAGAAGCCTGTTTCTTGCATTCTCTTTTTGCATCTCACACTAATTCCTAAGAGACATTCTAGAAATTCTGTATCCCTCAAAAGGGAAATGCACTGAACCTCCCTTGGTGGAACAGTGGATATCTGTGGTAAACGAGATGCAGCGAATGGAAAGCCTTATGGAAGCTCTAAAATAGAGGGAGGAGCAGCACCTGAAAACATGGTTTTATTGGGATGATTTCTAATTTATCCAGGAATAACTTATTTCCTTTGTTTCTCAGTAGACTGTTTTGGCATGCCACAGGGAATGGCTCTTGTGTGTGATTTTTTTGTATGTGCATATTACGGAGCTGTTGAGGAGACTGCACCCCCATTTCAATACTCTTGCCCCCCCCCCCACCAACTATTTCTTCGTTATTTTTTCTCTGTCCACTTCATATTTTGCTCTCTGTTCTCTATTCTCTAAGTACTTTTGTACTCAAAGTTTAGTTTTATGTTCTCACATTGCAAAAATGTTATCCGTTTGTGTAATGCTACTTCCAGACGGTCATATGTGCCCAGGGCCGGCGCTACCTGTAAGGCGACCCAGGCAGTCGCCTAGGGCGCCACTCAGCAGGGGGGCGCCAGCATTCTATTTGTACACTTGCACTGTCTGTCCTGTCCGCAATGACTGTTGCTGGCCGGGCGGCGCGGCGCCCCTCTTGCTGCTGTGCCTGCTTAACTAGTGTACGATCGGCTCGGCCTCGGCGGGCGGCGGCGCCCTCGGCTCGCCGCTCGAATCAATCATCATTCATGTCTCTCTCTGTCTTGTGTGTGACACTGACACATAATGTGCCTACTATGCAATGACACCCTACTATTGGTATTTGTGCTGACCTTGGCCGGTAGGCAAAATGCTGTTAGAAGCATTTACCTATGTGATTCTCCTGGTGTTTAAAGGAATATTTTTCCTCTATGGTACTTGTACCGCTTTTATAAATAAAAAGAAAAAGGAAAAAAATGAATAAAAGTCAACATTTTAGTTTACTATATTAACCTTGTCCAGCTACTGTACAAGCACATTAATGTGTATTATTTATGATATAAAACATAATCAAGCAGCTTGTTTCTCACGCCATCATGGTTGCAATAAACTGCCCACAAGAACAAACTGACATTAAAATTTCATTGGAGCTCATTTAAATTACAGCATAGCAGTAGGAAAAATGCTTGTGGCAATAGTGCAGCACATGTTTTTCATGTTTTCTCTTATATATTTAAAATGGCAGCTCACTACAGCTGACTTTAAAAATCTAAAGTGAAATGGGAACAGCATTCAATCAATTTCCAGCTGTTGAGAAACATATTTTCCTGCAGGTCAGCCACTGAGTTTTCAAGTAAACCTAATCCTAATTCTGACACAACAGATGGGTTCTTCAAACTACTGCCTATTAAATCATGTGAGGACCACCTGATTCCCTTTCTGAAATAAAGTTCATTTTGGGGTTTGATAATAACTTTTCTAGTTATTGCACTGTTTAGGAGATATTTATTTGAGCAGCACTGGTGATGTCACTGACGTGTGTGCACTGCTTCTCAATGGACTTCCTGGCGTCGGGAGCGCCGTACCACAGCCATGACTGTCGTGTGCATGCGCAGGAGTAATGTCATCACAACTCGGGAAGTCAATGGGTGGCTGCCCATGAACCCGGAAGGAAGACCAGGTCAAGTTAGCTGCTGGAGGCTTTTGATTTCAAGTAAGTCTTTCGTATGTGCTAGTATGCGATTACTAGCAC
Organism: Pelophylax lessonae; assembly: GCF_965119305.1. Lineage (NCBI taxonomy): Eukaryota > Metazoa > Chordata > Amphibia > Anura > Ranidae > Pelophylax > Pelophylax lessonae. The sequence continues at coordinate 385,808,192 of NC_138772.1, forward strand.
ATCATGACATTCATTTGCAGGGAGAAGTTATTTTTTTTGTTCACGGTTTACTACCGCTTTAAGAAGAAAAAACAACTGCCCTTTTGAATGAATGAATATTTATTTGAGCAGCACTGGTGATGTCACTGACGTGTGTGCACTGCTTCTCAATGGACTTCCTGGCGTCGGGAGCGCCGTACCACAGCCATGACTGTCGTGTGCATGCGCAGGAGTAATGTCATCACAACTCGGGAAGTCAATGGGTGGCTGCCCATGAACCCGGAAGGAAGACCAGGTCAAGTTAGCTGCTGGAGGCTTTTGATTTCAAGTAAGTCTTTCGTATGTGCTAGTATGCGATTACTAGCACATCATGACATTCATTTGCAGGGAGAAGTTATTTTTTTTGTTCACGGTTTACTACCGATTTAAGAAGAAAAAACAACTGCCCTTTTGAATGAAAGAACAGTTCAATGCAGGGGAGTAAATGGAGCAACAAGGTTGGCCACTAAATGGGGGAAAGAGGACCAGCTGTACTGTCTTATTGAAGACACTGATCCCCTTCTGCCTTAAGCAGCAGCACTGCCAGCTTCTCCTCTTTCTCCCTGCAGCTGCACTGCAGGGGGATTGGTTCTAGCACATGTGCCCCTTCCATCTGCTGTCAAGCCCCCCTGTGTGCCTCTTTCCCCCCGCAACGCTGCCAGCTTCCCCTTCCTTTCCCGCTGGCAGCTGCTGTGAGCACACAGGTGGATGTTTCAGGATGGAAAGCAGGGTATGGGGCCGGTAAATATGTAATTTACTGGTCCCTTCCATTCCTAAATGAACACAGTGAGGGATTGGTATCAATCACTCCTGTGTCCTTTCATCACTGAATCATAAGAAACTGGGTTTAGTATGCTTCAGTTGGTAAATGAGCATTCAACTACGCAGCTGAGGCTGTAGAGAAAGGGACTAAAATCTCTGTCCTCAGTCCCTTTCGGCCGGGGGGACCCTGTCAGGTAGGCTGCATAGGGCCCTGTGATTTATAACAGCAGCCCCGGCTATAGGACTGATAAGCACGTAGGCATCCTTTGTCCCAGCCAATTGTCTCTTACTGTACAAAACATTAGAACATGAGCCACAATTTTTTTTATATAAGGAAAGCTTTCAACAACCCCTACACTGTTATTTCTTCCTAACGCTAGTTGGACCCATGCAGTCAGCATGGAGATCTCAGAATATTGGTGTAAAATTATGAAGTAAAGGGAGTTTATGTAGAGTTTAGAAAAAAAAAGTGTTTTGTGTTTGGAAACACTGACACTGGCTAGATTAAAAAGTTAAAATTGTTGCTCTGGCCTCATCTTCCCTACTAACTTTGCCAAAAATCAACACTACTCCAATTACTGCACAAGGCTGACTTTATTTATATAATGCTAAATTGCTGATTCCATTAAGCTCCAATCCACTAGTGAAAACTTGCAATTCCTAAGAGAAGAATTTCTCAAGCTTGAAAGATCGATATGGTGATCCCATTATTGCAATAAAGTATTCTTTCAAAAAATCACCCTGCCATGTCAGCAAGCTCATTAGATTCATCGGCCATGTGCGAATAAACTTTAACAGTATCCATATCCTTCCCGTGTTAATGCAGGATAAGCTTATCCTATTGGACTATTGATCAATAGTTCATTAAAGATTACCTCTGATTTTTTAATTATTGTCTCTAACAACCAGAACACAACTGCACATTACTTGGTACAATAAAAATGTATCTTTACCAGTTATGGATGAGAAATGAAAGAAGAAGTCATGAATAATTAATAGCACAAGGCTAATTACTTCTACGGCAGTGCACAGCTACTGAGTTACACTTAAAAGCTGAGACCACTGCTGTGAATTTTCTCTTAGGCCTGAATAACCCATATCCTAACCATGTATGTTTTCTATGCACACAATAATAGAGTTCATAAGGTAATTAGCACGCCTGTGTGTCTTCCATTTTTATGAGAATCAATTCCAAAAAGATACACTCAATTATAAAAGTTTCCTAGATGACAACTGTATCCTGTGTGCAGTAGCAGCAAATACCATTCATACTTTTGAATTCCCAATATATTGTTTGAATAGGACCGGCTGATTGTAGACAGAACAGATTTAAAAGACAGAATAAATAAAGTTCTTTTTACTCAGAGACTGATAAGAGCCCAGAATGTTCCATAAAGGCTGGTTTGAAATCAAAAGCTAATAAATCTAAGCCTATAGCGAGCTTGTCAAAGCTGAACTCCAGGTATGATCATAGTTGTATCTTACATTGCTCGAGCTTAGACCAATGGAAGTATGCATGTCAAACCAGAGGTTTTGCAATGGAAAGTGACAATCACTGTAGTAGTCACCAATACTACAATGATTGCCGCAATCTCCTAGGTCCTGTGCCGAGCAGCTGCCCTTCTGTACAACCATCACAGGTTGCTCCCTGGGCACTGCTGACATTCACCCCAAACCTTGTATGTTTTTTTTTTTAAAGCCCGTGGTGTGTGAAACACACTCAAAAGACTTAACACCCGGTGCATAAAAAAAGTGCAAACGCGCAAAACGTGAGACACACAAAAAGTGCACAAGGCGTACACATAGCCCTCCTCCGAAGAGGAAGGGCCTAGACCCTGATCTCCCGGGGCGCGGGGTACTCACTTAGGTCCGCCCAGCCGAAGCCAGGCAGACCCCGTTCTCCAGGGGGACTGCCGAAACAGCCCACCCCAAGTACTAGGTGGGGCTCCCCCGAAGGGAGACCCCATGAGAGAGGGCGAACTAAGCCAGAAGGCCATATCCACCCCCTCCCAAGACTTTCAGGGCAGGCCCGAGGACCTACGCCATACAAGTCGTGCAAGTGATCAACAAAAAAAATTCCTCTGGTGCTGGCCAAAAGGCCCGCCCCAAGTGGCAGGTGCAGAAAAAGTGTGATGGTGCAGTGACCAAGGTGCCGAAAAACTCTGAGCTGCCCCTCACCAGTGAGAATTAAGGCACCCCTGGGCTGCCACCCCAGGGGCACGTACACCATGGGCTTTTTCGGTCTCGGCCCCTGGCCAGACCCAGTGTAGCCCTTACCTACCAGGAGGCTTAGAACGTGAACAGCATTAGGGAGAGCTTGCCTTCAACTGGGGACTAGGCCCTCCATCCAAAGGCCCAGTTCAACCCAGGAGGAAAAAGCCCTCCCGCTGCCATCCCAATTCCTTACCAATTACATCCAGGAGCAGTACTAACCGATGTGAGTGCTAACACCAGCTTTCCTGCTCCCTTCAAACTGATAGGGGCGGACGCATTCAAATCAGAAGGCAACAGACCCATCCGGCTTTCTCTGACAGTGCCTACTTCCCAGTCCTCCAGTTACGCCCAGAGCGCCCGGTTCATTTCAGCCCCTGCCGATACTAACCATCAAGGTCCATACCTTGTATGTTTTTAATGAACACAAAGCATTCACTAATTGAACAAGGAGTATTGGAAAAGGTGGAAATTGTGACATCACTGCCCCTCCTCTCCACCTCCTCCAATACAAGAGAATGCCTTGTATTCATTGAAAAAAATACAAGGTTAATTGTGAAAAGTGGTTGCGCAGGGCAAGTTATGCCCTGGGTAAGTGCTCAGTGGGGCAACTGCTTGGCCCAGGATCCAGAAGATCACAGCTCTCATTGCAGTAGTGCAGACTACTATAATAATTCTCAGCTTACACAGAGGTCCCTCATTTATAAGAAGTATAAATTTAAAGATTTACATATTCAGGTATGCAATTAGGCTCATACCTGGATTATAGGATTTACCAGATTCTACCTATCTATAGAACAATGACGGCCAGGCAGGACTTTCCTCTTTTCGGGTGGACGTCATATGACGTCCTCCCGGTCTCGCTGCTTGTGCACAACCCCTGAGGGTGCGCGTCACGGCAAACGATGGTGAGCTGTGTCCCTCAGACACAGCTCATCACCGATCAAGGTAAGGAGCCAATGACAGCAGCTCTTTACCACGTGATCGCTGTGTCCAATCACTGCCAATCAAAAGTGTAAACAAAAACCTGTAGCTCGCTGTTACTGGCTTCTTCTCTTCACACCCTGATCCTGTGTGAGGAGGAGAATGTGGGAACAGCGAGTTACTTGTTTTAACCCCTTCTTTACTGTGCACAACACTGCCCTGATTGCCCTGGAATAAAGTGTACCTGTCATAGCCGCCATCAGTGCAGACTAACAGTGTACTGGTCATAGCCGCCATCAGTGCAGTCTATCAGTGTATGTAGCAGTATAAATTTTGGCCTAAATTTATGAAGAAAAATGACTTATTTGCTAAATTTCATAATAGGAACCAAAAAAAAATCGAAGTTTTCGTTCTTTTTACACTTATATGTGGTGATTAAATACCACCAAAAGAAAGCTCTATCTGTCTAAAAAAAAAAAAAACAACAAGTGTGTTTGGGTACAGTATTGCATGACTGAGTAATTGTCATTTAACGTGTGAGAGCACTGAAAGCTGAAAATTGGCCTGGGCAGGAGGGGGGGGGGGTAAAAGTGCCCAGTATTGAAGTGTTTAAATGTCATTATTTTGTCTGCTAAAAGAAAATTTTGATTTCTTTCCATGTGACATGTTTATCCTTTAAAATGTCCCTCTTGACATTATCATTCATATTTATTGTTCTTCATGCTCTTCGGGGCTCCTCATATTTACCTGACATACAATAAGAGATATTTAGGAAATTACTTGATTAGACTAGACTGCTGAATTTGTGGCTAAATACAATTAAAACATATATTTTATATACTGTATTTTCTGGCGTATAAGACTACTTTTGAACCTCAAAAAAATCGCCCAAAAATGGGGGGTCGTCTTATACGCCGAGTATAATATCTCCAAGGTAACCTAAGTATTCCTGTCCAGGCCAATTTTCAGCTTTTAGCGCTGTTGCATTTTGAATGACAATTGCGCGGTCAACACTGTACCTAATCCAAATTTATGTCATTTTCCCTCCACAAATAGAGATTTCTTTTGGTGGTATTTGATCACCGCAAGGTTTTTTATTTTCTGTTAAACAAATAAAAAAAAGACCGAAAAGTTTGAAAAAAAAAAAAAAGTTTTTTTGTTTATATTACACAATTTTGTAAATAGATACGTTTTTTCCTGTACTGATGAGCACTGATGAGGCTGCACTGACAGGCACTGATGAGGAGGCACTGATGAGGAGGCACTGATGGGGTGTCACTGATGGGGTGGCACTAATATGCCGCACTGATAGGCAGCACTGATATGTGGCACTGATAGGGAGCACTGATATGCAGCATTGGTGGGCACTGATAGGCGGCACTGCTGGGCACTGATAGGCAGCATTGATGGGCACTGATAGGTGGCACTGATGGGCACTGACAGGCGGCACTGATGGGCACTGATAGGTGGCACTGATCGGCACTAATGGGCACTGATAGGCGGCACTGGTGGGCAATAATGGGCACTGGTGGGCAGCACTGATAGATGGCAATGATGGGCACTGGTGGGCAGCACTGATGGGGAGGGCACTGGCGGGCAGTACTGATGGGGAGGGCACTGGCAGGCTCCCTGAGCCCTGATTGCCATCCCTGGTGGCCATGGTGGGCATCCCTGGGGTCATGGGTGGGCATCCCTGGGGCCATGAGTGGGCATCCCTGGTGGTTCTAGATGCACCCCCCCGAGGGTCTGCACTGGTAATCAATGATCTGATTACCAGCGCAGACCCCCCCCCGTCAGCAGAGCCGCAGATCGGCTCTTCTCTACTCGTGCCTGTAAGGCACAAACTGAGGAAAGCCGATTCAACGGCTCTTCCTGTGTACTATTTGACCAGCTGTGATTGGACACAGCTGGTCACACGGTAAAGAGCCTACGTCAGTGTGACACGCCGCATCACCGATCGCCGCGCTGTGCGGCAGGAAGTGGTTAAAGTATATCTAGACTCAAAACTTCAAATAACTCAGGGATAGACTAAACATCTCCTATTAGTACACCTATTAGTACACCCCCCTACACAAAACACTAAATAGTTACATAGTTTGCAAGGTTGAAAAAAGACATCAGTCCATCCAGTTCAACCTATGATGTGTGTGTGTGTTTGCTGTTAACCGTACTTTGTATACCCCTGTATGTAGTGGTCTTTAAGGTGCCCATCTAATCGTTTTTTTAAACTATCGAAGCTCCCTGCTGATACGACTACCTGTGGAAGAGAATTCCACATCCTTACTGCTCTGACAGTGAAGAACCCCCTACGTCAGGGGCGTAACTACAGGGGTTGCAATCGCAACCAGGCCCCATGCTCCAGGGGGCCCATGCAGCTCCCCTGTACACCTGGATAGGAGGGGGTGGGGGCAGCATGTAGAGAAATCACTGTCCTCCTTTTTCCTCCTGTAGCTGCAGGAGGAAAATGGAGGATAATGGTTCCTCTGTATGCTGCCCCCACCACTCCTCCTATTCACTTCACTTGTGTTCTGCTGTCTTTGGGCCCCTGTGTGCTCCCCTGGTCCCCCGCCCCTACTGTGCTGCCCCCCCCCCCCACTGTGCTCCCTCCCCTCTCCTGCTGGCTGCTGAAGGGGATGGTTCACAATAGATAACCAGGAAGGGGTCGGTAAATATGTCATTTACCAGCTCCTTCCTTTTCTGAATGGACAGAGTCATAGTCAGTGACACTGTAAAAAAAATAAAATAAAATGAAAAAAAATAATACAATTAAAATACCAAAAAATAAAAACTGTGGTCAGTGGGTGAACTTCCAGGATCGCAAGGGTCAAATCTGCGACCGGGCCCTGGCATTCCACCACCATTGGGAGTCCCCAAGATGGCAGGAAGGGGGCCCACTGCAGGACTTGTGAAAGGGCCCCGAAATGAGAGTAAAGGGCCCCAGGATCAGTGGGAAGAGCCCCAGGCTTGAAGGGAAGGGCCCCCGGCCAGGGGTCCGGGGGGCCCTTCATGGTTTCTTGCACCGGGCCCTGAAGGTTCTAGTTACGCCTCTGCCCTACGTACTATAAGGTTAAACCGTTTTTCCTCCAGTTTTAGTGAGTGGCCACGTGTCTTATTGTATTCCCTTTCTCTGAAAAGTTTGTTCCTTATGCTATGGTCGCAAGTACAGCATTTGTACATTGATATCATATCCCCCCTCAATCGTCTCTTCTCCAGAGAGAATAAGTTCAGTGCTTGTAGTATTTCCTCATAGCCGATGCCCTCCATTCCCCTAATTATTTTTGTTGCCCTTCTCTGGACTCTCTCCAGTTCCAGCACATCCTTCCTGAGGACCGGTGCCCAGAACTGGACAGCATACTCCAGATGTGGCCGGACCAGAGTCTTGTAGAGTGGGAGAATAATCTCTTTATTTCTGGTGTGAATCCCCTTTTTTATACATGCCAGTATTCTGTTGGCTTTGCTTGCAGCGGCTTTTCCATCCTAGACTCACCCAGAGGTTCCCCCCCCCCCCCCACAGTGAGTAGCTTGCTTTCGTGTTTCTGACGCCCAAGTGCGTTACTTTACATTTTTCAACATTAAACCTCATCTGCCATGTAGTTGCCCACCCCATTATTTTGTTCAGGTCCGCTTGTAAGGTTTCCACATCCTGCATAGACGATATTGGCATGCTTAGTTTAGTATCGTCCGCAAATACTGAGATTGTACTTGATATCCCCTCCTCTAGATCAATTATGAATAAATTAAACAGGATTGGCCCCAGGACAGAACCTTGGGGGACCCCACTTTCCACATCTGCCCAATCCGAGTACTCCCCATTAATCACCACCCCATACTCTCCCCTGGAGCCTGTTCTCTATCCAGGTACTCACCCTATGGTCCATACCTACCTTCCTTAGTTTGTACAGTAAGCATTTGTGGGGAACGGTGTCAAAGGCCTTTGCAAAGTCCAGATACACCACATCCACAGGCTTACCTTTATCTAGGTGGCAGCTCACTTCATCGTAGAAGGTTAATAGATTGGGTTGGCAAGAACGATTTTTCATGAATCCATGCTGATTACTACTAATAATACCGTTTTCATTACTAAAGTCTTGTATGTGGTCCCTTAACATCCCCTCCAAAATCTTGCAGACTATTGATGTTAGGCTGACCGGCCTATAGTTACCCGGGATATATCTTGGCCCTTTCTTAAATATTGGTACCACGTTGGCTTTTTTCCAATCAGCTGGCACCATACCTGTCTGTAGACTATCCTTAAAGATCAAGAATAATGGTCTGGCAATCACCTGGCTGAACCCTCGGGTGCAAGCCATCCGGTCCCGGTGATTTATTTATGTTAAGTTTCTCTAGTTTAGTTCTAAGTCTATCCTCTGTTAGCCATGGCGGTACTTCCTGAGGTGTATTTTTTTGTTTAGCGTTACAAGCTGGGTTAGTGTAGCCCCCCGATTCTTTTGTGAAGACTGAAGAGAAGAAATTATTTAACACTTCCACCTTATCTCTGTCCTCAGTGACCATATTTCCTTTGTCGTCTTTTATGGGACCTCGCTTTCTTACTGTTTATATACTTAACCACTTGCCGACCGCTCACATTGAACGTACTGCGGCAAAGTGGTTCGTTATTGTCCAGCGACGTAGGTCTACGGCGCTGGACTCCTCCCCTTGTGGGCGGCGCATGCGCGCCGCCGGTGGCTCGCTCCCGCTGTATTCAGTCACAGCGGGAGTCGCACCAGGGGAGGAGAGGCGGTGATCACCGCCGCTCTTCCCCAATCGTCGGGGATTGAGTGAGGAGATCCGCCTGCTTGTGTAAACAAAGCGGGCGGATCACCTAAGTGACAGGCAGGGACAGATTACAGGATTCAGCATAGCTGAACCTGCGATCTGTGCCTGTGTCACACAGTCCCCTCCCCCCACACACGTCAGTAAGCACCAGGCATACATTAACCCCTTGATCACCAATAAAAGTTAACCCCTTCCCTGTCAGTGTCATTTTTACAGTAACAGTGCATATTTATAGCACTGATTACTGTAGTAATGTCACTGGTACCCCCAAAAGTGTCAAAAATGTCAGTCAAGGGTCCGATCTGTCCGCCGCAATGTCGCAGTCCCGCAAAAAAAAAATCGCAGATCGCCGCCATTACTAGTTTAAAAAAAAAACAATAAAAATTACATAAATCTGCCGTAGTTCGTAGCTGCGATAACTTTTGCGCAAACCAATCAAAATACGCTTATTGCGATTTTTTGTTTTTTACCAAAAATATGTAGCAGAAAACAAATTGGCCTAAAATGTTAAAAAATTTTGATTTTTTAATTTTTTTGGGGGTAATTTCATATAAAAAAATGTGAAAAATATTGTTATTTTTTCAAAATTGTCGCTCTTTTTTTTGTTAATAGCGCAAAAAGTAAAAATCGCACAGGTGATCAAATACCACCAAAAGAAAGCTCTGTTTGTGGGAAAAAAAGGCAGTCATTTTCATTTGGGTACAGCGCCGCATGACCACGCAATTGTCCGTTAAAATCACGCAGTGCCGAATCGCAAAATAGGGCCTGGTCTTTGAGCAACCAAATCCTCCGGGGCTTAAGTGGTTAATCCCTTTTGGTAGTTAAACTTTTGTTCATAACACTCACTGAAGTAGCACTGAAATCATATTAAATTGTTACAAATCTCACAGAAGTAGTGCTGAAGTAGTGGTTGAAGTTGGGCTTTAAATCGCACTACTTTAAATCGTATCCCGTGTGACCGCAAGCTTCTACTCAGTTGCTACTCATATTGCAAGACATGGCTTGTTTATCATGGTAAAAATTTTTAAAAAGTGCTAATAACGTAACCTAACAAGAAGGGGGTAAGCCCAGTGCTGAATTTGTCAATGACAGATGCTCACCTCTTACATGATAAGTAATCTTTTTTTCTGGTTTCAGATTTCATAATTCAGTGCAAAAAATATTAAAGACTTAGCTTTGTAGATATCGCTGTATCGTCTAACCTTGGCCTATGTGTAGTGTGAAAGAAATATGTTATTTGTATTACAATAAAAGGTATGCAATGCATTTCTTCTTTTTTCAGCTTTCTACTCTCTGCAATTACTCCAGCACAGAACATTAAGCAGTTTACGGAAGTCCTAATAAGTCAGTTCTGATCTGCAGGATTAGACAAAGCATCTATTCCATGTTTCTTGTTTGCTAATCTGTATACAGACACATGCGGATGTTCTCCAGCAAGACTTAGTTGACCCAGCATGGTAATTCCCTTTATTGATGTGACATGTGGCTAGTCTGATTCATTACCATACTCCTCATCATTCTCTGCACATCATAAAGGACACGGGCAGTGAGTCTTTTAGCCTGGTGTCATAAATAAGCCACATGATATCAGCAGCTTTCATGCACCACAACATCTGAAATAAATCTTGAGGAATGCTATAGATAGTAGCCATAGGATTCCATTTAGTTTGCTTCAGTGTATTATTCTCTATAGTGTTTTTCTTTTGTTGAATTCATAATTTCTGTACAGTACTGCAGAGTATGACATCAATGTATAGGGAAACAGCTTAAATTGATAGTAAAGGGTTGTGTTTTTTTTTTTTTTTGTTGCATTCGTCATTTCTGTACAGTACTGGAGAGTATGACATCAATGTATAGGGAAACAGCTTAAATTGATAGTAAAGGCTTGTGTTGTGTGTTTTTTTTTTTTTTTAAATAACAAACATCTTATACTTACGTGCTCTGTGTAATGGTTTTACACAGAGCAGCCCCGATCCTCCTCTTCTGGAGTCCCCCCTTGGCGCTCCAGAGCCCTTCCTCCTGCCGAGTGCCTCCAGAGCAAGCAGTATGCTATGGGGGGCACCTGAGAAGGCATGTTCCTGAGCCGCTGCTCTGTGTGTCTATTCACACACAGGGCCACAGCTCAGCCCGGCCCCCTCTCTCTCCTCATTGGCTCAGTGGCTGTGATTTGCTCCTGCTACTGCCTCAGCCAACAAAGAGTGACAGTCCCCAGAAAGCAAAAGCTGCCGCGCACATCACTGGATTGTAATGGGGCTCAGGTAGGTATAAGGAGGGCTGCTGTACAGAAAAAAATGTTTACGCATTAAGGTAAAAAACCTTGAGCATTTACAACCACTTTAAGACTATTATATGAAAACAATAAGATTGTGTATTATGAATTTTGACAATGCTTTACTATATTTACTCTATGAACAATAGTGCACTAGGAGTTAGTGCCGGTTCACATTTCTGCGATGACCGAGATCGCATGTAATTCGGAGCGCACCGCTCCTATAATGACATGCGATCTCTGTGCGGTGCAAATTCAGCCATACATTTTGTATGGCTGAATTCGCACCGCAATCGCACCAAACACGCACAGGACCCTTTTTTTTGGTCCACAGCAGAATCGGATCGCATGGTGGTTCACACTAGTGCGATCCAATTCTGTGCAAACTTTCAGATCGCACTGCGATATGCGATCTGATCTGGGGGTGTCTTTAATTTTAATTGACACCCCCAGCGTATCGCATATGGCAGTGTGAACTGCCAGGGGTGCGGATGCGATGCGGGAACACGCTGTATATTCGCAGCATTCCCGCATCGCAGAAATGTGAACCAGCACTTGAACACTAAAACCATGTATGAATCCACATTTTAAGACTAATCTCTTCACACTTAGTGCCGGTTCACATTTCTGCAATGCGGGAACGCTGCGAATATGCAGCGTGTTCCCGCATCGCATCCGCACATCTGGCAGTTCACACTGCCATATTCGATACGCAGGGGGTGTCAATTAAAAGTTAACGACACCCCCAGTTGCGATCGCATATCGCAGTGCGATCTGCAAGTACGCACAGAATCGGATCGCACAAGTGTGAACCACTGTGCGATCCGATTCTACTGCGGCTCAAAAAAAGCCTCCTGTGCGTGTTTGGTGCGGACACAGTGCGAATTCAGCCATACAAAGTGTATGGCTGAATGTGCATCCGCACATCAGATCGCATGTAATTAGGAGCAGTGCGCTCCGAATTACATGCGATCTCCGCAAACGCGGAAGTGTGAACCGGCACTTAAGCTTTTCTTCCAAAATATTGTTTCCTTTTTTTGAAAGAATATCTTGCATTCTGTAAAATCTATATTTACCAATTGTTTTGCAGTTACTGTGTGTAATTGTGTTGTTTCGTCAACAGAACTGGTTTTGTAGTTAGGTACCCCACTACACCGCTGTTATATCCACGAGGATTAGATAAATGTTGATTCTTACAATTTAAGAGGCACATAGCAGATCTGATTGGTACTGGTCAGGCCAAATGCTTCACATCTTTTATAAAACACTTCAAAGTAGCTTTCTATGACAAAAAAAAAAAAAAATACAAACAAACAAATCAATGCAAGCTACCATCAGCTGTGTCCATTATGGTATTGATCTGTTTGGTCAATTTTACAATCACTCCAGTCCAGTCTTAAAATTGTCTGAGGCCTCATGCACACTTGGCTTAACCACTTAACCTCTGGAAGGTTTTAGCCTTCGTGACCAGGCTATGTTTTGCTGTTCAGCAATGTGCTACTTAAACCACTTCAGCCCTGGAAGGTTTTACCTCCTTAATAACCAGGCCATATTTTGATTTACCTGACAATTGCGCGGTCGTGCGATGCTGTGCCCAAATAAAATTGATGTCTTATTTCCCCACAAATAGAGCTTTCTTTTGGTGGTATTTGATCACCGCTGCGGTTTTTATTTTTTGCGCTATAAACAAAAAAAGAACGACAATTTTGCAAAAAAAAACAATATTTTTTTTACTTTCTGCTATAAAACTTTCCCAATACAAAAAAAATTAAAAAAATCTAATTTTCCATCAATTTACCCCAATTTGTGTAAAAGTTATAGTGTCTACAAACCATGGGATACATTTATGGACTTTTTTTTTTATATTGTTTTTACTAGTAATGGCGGTGATCAGAGCTTTTTTCGCGGGACTGCGACATTGCAGCGGACAAATCTGACACTAGGTGACACTTTTTGGGGACCAGTGACACCAATACAAAGATCAGCGCTAAAAAAATGCATTGTTCTTTATAAATTACACTGGCAGGGAAGGGGTTAACACTAGGGGTGATCAAGGGGTTAGGTGTGCTCCTAGGGAGTGCTTTCCAACAGTACTGGGACTGAATGCACTAGAGGAAAAGAGAGATCTGCGTTTCAGCTTTGCTTAGCTGAAACACAAGATCTCTCTTTTCTTTTCTGATAGAACAGCGATCTGCCTTGTTCTGTCATTCCGCTAAACGATCGTCAGGTCCCGGTGGCCATTGTGGCTGCTGGACCCGTTGATTGGCTCCCACTGTGTCCAATCACAGCGGGAGTGGTGCGCGCGCCCCCGAGAACCCGTGCACAAAATCACGTACATGTACGTGAATTTGCACAGCCTGGCCAACCTACGTTCATGGGGTCATGCAACACTTTACGCAAATTACATTTTTATCATTTTTTTTCACACAAAGAGCGCTTGTGGTGTTATTTGATCACCACTGGGTTTTTTATTTTTTGCTATATAAATGAAAAAAGACTGAAAATTAAAAAAAAAAAACAATATTTTCTACTTTCTGTTATAAAACACATCCAATAAAATCAAATTTCTTCATAAATTTAGGCCAAAATGTATTCTTTTACATATCTTTGGTTAAAAAAATCCCAATAAGTGCATATTAATGGGTTTGTGTGAAAGTTATAGTGTCTACAAACTATGGTATACATACTGGAATTTACGCAGCTTTTACTTTCTGACTGCCCATCCCATTTTTTGAGGCCCTAAAATGCCAGGAGAGTACAAATACTCCCCAAATTACCCCTTTTTTGGAAGTAGACAGTCCAAGCTTTTTAATAGGATGTGCCAGACAACAGTACGTCGCCCAGCGACCGTAAATGTGCTGTGGGCAAGCTGCAAACATTTAAAAACTGACCGGTAAAATAGTAAAAACATTGCTGCGCTCAAATACAATAATAAAGAACAGTTACAGGCAGAAATAAAAAAGGTCACACCAGCGCGTTCAAGACCGGAACTTTTGAACACAAAAAATGTGGAAGGTACATAAACCCTAGATGTGTTTGGGCGTATTCGCAGGTAACAAATTCTAATTGACAGAATAAAATAATATGAACTGAGGAACTGGCACTGGTTTTAAAGTGATTGTAAAGTCTCTTTTTTTCCCCATCCACACACTTGAGGTAGATGGGGAAATCCTCTCCACTGTGTCTTTGTATTATGATTTGATGAGTTTTCCAACAGGACCGTTCAACAGAAGCCAGTCTAACGATCGCCTTCTATTGAACAGAGAAAGCTCAGTAAAGTCTTCTTAAGGCAAAAGGGATTCACATTTATCATTCCATCACATATAATAAACAAAGAAAAAACAACTGCGCTAGTGCAAAGAATGTGTGAAAGCAGCAACTTCAAGTGTGACCAACACCCCGAAAAAACAATAACAAAATAAGTTGCGCTATAAGTGATATAAACTAAAAATAATGTCCATAAAAGTCCATTGAGAAGTCAGATGGAATGAGGTGTCTGTAGATAACCCTATGGGGCTTACCAGAAGACAATATAGAGAATGCCTGTAAACAGGGACACCCAGTGGAAACCTGAGGAAATCTGCCGGAGGTGATGCGAAGATTCTCAGAGGACCACCATAATGCATTGAAATTTCATGGAATATAAAACAAAAAGCGCCATAGCGTAAAACCAACAAAACTTGATGAAAAAGAATTATGTGCGCTCACAAACGTTAGACTATCACCAATCGTGTAAACCAAAAACAGGTGATAAGAGTGATAGATAGGTACTCCTTACCAGAGTAAAAATAAAAGGTGCCTATATATGCAACACAGTGATATCCTCAAATGATCTAGAAGCTCCTTAGCAGATGTATATGGAATCACACATATCTACATGGGGAAATAGACAATGTGGCAGCCCAAAGGTCACCTGTGACGAAACGCGTCGGGCCACGGCGTGCTGACGTCACCCCCATAGCATCCAGGAAGTACGGGCGAGCGGAGCCGTCCGGCCGGCGTCTTCACATATCTCCTCGAGAATTTTACTCTGCTTGTTGTAAGCGTGTTTCTTTATTTTTACAATAAATTGTGGGATTTTATGCTATAGCGCTTTTTTCTGTCTTATACGGTTGAAACCTTGCCTGCATATGCTGTTCCCCTTAGTCTCCATTTGCCAAAATCTGAGGTCTGATTTGGAACTGATTCATTTCATCACCTTGCTATGTGGACGATTTATATTGAAATCTGGTAAGGAGCGTGTTTATTGGTGGAGGTGTCACATTTTCCTGCACATTCACTTATTGGCTATTTATCATCTATATCTGGTAAGGAGTACCTAATCAGTGTGTAATCCTTTCGATTGTTGGTGGAAGTTCAATTTACACTATACTCATGGATCATCAGAAGTTCCTTTTGGACTGCCACATTGTCTATTTCCCCATGTAGATATATGTGTGATTCCATATACATCTGGTAAGGAGCTTCTAGATCATTTGAGGATATCACTGTGTTGCATATATAGGCACCTTTTATTTTTACTCTGGTAAGGAGTACCTATCTATCACTCTTATCACCTGTTTTTGGTTTACACGATTTGTGATAGTCTCACGTTTGTGAGCGCACATAATTCTTTTTCATCAAGTTTTGTTGGTTTTACGCTATGGCGCTTTTTGTTTTATATTCCATGAAATTTCCATGCATTATGGTGGTCCTCTGAGAATCTTCGCATCAACTCTGGCAGATTTCTTCAGGTTTCCACTGGGTTTCTCTGTTTCCATCTGGCATTCTCTATATTGTCTTCTGGTAAGCCTAATTCCATAGGGTTATCTACAGACACCTCATTCCATCTGACTTCTCAATGGACTTTTATGGACATTATTTTTAGTTTATATCACTTATAGCGCGACTTATTTTGTTATTATTCCATCACATATACCCAAAAAAGAGCATTATTCCTCATTTCAGAACAACAAACACAGCAATGTAAATCATTCCTTTATAACCAAGTCAGCCAGATGCACATACAGAACCGCTGCTGTTGGTGCAAATAAAGTCTAACATTATTGAGCAGTTGCTCCCAAACTGGTTTTGGTTATGATCAAGTGCAGAATCTGTTTTTATCAGTGTCCAGTAGGGGTGCTCCGCTGTCATTTTAGCCTTTTGGTTGGGATGGCTGGCTGTACAGTATCCCTACTGGTATGATAGAGGTCCTGAGGAATCTTCATCATGAGAAGAAATATGAATTAAAAGGAGAAGTGTGGGAATAGAAGAAACCAAATACACATACTCACATCGATACTGCAGCTCTCAGTCTGAGAACTGAGCAATCACATGACCATTGATTGCTCAATTCTTGTCCTTGCTGGAGCAGAGAACGGTGACTGTCAGTCACTGGCTCTCTGCTCTGCCCCTTCAGGGATTACTGAAGTGGCGGTGCTGTAGGGGAGCAGGAGCAGCTAGCTCAGGATCTCAGTCGCACGCTGAGAGACTGAGCCAGTTGCAGATCAGGCATCTGGTTGGATCCTGACTTTATTGTTGGGATCCCTCTAGAGTCTGGAGTGGCTCTGTGACGTCAGCCAACAGTGGACTTTAGCCCGCTGTCGGCTGATTTTGGATCACAGAAGAGCACAAGTGGACTCCTATAACCATGAAAAGAAGAATGACCTTTGGCCATTCTCCTCTGCGAAAGGTGGGGGTCAGTAGTACTTCCCTGGTGTCTGTGATTTGAGCGATTCTACCTTTTGATTTTGTACACCACGCTGTGGGACTGAAAATTGTTCTGGATCTGGCCAGAGGGATAAAAAGCAATGATTTTTATGGCTCTGCCCACTGTCCTGAAATGAGGAATAATCCTCTTATTTGTGGGATATGTGATGGAACGAGACATGTGAATACCTTCTGTGTTAAGAAGGCTTTAGTGTGCTGGGAAATGATTAGAGTGAGGGATTTTTGATTGCTTTAATCCCTTCTCACCACAACCTGCATGGTTATACTTTCTGCAGAGGGACACAGAAGGAAAGGGGAGAAGTTCCAGGAAGCAACAGAATGGTAATTCTACTAAGGCCCAGGGTTGTCTGTGTTAGTGAAAGCTTAAAAACCAAACACAGAAAACACATGTACCCATCTGATGTAAAACATACATTGCAGTATGACATACACTCTGTTGCCAAGAGTATAGATAGTGACCCTCCCAACTGTTCAATCTATAAAGTTGATGGTATTTCTTTACATAAAAAGACCATGCGAGTTGTATAGCATGGTGCAATATACCTGTATCTTTTATTAAAACTCAAAATATGCATTTTTTGTTTGCATTGTAAAACTTTAATGAAATATGCAGGTTCTGTAAACAATGTATTCATACTAACTGATGCTAATTGATGTATCTGTATTTGATCTATAGAATATCAATTGAATCTCTGTGACATGACTGATAAATATATGTAGAACTCGCTAGGTTGTGTTGAATGTCTAGGAATGTTATCAGATTTCCTGATAGAATGTGTTTATTTGTATGCATCTGCTGGCTATCTCTTGAAGCTGTGGGCTAACATTGCTATTTAGGCTATGTAAGCATTCACTGTGACAATTATTACAGTAAAAGATGTCTTGCAGATTGTTGCCAAATGTGTATCTATTACTAGCCATTATTATTTTGCTATATTGTCACCGCTCTCCTTTGAACTGCCATATGCATCTGAGTAGCCATCTATGTTCCATGTGTTTATTGTTATGCAAAGTGTTGTATTTATGAAAAAAAAATGATTAACAATCAATAAAATAAAAAAAAAAAGGAATTAAAAAACAAACAAAACATACATTGCATGCAAAATGGGCCCCTTTTCTGTTGACCCATCATTCTGGCCCAATCCTGCATTCAGTCTACTGTTGAAAGTGAAAACTAATTTTACATCATGTTAGTTGGATATCACCCAGACTGGGTATAGCACGTGTTACTAGTGTGTCTAATAGACATATCTGAATTGGCCAGTGATCAAATGACCTAGTATTAGAAAATTACACTTCTGATTGCGATATCACTTGTAATAATTGGGCCTCTGCTAAATTTCTGGGGAAGTTCTGCAATAATGCCATGGCAGGAACTGCAGCAGGTCCAGGCTTTCCAGTATCAGTATTTTCACACTTTTCTGACAACCCTTCCCCCCATTTTGCTGACTTCTCTGACTAGAGAACACAGTTTTCCTTTTTTTTTTTCCAAGCCAAGTACAAGATGGAAGCAGGCATGCCAGTGCTGAGAACCAACAAGACTGCCCTGAACAGTGATGCCATCTTAAAATGTTTTAGGCACAGGGTGCTGGAGGGGAAGCAAAAAGGATCACACCACTGTAGATAAGGTCCTTTGTACTGTATTTTAATGAACAGGCTAACCTTATGGCTTTTAAAAGTGGTAATGGTGTGTGAAGCACAAGAAAAGTTTCCAAAATTTCCAATTTAGAGGCGTAGCTTGAAGCTTGTGGGCCCTGATGCAAAGGTTGACCTGGGACCCCCCTACTACCACCCACTGCTTCCACCGCGCTCCAACCACACGCCAAGATACTCCTGCTGCTGGCTGCATGGTGCAAGGTGGGGGCAGGCAGGCCATACTCTGAGCTGCCAGGTGAAAGCAGTGAGCTTGTATGTAAAGGAGGAAACTCAGAGTGCCCAGCCTTGGCCCTGCCCAGATTCACATATACTGTAAGCCCACTGCTTTCACCCAGTAGCTCAGAGTATAGCCTGATTGCCCCCAACTTTTGTGCACATGCACGGTTGAGCAGGCAGGGGAGCAGGGCAGGGAGGGAGGGAGGGGATGTGCTGGACCTGGGCATAGGGAATGAGGAGAGAGTGGACTGCTGGGAGAAAGGGTTTGCCTTGTCACCCAGTGTAGGTGAAACCAGAAACTCAGAGGGCCCAGGGCAGGCCTAGATGGGCTCCTTCCCGGCCAGCTCGGGCCCTCTAAGTTTATTGAATCCCCAGCGACACAATGTAAATGTAAAAACTAAAGTGATAGGAGGAAGCCACAAGGTCATGCATGACAAGAAGAAGCAGAGTTCATCTATTCTAAGTTTTCATACAAGTAAATGATAAAAAATAGTGCATATTAAATAATAATGATAAATGATAATATATTATTTTCAATGAATAGTAAATGTTAAAGACAATGAATGTTAGTAAAAAAAAAATCAAATTTGTTCCCTCTTCCTGTCTTAAATAATGCTTTCAAAACTCAATAAATTCAGGACTGAAAAAAACACTTTAAGGCTCTCACATTCTTTAGCATTTCGCAGAGTAGACAAAACAATCTGGTCTTGCCAAGAAATGACTGTGGAATTCTAGTGTACATTCTACTCAGCCCATTCCCTGACACTTTACATTAGACCCTATTAATTTGAAATGACAAGACCTTCTAGTTTTGCACATATAAAAAATAGAAGCGGACACAAAAAGCAGACTGCCATAAGTGGTCCATTGACTTTTTTTACTTGTGCCACAAGTTTTATAGTCTCCATGTCGTTTAGAAGTAATTTTTTTTTACATTTAGAACAAAATAAACATAAAGCAAACCTATACTGTAATAAATAATTTAAACTAAGGTCTCTACCCAGATAGTAGTGCCGTAAAGTTTTACATCATATGGGTTATATGCCAGCAAAACTTCCTGGAGCACCACCTGGGCCCTCCCCAAAAACTTTCTCAGTAATAGGAGACTAAGAATGCCCCCCCCCCTTTTTCCCAAAATGTTGTGCTGCATGACCTATTGCCCTTCCCAAGCATTGCCACATGAGATTGGATATGTACTAACTACGCAAATGCTGACTTTTGAAAAATAAAATGCATTTAAATAGGAACTTTCCAGCACTCTGGGAGCTCTGTGTAGATTAGATTGAATAGTAAAGCCCCTTGTACATCTAGCTGCTGTGTGTATCCCACCAATTTAGTGCGCCCAGGAGGCACAGATGGGACGTCCTGCCCTGCAACCTGTCAAAGTCCATGGCAGGCTGCGGCTGGATTGAGCTGAACGCTGTACTGAATGGTACTTGCGTTTAGGGCCCTATGCATTCAAGGACGAATGCCCATAATGCAGGTCTTCTATGTGAAGGGTATTCATCCCTGAACACATAGGGCCGTAAATTTGAGTACCACTTGGTACAGTGTTCAGCCCTGACCAGCTGCAGCATGTCATCGACTATGACAGGTTGCAGGCAGCGGGGCTGGACACTGCATCTGTGCCTCCTGGGCATTCTAAAACGTTGGGATGCATGCACAGCAGCTAGATGCCCCATGTCCATGTTGCATGCTTTGGGGTCTGCTATGAAATGTCAGTCTTTGCATAATTTCCATCAACAATTTCCCTTTAGAGCCGGTTCACATTAGCGCGACACGACTCCTTACTACTTCGGGGCGACTTGTGCATTACATTGCACCACGACTTGCAAGTCCCTGCAAGTCGCTCCGAGGTCGCCCCGAAATAGTACAGGACCCTTCTTCTAAGTCGGAGCGACTTGTGTCGCTCCTATTAGAACGGGTCCTGTAGCAGTCAATGGACCGCGAGGGAGAGCGACTTGTCAGGCTGACAAGTCGCCTGACAAGTCGCACTAATGTGAACCGGCTCTAACACAGCATGAACTCATGCTGTCCTTTACAAAGCTTATAAAAGTTGCTAGTTTTTACAATCTCAAATACAATAAATAATGTAGACTTTGTTTCTTGTAGCAGGTTACAGACAGGCAATTCAAAAATGCTGAATATTATAATTTTTAGGGGAATCAACAACAGACTAAACATATTTAGTACAAGCAGGTGCAAGCTATTGTGGGAAAGAAAGTGGAGTAGCATTTGCTATTTTTTTTTTTTGGCAATATAATGAGATTTGCTACAATAATACATTAATAGCTGAATATTACATTATATATAATATGACAATGCACAAGGCTGCTTGGTAGTGTAATACTGTTATATGTTACTTATATTGAAGCCCAACTTCATCAAAAATTGATTCTTTATGTTTTTTCATTCTGAATAGAAGGATTAGAACTTTTACTTTTATTTATTTTTCTTATTGCTGTCTGTAACATATTAGGGGGATTACCTTCACTTCCTGTCCAGGGGAAACACAGAAATTCATCCAATGCAAGTGTAAATTTCAGATGTCACTCCTGGCTCATTATCCTGCATTCTCCCACCTTGGATAGAATTCTGGGGAAGCTATGCAAGCTAATGTACATGTAACATCTACATGAATTCTGCAGACTCAAGTTATTTATAAAGAAATGTAGGATGTGCCAAGGATCTCCATACATTTAATTTCAAGTCAAGTGACGTAATACATGTTGCTTCCGGGATCATTAGTCACAGGAGGGATTGGGGAATGCATATTCCTCAAGTTCCTCCTGCTTTCAATGGGGAGGTTGTTTCCCATGGTTCCAGGCTCGCCACCATGGGTGCCCTTGGGGGAAAAGTCCCTTCCTGATTCCCATTAGAAAGCCCTTTGCCAACTCTTAAACCTAAACCAAACGCAGAGCCTGATTTAACCGCTTGTCTATCATGCCCCTTATAAACATACCTTGGTAGAAAAGTAGGTAAAGTCTATGTTAACCCAATCACTAAAATCTCATAAAAGCTTTAAAGTGTTACTAAACCTACAACAGTAAAATCAGTCTGTATATGCGGTAAAGCATGTTTGTTATACTCACTGTGGAACCTAAGGGGTTAATCCTTTGCATTGTGTATAAAGGCTGTTTAATCATGTCTCTCTGATCCTCCTCATCTTTCACTATCTCCAAAAAACAACCTGATATTTACAGAGCCAGGGGATGGACTGCGCATGTTCAGTTTGGTGTGCATTACTAGAGAGTTTTTTTTTTTCTTGGGGGGAGTGCATGTGATCAGCACAGGACCAATCAGCACTGTCCAGACAGAGGATCACGGGTGAATTAAAACTCCTCCTACAAGCTTTACTAGAAATTCATACAAGTCACAAGGCTGCTATATACTGCTGATGAGAAAAGGTATTTATCATTTTATATTTACTAAAATAATTGCATTTCCATGATCTGTGTACTGTGGGAGACCAGATATAGTGAATGCAGGGTCCTAGGTTTGGTAAAAATTGATTACGTGAATGTAATTTCAAACGTAAATTTCAATATATTTTAAATTATTCAGGATTTCTATAGCGCCAGCAGTTTATGTAGCGCTTTAAAATCTAAAGCTTTCTTTAAACTAACACCTAGTGACTTTGCCAATGGTCAGGCACCTACTGGTTATAGGGTGACAACGCTCTGTCTATGTTTCTCAATTGTGCTCCTGTAATGGGAGTTGCATCCATGTAGATAGAAAGTAGCTACAAAATGATTGCAGATGAGCAGCAGTGATATGAAACAATGGATAGAGGCTGTCTTTATTATTTTAAGTTCTAAAAAAGGTTTTGAATCACTTGTACACACAGGTTTAAATAAAAGATGACTCATTTAGGCACCACAATTGGGCAGCGAATGGGCCCTCTAATGTGACATACTGAGAAGAAGCAGGTGTTGTAAGTGCTCCTTACCACTTTATAGAGATTAAAGCCCCATACACACGTACTGATTGTCGGCCGAATGATCGGCCGTCTTTTGTCCAGGGCTGTCGTGTCTGTTGAAAACTGCAAAAGACTGCACACGAATTTTGTCGGCCAACAAACAGCCGACTGCAGAAGTGATGTCATGTGATGGTTAACTTTCCTTGTCTTTTTTCTTTTCTGAGCATGCCCAGTCTTGCTAATCTGCTGTCTGTCGGCCGAAATCTGTACTGACTGGCGAACAATCAGCCGTTCTGGTGACGGCCAACAAATATTTTAAAGTCTGCATGACAGATTCTGTTCGGCCGAAAATGCGCTGTCGGCTGTCGGAAGCATCATACTAACAAGCCTACAATCGGCCGATCGGTCGGCGGCCGAATATTTACGGCCGACAATCGGTACGTGTGTACGGGGCTTTAGGTTAAATTTCTGTATTTGTCAAAAGAGCATAACAATGCCTCCATAGAAAGGACAGCAATCCTTTAAATTTGACATGAACCACATAAAAAATCTGTGGCGAGTCCAGTTTTTGCAGCTATAGTGTACCCGATGTCATTGGTTATATTAGAATTGGGCTTCAGAATCAACGATGGATATGAAAATCTGATCAGAAGACTGACTGCTAGCTAACTGACATGTCATATTTGACAATTAGGGCCATGGAGAGGTGACATTTTCAAACTGCGTCCCCTAATGACATTTCATTAACAACTTAGAACAATGTGAGATGAGGGAAACATGACAGTGGAATATTTCAGTGAATACACATAGAAGGGAAGTCTGTAATGAGTTGCTGAATGGATTAATGCCTTAAACCCAGATCTCTTTGCAAGCCAAGACGCTAGTCTTGTCTATTTTCATTATCAGTAATGAGGGCCTGTCAGCTGTGGAGTGAGGCTGCAGGATGGCAGACACCCCCACCCCTTTACTTCTCCCTTGCTGGCAGCCAAGCTCCATTCACTCCTTTAACAAAACCATTTAAACTATTCATAATAAATCCCCACGCAGCTGCTACCCTGCATTTAATCCCCCCCTGTGCTTTGTGCTATTCAGCAGGGTCGCCCTCAACTGTATCTGAAGCCCAGCCAGGCAACTGTCTGGAGGTTTTCTTGGCAATATCAACAGCATGAGTCCAACACAAAGAAGAGACAGAATAACTTATAGCAGCTGCATATTGGGGGAGATCTCTCTATTTCAATTTAATGTTAGTGATTGGCATGGTTTAAAACTGCTGTACACTTTGCTTCTTAGCTCTAACCGCACTATGACAGGTTGGTGAACTACTCCATACTCTTGCTTAATATTACATCCAACTTACAATTGTAACAGTGATGACACCTATTTCTTCAAATGACCACATAGGAAATTAGATTTGTATTTATACAGCCAGGCATTAACATAGCATGCACTAAAGAGTATATTCCTGTAGGGGACATGAAAAATCTTTCAACTGTTGAAAAGCTTATCACTTAGAAATCATCATCTCATGCGTAAGGCCAGTGAAATACGGTGTCATTGGAACACTGACTCAGCATTAACTACATGTATCTCTTTATTCACACCATGGAAGTATATGTCTTATCTGACGCCAACTGTGCTCACAAGCCTACTAAATAATAACGTCCATCAAAAAGATCATTAGTGATGTGAAACTGAACCACCGATGTCAGTTAATATTTTCCATGTAGTTGTATGCCTTAACAGGACTGAATCCTTTCTGTTGTGTTTTAAAGAGTCATTTCACGGTCCATCAACTTTACTTTCACAGGAGGAGCCAATATAGCGGCAGCTGCCAGCTAGGACTATTGATAACCTCTTGTCACTATTTTGTATGGCTGCAATCTGGCCCTTTTGGATGACAATGGAAGCCTGAATATATCTCTGAAATTCATCAGTGACCAATCCACATAACTCTTCAATAAAAAGCAAAGGGTTTTCCATTACAGCTGCTCAGGTTTGACAAAAGAAGTCCTGATTTTCTGCTAAAGTACGGTAATTACCTTTGAAAGTTTACTGATTTAGGCCTCATGAACAGTGGGCATAAAAATGCTGCTTTTAAAGGCATTTGGCATTTTTATTTCAGTCTGTATAAGCCACTCTATGTTAGCCTATGTTACATAATTACATAGTTAGTCAGGTTGAAAAAAGACACAAGTCCATCGGGTTCAACCAAAAAAAACAAAAAACAGTATTGAAAACTCAACCATACAATCCCATATAAACAATCCTATACCCGTTGTTGATCCAGAGGAAGGTGAAAATAAACCCCAGCAAATCATGATCGAATTTGCTAAAGCAGGGGCAAAAAAATTCCTTCCTGATCCCCCAAGAGGCAATCGGATATTCCCTGGATCAACTTTACCTAAAAAAAAAATGTTCACGCACATTTGGGTGTTTACAGTCATATTTGTAGAGGAGTGTTTACTGGCTGAAAAAAAAAAAACCTCCCATCACAAGTGTGTTTTTGAGAGGAGCTTTCGGGCAGAAAAAATGCTTGACACACCTAAACACCACATTTGGGCACCTCAAGCGGTTTTAAATTGACATTTTTCTAGTGTTTTGGGGAGAAACGTTTAATAACGCAAATGCTTGCACAATATGCCCCATAGGAGAATTGTTTTTTTCTGACAGCAGTTCTGCTATTTTTTCTCCTGCCTAGTTCACATGGAAAGCTGAAAAGTGTGTAGCTTTATGGTTGGTTCCCACTGTCTATTAGTCCTAATTTTGACATACTGTTAAAAAATCCTGTTGGATTCAAATGCCTTTTTAAATACAAATATCGCTGTTTTATGATGCCGATTCTTATTCCCACCAAAACAAAATATAAAAAAATCGAATGCAAACAATTTGCTGACAATTCATAAAATAAGTAAAAGTGTAACATTCGCTTGAAAAAAAAAAAAACAACAGCTGTAACATTTATTAGTTACAGAACCTCTGCATTAATTTTTTTAAAAGTATTTTTTTAGTTATATTCAGTAATCAAGTAAACAATACCAAAAAGTATACTCATAGGTGTGCTAACAAAAAAACAAGTCAACAAATCCACAGACACACATACACACACCCCATTATTCCACACCTCCATAATAAGGAAAAAAGAGAATGGCAGCAGTTAATACCATTAAATAATTTAACATACTCCTTAGGTTAGGTAGGAGCATGTTCTCATTATAAGCTTGGTTGGGGTCACCAAGTGCATCAGTCTTAGGTCGGCCATAGACGGTTCGATTCTCTGAGATTTGAACCATTTAAAGGCAGGCTGAATGTACTGATCGATCAACTTGGATACAACCAACCTGCCAGATTTTACTAGCAAAAAGTGTTTTTAAA
Organism: Pelophylax lessonae; assembly: GCF_965119305.1. Classification (NCBI taxonomy): domain Eukaryota; kingdom Metazoa; phylum Chordata; class Amphibia; order Anura; family Ranidae; genus Pelophylax; species Pelophylax lessonae. The sequence goes on from NC_138772.1 coordinate 385,834,024, forward strand.
GAAAATTTACATAATTTGGCAACCTTAGGCCGGTCATAGATGGAGAAAAATGCTTTCATGCAAAAAAACAAACAAACAATTTGCTCAATTTTCACCATCAACACAGTGTTGACAGGGGAATCCCACCCATCTAACCATTGTGTTTTCCCAAGGAGGGAGTGGGGGAATCCCTTCTGCTGAACCATTGTGTTTTCCCGGCAGGACAGCTTACACCCCCCTCAGAGAACACAAAGGCTCAGCGGGAGGGATTCCTCTGTCGACACTGTGTTGATGGGGGAAACAAGGTAATTTCTTTTTTGCAGGAAAGAAATTTGTTCTGTCTAAGGCAGGCCTAAGGTTGCCAAATTTTGTAGAATTTTTTTTAAGATGGGCTCTTCTATTTTATACTATATATATATACTGTATATATATATATATATATATATATATATATGGGTATTAGATATTCCCAAAGCTTTGTAGCTGGGTAAATCTCAGAGAAAAAGTACTCTTCCAATTTAACAGAACTAATTTCCTAGCATAAAACAATTTAGGCTGTATTAGAATTTTTCTGATTTTTATTAACATCAAAAGTATCTACTCAATGCGAGCAAACTAACCTTCTGCAATAAAGTAGTTGTTAAGGCTTTTTTTTCATTCTAAAATAAAAAACATATTGTATTTACCTGCTCTGTGCAAAGGTATTGCACAGAGCGACCCCTTTCTGGGGTCCCCTGATGGTGCTCCTGGCTTTTCCTCTTCTTTGTGTGCCTCCGCAGAAAGCCGCTTGCTATGAGGACACACCTATGGCCTTGTGCCTGAGCTGGCTGTGTGCGTCTATTGACACACACACAGTGCAGCTCAGCCCTGCCCCCAAGTCTCTGCTCACAGGAGTCGATTGATAGCAATAGTAGTCAATAGCCCCTGCTGCTGCCTTTGTATGCAGAGAGAGAGAGGAAAGACCTGCTGCAGTCAGGCACATCGCTGGATCGAGATCGGCTCAGGTAAGTAAACAGGGAGGTGAGGGGGGGGGGGCGATGACAAATAATGGACCATTTTTTTACCCTAATGTGGAAATGCATTGAGGTAAAAAGTGTCTTGCCTTTACAACCACTTTAATTGAGGGATTATCGAGAAGTGTTGTAGGTATAATTATTTGTACAGTGTACAGTGAATCCTGAAAAGACCTTCTTAGTATGTATAGTTTATACCAATACATACTATACACTATACCAGGATTAGACACACAAATTAAAGAGTGAGTAAATTAAACCTAAGAGGCATACAATACTTCTGAAAAGCCAGAGAACATATGTTCCTATTGATAAGAATATAAAAATCTAAAACAGTAAGATACCAGTTATACTTGTCAATATATTCACAAATTACACAATACAACAAAGTTGTGGACATTTGCCATTTACTGGAAACTGGGGTTAAATAAAAGCAGCCAGTGCATACCAACCTGGTTCATTTAATCAAGAATGACCTTTAATTAGCGTATCCTTAAAGCGGAGTTCCACCCACATTTTAGACTTGCCATCATGCAGCACTTGTGTGCATGCTAAAAAAAAAAAAAATTGCCATTTTTCTTCTTTTATCGGTTCCTTTACCTTATTTATGTTAAAATATCTCTTCCTCCTTATGTCGCCGCGGCGACGTATGCAATTTCCGGCTTTGCATTGGCTCCACGGAGATGAGTGTCATCAATCCCAGGAGTCAATGGGCATCGCTGCCTCATGACGTCCCAGGGAGCATGGTGTCCAGCCCCGCCCCGCCCCCCAATACTGATGGGTCCCTAGGCTGCTCTGCCCAGCTGAAGGAGAGAGGGAGGGGAGATAGAGTGGTGCTGGCACTGCTAGGGGAGGGGCCAAGGTCTGTGCTTGGAGAGGGGGCGGGGAGCGGCCATGCATAGCATTGTATGTGTGTATGGGAGGCCGCATCTCCTCCAATCAGGGGCCAAAGAGGCTGAGTCTGAGCACGGCATCCTGGAAGAGGAACACTGCGGCTTCAGATGCCCACACTGCAGATGGCCACGCTATACAGGACCCAAATAAAGGAAGGTATACTTGCTGCACAAACACAAAACAGGGGACAGTTTACATGATACCGTAATGTAAATGCACGAGCCCTGACTATATTAGGGATATTTATAACATAAAAAAAAAAAAATTTTGGCTGGAACTCCGCTTTAAACCAACTCTGATGGGGGGTGGAAAACATTACAACAGAAGCTTCATACTTACCTCTCCAGCAGGCAGTTTTTGAAGCTTTGCTCTCTTGAAAATATCTGGGCGCTACATTCAATTAGGAAGACTGAGGACATACTGCAAGTGCAGGGCATCATTCACCACCATAAGGAACTGTGCTTACAGTGTCATTTAATGACCTCTCTTTGCATTACTGAAGACTGCGCAGCACCAGAAGAAGATCCGAAGAGGACTCTACACAGCTCATAAATGGCTTTAATTTTTTAGGAAAAAAAGTATTAAAAAAACCCCTCATAACTGGGTGTATAGTAAAAGCCACAAAACAGACTCGCCACTGGACCTTGCACAGTTTGAATCTATGCATGCGTGCTCCAACTGTGGGATAATATATTTGTTCTATATATACGCACTGTACTACAAACATAATATGGGCATTTAGTTGTTAGCTCTCTTTACCTCTTTTGCCCTGTCCAGCTCATTATGCAATGCCTGCTTGGTCACCTCCATTGCAATGATTTGCTGACGCAATATTTCATTCTCATCTTCTGCTTTTAGTCGCTTCTCTTCCACATTCTCCAGTTCATGGTGCAATCTCACAGATACATCTTTGGCTACCTGTCAACACATATAATCATAAAAAGGTTCCTTTAATGACACAATACAAAATATAAATATGTGTGTTTCTTCATGAGAAATACATAACCGTTTTACCTACTGTATATACATGTGTGCGCAGCCTATTGCATTAGGGTGTGCACCCCAAATCTCAAACACACATGCCTTTCTTTGCAGCCTCAGCTGCACTGGACAGTGAATGAATGGGAAGTGCTCTGTGCTGTGCAGCTTTCTGTTCATTCACAAACTGAAGCATAGTAAACCTAGTTGTGTTCACAATGTTTATTTGGAAAAGGAAGGCACCATCAATTACATATTTACTAGCCCCTTTCCCCACTCTCCATCCTGCAGCGTAGTGATTAGGGTGTGCCCAGGCACACCTGGCACACCCCCTGCGCACGCCTATGTGTATATATAAAAGTATTCTGGGCTCTGCCTGGTCTTATTTCCACCATTTGCAACTAAATCTGCTTATAAATATAATCAAGTGGGACTTGAAATCTTCCATTTCCATGGTGAGTTCCCCCACCACTGCTAAATTCAGCTGCATCCCAAAAAGAAAGACCTCAAATCATAGTAGGCCTTTTAACGCTCTTGGATGCCTGAGGACCTTTGCAAAAATAACACACAAATTGGAAACCACAGGGAACATCAGCAGGAATCGGTTATCACCAGCACCTCCACTCAAAGGGCTGGCCCCTTTAGAATGTCTCCTAAGACGAAACACGTTGGGGCAGAGTCTGTGCTGACCTCATTACACTGCTGGACGGAACGGCGGTTGAGTGGTTTGCTGTTTCTTTTGCATATTTGAAAATGTGAGTACCTTTTCCTTCAGCTGAATAAAACAACTAAGTGGCTTTCCGCTATGACATATTTGTCACTTACCAGAATCATAATATATATTGAGCGGTGGTGCTGGTGATAATTGATATATATATGAATTTATTCACGCATCAGTGACTTAGCTGTCTGTCTGACATGTCATCAGGTGCTTGATGTTTCATGGTAAATGAAGCTGATGAGAAGCTGCTATGTCTTTTTGGCCCTGGGGCTATTTTAGCTTAGGTTGTTGTTAGCAGCTGTGTAAACATATCTAATATTATTTTCTGGTGTGCTTGTGAGGTTCATAATGCACATATATCTATTGCAAAAGTTGTAATTAAAGCTAAAAATAATGTAAGGATATATAAATCATGTGCAGGCCGTATAAGAAGTCCTATTTTTACAGTAGAGTATGAATCTTTCTAGCAAATAGGCCTGTGTAAGCTTTATATGCAATCTCAAACTGTCCACAACCTATCCAGGGACTGTATGTATTTTAGCCCTTAATATGTGACAGAACGTGACCATGATGACAATGTATTGTGACAATGCATTCACTTGCTGAATTTACTGCTACAGGGTGGCTTAGCTGCACAGCATTAAGTAAATATACAGTATGTGATTTGCATCTGCGGGTGGGCGGGTCGCTGTGCGGTAATTCGCTACAGCACAAGCTGATCAGCGGGTCACGGCCAATAATTTATGATCAACGCCTGCTGATCGGCTGAGGGAATGACAGAGGTGAGTCCTGTGTTGGCAAACAACACAGGGCTCTCTACAGACAGCAGTAATGCACTATTTTTTGCACCCTACAAAGCAGAACAAAAAGAAAAAACATGTACATTGCTTAGTAAAAACAGCACACAAACACACAGTAAACATTGTTAGGCACACAGTTAACCCTTTGATTGCCCATGATGTTAACCCCTTCCCAGCCAATGTTATTAATACCGTGCATATTATTAGCACTGATCACTGTACTAGTGTCACTGGTGATGTCAGTGTCAGTTAGTCAGCTCCCCCCCCTCCCAGTGTCAGTTAGTGTCAGATTTTCCACTGCACTATCGCTGTCCCATTATAAGTCGCTGATTGCCGCCATTACTAGTGTAGCACCCTACAAGGTAGGTGCTAGGTAAAGTATAGTGGGCCTTGTCTGCTTAACAGCAGGGCAATGATTTTCAGCTGGGCTGTCATGTCTCCCAGGTGTGGCTGTTGAGACTGGGGAGTCTCCCCACTGTGCTCCATGAGAGGATTCTCATTGGGCAGTGGAGGAAACCCAGCCAATGGCACACTCAGGCCTGTATCTACCCCAGAAAGGCAGATTCTGCCGCATAGCATTCTGGGAGTGGGTATAAGTTTGAGGGGAGCACATGACGCAGCGTCTTTGGCGGGAAGCAGAGTCCCAGGAGGGAGAGTATGGCTGTCTCTCCTCCTGTCAGAGGAATCGAGTGTCCCAGGCAACTTCCTGAGGTGACAGAGGGCCGAGCTGAGCTGCAGAGAGGATCCGGTGTGCCGAGGACCAGCGGAGCTGAGAGAGGTCCAGTTTCAGGAAAGCATTCCCAGTTTGTGAGTACTGCAATCTGCCCCTGGGCGTCTGCCTAGTGAGAGGGGACCACTCCGGTGAAGGTCAGAGGGATCCGGAAGCTCGCTAGCCAGTGCAGGAGCAAGTGTAAAGGGGGTGCCAGTGTTGACCCTGAAGTGTAGAGGTGGGGCCTAGTGAGAGGACCCTGAAGTGTAGAGGGGGTGTCTAGTGAAAGGACCCTGAAGTGTAAAGGGGGCACCAGCGGTTGGGCCCTGAAGTGTTAAAGTGTACAGCCTGCAATGTGCAGTGTGCAGTGTACTGTGTTGAGAGTTGCAGCAGCAGAAGCAGTTACAGGAGCTACCTCAGTCAGGAAGGACTGGAGGGAGCGGTATTCAGGACTTTTGAGCTAACCAGAGTGTCAGAAGTCAAGTTCAAGTACAGTACAGCAAGTCAGTGTTTTTCAAGCGCCAGCAAGCGTTGATCGGCATCCAGCCTTTTTTTCTACAAAGTGTCCCATTTGTACCTAGTTGAGCCAGAGGAGTATCCCACTCATTCCCTTCTCCCATCCCCTATATCAAATAAACAAAACAAACCAAAGATGCCGGACTGGTCTTTGACTCAAATCTCACACTTGGGTATTCAGCTTAAATGGGCTGAAGGTGTCACCGGTAACCATGGCAGACCCACTTTAGGCCCAATGCCTGGAAATCCTGCCACACTAGTATAAAAAAAGAATGCAAATTCCAGTATATATCCCATAGTTTATAGATGCTATAACTTTCAAACCAATCAAAATACATTTATTGGGATTTTTTTTTACCAAAGACATGTAGCAGAATAGATTTTGGCCTAAATTTAAGTAGAACTTAGATCATTTTAATATTTTTTTGGATATGTTTGATAGCAGAAAAAAGAAAATATTGTTTTTTTTTCCAAAATCTTCGTTTATATAAAAAAAAAATGAGAAAACCCAGAGGTGATTAAAAATCACCAAAAGAAATATATATTTGTGGGAAAAAAATTATATAAATGTTATTTGAGTACAGCGTTGCATGATTGCGCAGTTACCAGTTAAAGTAGGGCAGTGCTGAATAACAAAAAATGGCTCGGTCATGAAGGGGGTAAAACCTTCAGAAGCCCAAGTGGATTTATTAATAAGGACTTTATGGACATATGTATTTATTCCCTGGCACTATGTGAATAGGTATACGCTAGAACACATACTGACATTAATGACACTATGTAGTCATATTATTCTATTTCCTAAAAATATTATTAAATTATACATGGCTAAATATCCTAAAATGTTATTCTATTGCCATAGGATTAACATGGGGATAGACACTACTGGTCTCTCCCTCTGAGGCTCCATTCACACATGAGCGTATCATTTTCAGGACCTTTTTCTGGCGTTTTTTGCAGGTGTCTGCAGGAAAGCATTGACATCTAACAAAAACGCTTGTTATCTGCCAAAAAATAAGCTCATGTACTTTTTTGAGCTTCAGGCGTTTTGCTTCAGGTGACAAAACACTCATAAGCGAACAGGGACCATTGAAATGAATGGGATTTTGCTTGCTGGGCATTTTGAGACTTCAGAGATAAGAGTTTTACGAGCTGAAAAACGCTCAGGTGTAAACAGGGCCTGAAGGTGCTAATTGCTGTATTGATCTTCCTCTTGCAAATATAGTCTTCTGGCGTTTGGTTGATCGACTTCTCTTGAGTGGGAATGACCATATATGGATTGAAATTCAGCCTGTCCTTGCTGAATTGGCCGATTTTCAATCCTTTTTTGGCCGGCTTAACCTGCATACCTTTTTAAGAGTCTGTGAACTAGAGAATCAGGATAAGGGTCCTTTCACACGAGCTTTCCGCCAGGCGGACTATGTTTTGCTCAGCGGGGATCGATTCGCCGATCCCCGCTGAGCAGGCAGAAGACAGGTCCATCTTCGCTTACTTTGCAAAGACAGACCTGTCAGATCCCCGCTCTCCTCTATGGGAGATCGGATGGAAAATAGGGTTTACATCCGTCTGGATTTCACAGACAGGATTGGATCGTATAGCAGCGGGTGTCAGCGGAGATGTCACTGCTGATATCTGCTGCTCCATAGGGGTACATGGAGCAACCGATCAGGTCCACCTGAAAAACTGACAGACGGACCTGATCGGAAAGCCTGTGTAAAAGGGGCATTACTGCCAAACAGCTAGTTATTCAGAGGGGTCTTCTTAGTATAGTACAGAAGGTGTTTACACATCACTGCAGAATCAATTCAGTAACTTATAAATCCCACTACAGATAAAGTCCTTCCTAAGGGTCCTTTCACACGGGGCAGATGATTTTTGATCCGCTCCGGCACTTTTTTTTTTTTACGGACACAGATGACACTCGTGGTCCGTATGTCCGTTTATCATCCCATCCGTTTGCGGATGATAAACGGAGATAATGCATGTCAATGGGACTGCGGATGTCAGCGGATGACACCGCTGACATCCGTTTTTGCGTCCGCTACGTTTTTTTTTATACGGAAGAAAAATTAGAGTTCTCTTCCGTTCCAAAAAACGGAACTGATCGGAAAGGAAGCAAATTGGATGTCAGCGGATGACCATCCGCTGACATCTGCAATCCCATTGACATGCATTACAGGCCAGTTTGCTTATTTATGCATCTATTACTGCTGCTTTATAAGACAGATAAAATCCAAACCATGCTTTATCCGGATAAGGTGTTTTAGGACCAAATAAATATAGTGGACATTTTAATACTTAAAGTAGAACTATGGGCAAAACCTTTCTTTTTCATTTTTGATAAGAGAGTAAAGCCCCGTACACACGCAACGATTATCGGCCGATCGTCCGTCTTTTGTCCAGAGTGGTGTTTTGTTGGTTGGAATGTGCCTAGACTGCACACAAATTTTCTCGCCCAACAAAATTCTACTTCAGAAGTGATGTCATGTGTTGGTTTGCTTTCTTTGTGTTCTTTCTTCACTGAGCATGCCCAGACTTGCTCATCAGATTTTTCCCTGTCGAAATCTGTACTGACTGCACGAAAATCGGCCGTTATGTTGACAGCCAACAAAAATTTTATAGTCTGCACACCAGATTTTTTTCGGCCGAAAAGTCGGAGTTGGTTGTCGGAAGCATCATACTAACAAGCCGAAAATCGGCAGATCGGACGTTGGACGAAAATTCCCTGCCAATTTTCGGCGCGTGTGTACGAGGCTTAAGGGAAGGTTATAACCCCTGTCAGATTTTTTTTTCGCCATCTGTGTCCCATTGCGGACATTTTCCTTCCTGGCCGATAGCCAAAAAGGAAGTGGGAGGAAATCCCTGAAAATTAAGGGAATTAAGGCCCGTACACACGTGCAGATTGTCGGCCGAAAAGATTCGGCCGACGACCGATCGGCCGATTTTCGGCTTGTTAGTATGATGCTTCCGACAGCCGACAGCGCACTTTCGGCCGAACAGAATCTGTCGTGCAAGCATTAAAATTTTTGTATGCCGACACCAGAACGGCCGATTGTTCGCCAGTCAGTACAGATTTCGGCCGACAGACAGCAGATTTGCAAGACTGGGCATGCTCAGAAAAGACAAAACACAGGGAAAGTTAACCATCACATGACATCACTTCTGCAGTCGGCTGTTGTTGGCGGACAAAATTCGTGTGCAGTCTTTTGCACTTTTCAGCGGACACGACAGCCCGGGGACAAAAGGCGGCCGATCGTTCGGCCGACGATCGGTACGTGTGTACGGGGCTTTACTTGGGTCACCAGAACTAGTGTCCCCATTGGAAGATTTCCCCTCTTTTACTTTTCTTTTTACTTTCACTTTCAATGATAATAGTAAACAGGACAAATTGAGAGGTTGAATCTCCTTAACGGGGGAAAAGACAGCAATAAAAACTGACAGGGGTTCTAATCCCCCTCCACTTTATCCACAACTTAAAAAAAATTGTCTTTAGTTATACTTTAACTAAATATATAATAATTTCTAAATATTTAGCTTCAAGGTACAGCTAGATGCACAATGTCATCTCAGCTGGCTCTTCCTAAATTTATTCATGAATATGATTATGTACTTGATAATACATCAATCCAGGCCGGTTTATAGATGTTACTGTGAATTTCCAGGCATTTGTTTCTGTATTTGCTACATAATGACTCACTGTTGCTGCTCAACAAGGTTAAAAGCTCCACAAAAAAAAAAGACTTGGCATTTGATGCGTGATCACAGTTCTGGAACCGCTGCCTAATAAGACGCAGTTTGCCAAAAGCATACCAGTGCGATTTTTTTTATTTTTTTCAGCAATTCTCCTCCCAACAATTCCTAAGAAGCCCATTTGTAACTGACAAAAAGCACCCCGGTGTTCGAAAGTCCTGAACAAAATCATTATGTGATATACAGTACGTGATCCAAAGACTGGCCGGAATGCAGCAATTCTGCAAGCTTTGTCTATCTGGGAATTATTCAGCAGACTTGATTAATTAATAGGGGCCAAAAGTAGTGCTAATGCAAATAAAGTCATGAGAACTATCCCCTGACTGGCACCATTCTAAACGGATTACATAAAGATACTATATCAACATTTAGAGAAACAATTTTAATTTACAATACGATCCTTTTAAGTGCAGATCATAACTTTTATACTGTATATAGTGTTTAAAGGTATACTTAAAAAAAAAAAGTAGCTATCTAATAGTACATGTACAGGACTTTTTATCCATGGAGCTTCTTATTGTAAACCATTGCAGCCCTCCGACACTCAGCAACCCTTCACTTACTCACTGCTACCACAAATAGTTAAAAAGAGCCTTTAAACACAACAGTAAACATTATTTTTCAATTTATTCATTCTGACTGATGTGATGGCTGCATTTGTTTTCCTTTTTAGGCTTTCTTTCTTTTATTTTCATCTGGTGATCCAGCCAGTAAGTCTGTTGTGTTTTAAAGGAACAAGCTCTCCAGCAGATGTATGCGGTTGCAGGGATGGGACAAACCATTTACCACTGGCAGGGGGGCTTTTAATGACCAGCCTTTATTTATTTAGCTAAAACCTTAATCCCAAAAGGAAAAGATCTGTTTGTTGTAACTTCTTATAAAGTGTGAGCTGAAGTCCAGCTTTAAATTGTTAGTGTATCTAAATCTGCTAGTAAATCTAACACTCCTCTCCCTCCAGACTGGCGATGCTGATGTCTGGTGTGCCAATGTGCTTCTTCATCCAGAGTGGGGGTGTTCTATCAGAATAACCCTACCAATCAGAAAATGCAACCGAAGTGACGTTGCCAACAAAATTGTTTACTGCGCATGCGCTATGCGTTCCAATATGTTTTCAATCTGACAATACATGAAGGCGGCAGCGGACATCTTCTTACACCCAAACAAGTCTTTAATTTCATACTTTTTTTAGCAGTTAACTTACCTTATATACTCAAATAGACTATTTCACCGCGACTGAGTGAAATAGTCCATTTCACAATATAATCAGTTTGGTGCTGAGCAGTGAAGGGTGTACCAAGATGGCCGCCACCACCTTCTGGCTGCAAGCTTATGGCTGTATTTACTATAATAATAAAAAAGTATTAATGTATAAATAAAATTATATAAGGAGAGTTTACTGATAAAATATGTGTGCAATTAAGACTTGCCTGGGTGTAAGAAGATGTCCGCCGATGCCTTCTTGTTCTGTCAGATTAAGAAACCTATTGGAACGCTTAGCGGCCATGTAAGACCACATGGCGCATGCGCAGTAAGCAGTTTTTGCTCAGAACGTCACTTCCGTTACATTTTCTAATGGGTGGCAGTATTCTGACAGGACAGGGGCACTCCAATATAGGAGATGTGTTACTGGCCAGATCACCAGGTGAAAACAGAGGGAAAAAGGCCTAAAAACAAATAAAACTGATGAAGCCACTGCATCTAATGATTGGTAAACTGCAATATATTACATTTTTGGTTTTAGAATTAATACCGCTTTAATCATCAAGGTACAATAAGGCCTATATGGGGGAAAACATTTTTATGCAGTCTATGTACATGCATTTCTGGTGTGTTTTTGACAGGGTTTTGTGTTTAAAAAACAGTCACTCTTCCTCAAAAATGCATGAAGCATGAAAACCTATAAAAAATGTGTGTAAAAAAACACGTAAAACACGCACGCAAACAGTAAAAAAATGCATGATCATGCAGCATTACTAGCGTAAACCTCAGCTTGGTGTTTACTGATTGGTTTTACATTAATTGATCAAAAAATGTCATGGCTTGTGTTTTAACTCACTTTTATATATAGGGGATACTTCATTAGAAATTACTGTATGTGTACAGGTCTGCACCAAATCGAACCAAATTAGTTGCTGCACTATTGCTTTCTTCCAGTTCTCATAAAGGGGTCCTGTTATGTGTGGGTTATATCAAAGCAGGCCAAAACCATAGTATCTGGATGAAGAATGGCTCTCTAAAGCCTGGTACACACATTTATTTATTTTTAACCCAGCGGGCTAAATGCAAAAAAAAAAAAAAAAAAACTGATCGGATACCGGTCAGCTGTTGGTTTTCCAGCTTGCGCTTTTCAACAGAAGCCGGAAAGGCTGCTGTACACAATAGCCAAATGTCGGTTGTTTTCTATTGAACCAGCTGATAAGGGCCATAACCATTTAAAATTTGCTATTCCTGTTTCCATTGCAGCATGGGTGAATGAAAGGTTAAGGTTCTAAATGTAGAAGGAACTTTTTCTTTTTTGGGTAAAATTATCCATGAGGCCCAGTGTTACTAAACACTGAATATCATGATCAGCTGCAGGAATCTATTTTCCAACATACATTATACAGGCGGTCCCTGGGTTACAGTACAAACAAGATCGGGTCTGTAGGTTTGTTCTTAAAGCGGAGTTCCACCCAAAAGTGGAACTTCCACTTTAGGTAGTCCTAACCCCCTGACATGCCACATTTGGCATGTCATTTTTTTTTGGGGGGGGGGGGGGTTTCTTTTAAAAAGGTACCCGCTCCCACTTCCGATCGGAGTGCCGTGGTGCCCTTAGTGAAAGTTCTCCTCTCCCCCTCCCTCCCTGCAATCTTCTGGGACATTTCAGAGGTCCCAGAAGATTGCCGGGCAATCAAGACGCGCAGCGCAACTTGCGCATGCGCAGTGCGTACCCGGCTGTGAAGCCGCAAGCTGCCACAGCCAGGTGCCCACACCAGTGATGCCGGCACCGCCGAGACCAGAGGGAGAGGATCGAGGCTTCGGGCGGCCACATCGCTGGACTGTGGGACAGGTAAGTGTGTGTTTATTATAAGTCAGCAGCTACACTTTATGTAACTGCTGACTTTTAATAAACACAGAAAAGGCTGGAACTCAGCTTTAAGTTGCATTTGTTTGTAAGTCGGAAATGGTACATTTTTTAAGTGTAGCTCCAGGCAAAAAAATAATTTTTAGGTTTCTTGGATAGCATAGGGAATGGTTAACACTCCTGTACCATTTGTTTTGCTGTCTGTGCTCTTGTTCAGAAGATTTCACCTCACTTTCAGTCCCTGTGACAATTGGATTTAGACAATTTTGGGTTGTTATGGAAACAAGGATTGGTGACAAAGCTTCAGTGGAGACACCTTTTCCCATGAGAACTCTTACAGGAGTGAATTTCCCTTCCTAGGGGGAGATTTCTCCTCACTTCCTGTTGTCTCCTTCCATTTGTAAGTAGGATGTTTGTAAGTAGGATGACTGTTACTCGGGGGGCGGCCTGTACTTGTCACAATTTATTATATTAAAGATAAAACCAGCTAACAAAACACCCAACAGAACATAATAACTGACAGGGTTTCCTGTACCTTTAAGTCTTGCTCCAGACTCCTGATAAGCTCTCCATCCACTTGGCCGGTCTGTGCAACTTTTAAGCTTTTTTGCTCTGCTTTCCTGAGGCGGTACTGCATTATACGGCAGTTCTTATTGGCTCGGTCAAGCTCCCGTCGGAGCTCCTGCAACTGGTAAACATCTTCCTCCAGATAGCTGTCACGCATCTCTTCCATTTCTGCTCGCAGCTCATCAAGCTCATCCTATTGAAAAATACATAAAAATTACTACAATGCAATAGCTTTGTACATTTTATCTGTAGTCACAGAATACTTCTATTTTCTAGTATCCTCAGTTTATGGCACATGAAGGCTTTGATGTTTGCTATGGCCAAAACTAAACACCTGCTGAAGAATGGAGCAATGGACATGATATCATACTGTGGTAAAGTGTTCCCAAAGCTCAGCTGGTCATAGTGTATATCAGAAGTATCCCATTCTACACATTGTACAGGAGCCTGGACTATACTGTAGTACTAGAGTCTAAATAATGCTTGATTCTAGGTCTGCAAAGCTTATTAACTGTGTCTGAGGTTATGTTGCCTTATGTTAAGTAACACTGAGTTTGCTCCTCATTGTTTAGCAGAGGGGTCTAGTTATGAATGATCAAATAAGTGAATAAAATACGGGAGACCATGGAAGCAAGTATCTTAGTTTTGCCAGCTGTCAGACCTGCGTCAGGGTCTTTTTCCAATATAGAGACATGGGCACTGATCTGAGAATCTTCCACAAACTTCAAAATTGTACAAAGAGCAAATGACTCCTGCGCTTAAGGGGTGGCCTTGTGGCTGGTATCCGGAAAATGCGATTCAGGTCAAATTGTAGTAAATTCGAGCTCTGATGAAGGGGGAACACCCCGACACGCGTAAGCGTTTTTTTGGAGGTCTACATCCTTCCACGGCCTGCAGCAGCTGAGGATGCCCAGTGGAGACCCCTGGTGGTCCCTCATTGCTTATTGCCCGTGTTTCATAATCGTTTTGTGAGTATAATGTGTATACATGTCTATTACAATAAATTGTTTTAAAGATAATGCGCTAGGCTGGTGCGCCCTCTGTCCATTTTTTTTTTCCAGTATCTTCCACAAACTTCAGCCTGGTTTAAAACCAGGAAGATAGCAAACCCAAATAAGTCTTGCTTTAACGTATAGTAATTAAATCTACTGTATGCTAAAATTTAAAACTTGGGAAAAGTAGGCACTGTCCTTGAATTTTACATCTATGTAGGTTTTTCAGAATTTGGAAAAAAAAATAAACGTTGCTAACCACCTAAACACATAAACTACTAAAAAAGAGAGAATAAGTGTAAAAGGATATTTTCCACATCTTACAGCAGTGGTCTCCAAACGTTGGCCCTTTGCATACCTGTATCTGGCCCTTAGGGCACTATTCCTCCCACTGACACCAACGATGGGGCGCTATTCCTCCAAATGATATCAATGATGGTACACTATTCCTGCCAATGGCACCAACGATGGGTCACTATTCCTCCCACTGATACCGCTGATGGGGAACTATTCCCACAACTGCCATCAATGATGGAGCTCTATTCCTCCCGCTGATACAACTGATGTGGAACAATTCCCTCAACTGCCATCAATGATGGAGCTCTATTCCTCCCGCTGATACAACTGATGGGGAACTATTCCCTCAACTGCCATCAATGATGGAGCTCTATTCCTCCCGCTGATACAACTGATGGGGAACTATTCCCTCAACTGCCATCAATGATGGAGCTCTATTCCTCTCGCTGATACAACTGATGGGGAACTATTCCCTCAACTGCCATCAATGATGGAGCGCTATTCCTCCCGCTGATACAACTGATGGGGAACTATTCCCTCAACTGCCATCAATGATGGAGCTCTATTCCTCCCGCTGATACAACTGATGGGGAACTATTCCCTCAACTGCCATCAATGATGGAGCTCTATTCCTCTCGCTGATACAACTGATGGGGAACTATTCCCTCAACTGCCATCAATGATGGAGCTCTATTCCTCCCGCTGATACAACTGATGGGGAACTATTCCCTCAACTGCCATCAATGATGGAGCTCTATTCCTCCCGCTGATACAACTGATGGGGAACTATTCCCTCAACTGCCATCAATGATGGAGCTCTTTTCCTCTCGCTGATACAACTGATGGGGAACTATTCCCTCAACTGCCATCAATGATGGAGCTCTATTCCTCTCGCTGATACAACTGATGGGGAACTATTCCCTCAACTGCCATCAATGATGGAGCGCTATTCCTCCCGCTGATACAACTGATGGGGAACTATTCCCTCAACTGCCATCAATGATGGAGCTCTATTCCTCTCGCTGATACAACTGATGGGGAACTATTCCCTCAACTGCCATCAATGATGGAGCTCTAGTCCTCCCGCTGATACAACTGATGGGGAACTATTCCCTCAACTGCCATCAATGATGGAGCTCTATTCCTCCCGCTGATACCAATAATGGGGCACTATTCCTTCCACTGCCATAAATGATAGAGCAATATTCCTCCCACTGACACCGGCCACAGGGCACCAATATTTTCCCTAATACCAAAGATGAGACATTGTTTACTCCCATTGACACTAGGACATGTTCTACTCCCACTGGCCACAGTCAGGCCCCTTCTAAAGTCTGAAGCACTGGAAGAACTGGCCCTTTGTTTCGAAAATTTGGAAACCCCCCTTCTTACAGCAAAGTTCTGAGATGCTAAATAATGGCTGATACTGTCACATCCCAAATCCAAACCTACAACACCATAAGGCTCACAATAGGCATTCCAATTAGTCAAAAAAATGTTCAGGAACTTTGTGCAGACCACTCAAGTTTCTACACACCAAACTACTCTTTATTGCCCTGGCTTTGTGCATCTGGACGTAATCATTTGGAGGGGAGTCACATACTTTTGATCATATCGTGAACATCAATATACAGCATCAAATCAAGCTAACTTCTAATGCTGTCAAATGCAAATGAAACTACATGTAAAATGTATGATGTGATCTATGCCATTACAATCAAAGGCATTGTTCAAATATTTTTTTTTTCTCTCTTTAATTTATTAACTATAATGATACAGATCTCATCAAGCCGTGTTGTGTGCAGTTTCATGTGACAAGTATCAGAAGCAGGGCAGACTACAGTCATTTATAACTACCAATATAACATATTCTTTAAAGCTGGCCTCCAGGAAATCTAAAAATCCTCCCTTGCAATGGTTTCCTACACTGCAAGGGTTAAAGTGGTTATAAAGGCTCAGGGTTTTTTTTTTACCTTCATGCATTCAATGCATGAAGGTAAAAAACCTTCAGTGTGCAGCTAAATGCTTACCTAAGCCCCATCTTGATCCAGCGATGTGCACAAGAGCAGCAGCTCTCCCATTTCTCTCCCTTCTTACTGGCTGAGATGCAGCAGCAGGAACCATTGGCTCCCACTGCTGCAGCGGAAGCAGGGGGCAGGGCTGAGCCCCACTCTCTGTGTCTTATGGACACAGAGAGCTGGCTCTGGATTGAGCACGCACGAGTGCCCCCCACAGCAAGCGGCTTGTTATGGGGGCAATTGGCAAGGGGGGGGCCCAGAGTGCTGTGGGGACCTGAGAAGAGGAGAATTGGGGCTGCTCTGTGCAAAACCAATGCATAGACAGGTAAGTATGACATGTTAATTTAAAAAGAAAATTAAAATCTTTACAAACGCTTTAACTGCTAATTTAGGCATAGGGGACTTGGTAATGCACTTCTACTTACCCGATTCTTCACTACCACAGACTCCTCTGTGCTGCTAGACCAGACAACACAGCCTGTTCTCCCCTAGACTCCAGTGGTCTAAGGTCCTCTGATGTCATCAAGACAAATGCAGGAACCAACGCCCAGCACAGGAAGCATGGGGGAGCGCAGTCTGCTAGCAGAGAGGAGGATCCGGTAAGTAAAACGACTTTTCTATCCCCTAGACATAAACAAGCCGGTAACCCCTGCAGTGCAGGTACAGCCCCTCTACAAGTAGAGTTTTTGAGTTTACTGGAGTTGAGCTTTAATAATCTGTTTACAAAAAAAAAGTGATCGTGTTTTTAAGTGGTTGTAAAGGCAGAATGTTTTTTTAAGCAAAAAAAGCCTTCCGTGTGCAGCAGCCCCCTCAGCCCTCCTAATACTTACCCGAGGTCCATCTAGATCCAGTGATGTTGCAAGAGTGTGTTGACTGCCCAGGACTCACCTTCTCATTGACTGAGACAGCAGCGCAGCGCCATTGGCCCCCGTTGCTGTCAGTCAGCCAATGAGGAGAGAAAGGTGACGGGGGTAGGCCACGGCCCTGTGTCTGAATGGACACACGAAGCTGTGGCTCGGCTCAGGTGCCCCCATATCAAGCTGCTTGCTTTGGGGGCACTCAACAGGAGGAAGGGGCCAGGAGCACCGAAGAGGGACCTGAGAAGAGGAGGATCTGGGCTGCTCTGTGCAAAACCAACTGCACAGAGGAGGTAAGTAGAACATGTTTGTTATTTTTATTTAAAAAAAAAAAGACTTTCATGTCACTTTAACCACTTGCCGACCGCTGCAAGTACTAGTACTACGTCGCTCGCCCAGGAGCCTGTGGGGGGCGAGCGCGCGCCGCCCAAGGCGCGCTCCCGCCCCTGCTCGTTCACTGAAGTCCCCGTCGGCCACTCGCGATCTCCCACTGGAGAGGGAGAAAGGCAGGCGGCTAATGTAAACAAAGCACCCTGTCATTCTCCCTGGTGTAACACCAGAGATCATACGATCCTGCTATGTAGGATCGTATGTCTCTGTGGTTACATCAAAAGCCACGCCCATCTACAGTTGGAAGCACGCCCCTAGGGACACACTTAACCCCTTGATCTCTAATAAAGTTAACCCCTTCCCTGCCAGTGTCATTTTTACAGTAACAGTGCATATGTATAGCACTGATTACTGTAGTAATGTCACTGGTACTCCCAAAAGTGTCAAAAATGTTAGTCAGGGGTCCGATCTGTCCGCCGCAGTGTCGCAGTCCCACAAAAGAAAACGCAGATCGCTGCCATTTCTAGTTAAAAAAAAAAAAACAATAAAAACGCAATAATTTTTGCGCAAACCAATCAAAATAAGCCCATTGGGATTTTTTTTTACCAAAAATATGCAGCAGAAAACAAATTGGCCTAAAATTTTAAAAAAATTTTGATTTTTACATTTTTTTGGGGGAATTTCATATTAAAAAAAATATGAAAAATATTGTTATTTTTTCAAAATTGACGCTTTTTTTTGTTTATAGCGCAAAAAGTAAAAAATCGCACAGGTGATCAAATACCACCAAAAGAAAGCTCTGTTTGTGGGAAAAAAAGGACGTCAATTTCATTTGAGTACAGCGTCGCACAACCGCGATATTGTCCGTTAAAGTCACACAGTGCCGAATTGCAAAATAGGGCCTGGTCTTTGAGAAGCCAAATCCTCCAGGGCTTAAGTCAGTGCTGTATTCTGGCCTAGGCCAACAAGGCCCAGGCCTAGGGCGGCACTTTGCAGGGGGGCAGCAAAAAAAATATTTCATTATTTGTATAATGACTATGGGCTTCCTATTTATTATACAAATAAGTGAAATAATCCTATAATTACAATCAGTGGTAGCAAACAGAAGTCCAAATATCTTAAAAGAGTAATCTTACTAATCCCGTGACATAAGGCACTGATAAGGCTGCACTGGTGGCCACTGATGAGGCTGCACTGATATGCTGCACTGATGGGCAGTAAAGAGGCGGCACAGATGAGGCTGAACTTATGGGAACTGATGAAGCTACACTGATGGGCACTGATAGACTGTGGTTATGGTCTGTGGTTTACAGATGACAGGGTGGGTCATAAACAGGAAGGGGTGTGGCCTTTACATGAAGGGGTGGGTCATATTTAAATTAGGGGGTGCACAAGTTTAGTCAGGCCTAGGGCAGCACAAAACCTAAATACACCACTGGCTTAAGTGGTTAAGGTTACTGCATTTGCAAACTGTCACGGTTTTCCAATGATTTCCTGAAAATGCAATCTATGCCTAAAATAGTCCAAAGTACTTTGTATACATTGGATAGGGCAAAGTGCAATGGCAGTGTACAAAGTGCATTTGCCCACAGCTAACAATGAGATTTTTCCTTTCAGCTGCTAGAACAATGAAAAGCATGCTACTACACACTTTCTGTATGATTCGTTTTTATTAAAGAATTTCACAATAACAAAGAGAATACAATGATACAACAAAGAATACGTATCTTCCAACAAATGCTACTAAACACTTTCTACATTTTGCCTTGCCTTATTACATAACCCCATCTGTCTCTTCAATGCAGCGGAAAATGTTTTAAATAACTTCTGTATGTACAAAAAGTGCAATGGCAACAAATATTTCTTATTACTTTGTTCTACTCCAAGGCCACAGTCATAACAAGAGACAAGAGAATTGCATAATAATGTCATTTACAGTTATATGGATGGCAACAAAATGTAAATATAATGTTTCAAATGGTTCTCCTAAGATAGAATCCTTCGTCTGAGAGATCTACTCCTTCCATTACCAGCCTACTGCCCCTGGGATATGAACACTATTATTAGGTTTGCACTCAATTTAAGGCAGGAAGGAGGTCCAGTATGCCAAAGCAAACGCATGGAGGAGGAAAACTTTCCAATACAGCAGTTCTCAGTATTAACATAGACACAGTATCCCATTAACCAAGCCAAACAGAAATCAGAGCATTAATAAACACTGGGAGTGTAAGTGGACTTGTGCAGATGTTGCTTTGCTTGCATTGAAGGTTTAAAACATGAATCAAACAAAGTGCACATGCTGAAGAGAGTATCAAAACATGTTCATATATATTTTACTGCCTCCCTACAAAGACATCCCCATTTACCAGGGATTTCCTTCTTTTATTTCCAACTTGTGATCTGGCCAGTAAGGCTCCTTTCACATGGGCGGCGCCCGATGGAGCCCGTTCTGCTCAGCGGATCGATCCGCCGATCCCCGCTGAGCAGGCGAATGACAGCTCCGTCTCTGCTCTGTGTGCGAAAACGGAGCCGTTAGATCCCCACTGTCCTCTATGGGGAGATCGGACCAGAACGGAGCGCCTGTCTGTTCTCATCCGATCCCATCCTCAAGACAGATGGAAAATAGGGTTTCCATCCGTCCGGATTTCACAGACAGGATAGGATCGGATAGCAGCGGGTGTCAGCGGAGTTGCCTCCGCTGACACCCGCCGCTCCTTAGGGCTGCATGGAGCATTCGATCCGGTCCGCCTGAAAAACTGACAGGCGGATCGGATTGGAAAGCCCGTGTGAAAAGGGCCTTAGGCTGTTTTTCAAAAGAATAAGCTCTCCCGCAAGTGTAGTAATTAGGGTAAGTTTAGATATGCATCTAAATCTCCCTTGCCTCTGAAGTCCGATCAGCCTTCAGATCACGCTCCAGAGGCTATTGACATTTGGCGAGGTAGCGATGTGACGCCTCCTCGCTGCCTGATTTAACCCCATTTTTGCTGACCAAGGTGACGCAACTGGGTGCATTGCATGCGGCTGCGGAGCTTCCCGATTTACTTGGTCAGGCCAACTTTGCCGTGGGCGTGAACCAAAACATCATGGCCGTGGTATGTAAGAATCCCTATTAGCTGCCTATTGCAGCCTAAGTGGGGGCCATTGGCAGGCGGCAAAAACACAGCCCAGCCGCAAGTCTAAGCAATGCCTTAGAGTGTTGAGACAAACCATTTACCATTGACAGAGGTGCTTACAATGATCAGCTTTTACTTATTTATGTAAAACCTTTATCCCAAAAAGAAAAAACTGTTGCTGTAACTGTATGCAAGTATTATCTTGGGTTTAATGTCAGTTTGTTAGTGTATCTAAATCTGCTAGTACATCCAATACTCACCTCCCCAAGAATGACAATGCTGCTGTCCAACGGTACCCCCTGTGCTCCTTCAGCCACAGTGGGGGCGCTCTAATACAGGTGGTGTATTCGGCTAGGTTCGCACTGATTCAGCTCTGCGAGACTCTTTTGCATAGGCATGGTAGCCCACTCATTTGAATAGGCTGCTGTGCCTCCTGAAACACAGGGAAAAGGTTCCTGCTCCATTTTGGAATGGCAGCCCGCATGGGAACTGCCAGTGCAGTGTGGTTTCCAGTGGGGGAGTGATTTCCAGTGCATGCAGCGTGCCATTAGAATTAATGGCACCCGCACACATCTTCTGCAGGAACAGATGTGGACCTGCAGTGGAAACCACCAGCACAGATATGAGCCTAGCCTCACTGCCCAAATCACCAGGTAAAGAGTCAAAAAAGCCTTAAAAAAAACGAATGTGGACACCACATTTTTTGACTGGTAAGCTGCAACATATTGCATTTTTTGTTTTGGGTTTAATACCGCTTTAACCGCTTGTTTTTTTTTACCAAATTAAGTGACTGGCCTCATGGGATACACAAACATAAGTTGTACCTGTTTATCTGCGTATTTTTCTACATTCGTTCAAAGTGCTGAATTAAAAAGCATGTTGAGGAGATGAGAAAAAAGGGGGTGGAGAGCTGAAATTACACTATGAAGAGCTCAGTGAGGAGAGCTCTGAGAGCTGATTGGAGGGAAGAGACACACCCCCCATTCACACAGCACACAGGAACACAGGAGTGGAGGCTGTCAATCAGCCCTCCATTGTCACCAGGAAAACGTGCCAGAAGTGATCAAGTGATCATGCTGATAGCAGAGGAACGAGGCAGCAGACAAAACTGACACTTATGGGCCATACACACTAAAAGATTTTCTGAAGACTTTTTCCTTTAGACTTACCAAAACCATATAATATGAGGCAGTGGTGTATTTAGGTTTTGTGCTGCCCTAGGCCAGACTAAACTCGTGCACCCCCTAATTTAACTACGACCCACCCCTTCCTGTCAAGATCACCCCCCCCTCCAGCTTCAGACCTGCACTGTCATCTGTAATCCACACCCCTTCCTCTGTAGGCTCCACCCTTTTTCTCTTAGAGCTCCACCTCTGCCACTAATTAAAAGTGGGTACAAAGTGCCTACTTGTATATTTTGTTGTTTTGTATGGGTACGTCAGTTTGCGGGAGTGCTCCTGGGAGCCCCCAATAGGCAATGGGGATGCCAATCCACAGGGCTAGTGGCTGTAATTGCCACCAGGCACCCGCGATCTTTCCCAGCTCAGAGAGAACGACGGTCTACTATTGTAAACACAGCAGACCGTTGTTCGCTCTGAAATGATCACAGAGCGACTGTGATCCTCCTATTTAGGATCACAGGTCTCTGTGTACATTCCACAAGTCCCTCCCCCATACAGTTAGAAAACACACCCTAGGCTCACACTTAACCCTTTGATCACCCCTGGGTTAATCCCTTCCCTGCCAGTGTCATTATTACAGTAACAGGGCATATTTTTAGCACTGATTACTGTATTAGTGTCACTGGTCCCCGTAAAAGTGTCAAAAATGTCAGTTAGGGATCTGATCTGTGCGCCGCAATGTCGCAGTCCTGCAAAAAAATTGCTGATCGCTGCCATTACTAGTAAAAATAAAAAATAAATACAAATGACATAAATCTTTCCCCTAGATTGCAAACCAATCAAAGTACGCTTATTGGGATTATTTTTACCAAAAATATGTAGCAGAAAACAAATTGGCCTAAAAGGATGAAAAATTTAGATTTTTAATTTTTTTTTGGGGAATGTTATATAGCAGAATGTGAAAAATATTGTTTTTATTTTTTTCAGAATTGTTGCTATTTTTTTGTTTATAGCGCAAAAAATAGAAATCGCAGAGGTGATCAAATACCACCAAAAGAAATCTCTATTTGTGGGAAAAAAAGGACATCAATTTTATTTGGGTACATCGTCGCACGACCGCGCAATTGTCCGTTAAAGTAATGCAGTGCCGAATCGCAAAAAATGGCCCAGAGAGTACCCCCCCTCAGTGTAATCCTCACAGTGTACTCTCTTCTGTGTAATTCCCTCCCCATGTGAATCCACCCTCATTCTGTGTAAACCCCTAGTGTACCCCCCCCCCAGTGTACTCCCCCCCCTCATTGTAAACCCCCCAATAAATCCTCCCAATGTAATCCCTTTCAGTGTATTCTCTCCTGCAGTGGGAGGTGAATTAGTGGGGCCAAGTGCCAGAAACTGGGCTCTGGGACTCCCAATTGGAATGGGGACCCCGGAGCACCCCTGCCCCGAGCCTGTCCTGATCACCCCCCCCCCCCCCTCACAGTCCAGTAATCTGATATAATGACTGATCCCATGTAAACCCATTGTCATCAAAGTAGGTAGGTAGGTAGTTAGGTGGGTGTGCTCACTGGCTTTACCTGCCTTGGGTCACTGCAGCAGCTTCTCCACTATGATGCCCAGGTCCTCAGCCTTGACAGCCTGAAGCAGCTTCTGGTTCTTTCCCATCCTCAGTGCTGCACCCCAGGGTAGTACGATCCTGGGTACTGGAGAGCTTGATTGGTCCTCACATCTCCAGCATTCTTCCCTGGAGAGGAAGAGGGCTAGGCAATGGATGGGGACACTGGGTCAGATGTGCTCTCAGGAACACTTGAAGGGTGATCCCCATACTCGGGAGCCAGAAGGGGCGGGGCAAGCCTGAGGAGGAGCCAGAAATACCTGAGTGCAAGCACCATTCTCGGGAGCCAGAAGGGGCGGGTCAAGCCTGGGGGAGGAGCCAGAAATACCTGAGTGCAAGCACCATTCTCAGGGAGCCGGGACGGGGAGGGAGGGGCGGGGTCGAGGTACCAGGAGAGGAGCCACGAAAAACATTTTATACATGGGAACCGCACCGGGGAGGAAAGTGCAGAGCAAGGCACCATGGTAAGTCGGGGGAGGAGCCAGAATTACCTGAGGACAAGCTCCATACTCGGGAGCCAGGCCAGTGAGGGAGGGGTGGAGCCGAGGTGCCAGGGGAGGAGCCAGGATTACTTGCGAGCGAGCTCCATTCTTGGAGCCAGGGAGGGAGGGGCGGAGGCACCAGGGTAACCCCTAAGGAGGAGCCAATACCCCTAGCAGCAAGGAGGGGAGGGGAGAAGGATTCTAACCTCCCATTGGTCTCCTGATCCCACCCCCGTTCCATGAATAATATGATTGGCTGCACTGACTCCTAACTTCATCACGGCCGGGTCGGTGCCACGGGAGGACGGATCGAGGGTTTTTTTCATGCTGGGGGCGACTTTTTTGCCGCCCCCCCCACAAAGTGCCACCCTAGGCCTGGGCCTTGTTGGCCTAGGCCAAAATACAGCACTGATATGAGGTCAAACCTAAACACTTTCAATTTGTATGCAATCTGGCAGGCCCTTGCACTACATAGGATAGTGTGTATCCAGCTTTACTCTGATCTTAACTGAGACAAGTACACACTATACAGGGATATTATTTGTTAATATTTCATGTCTGAGGTTTACAACCACTTTAACTCTTACTTCCTGTCATGGTGAGTGTTGTCATTACAGTTGTCACTGGAACAAGAGTATAAGGAAAATCTTCTAATGTGGGTACCTGCTCTGGTGGCAATGGTCAAAGTGGGATTTCCCCTCACTTTACTAATATTTCCTCTCACTTCCTGTTGTGTTGTATGTCTAGGACAAGAGAGAGGAAATCCCCTCAATGGGAATGAAGACAGTAATTAACACCTGACAGAGGATCTATCCCTCCCTACTGTATCAAAAACTAGCAAACTAAGGATTTTTTATATATATCAAGACGGTTACTTGCCCACATTAACCAATCGAAATGGCACCTTTGGAATTCTAGCCTGCATAAGTAAAGCAGCAGTTGGGACATGAACAGTTGCCATGGGAAAATTCAGCAACTTCCCCTTTTCATTTTCTAAGAAACGATTAATGGCAATCACAGCAAGGCCATAACCATATAAACAGACGTCCCAGCACAAGTGATAAACAAGTGTCAGGAGATTAGGAGTCAGGTACAGGTGGGAGACAGATGGTGCCGCACAGATGGCATCTTAGATCAGGAAATAGACCTTATGAATCTGTCTGGAAATGGACACAAAGGGCTGCCAGTTTATGTTATATCCATAGCACAGCTCATATAAATTCCTAATTATTGCTCACAAATGAGTATAAAGGGGGTTGTCGTGCAGGAAATGACCTGGTGACACCAAAGACAATTGAACCCCCACGGTTCCCTCCAGCACACAACCACCACAGTGACTTTCACAATTTTGTTTGAATTACTTTGCTAGCTTATAAACATACAAGTCATTTTCTGTTATTCAACAATTCAATTGAGTGCCGGTACACATATATGTGATGTTAGACATTGCATGTGATTCGTACCGTACTGCTCTGCAAATCACATACGACGATGTCTGTGCGTTGCAAATTCAGCTATACAGATTGTATGGCTAAATTCGCATGGTTTTGGGACCAAAGTTGCACAGGACCCTTTTTTTGGTCCGCACCAGAACTGGATCACATGAGTGTTCACACCTATGTGATCCGATTCATGTCTAAATTGATGGTTCGCACTGCGATATGCAAACTAATCTGGGGGTGTTGTTAACTTTGCATTGACACCCCAGCGATTTGCATATGGCAGTCTGAACTGCCTGCAAGTCGAGTGCGATGCGGGAACCCGCAGTGGATTCGCAGGGTTTCCGCATCGCATATGTGTGAACCGGCACTTAAATCCAGAAATCTGCAGATTGCAGCTTCAGCGTGCTCTCCGCTTTAAAAAAAAAAGCCAAGCAATCCCATTTGGTGTGTAACTGTTTCTGAAATGATTGCTGTGCTTGAGTGCTTCTTATATTTAAGATTCCCAAACTCTGTGGGCCATCTTTTGTTTTGTGTTCAATATTAAGACAGTTCAGCAACTAAGATAACAGGAACACTCCTTAGGCCTCATTCACACAGGCACCAAGGACCAAAGACTGCGAATGGGATGTGCATTTATGCGATTTGAGCTGCCAGATGCTGCTCTCAGGAAGCCATGTAACTGTATGGGTTGCCTGCAGGCAAACAGCGTGCATTTGAGACTGCTAAGCGTCCCCAACCGCACGCCCATCAAATTAGGATTATCCGCTGTGTTGGTGCAGCGTCCCCATACACTTGGGCTGCCTCAAATAACACCTGATAAAAAAAAATTATTAAAAATTAATCCGTGCTCCGCTCATTTAGGGTACAGCACAGGTTCGCTTTACCCGCTTAAGGACCGCCTCATGTACATATCCTGTGGCAGGGCGAAATCACGTACCTGTACGTAATTCAGATCTTTGGCTCTGGGGTGAGTGCGTGCGGCCGCCGGACTTGCTGATTGGCTCCCGCTGTGTCCAATCACAGCGGGAGCCAATCAGCGAGTCCAGCAACCTTGATGGCCACCGGGACCTGCCGTTTGTTCAGAGGAGAGGCAGAACGGTGGTCTGCCTATGTAAACAAGACAGACCGCTGTTCTATGAGGGAGTACAATGGAGATCCTGTGTTTCTGCTAAACAGAAACATGGATCTCTGTTTTCCTCTAGTCACAACATTTCCCACACACAGTTTGAAAGCACTCCCACAACATTGAAGTCTATGACGGTCGCTCCGGGTCGCCCCAAAGAAGCTCCGGACCCTTTTTCTAAGTCGGAGCGACTTGTGTCGCTCCTATTAGAACGGGTCCGCAGCTTCCCTATGGAAGGCGACCTACGGCGACCTGTGAGGCGACCAGGTCGCCTCACAGGTCGCCCCAGTGTGAACGGGGACTTAGTGTCAGATTCGTCCACCGCAATGTTGCAGTTCTGCTAAAAATCGCTGACCACCGCCATTACTAGTAAAAACAATAAAAAAAAATTAAAAGTATGAAAATCTATCCCATAGTTTTTATAACTTTTGCACAAACCAATCAATATTCACTTATTGGGATTTTTTTTTTTTACCAAAAATATGTAGCAGAATACATATTGGCCTAAATTGATGAAGAAATTAGATTTTTTACATTTTTTTTTATTGGATATGTTTTATAGTAGAAAGTAAAAAATTTTTTTTTTGTTTTGTTTTTTTAAATTGTCGCTGTTTTTTTGTTTGGAGCGCAAAAAATAAAAACAGCAGAGATGATCAAATACCAGCAAAAGAAAGCTCTATTTCCAGGAAAAAAATGACATAAAATTTAATTTGGGTACAGCGTCACACAACCGCACAATTGTCAGTTAAAGCAATGCAGTGCAGTATCGCAAAAAAATGGCCTGGTCAGAAAGGGGTTAAAACCTTCCAGAGCTGAAATGGTTAATGCCCCCTCCCAAGCAGTATATACCCACCTTTCCTACCTTTTCCATTTCCTCACGCACCTGATGACGTCAGCTCTGACGAAACGCGTCGTGCACGATAACGTCATTTCCGCCCCACTGCAACGCAGATCCGGTCGCTGAAGCGCACAGCGTCCCGGAAGCGGCCGCCAGCGAGGGACTCGCAGCCCCTAGTGCTTTAGATGCCCATTACTACTGATCTAATGTGAGTACCTGACTTTTAACTATTTGTAATAAAGCTTATTTTAAACGGTACATCACTATATCGGCATATTCTTCTTTACATATCATCATCAACTGTACTTGAAAGGAGATCCTATTCCTTGGCATAACAGGGGGACATCCCCCTTCCCCCTCCCTCAGAAGTCTCACAGACCACGCTGCAATAAGGCTTGTTACCCCTGTAGGGGTACATACCTCCGGTGAGTGCGGGAGCAATTGGAGGGGTGCACTTGTGTGTTTCACTCACCACTCACATCACCCCTAAAGGATTTGAAGCACCTTAATGTCACCGAAATTGCTGCTTTTCACTGATTATTGAATATATTTTTTACACATCACTGATTCACCCAGCAAGAGAAAGACTGTTGATCTGCTGTTTTTTGTTGTTTTTTTGCTGTTTTTGGGACTATTATCTCACCGCATGAGCATTATTTATTGCTATATTTATTGATATATTTATTCACCATTAGCACAGATGTGATTTTATTTAAATTTATTGCACGGTTCACCATGTACACCGGTTAAGCATACATTATATCAAGTGTGCTTTCAAACACATATATTCTTTATATATACTCTTTCTACTGGCACAATTAACTATTTATTTATCATCTGCACTGGAACACTTTATTATACTCCAATAGGAGAACATTTTGCAGAATTTTTTTGATCCTGTTTTTACACTGTGTCTTTAGATATCAAATAACACTGTAGCACTTTAAACAGGAACATTTTTTATTTCTTTAGCACTTTAAATTAGGCAGCGCCACTTTACCTCACTTTACCCATACCTTTCCTTTGTTCCCCTCCCATGAAAGGGCAAGGAAAGAAAGCCTCCAAATTAGAGAAAATAAAGGTTATCCGCATTTTGCTGATAATGGTGCAGAAAACACACGTTTCATAGGTCATATGACTCAAAATCCACATCAAAAACATAACAGGGGTGCATTATTGATAAGTTCTTGCTGCGTTTGCAATGCTTTTCAAAAGAGAGGTGCGTTTTTTTGCGCGTTTTTTTAACTGACCAAAGGATGCATTTTTCTTGAGATTTTCTTGCGCTGAAGGTGCGGATAATGGTCGACAATAAATTCATATTCATTTAAATTTGTGATATTAACGGAAAAATTTAATATAATACAATAATATCTAAAAATATATATATATATTTTTTTTAAAACTGTCAATTTCAGTTTCGGCCAAGTGTATCCTGAATTTTAGCTTTCGGTATCAACATTTTAATTTCGGCGCACCTCTACTCCAAATGATGACCTTCTAAATAGCTCCCATTTCTGATGTATTCGTGAACATACATACATTTCTGCAGAAAGAAAATCCATAAAACACTGAAAAAATGCCACAAAACGGATATCTGATAATAAACCGCAGCGCGGCCACCACTTCCTGCTTCGGGCTTGACCAATATTTCTATTTTTACATCAGTAAACTGATCATTCCTCCTTCTAAATGATTTTATGCTCCAACGACATTTTTCCAGCATGAAATTTGACCTTTGTGACTAAATACTGCATATTGTAATACTTTAAAATCCCCATTTGTTACCCATACACTGAGCAGTGCCTACAATCTAGTAAAAGTAGGTTTCATACTTTGCCGCTCTGGGGTGAAATCTACATGATCCACGTATGTAAGGGTAGCGAGATTCTAACACAGACCTGCCCATAATGAGGCACACTTGTGATCTATGTAATTAGAAAACAATGACCTGTTCTATCTTTTGTGACACCATCTGGAAGGGTTGATGATGACTAAGCATTAACTGAGACTAATTAGTGTCTAAATCAAGTACAAGTCGGAGTAAAGAACCCCCATTGATGTCATTTAGAAATACAGTAAAACCCTGGATTGCGAGCATAATTAGTTCCGGAAACATGCTTGTAATCCAAAGCACTCTCCTATCAAAGTGAATTTCCCCATAAGAAATAATGGAAACTCAGATGATTCGTTCCACAACCATTTATTCATAAGTCCTACAGTTTATAGTCCATATAAAAAGATTATAGCAATGTTGTGTAACCATAACATGTCCATTTACAAATAGCAGCCTCCACAAGGGGATTAGAAACAAAATCCATCAGGAGCTACAGAGTATAAAATAGAATAGAGGCGCCTCTAAGTGTAGCAATATGGGGACATTTAATGAAGGTACAACATTTAGCAACTCACATGGTTGATGATAAAAAGAGGCACATCTAAGTATGTTGGTGTTCTATCAGAATATCGCTACCTATCAGATTCTGCAACCGGAAGTGACATTCGGACGAGAAAATATTACAGCGCATGTGCCATGCATTCCAACAGGTTTCCTAATGTGACAGAACACGAAGAAGCCGTGGACATCTTTTTACACCCACGCAAGTCTTGAATTTTACATTTATTTTAGCAGTAAACTCACCTTATATACTGAAATAGACTATTTCACTGCGACCAAGTGAAATAGTCTATTTCACTATATAATCAGTTTGTCGCTGAGCAGAGTGGGGTGTACCAAGATGGCTGTCCCCACCGTCTACCTGCTTGTTTCTCCCTATATTTACTATATTACAACAATAATAGAAATGTAATACTGTTATTCAGTCTATAAGGTGAGTTTACTGCTAAAATAAATGTAAAAATTAAGACTTGCGTAGGTGTAAGAAGATGCTTCGTGTTCTGTCACATTAGGAAACCTATTGGAACACATAGCGACCCCGTTGGAATGCATGGCGCATGCGTAGTAAGTTGCTCATCCGAACGTCACTTCTGGTTGCAGATTCTGATAGGTAGCAGAATATTGATAGAACACAGGCATCCGGGGGAAAGCTGTCCACATAGAGTCATAGACCATCCTCCACACTGACAGCTGTAACCGCTGTCAGTCTGCAGTTGGGCCAGGGAAGACTACCCTGCAGTAGAGCGATCTGAAAGCATTGAAGCGCTCATGGAGCGCAGTGTGGAAGGGATGACGTCAACGGCGGTGCGGGGGACGGTCTATGTGGACAGCTTGATGTGCCTGTTTTAATCATCAACCATTGTGAGTTGCTAAATATTGTAACTTTATTAAGTGTAACCATATTGCTACACAGAGGCGCCTCTCTTCTCTTTTATACTTGGTTGTGACATGACGCTACTTGTAGATCGAGACATCGCTTGTTTATCATGTCAAAATTTATTAAAAAATGTTGCTTGTCTTGCAAAACTCTCTCAAACCAAGATACTCTCAAACCAAGGTTTTATTGTATTCTGCAATTATCCTCCCAGTAAATCCACCTATTTCCATTTTAATATTGTGTAAATATAGGCGTGAGCATGTATTTTAGCAAGTAGATTGCCTATCTTGTTTTTATTGTTAGAAAGCCTAAGTACACTAAATAATTCATGTAAATTGCAATCAGCAGAGATACTGCCACCATTTTTGCTTAGAGAAGGTGCCAAAATAAAGCAATGTTTAGTAAGAGTACTGTTCATCCCTGTCACAATCACCATATAAATTTGGCCATACATGGATCAAAATTCAGCTGGTTCAGCAAGAAATGGATGAATTTCAAACCATGTAAGGCTGTTCATGGGAAGTCGACCTATTGATCGCTGGAAAATTTCAGCTCAATCAGCTCTGCAGCCAATAGGCCGCGAGACTGATCAGTGAACGCTGACAACAGGGAGGCCTGTCACACCTCCAACTAACTAAACTTTTATCACTTCTATCAGCTCATCACCCACAGTTATAACCTTTTGTACCACTTGTCCCACTCAATTAGATTGTAAGCTCTTATGAGCAGGGCTCTCTTAACCCTCTTGTATTTTATTGTATAGTAACTGTACTGTCTCCCTTTATAGTGTAAAGCGCTGCGCAAACTGTTGGAGCTATATAAATCCTGGATAATGATAATAATAATCACAGTATGGACACTGCAACCTCATATACTTGCATCAGACAGGTAAAGGAATCGGGGGTAAGCGCCAACACTTTCAGCGTGGCTTCCTGGCGGGATTCTAAGGGTTGTTTACGGCAACCTTTATGAATTTCTCCCATTGATGCACCATACCCCAAAATGTATTTTTAACGACAGATGATCTCTGCAATGTTACATTTTAAAATTGTATTTGAACATGTCATGAACAAATATTTGGTAATGACAACTACAGAGCATCTGGAATGTATTCACAGCGCTTTACTTTTTCCACATTTAATGAATAAATTCAATATTTTCCTCAAAATTCTAAAAACAATACTCCATAATGACAATGTGAAAGAAGTTTGTTTGAAATCTTTGCAAATGTATTAAAAATAAAAAATGAAAAAATCACAAGTACATAATATTCACCTTTGAAAACGTCATCTGTGACGAAACGTCGTCAGGGCACGGCGTACTGACGTCATCTGACTGCGACCTGCGAGTGCGGACGAGCGGAGCCGTCCGGCCGGCGGCAACTAACATTGCTCACCCATTCCTGGTTATTGTAAGTGTATTTGCTTTTATGAAATAAAAATTTTTTATGGTTTTACGCTATGGGAGCCCTTTTCTCTTCTTATGGTGGTGAAACCCTGCATTGTTGAAACTCCTGGGACCCAGTTACTATACATCTCTGGTCGGATTCCCTGGATATTCGTATACCATACAGGCTTGGATCACATGCGATTTGGGGTCGGTCTTTGGCCACTTGGTTTACCCTACAGGCTTGATTCAATTTCCATGTGGTAAGAGGCAACTCTCACAGGTGTGATATTGCGGGCTCCTGAGTGGTACACTGGATTTGTATAGCACACTTTGGCTAACCTTTATCTATCCAGGGTAAGAGGCGAATCCAGCTGGTGGTGGTTTAGCACGAGTATTTCTTTTCAGCGTTTTCTTCACTGTGTCATTACCTTTCTGTTTGGTAAGAGGCGACTCCAGCCGAGATATATTTCAATTATTTAAGGTGTTAACCCTTAACCTATCTGGTAAGGGGTATTTATCTTAAATTCCCTTATTTTTTGCATGGTTTAGTTTCCACTTAACATATTTCATTACCATTTTGGTGGAGGTTATTTCACAACACAACCCTCATTCACCCACACCTGTGGTGTTAGTCACAATCAAAATTGTATGTTGGTTTTACGCTATTGCGTTATCTTTTGTTTTCATGATCCAACGTCCACTGAGTTGACAGATCATAGAGGCCTGGATCTACTGTCAAGGTGACAAGTTTCCACGCAGCGAGACTGCCTTTTCCTTACCTTCATCTGGTAAGCACATACCCTTAAGGGAGCTTGATCCTGGAATTTATCAACAATAAATTTTTGGACTTTTTATGGACTTCACATCTCCATCTAATATATTTAGCGCGACTTATATATACAATATCTATTAGGGTGTGGTCACACTTGAAGTTGCTGCTGTCCCAATTTACCTGTTCCTTTAGCGTGGTTATTATTCCTTTTTCTACATAATATTCACAGCCTTTGCCATTAAACTCAGAATTGAGCTCAGGTGCATCCTGTTTCTACTGATCATCCTTGAGATGTTCTTACAACTTGATTGGAGTCCACCTGTGGAAAATTAAATTGATTAGACATGATGTGGAAAGGCATACACCTGTCCATCGAAGGTCCCACAGTTAACAGTGCATGTCAGAGCACAAACCAAGCAATGAAGTCCAAGGAATTGTCTGTAGACCTCCAGGACAGGATTGTATCGAGGGACAGATCTAGGGAAGGGTACAATAAAATGACTGCAACATTGAAGGTCCCAATGAGCAAAGTGGCCTCCATCATCCTTAAATGGAAGAAGATTGGAACCACCAGGACTCTTCCTAGAGCAGGCCAAACTAAACAATCAAGGGAGAAGGGCCTTAATCAGGGAGGTCACCAAGAATCCGATGGTCACTCTGACAGAGCTCCAGTGTTTCTCTGCGGAGAGAGGGGAACCTTCAAGAAGAACCAATGCAGCACTTCACCAATCAGGCCTTTATGGTAGAGTGGCCAGACGGAAGCCACCCCTTAGTAAAAGGCACATGACAGCCCACCTAATGTTTGCCAAAAGGCAGCTGAAGGACTCTCAGACCATGTGAAACAAAATTCTCTAGTCTGAAGAAACAAAGATTAAACACTTTGGCCTGAATGGCAAACGTCATGTCTGGAGGAAACCAGGCACTGCTCATTACATGGTCAATACCATCCCTACAGTGAAACATGGTAGGGGCAGCATCATGCTGTGGGGATGTTTTTCATTGGCAGGAACTGGGAGACTAGTCAGGATCAAGGGAAAGATGAATGCAGCAATGTACAAGGGACATCTTTGATGAAAACCTGCTCCAGATCGCTCTGGACGTCAGACTGGGGCAAAGGTTCATCTTCCAACAGGGCAACAACCCAATCATACAGCCAATATAACAAAGGATTGGTTATGAGACAACTCTGTGAATGTCCTGGAGTGTCTTAGCCAGAGCCCAGACTTGAACCCGATTGAACATCTCTAAAGAGATCTAAAAATGGCTGTGCACCGACGCTCCACAACCATCTTGATGAAGCTTTAGAGGTCCTGCAAAGAAGAATCGGAGAAACTGCCCAAAAATAGGTGTGCCAAGCTTGTAGCATCATTGAGACTGTAATTGGTGCCAAAGGTGTTTCAACAAAGTATTGAGCAAAGGCTGTGAATACTTAGGTACATAGGATTTTTTTTTTATAAATTTGCAAAGATTTCAAACAAAATTCTTTCACGTTGTCATTATGGGGTATTATCTGTAGAATTTTGAGGAAAATAATGAATTTAATCTATTTTGAAATAAAGCTGTAACATAAAATGTGGAAAAAGTGAAGCCCTGTTAATACTTTCCAGATGCACTGTATAGAATATCAAAGGACGCCAATGAATTCTGTCTTATTTGTTAGGACAAATGCTGAGAAGCGTGCTACAATGGTTTTATGTCACGCTAGAAAATGAAAAAGACTGACAGAAAATGATGGTGCAGAGCACTCTTGGAGTATGACTACCACTATGATAAGAAACTAAGCAACTATGACAGTGTGGAAATTAATCTTGTTAAAACATGCATTACAAGCCTTTGTCAGTTAAAATTAGTTCTGCTATTACAGCCACCCAATGCCTCAAGCCACAGGGCAATACTATTAACTGCCGTGAAGAGCAAATGTTAAAGTATGAAGCACACTGAACACCAGCACCTTCTAAAATACGACAAACAGCAGTAAAAAGTGCATTTAATCAGAAGTCATCTTCCATTGTTCTGACAGCAAATTAGTTATATGTTACAAATTACTGCTGCTTGGTCTTTTTAAAAAAGCTTAGGGGTTTTATTTGGGAAATGTAAATAAGCCTATGAGGAAGTTAGCATTACATATAAAAAAAAAAAAAGCGTCAATGGTAACCACTTTGATCTGTTCAAAACTAGCAAAAAGAGAAAGGTGCACATGGGCAGGGCAAGATACAAAACAGTACAAAGGGTCACCCCAATATATTTTCAAATGCGCTAACCTGATGGCAGCCCTTTTCTCCTTTGAGCCTGGTACACACAGGTCACTTTTTCATTCAACCCAGCCCATTGGATGAATAAAACTGAGGAGCTTGCTGTATTAACTATGCAATGCGATCTCCCCGCTGAGCTATTGTGTTCTGACAGGGGGAATGCTCCCCACCAGGACGCACCGGTCAGCGCTCTCAGCAATTGTCTGCAAGTGCTGATTGGATGCCGATCGGCTGCTGGTTTTACAGCATGCTCATTTGACGGAAGCTGGACGTTAGGTAGGTTTCTGTTAGACAGGCTTCTGTACACACAGTCCGAATGTCCAGGCCGTGTGTACCAGACTTTAAAGGTCTTTGCTTCTATAGCAGCTCCACTTACTGATCTCACCAAAGGGGGCAAGTCCACCATGGTGAAGTGTAATGAAAAGGTAGAGCTTTGCGAGAGCTGAAGGCAGTACTGTGTGAGTGATAAGTGTTAACCACCCCCCAACTTCAGAATTCAAGAATTTCTTGTACAGATACCCCTGATGTTGGCCTGGTGAGCAGTCTTGTCCCAGTATATCAATGGGGAGAAGCACCTATTAGTATAGCTCACATGGAAACTAACCCCTGAAAAGAGGAACTATTTAATAGTGAAAAGGGAGTGTCTGGCCATGAAGTGGGCATTAGTCATTGTGGTATTACCTTTGAGTAGAAAATTTCAATTGATCACAGACCATTCTCCACTATGGTAGATGGCTCAGAACAAAAGGAATAATGCAAGGGTCACAAGATGGTTTCTGGCTCTGCAAAACTTTTTATGTAGAAATGTGCATATATGTACAAATTTTATTTAGAACAATGGTCAAGGACCCAGCAAGGGAATGCTGATGGACTGTCAAACGTCCAATGTATGTTTGCAAAATATGCTCCTTAGACACAAGTCCAGGGAGAGTATAAGAGGCTCTGGTGGCTGGCAGGAATAAAGGATGGCTCCTATGAGTTAACTTGATTTCCTACATACACATAGTAATGGGCTGCAGTGTTTATGACTGATGTGGGGCCCTGGAGCCCAGAGACTTTGTAGAGCTTTGGGTGGAATAAAGTCTTGATTCTTAGGTCCATATCATATCTTGTCGCCAGGCCTTATTGTTAGTCTCAGCTGTCCACAGGCCTTTACATATTGTATGTGTGCTGACTGATGTCCAGGCCTCTCTCTCTCTTGCTGGAAGCCTGCTGCTGCGTGAAACAGCTGACAACTGACAGAACACTATAAGGTAAAAGCACCCTGTCAGTCAGGTACTGACATGAGTTTACAGGCATAGATGAGCCAAAATTTGGCTGGTTTTTGTTATGTACTTTCTTTATAAAACCCTCCTGCACTAAAACTGTTTGCTGCCTTGATGAATAAAAATGAAACAAACCTACTTGGACTATTTTTGGGTGTCCCTTTCTCCGGTAGAATTTGTAACTTTGTACAGGTCAACAGCTCAGCACAAGTGCCATCCAGGGAATGCTTTACTGTGGAATCAAAGAACACTTTGCATTCATTCAGGAAATGTAAAGCACTCTCTGAATAAGGCCCATGTTGAGGAGCCAACCTCCTGCGTTCAGAATGGAGCAGGCTAGCCGAACGGCGCGGGAGCCAGAAGCAAGTGGTGATTATTATGGTAGTCATGTCTATTCCAGCCTCAAGGGGCATCGGCCAGGTATGGTATATGTATAGTTGCATTGATCCAGGCTAGACTAATGCAACTATGTAGAATATAGCCATTCCTGGAGTTATTCTTTATATCAATTATGTGATATTCTTATTAAAATGTTGGTTACTTATGTCATGCTTCCATTTCCACTATGGACATTATAGTTTTTTTTTCTGCAGTTTTTATTTCTTTTTTTTACGTTAACTAATAAGGAAATAGGCTAAGGAAATAAAAAGACAAGATGAAATCTGACTGGCTGTTATGAGAAAAGTGAGGTGAACTAATCATATAACTAGATATTTATTACTTTTCTATGTTTAGAACAATAAATTGACCTGTAGCTGGCATTGTGAAAACAGGAAGAGACTTTTTTATTGCACATTAAAGGATCATGGATGTTTAATAAGATAACAGTGCCTGGAAAAAGGCAATAACATACAGTCAATGACACAAACAAATCCATATAAGGATCCTGTTAAGAGCAAAAAGGACGCAGTAAAAAAAAACTGACTACTATTTGCAGGCATAGCCACAGATGTACTATTTATATATCAATTTTACCTTACTGCTTTTTATTCTCTGTATTTTTTGTATGTGTTTTTCACATATGAAATAAGCACAATCATTTATCAGTGCTGTCATAGCATACTCCTCTAATACATGCGGCTACCAATCCGTACTGGAGTATGTATAGGAAGAGGTCCTCTTTCATCATGTTGATAGATTATCTCTGAGCTTCTCTAAAGCACCGTACACACGCGTCGAAAATTGGCAGGGAATTTTCAGCCAACGTCCGATCTGCCGATTTTCGGCTTGTTAGTATGATGCTTCCGACAACCAACTCCGACTTTTCGGCCGAAAAAAATCTGGTGTGCAGACTATAAAATTTTTGTTGGCCGTCAACACAACGGCCGATTTTCGTGCAGTCAGTACAGATTTCGACAGGGAAAAATCTGATTAGCAAGTCTGGGCATGCTCAGTGAAGAAAGAACACAAAGAAAGCAATCCAACACATGACATCACTTCTGAAGTAGAATTTTGTTGGGCGAGAAAATTCGTGTGCAGTCTAGGCACATTCCAACCAACAAAACACAACTCTGGACAAAAGACGGACGATCGGTCGGCCGATAATCGTTGCGTGTGTACAGGGCTTAAGTCTTCCCTAAAAGCATCATTCCTTCCAGTAAGAAATATAGGTTTCCAGTAAAAGGTTGGTTTCATTATAACATGACATGAACTGCCACTGTGTTCAACTGCCAATGTAATCCATATGGCTCCATGCATACTGTGTTCTTTTAAATGCCTTTTGGGCCAGTTCACAACATAGAAACGCAGTCCGGATGCTTTTCTGCATGCGCGTTTTTGGTGCGTTCCAGTGCGTTTTGATGCATTTTTGTTGCGGTCCAGTGCATTTCCCCCCCTTTTTTTTTAACCTTAAAAAAGGACGTGTGTTCCAGTGCGTTTTTTTGTGCGTTCCGGTGCATTTTTTATGCATTTTACTGCGTTCCAGAATAGTCCAGTGCAGAAAAAATGCAGCATGCACTAATTTTTGCACTGGAACTGACCACACTGGTGTGATCTATGCCATCGAAAGCCATATGACCTACTATCCATGTATTTTTGGTGCAGAAAAAAAACTCATTGGACTGGAAGTGGTGCGAATTGGCCCTTTCTCCTTACAGGAGAAAAACATGCATTAAGGGCTCATTCACACCACAAAAATACACTCCAGATCTGTTCCGGATGCATTTCTGCATGTGCATTTTTGATAAATGAGCCCAGCGCTAATGGCCATTTGTGAATTTTTTTCTGCCTTTAAATCAGGGCTTGACAAGTGGAAATCTAGGAGCCAGCTAAAAACGTTAGGAGTCAGTTTTTTTTTTGCGCATTTCGAATGGCCGGCTTCTGTCGGACTGGCTGCCATACACATGGGCCCAATGGCGGCCAGTTTTTAATGAACTTTTTAGATCTGCAGGACGGTGGAATTTTTTAAATGCTTATGCATCTAAACACCTTGAAAGGCATATGTAGGCATGGACGCATAGGCTTACACAGAGGGACATTTAAAGGCAGAAACAAACCCAAAAATTTTTTGAGCCGCAGTGTGCATGAGGACCAATAATAAAACAGCGCTAATAGCAATGATCTGCAGCGACACCTAGTCTAATGAGAAATGTATGCAGGTAAAAAGAATAGGCACCAGGAAAACGATCTCCTCAAAATGAAAATGCCCCCAAAAATTTAGCAAAATGAAACTAAAAAGTGAAACGCTACAAGAGCAGTGATCTCCAAACTGCAGCCCTTTGCCTGCTTTTATCCGGCCCTTATGCCCCAACAATGGGGCATAATTCCCCTCAATAACATCAACATGGGGGCTCAATGACATCAATTATGGGGCACAATTCCTCTCAATGACACCAATGATGGTGCCCAATAACGTCAACGATGGGGTAAAATTCCTCCCACTAACACCAACAATGGGGCATAATTACTCCTAAAAACACCAACAATGGGTGGGGCCCAAAGACCCCAAAATGGGGCACAATTCCTCCTAAAAACCCCATCAATGATGAGGCACAATTCCTCTCAATGACACCAATGATGGTGCTCAATGACATCAACGATGGGGCACAATTAGTCTTACTTACACCAAAAATGGGGCGCAATTACTCTCACTGAAAAAAACAATGGGCATTGTTTTTTCCCACTGACGTCAGGACCATTTCTACTCCCACTGAGCACAGTCCGGCCCACCTAAAGGCTAAAGGATGGTAAACTGACCCTTTGTTTAGAACGTTTGGAGACCCTTGATCTAGAGAAAAAAGAATTAAAGTGGAATACCAAAAGTGATAAAATCTATTTCTGCAAATGCATTATTAAAACACAAAAAAGTCAGTGTGGTCAGCTATCCCTAAACACGAAATGTATAATTACTGGAATAAATAGATAGAACACCATATATAAAACCTGTGCCAAAATTGGGCAAGGGTTTGGAAAACTATACATATTTTAAATGTTATCTATGACTTTTTCTAAACGGTGCGCAATTTATTTTATTTGTCCTGTATCTAGTATTTCATATATCCCTATATATTCCACTTTTCTAGGGCCCCATCGCTACACGTGTACAATAGAGGTTTAATGGTTGACCTCATTTTCATTAGAACAGAGCTCCCCTGCATGCGGGTGGATACAGAATAATTACACAAAGTACTTGATCATATACAAGAAATTGTTTGCAGCTGTTGATAAATGAAATTAACTCCATGAAATGAATTATATATACACGTGCATACTGAGCTACCTAGGCATCCTACTAGTTTGAGAAGAAGATTTCCATGGGTTCTTCCCAGTAAAGGGTTAGTTCCATTATAAAATTACATGAAGCATGACCTAGTAACCAGTAAGAACCCTCCCCCTGCTATTCCCTGTGTTTCTACACAGTACTTGATGAGAAATGGATAAGGGACCGTCACTGTGGGGATTTATCCTACCGTTAGTCCATTTATCTCTGACACTGTGCCCATTATAATGCAAGCCTACTCCAGCTAATGGGGAATTCAAAACAGCCCCCTGGAAAGGAATGACCGCAAAACATTGCGCAACAGGAAAGAATAGATGCTTTCAATGGGAATTTTCTCATCGGTTGAGGCTTACACTAGAAACATAATGATTAACACTTATATAGTCAAACTACACAATGCAGAAAGACTCTGCACAAGAGTTATTCAGAAACACAAGGCTGCCTAAAGAGAACCTGTTCAAAAAACACAGCAGACTAACACTAACATTCTCCACTCACAGCATTCAGAATTTGTTAAAGATCCCCCAAACCGAACATTTTCTGAGAGCATAGGACCAGTAAAAAAAAAAAATAAAGTGTTACAGATTTTTAGGCCTTGTAATATTTTCACAAATGTTTATCAAATCAATATCTTCACTAAAAATGCACTAATATTATCAGCTACAAACTTCCAAAAAATTCCTGCTAAATTCCTACTTAATATATAAGCTAAAATTACATTGAGTTAATAAATAACAAATATTTGTAAATTTTACATGCCTTATTTTACAAAATGTTGAAAATCGAAGGTACGCATAACTGTAAAAAGGCAAAATTACTCAAAAAATCTGG
Organism: Pelophylax lessonae; assembly: GCF_965119305.1. Classification (NCBI taxonomy): domain Eukaryota; kingdom Metazoa; phylum Chordata; class Amphibia; order Anura; family Ranidae; genus Pelophylax; species Pelophylax lessonae. The sequence goes on from NC_138772.1 coordinate 385,874,739, forward strand.
AGGTTTTCATTTTTCACTTACAGTTTTTAGAGTTTTTTTAGAACCCCCCAAGCAATACATTTTCTGAAAATACATAACCTGTAGAAAAAAAAAAAAAAAAGTGCCACTGATTTTTTAGGTCCAACAAAAGTTCTGCTATTAAATGGTAGTAAATGTTTATCAAATCACTATTTTAACTAAAAATAGACTAAAATCATTTTTAGCGAACACAAACACAACATAACAAAATTCTTTCTAAATTCCTACTAAACCCTTTATCACAAAAAGTATGCCTGAGGAGGACCACGACTACCCACATTGGGATGCACAGATGTTCTGTGCATTACCGTGCAGGTAGTCCCATTGACCTATATTGGGACACAGCGGCTGCACTAAAACAGCCAATGCTCCAAATCTGACATCCGCGTGGGTGCACCGCCCCGAAAGTTAAACACTGTGAGTTCAGGGACACTCACTCACATGGATGTCACACTGGGAGCAGCAGCTGTACCGATGCAGCTGCCGCATCCCAATCAACATCAATGAGATTGCCTGCAAGGGGATGCACTGAACACCACTGTGTGTGGGTAAACATGGCCTCGTAGGGGCATATGCTGTAGTACACCCTGTGTGAACGAGGCTTTGCTTCTTTTTTTTTTTTTTACAGTTTTATATATATATATTTTTTTACAAACTTATTTTATTTTACTTATTTTTTACAGTCCTGTTGGGAGCTTTGGTGAGATATCGGGGGTCTAAACAGAACCCCTGGTGTCTCTTTTTTAAGACAGAGTAAGGGACTGAGGACATAGAGCCCTCAGTCCTTTTCTCTGCAGCCTCAGCTGCACTGCAGATGAATGAACAGCAAGAGCAAGAAGTCCTACTGGCGAACGTAAAGCATATAGGGGGCCTATTATCGATGACGTCATCCCGCTTGCAAGTACTGGAGTTAGCAGAGAGGGTGGTGAGCTTCTATGTTCAGGAACTTATGTGCTAAAGCGATATTTAATGTGCATTGATATCTTTTATACTTATAAGTGCATTCATTTTAATGGCTTTAATAAAGTTTTTTTTAGTGAGCACTATTAGTTCCCTTTCTGTTTTATGGCTGTTCATTCCGTGATGTTAGAGTGGATCTTTGTTCATACCCTATGTGGGATGTGTTCTTTGTAAACCTCTTATGATTCGTGGGGTTAAATTTTGAGGTGAGCAGATCTGATTGTAACTGGGTGGAGTGTTCTCTTGCTGGTATGGGTATATCCAGGAGAAGGGATCACAAATGATTTACAGCTCTGAGTGACTGGTTCATGTGGGACCTTTTTTTACTTGGTGGATCATTCAAAAACATTGTATCAGGAGGAACTAAAGGGTCCTGCTCGTTAGAGCTTACAATCTAGAATGTGTCTGTTTTCTTCTATAATGCTTTGTTTGAATAATTGCTTTCTACAATAGAGCACAAAAAGAGGAATCAAACAAACTGTAAACTGCTGAGAGCCAGGGTTTTATGACCCTATTAGTCTCTTTTGTCATAAAATGCTTTTTCTGGCCTATCAGCAATAACATATAATGAGCCGTACATGCGCAGCTCTGAATAAATCTTTTTTCACCAATCTGTGCCAAAAAGTGACTCACATGTGCGCATGCATCTGAGTGACATCACTGCGGCATAGCCATTCAAGCTCTCGAACAGAGTGAACCCAAAAGGAAGACCGAGTCACTGGGAGAAGATGAAAGTGCCCTAGTGCTGACCACGCAGTGCTGGAGGGCTGGTTTAACAGGTAAGTCTGTCATAATACGCTAATATGCTGGGCATAATGGCACAATATGGCATAAACCTCCTGGGGGCCATCCGTTTCATTCTGCTTTGAAAATGTATGTTCAGGCTAAACTTATTTTTTTTCAGGTAGAATGATTTAGGCCCCTTTCACACACATACCGTCCGTTCGGTTTTTCGTCAGTGGTTATCCGTTTTTCATCAGTTGTCGTCCGTTTTTCATCCGTTGTCGTCCGTTTTTCATCCGTTGACATCCATTTTTCATCCGTTGACATCCATTTTTCATCCGATCTGTTTTTTTGACGGATGAAAAATAGGGCATTCATCCGTTCAAAAAAACGGACATTGATGGAAGCGGATGAAAACGGATGTTAACGGATGATCATCCGTTGTCATCCGTTTTTACATAGAGATACACTGATGTCCGTTTTTCATCCGTCAACGGAAGGATGAAAAACGGACAAACGGACAGCATGTGTGAAAGGGGCCTAAACAAGGTTTACAAGAAAAATGGTTCCCCTAAATGGGACTTTTAAGGCACATAAATGATAAAATTATATTGGTATGAAAATTTTTTAAATTTTATTAAATATAGAGGTCAAACACAAAGTGTTAAAATGACATGTGCAAACATAAGATAAGCAGAGACGCTAAGATTATGAACCCGACATGTTTCGAAGCCAAAAAAATGCTTGCTCCTTCTTCAGGGGTTGTTTTCAAAGTGGTACTAGAGTTAGGTCATAACTAGGCTTTCATTGTATGCACAAAGATTAAAAACATCTGATTGGTGTAGATCCGTCTGGCAATGTATGTGGCAATATGGATTTGTAAATTTCATCAATTGGTAAAGATCCCAAGGAATGGGGTTAGGAGGGTGCCCTGATGGTAGCTGAGCATCTGAAGTCCTCAGAAAGAGGAGCCAGGAGCGATCCCAAATGATGTAAAGTATCACAAGGAAAAAAGGTATAGCCAGTCTTAAAGTTGGTGTAAGAATGGGTAAGCGTCCTCTCCACACAGCAACCAGCAGACGAATGCTGGATTCGTCTGCTGGTTGCTGTGTGGAGAGGACGCTTACCCATTCTTACACCAACTTTAAGACTGGCTATACCTTTTTTCCTTGTGATACTTTACATCATTTGGGATCGCTCCTGGCTCTTCTTTCTGAGGACTTCAGATGCTCAGCTACCATCAGGGCACCCTCCTAACCCCATTCCTTGGGATCTTTACCAATTGATGAAATTTACAAATCCATATTGCCACATACATTGCCAGACGGATCTACACCAATCAGATGTTTTTAATCTTTGTGCATACAATCAAAGCCTAGTTATGACCTAACTCTAGTACCGTTTTGAAAACAACCCCTGAAGAAGGAGCAAGCATTTTTTTGGCTTCGAAGCATGTCGGGTTCATAATCTTAGCGTCATGAGTTGTGTCTCTCTGCTTATCTTATGTTTGCACATGTCATTTTAACACTTTGTGTTTGACCTCTATATTTAATAAAATTTAACATTTTTTCATACCAATATAATTTTATTATTTATGTGCCTTAAAAGTCCCATTTAGGGGAACCATTTTTCTTGTACTTCAATCAGGGATGTGGCACCCTTTGAACCTAGGTCTCTAGCACCCCTTGCTAAACAAGGTTTAGAACCTCAGTCTGATTTTTACGACCATCCAGGGCTGTGTTAGAGGGATTTTCTCCCACCTTCTGTCCTGTTCTATGGAGAAGAGGGAAGAATTAAAGAACTCAACTGTGGTTGAGTCACAGTCTTTGTATGATTGCAGATCCCTGTTCTCCAGTAAACCATTTGGGGAAATACAGATACCTCACCCCCCTTCATTCTGCCTATACCATTAACTTGCACTGTGAAAAGTAATGGCCACACTTGCAATGGCCCATCACCAAGAACTAATCATGAATAATAGACAGAACTATGCAGTAATTGTAAGAATGGCTTCCTGTAATAACTGTGAAAGCAAAGACGTTTAAAATGCAATGTAAATGTAGACAAGAGGAGTTGTGGAACCTTACTATTAAATCTTAAAGTTAAAAATGGGATGACCAGCCCCACTTTCCTGCCAGTCTGCCATTCTTCCATTTAGTCTATCCGCAGATGGGATTAGGAAAAACAAGACACATAGGGGTTTATTTACTAAAATTGGAGAGAGCAAAATCTGACACAGCTGTGCATGGTAGCCAATCAGCTTCTAACCTTAGCTGATTCAATTAAGCTTTGATAAAAAAAATGGAAGCCGATTGGTTTTCATGCAGAGCTGCACCAGATTTTGTACTCCAGTTTTAGTAAACCAAATCCTTAAGGCTCCGTTTCCACTATTGCGACTTGTTGTGCGACTTGACACAAGGTTGCAATGCACAGCGCCCAAGGTTGTAAGGCTTCACAGTGAAATTTATGGCTTTCTTTACAAAAAAGAAGACTTGATCCACCCGCTGGCTTGTACTCAATTTTTAAGCAATTTGGGGCAATTTTTAGGCATTTTGCCAAGGCACCCCTGAAGAACCCAGATGGCATCCTGGTTGAAAAAAGGCTGGTCTAGACTTATTCTTTCACTACAGTACTCTAGGTTTTCTTTCATAAAATTCTCTCTTTCAGGTCCCACTGCTTATTAGCACAAACGCCTGACTCCTATACATATCCTACTGCCTTTTAGATTTACCTGGCTGCCTTCTGAACTCCATTTAAATCTGCACAATTCTACCATTAAAAAAAAAAAAAGCACATCAATTACAAGTACGTACTGTATACAACTAATAACCAGGAAAATATTACCTATAAGCTCAGAAATATTTTGTTAATGAAAAAAGAAACTCAACAGAAATGAAACATACAATGTAAATCACTGGTAATTAATAAGATAGACTTGATACATAGCATTTGTCAGCTCTAGGGAACTATGGTGTTTGATCTGGTGTTCTTGTTCTTTTTTTTTGACATGTAAAAAGGATCTCATCCTTAGACAGGTCTGTACCGCCATCTGCTTCAGTACTGCTAATCTTGATCAAAGGTAGAATGACGTGTATATTACAAATACATGTGCTCCCCTCATTACATGAGAGCTCCAAGTACCAGATGAAATGCGGGAAGCCAGATCTAATTCAGAGAAGTATGCTACAGAAGCTTCATATAATGGAAACATACTCAGAAGGAGCCATTATAGACCTCCTTCTGGGAATGCTAACTACCTGGCTATCTGTGCAGCCAATAACCCCGAGCAAGTATGCAGCCAGTGTAGTCACAACCACCGAATTTAATGCTTCTTGCAGACTCAGAAAGTGTTAGGCCTTATGAACAGGCTGAAAAATGCAAAGATTTCCTTAGCCCGAGAGCCACAGGTAGTGTAATGCTCACCATATAAGTGAATGGCTGTACGTGCCCATACAGGTGTAAACATCAATGCTTCCGTGCGTTTACCTGAGACATATTACATCATACACTTATTCCGGAGAATTGCAAGCAGTTTTATCCTGGTGCATTTTTCAACCATCTGTGTGATTGGGACCTTAGGGCTCATGTCCATGGGCATAATAAAAATCTCTTCAGCTACGCATGATATTACCCCCTTTATGACCAGACTATTTTTTGCTATTTAGCACTGCGCTACTATAACTGGCCACACAATGCTGTACGCAAACAAAATTTATATAATTTTTTCCCCACAAATAGAGCTTTCTTTTGGAAGCAGGGTGGTAGCAGTTTTTTTTAATCAGATTATTTTTATTTAACCACTTTACCGCTAAGTACCGTAGTACTACTGCGGCAAAGTGGCTCTTGTAGGTCTGACGACGTAGACCTACGACGCCAGACTCCTCCCCCTGTAGGCGGCGCTCGCACGCCGCCGGAGGCGCGCTCCCGCTGTTTTCATTCACAGCGGGAGTCGGGCCAGGGGAGGAGCAGCGGCGATCGCCGCTGCTCTGCCCCGATCGTCGGGGAATCCAGTTTGGAGATCCGCCCGCCTGTGTAAACAGAGCGGGCGGATCTCCTCAGTGACAGGGAGTGACAGATCGGACTGTTCAGCATAGCTGGACATCCGATCTGTCCTTGTCTCACACAGTCACCTCCCCCCCCACACGTCAGTAAGCACCAGGCATACATTAACCCCTCCCTCTCCAATAAAATTAACCCCTTCCCTGCCAGTGTCATTTTTACAGTAACAGTGCATATTTATAGCACTGATTACTGCAGTAATGTCACTGGTACCCCCAAAAGTGTCAAAAATGTCAGTCAAGGGTCCGATCTGTCCGCCGCAATGTCGCAGTCCCGCAAAAAAAAAATCGCAGATCGCCGCCATTACTCGTTAAAAAAAAAACACCAAAAATGACAGAAATCTTTCCCTTAGTTAGTAAACACAATAACTTTTGCGCAAACCAATCAAAATACGCTTATTGCGATTTTTTTTACCAAACATAGGTAGCAGAAAACAAATTGGCCAAAAATTAAAAAAAATTAGATTTTTACATCTTTTTTGGGGGGAATTTCATATAAAAAAATGTTAAAAATATTGTTATTTTTTCAAAACAAATGCTCTTTTTTTGTTTATAGCGCAAAAAGTAAAAATCGCACAGGTGATCAAATACCACCAAAAGAAAGCTCTGTTTGTGGGAAAAAAAGGACGTCAATTTCGTTTGGGTACGGCATCGCACGACCGCGCAATTGTCAGTTAAAGTCGCACAGTGCCGAATCGCAAAAAGTGGCCCAGACGTAAGACAGCAAAATGCTCTAGTGGTAAAGTGGTTAAATTGGATTTTTTTTTATTTAAATCTGACTTTTTTTCTTTATTTATTTTTATCAAATTTATTTTAATAGAATGCTTTTGGAGTAAAAAACTATCTAAAGACAGTTTTCTATTTAGGATACATTAATAATTTAGTTTATTCAGCATGAAATGGAGCTTAGTTATGTAGCATGAGGCTGTATATTCTGCAATATCTCTGCAAGCTGAGATAACATGCACTGCATTGATGCATTCACACAATTTAACAATTATGGCACTTTTCCACTGCAAGTACCGGCGCGGCTCCACTCGGCCCTGCTTGGCCCTGCTTGGCTCTGTTTGGTTTTCCACTGCATGGTACCGCATGGTACGGTGTTGGAACGGTTCGGTACGGTTTGGTACGGTTTGCTTTTCCGCTAAGGTAAAGTGGGTGGGATAACAATGATTCTCTGACCACTCTGTGGCTAGTAGTGACAAACAGTCAAGGCTGCATGCAAAGGATTGTGGTACCGGTACGGCCCTCTTGGAACCACAACTGAGGTGGTACTGTTTAAGCGAGCCGTACCGTTCGGTTTCATGTAGTGGAAAAGCGCCGCCGTACCGTACCGAACCGTTCCAACACCGTACCATGCAGTGGAAAAGCGCCATAACTACCAGGAAGAATGAGTCCTTACATTTAAAGAGCACCTGTCATTTCAGATCCATCATGGCATCCACTCACCTGCTGCCACCACGTCCCTCACCTTGTTGTGTCACTGCCACATCACCAGCCGTCCCATTAAAGTGAATAGGACTGTCAGTGAGTCAACAGCGGGTCAGAGGAAGAGCCGCCGCAGGACAGAAATTACAGTAGCCTTTTAAAAAGTATCATTTAAAATTAAAGCGGAGTTCCACCCGAAATTTATACTTACCTCCATCTTCTCGCTCCCGGTCACCTGAAAAACAAATGGATAATCGCAATTTTTTTTTTTTTCACTTACCTTTTAGAGAAAATATACTCACCTTACTTCCTTCTTCCTCCCCTCGGCGGCCACGGCGATTCGTCACTTCCTGGCTTTTGCAATGATTCCTGGGAGCTGAACGTCATAGCTCCCAGGAATCATTGCGCCTGCACCGGCCCCGACGTCAGTTCCGGGGCGCGCGCGTCATCCCCTTCTAAACAGCTTCTGGGCATGCCCAGAAGCTGTGGAGGGATGACGCGCGCGACCCGGAAGTGACGTCGGGGCCGGTGCAGTGCATCGTGGGACCGAAGAAGGAGGAAGAGGACCGAAGAGGACGCGGAAGAGGATCGTGCTGGCTTCAAGCTGCCCACACCTGAGATGGCAGCGCTGGAGAAGACAATTTCAAGGTAAGTATATCTCCTGAAAGGTAAGTGCAACCCGGGACAGATCAGAGGCTAGCCATTGTGGAATGTGCTAGCCCTGACTGTCCCGGGGGTATTTTTGTAAAAAAATGTATAACCAGGGTGGAACTCCGCTTTAAGTTGATTAAAATCAAGCCTTTTTACTAGCGATTTAAATTGTGATTTTAATCAACTTGATTTAAATCAAATCCACCCTGTTTGGTAGTATTTGATCACCACTGAGTTTTTCATCTTTTGCGCTATAAACAAAACAAAAAAAAAGAGTATACATTTTGAACAAAAATCAATATTTTTTACATTCTGTTATAAAACATTTTCAACAAAAGAAAATTTAAAAATCAAATATCTTCATACATTTAGGCAACAATGTATTCTGCTACGTCTTTGGTAAAAAAAAAATTCCAATAAGTGTATATTGATTGGTTTGCGTGAAAGTTATAGCATCTACAAACTATGAAATATATGCTAGAATTTTTATTTAATTTTTTTTTATACTAGTAATGGCGATGATCAGTGACTTCTAGTGGGACAGCGGGCAATCTGACACTTTGTGGGAATTGGCTAACTGCCACTGACATCTCCAGTGACACTTATGCCTGGTATGAGATTATTGGACTAATGATCGTTTTTTTTGCATGCTAGTCTCATATCAAAAATGAAGAGGTTACCAAATTTAAGAAAATTCTCATATGACAGAATAAAAATTTGGAAGTGATGTAATGTGTTGTATTGTATTTTCTAACGACAACTGTACTGATTAAAAGGAAAATTGTACGATCTGGTATCATAGGAGAAAAATTTTTGTGCTTGTCCCATCGGATAATTTTGCATTGTCGTGAATGGCTCTTGAAAGCTGTGTATTAATGATCAGATTATTGTATAATTGCTTCAAAAGTGGTATTTTTCGTACGATTTTCCGATTGCGGGCCTTAATACAGTAATCAGTGATAATAATATACACTGACACTGTGCTAAGGACACTGGCTGGCAAGGAGTTAACATCTGGAGCAATCAAAGGGTTAAAGGTGTGCCTTACAATTTTTACTATGTGTAATGTGTGCTAATTTTACTAAGCAATGTGCCGTTTTTTTCCCCCTGCTTTGCAGGGAAACAAAAACCAACACGCTCCTGCTGTCAGAAGAGAGCTTTGTGTTGTTACATACACAAAGCTCTCTCCTGTCACTTGCTCTGACGGCTGGCATGCCCCATACCCGGAAATGAAGAATCACGTATATATAAGTACGTCTGCAAAGCCAGGCCAACACTGTAGCAATAAAACTAAAGTGCATGGTCAGCAAGTGGTTAAAATACTCCTATTTGCAGAGGATCTTGTTGGCAGAAACATCCAGCATAAAAGAGCATGTAATGTTATGTAAACTACCTGCGTTTATGTGTGATTAGATGCATATATGTCTGTAGAGTGTTTCGAAGCGTATAATTCTTCCTCCACTCCTCCAGTGGCACTAAAATATTTTTACACGTATATGCATGTAGATGCATTTAAACGCACTTACTAAGACATAAGGCGAATACAGGATTTGGGCTTTTTTTTTTTTTTTTAAGTTGCAAAATGCTACTTTAGACTGCAGAGCTAAAGGTTCCCATGGGCATGAACACATTGCACACATTGGCTATAATAGAGCTGTATTCAGATCAATAAAAAAAAAAAAAAATACTGTTCAGATCTGAATGCCACATCTTTTGTCCTAATGCACCTCGAGGCCTTAAAACCAGCGGAATAACACTGAAGACAGGGAACTAGCATTTTCAAAGGGAGGGCTCAGCGAAAGCAGCCTTGTAATTTCCTTAGCACAGATTTCTTTTCCTTAGTAGCACTATAGAGTTGCAAAACGTGAAACTCTTAGGGTCCTTTCACATGGGCTGTCAGATCAGGTCCACCTCTCAGTTTTTCAGGCAGACCTGACTGGACCCTCCAGTCTCCCCTATGGAGTGGCGGATGTCAGCAGACACATGTTGACTGACATCTGCCGCCATCCGATCCGATCCTACTCACAAAAAAACAGACGGATGGTGGTGCTATTTTCCATCCGACAGGCAGTTCGTTTCCATCAGATTTCCCCATACAGGAGAGCGGGAATGTGTCCGTGTTGGCTCTGCATAGCGGAGAGGACAAGGACCTGTCATCCGTCTTCTCAGCAGGGATTGGTGGAGTGATCCCTTGCTAAGCAAGCAGAATCCGCTATAAAAAGTTGCCCGTGTGCAAGGACCCTAATACATTTTTTTTCAATAAATATAAATTTTTACCTGTGCTTAGACTAAGCGCATTCAAATATTTACAAATTTTGCAAAAGCAGTAAAAGCACTTTTAAATAAATCCTTATGACCTCTGTAACTGTAGGCACTGTTGAGAAATTCATCTTTAAAGTTTGCAAAAGGGGCACCAAAATCACAGCTCCTCTATTATTTTTATGCCAGCAGAATCTTAGCAGCCTGACACATTCCTAGTGTAAACAAACTCCAACGCTGCAAGTGTTTTTCAGAGGCTCTGCCGTATTCTTTGAGGAGGAATTTCTTCACAGTACATGCAGCTACAGAGGTCGGTGATGGCTTCTTTTTAAGCTCTACTGTGTGTAGAATAAATAAATAATATGGAAATATTTTAATTTCTGGAGACTGAACACATGTCATTATTGTAATGGTAATAAAAGATATTGTTGAAGTGAATACATTTTTATTTGCTTGCTGTACCAAAACAGTCACAGTGGTATTTCTTGTTCAGCTTTTTCGATTCACCAGCTAATGGCTATTTACAGTAAACGTCTAAATTGCACATTTAGATTCTCTGCAGCATAACAGCTTAGAAAAATTCAAATACAGGACAGGGCATCTATAGATCATTTTATGTTAAAAGATTCATTATAAGTCTAATCTTGCCCAAATGATTGTATTATCATAAGAAGAGCAGTAAAGAATGTTTATTGCAACAAGCACAGCAAGTACAGTATATGAGAAATAAATTTGTCTGTTTACATTGAAAAAACACAAGGACTAGAGATTTCAGAAAAATTGTTTTTAGCTTCATCTACGCTACAATCTATTATGGGAACCAAAGGGAATATACTGCACATAAATCTCCACCAGGTATAGCACATGTCCTACTTTCTACTAACTCTGCTACATCATCTGTTTTCTCCAGCATCACACAAGTACATCTCTGCCATTGTTAGACTATGCCAGGGATCTTCAAACTATGGCCCTCCAGTTGCTCAGGAACTACAACTCCCATCAAGCTTAGTCATGGCTGTGAATGTCAGAGTCTTACAATGCCTCATGGGATGTGTAGTTCCACAACAGCTGGAAGGCCGTAGTTTGAGGATTCCCTGGAGTATACTGTAGGAAAACAAAAATGTTTTTGGTCCCTTTTGATCTGCTAAATATACAATTGTAACTGATCATTATATTGTTATATCTGTTCTATAAGTGCAGAACAACACCCAGGGCCAGGTTTCCCATTGGCACTGTAGGCATGTGCCTACAGGCACCCTTCCTAGAGTTTTTTTCAACCCTTTTACTGCCAGGTCCGTACATCGCTTGCCCATTTACGGGCCTGGGACTAACACGGCGAGTGCTGAGGGGAGGGAGAACAGCGGACACGTCCACTCTCCTCCCCTTCTTCCCGTGACCCAGAAAGCAATGTGTATGACATCACTTCCGGGTCACCCTGTCACTTTCCCTGGCTAGCATAGCTGGGAAGGGATGTATTGTAATGCAATCTGCATTGCAATACATTCAGGGGAGCCCAGAGGAGACATGCAGGGTCTTTAGGACTCTGCATGTCTTGTTAAAGTGAACCCATCACCTAAAAATCATCACATAGGGGACTTTTTGCCCACTATGTGATAAAAAAAAAAAAAAAATAAGCAAAAAAAAATAAAAGTTACACCCAAGCACATAAAATCCACACCAACATACGCACATACGAACATAAATGGCGCCGGGGGCGCCTACACGTGGAAACGTTGATTGCGATACACATGTTACATATTGCTAAACGTCAGAGTGAGAGCAATAATTCTAGCACCAGACCTCCTCCGTAACACTAAACTGTTATCTATAGGGGGCTTTTAAATCGTTGCCTATAGAAAATATAGGTTACTGAAGTATGTCACAATTTACACACAATAAGCTTTGACATGTTAGGTATCTATTTACTCGGTGCAAACTCGTCCTATATTTTCCCAAGAGTTTACTTTGTTTGTTTGCCCTAAAATTTGCCTTTTTTTTTTTTACTGAAATTTTGCGCTTTCTAGACCTTTGCGGTAATTTATCAATGGAAAAATAAGTCTGTCCTACTTTCTATTTTTTTTTTTGGAGGGGGGGGGGGCACTTCAGAGCCACTCTCAAGTTTGTGAGTTGTCCCTTGGTATCATCACATGCAGTGCAGGGCTATTAACCCGAGGAGCTGAGCATGTGACCGTGGCCAGAAGCTGCTTAGAGAGGACACGGTTGGGAGCCGTCCCATGGATTAGTGAAGTCTGTCAGAGCCAGAAATAAAGCCTAGTACACACGCAACGATTTTCAGCCGACCAGTCATCCATCTTTTGTCCAGAGTGGTGTTTTGTTGGTTGGAATGTGCCTAGACTGCACTGGACTTTTGTCGACCGACAAAATTCTACTTCAGAAGTGACGTCATGTGGTGAATTGCTTTCTTTGTGTTCTTTCTTCTCTGAGCATGCCCAGTCTTGCTCATAAGATTTTTCCCTGTCGAAATCTGTACTGACTGCATGAAAATCGGCCGTGTTTTGACGGCGGACAAAAATGTTATAGCCTGCACACCAGATTTTTTTCGGCCGAAAAGTCGGAGTCGGTTGTCGGAAGCACCATACTAACAAGCCGAAAATCGGCAGATCGGTCGTCTGACGAAAATTCCCTGCTGAATTTCGACGCGTGTGTACGAGGCTTAAGGCAAGTAATACACCTTGTACCTGCCTAGACTACATGAGCATTTGTGTCTCATTCCAGAAGTTCAGCTTTAAGGTGGAACTCCAGCCAAAATGTTTCATTTAGCTTTGTATACTCTCACATGCTTGAGAACTTTCTACAAGTCCAGACTCCCAAAGTTTTAACAGCTGCACAAACATCTTAACATCCCCAATAGCTGGCTTCATAAATAATCATGTCCTGACAATATCAGAACTCTGAATTCTATTCTAAATACTAGTGGCCACAAAGTAGAAGCTTCCATCTCTACAGTGGTTTGCAAGGCTGTGGCTTCATTCACACCAGTCAAAGATTGATTGCACACAACACACGCACAAGTGAGCTGCCCTTTTGCAGATGGGCGCGTTGCCAATAATTCTCAGGCCTGTATTTAAGCATGCACCTGTCTGAGGGCCATGTGAGCCTGCCCGGGATGCACAAGTGTTCCATGTATCTGCATGTAGGCAATCCCATTTATGTCTATTCAGATCAATTTGACATCCATGCGGGTGTATGAAGCATGTCCCCTAACTCAACTTGCCTACATTCGGGGACACATACCTGCGTAAATGTTGAATTGGGAGCAGCAGCTGTGTCTGTGCACCCGCTGTATTCCAACAGACATGAATGAGACTGCCTGCCCTTGAACACCTGTGCATCCCTGTGTGGGCAACATGGATCTCCCACTGGAGTATACCTAAAGAGGAGGTTCATTAAAAATCTAGAGCGGATTGGCACAATTTTTAAAATGTGTCAGTCACCTTTTTTTTCCTTGTTTCTTGTGCACAGGGCAGCCTAATATAATTAACTGGCTGCCCTAAACAAGTCGTGCGAAAACGTGCAGAAACGCACAATAAAGCATGCACACTCAGTCATACCTCTGAGGTGCGAGTGCGGGGTTCGCATGTAATGTCGGAGCACACTGCTCCTTCATTACATGCGATCGGCTGTGCGGTGCGAGTTTAGCCATACACTTTGTATGGCTAAATTCGCACCGCAGCCGCACTGCGATATGCAATCAAACTGGGGGTGTCGTTAAGATTACATTGACACCCCCAGCGTATCGCATATGGCAATGTGAACTGCTGGGGGTGCATGTGCGATGCGGGAACAGGCTGCGGATTCGCAGCCTTCCCGCATCGCATAAGTGTGAACCGGACCTAAATGAGGCCTAAGTGTAAACATCAGTGATAATTTCGTCAACCAAAACATTTTCATCAAAATTTTCATCAGCACCATTTTTACAGTGACGAACACTAAATTAAAAGTACGGCACATTTTCTTCCACTGACGAAAACTATGACAAAAATCAATTCCATTTTTTTTAACAAACGAAAACTAAATGAAAATGGGAGGCCTAGCAAGCAAGTGACTGTGTGCAGCCAGCATTACAGGACTCCGAGTCTCACACCTTGACGAGTACGACTGCCAGAGACCAGAGCAGCACTGTGCATTATAGCCAGGCCTCCCGAGTCCCAACGAGAGTCCCGACTCAGGACAAATGCCCACGTCCAGAGCAGAGAGCAGATAGAGCACCCACTGTGAGTGTGTAGTGTACATTACAATTACAGCCTCCCCTCAGACCACCATCTGTTCAGAGCACTGTGTGTGCATTACAGGCCTCCTCTGACCACTGGCAGTGGCCTCCAGGAAATTGTGCATTACAGGCAATCCCTCAGACCTGAGACCACCATCCAGCACTGTGCAACATTACAGGCCTCCTCTGACCAGTGACCACAGGCATGGCGGCATCCAGAGCACTGTGCATTACAGGCCATCCCTCAGACCTGAGACCAACATCCAGCACATCTTCAGTAGGGATGCACCGAATGTTCGGCGGCCGACCATTATTCGGCCGAAAATAGAAAAAATAGCACTTTCGGTGTTCGGCCGAATAAGTCAAAAGGCCGAATAATTTTGTGCCGAATAATAGGGCTGAACGATAGTCGATATGATATCGACTATCGTTCTGTGCCCGTAGGCGATATTCATATCGCTGAGGTCACGATATTTACAGGGGGAAGGGACTCGGAGGAGGACAGGAGGACTCACAGACTTCCGTGAAGCCGGGACACTTCAGCGGTGAGCATACATTACTCACTCGTGCACTGCAGCCCGCCCCACACATTCAGTGAGTCTTACTCTCCTCCCTAGTTTTTTCAATGGCACATTCAGGAAGCCAATCACGCCGTGATTAGCTGCACAGCGAACCAATCACGCGTGCCTGCACACCTGATTGGTTCCGCTGTGCCGCTACTCACGGCGTGATTGGCTTCCTGAATGTGCCATTGAAAAAACTAGGGAGGAGAGTAAGACTCACTGAATGTGTGGGGCGGGCTGCAGTGCACGAGTGAGTAATGTATGTATGCGGCTGTGCTCCTTTCCAGGCTACTACTAGTCCACCTCCAGCCTCCTACTAACACCACTATGAGAGACTGTATAATCTGATCGAGTTCACACTGACACTGACTGACTGTCACTGAGTAATTGATGTTACCACATTAACCCTGACCTGCCCAGTGCCCTGTATCTGCAATTAAAATTTACAAGGCTGCCTGCATGCTTCCTGATTTCCATTCCCAGCATCCTTCCCAATCCCTACAGTGTCACTAACATTAACCCTATGGTACAAGGCTGCAGTGTGCACTGAATCCCATTCCCTACAGTAACATTTAGGGAGAGAGAGACATGAGAGGACAAGAGAGAGAGAGAGAGAGAGACATGAGAGGACAAGAGAGAGAGAGAGAGTGAGAGGACAAGAGAGAGAGAGAGAGAGAGAGAGAGAGAGAGACACGAGAGGACAAGAGAGAGGACAAAAAATTGGCAAAATAAATGGAAAAAATGTGAAACACCGCGTTCGGTATTCGGCCTTTGGCCTTCGGCCAAACATTTTATTATTATTCGGCTTCGGCCAAGAATTTCATTTCGGTGCATCCCTAATCTTCAGCATTACAGGCCTCCTCAGACCACCACCCAGCACATCTTCAGCATTACAGGCCTCATCAGACCACCATCCAGAACAAGCTGCAGCATTACAGGACTCCTCAGATCACCATCCAGAGCACTGTGCAGCATTACAGGTCTCCTCAGACCTCCGTCCAGAGCACTGTGCAGCATTACAGGCATTCTCAGACCTTCATCCAGAGCACTGTGCAGCATTACAGGTCTCCTCAGACCTCCGTCCAGAGCACTGTGCAGCATTACAGGCATTCTCAGACCTCCATCCAGAGCCCTGTGCAGCATTACAGGTCTCCTCAGACCTCCGCCCAGAGCACTGTGCAGCATTACAGGCCTTCTCAGACCTCCGTCCAGAGCACTGTGCAGCATTACAGGCCTTCTCAGACCTCCGTCCAGAGCACTGTGCTGCATTACAGGCCTTCTCAGACCTCCATCCAGAGCACTGTGCAGCATTACAGGCCTCCTCAGACCGTCCAGCGTGGTTAAATCTGTGCCTGGGAGTTTGGTCAAACCTTAACACCATAAATAATACCATAATATGAGATTTTTTTTTTTTTACTCCAGGAGTATATAAGGAGTTTGGAAATTCTATAGAAATGCTTAAATAATGCATTACAATTTTACCAAACACATTAGCTTTTAGTTGACTTAAATTATTTTATTGGACTAAAATGTACTGTAGATTTTAGACGACTAAAATACAATGGCTAAGATGGGACTAAAACTAAAATGGCATTTTAGTCAAAAGACATATAACTAAAACTAAATCAAAATTGAATGCCAAAATGAACACTGGTAAACAGATAACCTATACTTTCAAGTAGAATCAGAACACAACCAGCCAACAGATACCTCAAGAGCCTGAGCACACAAAAAAGAAGTGTGTCCGTAATGTACAGTATTTACAAACTGTTCACTTCCATAGGGACTAATAAATAATGCTATTAGGCCTTCTGTATATTTGATGGACTAAAAATCACACCATGGGAGGCCTTTCATATTCCTGATTGCAGTTTTGCCCTCATTAGGGAACCATCACGCTTTTATAGTATTCCTCCATTTATATTCTTTTACAGCCAAACCATTGAGCCATCTGAGGTAGCACTTACACCCAGCAATGATCTCATTACTACTGCCGATATGAAGAGAGTTCAGCAGACGCGACAAGCCTCAAGTGATTGTACATCCTACCCAGAAACTCCTGTGGTCACGTCTGCTCTGGAGACAGCTCTCCGGGACCTATCAGTCTGCAGTGCACACATTGAGAAGAGCTCTGGAGCCTGACGGTGCTCTCACTACTCAGCAAGTTTGCAGCTGTCACTGATGCTGCTTTATGCAATCATATCATAGAGACATGCCTTAAAAAATATATATTGTGTGATTAAAAAAAAAAAAAAGGATTCTGGTGGCCAGTTATCTATCTAAATATACTATGTTTTATTGTTTCACCACCAAGTATTAGATTAAAAATATATGTCCTGCCATTTAAATTGTGGAAATAATTTAATAGAACCCCATGCATAAAGAGCTAAAGAAAATTGTTCAAAAGCCTCTTTAGGAGTAACTCCACTTTTGTTGAGAAAAAAATAATTCCCCTCTGGGTGATCTCTGTACATTGTAGGGATTTTGTTGCAAATTCCTATCTTTTGTTGTTCTCAAGAAATAGCTGTTTGTTTGTGGAACGTGAACGGGAGTGATTTTATAGTTAATAATCAGCTGCTGCACATGCAGGGCTCTAATGAGGAAAGTGGCAAGTTCTGCCTCTCTTTAGATGTGATTTCCATTTGGGAGAAAAAATGGCATTTTTGTGGCAGGGGGTGCCCTAAATCAGACTTGTATCATAGGGTAGACTTCAGGGAAAACAGTCAGCCAATCACACAAGCAGGAAATGACATTTTTGGGGGGCGTTCTGTACCCCATCTGTGTACAGAATACCCCCAGATTGCATTTTACAGAAAATTAGTGGCTGGGAAGATTGACAAGGAAATTTAATTTTTAAAAACATTTAATTACAAAATGACTTTATGTAGAATTTGTATATGCTATATCACTTTATTTGCTATTTTTTCCCACTAAAGTGGGAGTTACCTCTTTAGCAAAGCAAACACATGAGCTGAAGGCAAACCTACATGACCAATACACTCAATTCTACAACATCAGGAGCCCCTGGTTACATTTTTTTAACCATAACACAATTTTGGGAGTTGTTAGCCCCATAAATATAGTTATAGGGTTTATTCCACCGTAACCCTGTCATGGAGAGAAGGTGCTCCTCAGTTGGTTGTCCCGTCATCTCCTTTTCTCCCCCCTCCACTTGCCCTCTCTTCCTTCAATCTGCTTCTTCTTCTTTTAAACCGGCCATCGATGGATAACATTTCGTACAAAAATTCTTGATAAAATTTGTACGAAAATCCTCAGAAAATTTTACTATAGTTCAAAACATTTTGTTTGCTTTTAACATTAGATTGGAATGAATGGACTTTACCAAATTAAAACCACAAAAACTTGTCCATTCGAAAAAAAAAAATTCTATCCTTCTCCTTTCAAAGTTTGTAGTCACTGTGGTCGGAACTGAACACTGATTTGACCTATAATTAAATGAACAAACTTTCTTAGAACATTTCCTAAGAATTTTCATTTGAAAGCCTATGGCCAGCTTTACTTTCTGCTATCTCCTAGAGAACATTAGATCACAATTCCTAGCAGTACATTTTTTTATATGAAATTCCCCCCCCCCCCCCCCCAAAAAAATGTAAAAATCTAATTTTTTTAAAAATTTTGGCCAATTTGTTTTCTGCTACCTATGTTTGGTAAAAAAAATCACAATAAGCGTATTTTGATTAGTTTGCGCAAAAGTTATTGCGTTTACTAACTAAGGGAAAGATTTCTGTCATTTTTGGTGGTTTTTTTTTAACGAGTAATGGCGGCGATCTGCGATTTTTTTTGTGGGACTGCGACAATGCGGCGGACAGATCGGACCCTTGACTGACATTTTTGACACTTTTGGGGGTTCCAGTGACATTACTGCAGTAATCAGTGCTATAAATATGCACTGTTACTGTAAAAATGACACTGGCAGGGAAGGGGTTAATTTTATTGGAGAGGGAGGGGTTAATGTATGCCTGGTGCTTACTGACGTGTGGGGGGGGGGTGACTGAGTGAGTGAGGGACAGATCGGATGTTCAGCTATGCTGAACACTCCGATCTGTCACTCCCTGTCACTTAGGAGATCCGCCCGCTCTGTTCACACAGGCGGGCGGATCTCCAAACTAGATTCCCCGACGATCGGGGAAGAGCAGCGGCGATCGCCGCCGCTCCTCCCCTGGCCCGACTCCCGCTGTGAATGAAAACAGCGGGAGCGCGCCTCCGGCGGTGCGCGAACGCCGCCTACAGGGGGAGGAGTCCAGCGACGTAGGTCTACGTCGCTGGACGATAACGAGCCACTGTGCCGCAGTAGAGGCACAGTGAGCGGAGTTAAAGTGGTTAATATAGTAATGAGGAAAAGATTATCTTCAGGGAGACTGCAGGCTATACTAATGACTAATCCTTTGCTTTTTTTTAATAGGAACAGTTTCCAAAGTTCAGGTCTTCTTTGAATGTTCTAATTACACATGTGCAGAAAGAAAACATTTTAGTTTCAAATGGATTTGTTAACAATTTTTTTTCTCGTAATACGTTTTATTTTGTTATGTTTCGTTTATTCATTTTCAAATGGATTAGAATTTAAAAATATTGAATAGATTTGAATTTAAATCAAATATACAAAATTTTATTAAAGTGTTACTAAACCCAGAACCTGCATTCACTATATCTGATCTCCCACAGTACACAGAACATGGAAATACAATTATTTGTTAGTAAATATAAACTGCTAAATACCTTTTCTCATCAGCAGTATATAGCAGTCTTGTGACTTCTATCAGTTCCTGGTAAAGCTAAGTTTTTATACTGCACTTTAAGCTGCAGGGCTTCTAATCCTCTGGAGTTTAACAAAGCTTAATTAAACAAGCTGAAGTCAGAAGCCGATTGGTTTCTCCGCAGAATTGTCTCACATTTTGCACTCTCTAGCTTTAGTAAATAAACCCCTCTGTCTGGACATGTCTGGACAGTGCTGATTGGCTCTGTGCTGATCACACGCACTCTCCCAAGAAACGAAAAAAACCTCTCTAGCAATACACACCAAACTGAGCATGTGCAGCTTGACTCCAAAGGCTCTGTCTTATCCGGACATGTTTTGGAGTCAGTGGGAGAAAAGGAGGATCTGTACATTCAAGATCAAGCAGACTTTTTAGACAATGCAGATGATTAACCCCTTAGGTTCCACAGTGAGTATAACAAGCATGCTTTACTGCATATACACTGCATATACAGACTGATTTTACTCTTTTGGGTTTAGTAACACTAGCTACATGTTCATCTACTGTTTACATATTTGTGATTTTATCAGATAAAAATTAGTTTTCACAACATGAAAGCCTCCATTATGAGCCCAACAAAATATGTTACATGAAATGATAGGTAAGTTATCATCATTATCACATATACAAATTGTGGAACTTCAAGAGTATAGTGCTGGACCCCATACATTTTAATGCTATTCATGAAATACCATTAATTTCTTCTATAGGGAATTATGGCGGCAACTTTATGTGATGTATAAAAAGCAGGTTATGCTTTCACTTGTGCACACCATCCACTGACACCAGAATAGGGTTGGGAGGGATCAATTGACATGTCAAATTGTGCAATCAATTATTGCCAGCAGCTATAGCTGCTGGCAATAATCACTGGGTGTTCTTAATAGCAAAATATTTTTTTACCATGCAGTGGGGCTGTGCATGTACTACATGGGTTAACTGCCCATTTTGTCTAGGGGAGAGGAGAGCAGGGATATACTTAACAAAACCTCCAATTCTCCCAGCACAAAACTGGTCCCTGAAGCTCCTGGCCCCACCCCCCCCACTCAGTCTAGGGTTCTTGTGTGGAATGTTCCTGACGTCATCATGTCCATAGACCTGCTCTCGATGTGAGGACATTGGGAACAGTCCACTGCTAGATCGTGATGAAGCACCATTTGCCACTGGAGCGGAGGATTGGGTGAGTATAAGCTTTATGCATGGGAAAACTTTTTTTTGCATGGAGTTGTGCTTTAAATCATTAAAGATGCAAGCTTTCAGGATAGCCAGGATCCCTTTACATTAAAGGTATAAAGCCAGAAGAGGGGATCAACGTAATGCCTAAAGCTTGTGTCTTTAATAACTTTTTTAGCCAATAAAAGATATTTCTGCATGAATCAATGGCTACCGCTGTACAATACTCTACTACTGTTCTATTTGTTTAGTAAGTGCAATAAAATACCTGTTGATTTTGCTAGAAATCCTGTCAACTGATAACTCCCTGCGTTCTCTACTTGTACATGTATAGGTTATGGAGATGTGGAGAGATCTGTGTACTATGAATCCATCAGAAATAAAAATAGACAGAGCTGACACCACATGCTTGGCAATTCAGAGGTGTGTTGTCATGATATAGAGGAAACTAGGAGCTGGTAAAACTGGATGGAGAGCGGAAATTAGAAATAGTTGTATATGTATCTACTCAGATCACTTGTTTTTTCCCACTTTACAAGACAAAGAATAACAGCAACAATCTGAGAGATCGGTAGACACCAGACCTTTCCAAACTGCGGCTCTTCGCTTGGCTTGGGGCACTATTTAATTCACTGCATTTACCAACAAAGGTGTATAATTCCCCCGATTAACACCAATGAAGGGGCACAATTCCTCAAAATTACACCAATGATGGGGCACAATTCCTACCAATGACACCAACAATGGGTCCCAATTCCTCCCAATGACACCAACAATGGGTCCCAATTCCTCCCAATGACACCAACAATGGGTCCCAATTCCTCCCAAAGACACCAACAATGGGGCCCAATTCCTCCCAATGACACCAACAATGGGTCCCATTTCCTCCCAATGACACCAACAAAGGGTCCCAATTCCTCCCAATGACACCAACAATGGGTCCCAATTTCTCCCAATGACACCAACAATGGGTCCCAATTCCTCCCAAAGACACTAACAATAGGTCCCAATTCCTCCCAAAGACACTAACAATGGGTCCCAATTCCTCCCAATGACACCAACAATGGGGCCCAATAACACCAATGATGGGATACAATTCCTCCCAATGACACAAACAATGAGGTACAATTCCTCCCACTGACACCAACAACGGGGCACAATTCCTTCTACTAAAACCAAAGATATGGCACAATTCTTTCCAATGACACTAATTATGAGGCACAATTCCTTCCACTGACAACAAAGATGGAGTAAAATTCCTCCCACTGACACCAAAAATGGGGCACAATTCCTCCCAATGACGCCAAAGATGGGGCATTGCTTTTTCCCACTGACATCAGGACCTTTTCTACTCCCAGTGGCCACAGCCTGGTTCCCCTAAAGTCTGCAGGACAGTAAACTAGCCATTTGTTTAGAGACCCCCTGCTTTAGATGGCATGTATCTCTGAAACCCAGGCAAAAAGGCCAAAACAAGTCTATATATCCATGTCTTACATTAGTAGAAGGACATTATTAAGAGTCACCCCTCCCTTTATGTCAAAGGTATCACTCTGTCAACCCTGGTGGAAAACCCCTGGGCGAGGCACCGGAGACATTTAAAGTCTTTACGTCTCAGTAATTCACCACAAGCATTTTACGTAAGATCTTTCATTAACTAAAGAGGATAAGATCAACAACAGAAAACATCAGACATACAGACGGGTTATCTCAAGAACTAGTTCATCCCTAATCTGATCTGAACCTTCTACGGGACTGACTTGGATTCTAGAGCCACTGCTCACTAAATAGTAGAACTGCACGATTCTGGATAAAATGAGAATCGCAATTTTTTTGCTTGGAATAAAGATCACGATTCTCGGTGTAACATCTCTTTTGGTGGTATTTGATCACCTGTGCGATTTCTATTTTTTGCGCTATAAACAAAAAAAGAGCGACAATTTTGGAGAAAAAAAAAAAAAAACAATATTTTTCACATTCTGCTATATAACATTCCCAAAAAAAATGTAAAAATCAAAATTTTTTTAACATTTTAGGCCAATTTGTTTTCTGCTACATATTTTTGGAAAAAAAATCGCAATAAGCGTATTTTGATTGGTTTGCACAAAAGTTATTGCGTCTACAAACTAGGGTAAAGATTTATGTAATTTTTATTGTTTTTTTTTTTTTACTAGTTATGGCGGCTATTTTTAGCAGGACTGCGACATTGCGGCGGACAGATCGGACCCCTAACTGACATTTTTGACACTTTTGGGGGTACCAGTGACATAATACAGTAATCAGTGCTAAAAATATGCACTGTTACTGTAATATGCCATTGGCAGGGAAGGGGTTAACAGTGTTGGTGATCAAGGGGTTAAATGTGACCCTAGGGGAGTAATTCTAACTGTGGGGGGGTGTGGCTTGTGAGGTGACCATAGAGACATGCGATCCTATATAGCAGGATCACATAGCCTCTGTGATCATCTCAGGGAGAAGGACGGGCGGCTGTGTTTACATCAGCCGTCCGTCCTTCTCTGTCAGCGGGGGGGAGATCGCCAGTGTCAGGTGGCAATCGGAGCCTCCTGACACACGAACTGGCTCCCCAGCTGACGATTGGGGACAGGAGCGTGCTGCCCGCGGCACGCGCTCGCCCCCTAGCCTCCTGAGAGCAAGCGACGTAGAGCTATGTTGCTTTGCCCAGGAGCGGCTGCCTGCCGCAGTAAATCTGCGGTGGGCAGTCGTCAAGTGGTTAAATTGAATAAAGTGTATTTTTTCCAAAAACTGTGTTTGTAGGACTTCTGCGCAAATACGATGTGACATAAAAGATTGCAATGATCACCATTTTATTCTCAAGGGTCTCTGCTAATATATATATATATATATATATATATTTATTTATAATGTGTGGGGGTTCTAAGTAATTTCTTGCAAAAAATACTGATTTTAACTTGAAAGCAACAAGTGTCAGAAAAAGGCTTAGAGTCGGTTCACACTGACTAATGAAGTCGCCCGTGCAGCGCGACTTCGGCGCGGCTTGCAACGACTTCTCATAATGGAAGTCAATGCAAGTCGCTCTCATTAGAACGGTTCCATTGCACAGCATTGGAAGCTACTTGTCAGGCAACCAAGTCGCCTGTGACAAGTAGGATCACTGTGAACCGGCACTCAGTCTTTAGGAGGTTAAACTGCCCTCACTTACAGACGGAAGTTCATTCCTTTGATCTAAAAGAACAAAAAGATACATTGTAAAACATTGTTATAGTTATCCAGCAGCCTTAACAATGTTGATAAACATTTGCCTAAGGCTCCTTTTTTTTTTTTTTTTTTTACATCTGTGAGTGAGCAGGGAATGGCTCCGCTCTATAAGAACCAAGGACATGCTGTTTTAAGATTGTGGGGGTTGTGTGAATCGAGCGTGCGATTTTTTAACGATTAATCGTTCAGCTCTACCCAATAAGTGAATGAAAACCATACTTCCTACATTTGCCACATCTGTTTCTTTGATATCTATACATACATACAGTAGGTCAGGGTTTGACAAATCCCAGGCGCCAGGTTACCATGGTTACTAGAAATTGCATTCTGGCACCTGGGGGGGGGGGGGAGAGAGAGAGAGAGAGAGAGAGAGAGGGGGAGAGAGAGAGAGGGGGGGAGAGAGAGAGAGAGGGGGAGAGAGAGAGAGAGGGGGAGAGAGAGAGAGAGGGGGAGAGAGAGAGAGAGGGGGAGAGAGAGAGAGAGAGAGAGAGAGAGAGAGAGATTTTGTAATGGCGAAGGTAAGTACCCGGAGTCATGCATCTGTAAAGATACACAGCAGGGCTACATAAAAAAAGTGTTTTTGTTGTTGAAAATACAGCTTTATTAGTAGAGCTGTACGATTAATCGTTAAAAAAATCACAATCTCGATTCAACCCCCCTCACAATCTTAATCCGGCATTTCCATGATTCAGTGCAGAGCCAATCTCTGCTCACAACTGTCAAAAAAAAGGCAGCTGCAAAGTTTATCACAACATTGCTCAGCGCTAAGATAAAAAGAAACATTGTATCATTTGTTTTTTTACAAAAAACAAGGTCCTGAGGAAGCGATTTAATGTGTAACACGTTGACCTCTTGGATGATGAGCAGAGATGTTTAAAAAATGATATCACCCATATGCACTATGAGAGTAAACTTTCATGTTTTTTTATGTATATTTTTAAGATTTTTGCAATAAATTTCGATGTTCTATAATATTGATATATGGCTATTGCTTCCGTTCTGGTACCAGTAAAGTCCTACACGACTTTCTTCCCTAACAAGATAGGTTGTTTAGCAGATATACAGTGGGTACGGAAAGTATTCAGACCCCCTTAAATTTTTCACTCTTTGTTATATTGCAGCCATTTGCTAAAATCATTTAAGTTCATTCTTCTTCCTCATGAATGTACACACAGCACCCCATACTGACAGAAAAACACAGAATTGTTGACATTGTTGCAGATTTATTAAAAAAGAAAAACTGAAATATCACATGGTCCTAAGTATTCAGACCCTTTGCTGTGACACTCATATATTTAACTCAGGTGCTTTCCATTTCTTCTGATCATCCTTGAGATGGTTCTACACCTTCATTTGATTCCAGCTGTGTTTGATTATACTGATTGGACTTTATTAGGAAAGCCACACACCTGTCTATATAAGACCTTCCAGATCACAATGCATGTCAGAGCAAATGAGAATCATGAGGTCAAAGGAACTGCCTGAAGAGCTCAGAGACAGAATTGTGGCAAGGCACAGATCTGGCCAAGGTTACAAAAAGATTTCTGCTGCACTTAAGGTTCCTAAGAGCACAGTGGCCTCCATAATCCTCAAATGGAAGACGTTTGGGACGACCAGAACCCTTCCTAGAGCTGGCCGTCCGGCCAAACTGAGCTATCGGGGGAGAAGAGCCTTGGTGAGAGAGGTAAAGAAGAACCCAAAGATCACTGTGGCTGAGCTCCAGAGATGCAGTCAGGAGATGGGAGAAAGTTGTAGAAAGTCAACCATCACTGCAGCCCTCCACCAGTCGGGGCTTTATGGCAGAGTGGCCCGACTGAAGCTTCTCCTCAGTGTAAGACACATGAAAGCCCACATGGAGTTTGCTAAAAAACACCTGAAGGACTCCAAGATGGTGAGAAATAAGATTCTCTGGTCTGATGAGACCAAAATAGAACTTTTTGGCCTTAATTCTAAGCGGTATGTGTGGAGAAAACCAGGCACTGCTCATCACCTGTCCAATACAGTCCCAACAGTGAAGCATGGTGGTGGCAGCATCATGCTGTGGGGGTGTTTTTCAGCTGCAGGGACAGGACGACTGGTTGCAATCGAGGGAAAGATGAATGCGGCCAAGTACAGGGATATCCTGGACAAAAACCTTCTCCAGAGTGCTCTGGACCTCAGACTGGGCCGAAGGTTTACCTTCCAACAAGACAATGACCCTAAGCACACAGCTAAAATAACGAAGGAGTGGCTTCACAACAACTCTGTGACTGTTCTTGAATGGCCCAGCCAGAGCTCTGACTTAAACCCAATTGAGCATCTCTGAAGAGACCTAAAAATGGCTGTCCACCAACGTTTACCATCCAACCTGACAGAACTGGAGAGGATCTGCAAGGAGGAATGGCAGAGGATCCCCAAATCCAGGTGTGAAAGACTTGTTGCATCTTTCCCAAAAAGACTCCTGGCTGTATTAGATCAAAAGGGGGCTTCTACTAAATACTGAGCAAAGGGTCTGAATACTTAGGACCATGTGAGATTTCAGTTTTTCTTTTTTAATAAATCTGCAACAATGTCAACAATTCTGTGTTTTTCTGTCAGTATGGGGTGCTATGTGTACATTCATGAGGAAGAAGAATGAACTTAAATGATTTTAGCAAATGGCTGCAATATAACAAAGAGTGAAAAATTTAAGGGGGTCTGAATACTTTCCGTACCCACTGTATGTTCCGATATTTCCACACGCCTATGGAAATATACCAATGTTACAATCAGCAGGATACCAGGGTATAACCATACCATCAACAAGCCGGAAGAAGTGTTCTCACCTGTCACCATCCAGCACGTATCCTTAGCCATCAGCATAAATGCCAACAAACCCATCCTTTTATATGTGAATACAGCACCACTATTAGTGACATCATTCAGCACCTAATGGACCGGTGATTACTACAATGGATGGGACAGAGTCAAGTCATGCATGGGGCTAGATCAGTCCATATCCGGTCCCCAAGGCATAAAGATGTATGCCGCCCCCCCGTCTGGACTGAGTAACCACTCCTCTGGACGATCAGCTCTCCTCGGTGTTCCGCCCAGACTGCGCATGGGACCGGAATGCGGGCATGCGCAATATGGGTACGCATGCACTTGCGCAGTGGCACCGGCTGACGATTTAACGTCAGACAGCCCACAGCGGCAGCCAGTCACACAAGAAGAGGCCAGAGGAGGGGCCCAAAGCATCTGACTATCCCACAATACACATAACATCCAGCAGCCTAAATGAACATATGCAGTTGTGCTCATAAGTTTACATACCCTGGCAGAATTTATGATTTCTTGGCCATTTTTTAGAGAATATGAATGATAACACAAAAACTTTTCTTTCACTCATGGTTAGTGTTTGGCTGAAGCAATTTATTATCAATCAACTGTGTTTACTCTTTTTTAAATCATAATGACAACAGAAACTACCCAAATGACCCTGATCAAAAGTTTACATACCCCAGTTCTTAATACCGTGTATTGCCCACTTTAACATCAATGACAGCTTGAAGTCTTTTGTGGTATTTGTGGATGAGGCTCTTTATCTTCTCAGATGGTAAAGCTGCCCATTCTTCCTGGCAAAAAGCCTCCTGTTCCTGTAAATTCTTGGGCTGTCTTGCATGAACGACATGTTTGAGATCTTCCCAGAGTGGCTCAATGATATTGAGGTCAGGAGACTGAGATGGCCACTCCAGAACCTTCACTTTATTCTGCTGTAGCCAATGACAGGTCGACTTGGCCTTGTGTTTAGGATCATTGTCATGTTGGAATGTCCAAATCTGTCCCATGCGCAGCTTCCGGGGTGATGAATGCAAATTTTCCTCCAGTATTTTTTGATAACATACTGCATTCATCTTGCCATCCATTCTGCCCAAATTTCCTGTGCCTTTTGTAGCCCACACATCCCCAAAACATCAGCTATCCACCTCCGTGTTTCACAGTAGGAATGCTGTACCTTTCATCATAGGCCTTGCTGACTCCTCTCCAAATGTAGCATTTATGGTTGTGGCCAAAAAGCTCAATTTTGGTCTCATCACTCCAAATGACTTTGTGGCAGAAGGTTTGAGGCTTGTCTCTGTGCTGTTTGTCGTATTGTAGTCGGGATACTTTGTGGCATTTGCGTAATAACGGCTTTCTTCTGGCGACTCGACCATGCAGCCCATCTTTCTTCAAGTGCCTCCTTATTGTGCATCTTGAAACAGCCACACCACATGTTTTCTTTCAGAGTCCTGTATTTCACCTGAAATTATTTGTGGGTTATTCTTTGCATCCCAAACAATTTTCCTGGCAGTTATGGCTGAAATTTTAGTTGGTCTACCTGACCGTGGTTTGGTTTCAACAGAACCCCTCATTTTCCACTTCTTGATTAGAGTTTGAACGCTGCTGATTGGCATTCTCAATTCCTTGGCTATCTTTTTATATCCCTTTCCTGTTTTATACAGGTCAACTACCTTTTCCCACAGATCCTTTGACAATTCTTTTGCTTTCCCCATGACTCAGAATCCAGAAACGTCGGTGTAAACTTCTGATCAGGGTCATTTGGGAAGTTTCTGTTGTAATTATGATTTAAAAAGAGTAAACACAGTTGATTGATAATAAATGGCTTCAGCCAAACACTAACCATGAGTGAAAGAAAGGTTTTTATGTTATCATTCATTCATATTCTTAGAAAAATGGCCAAGAAATCATACATTTTGCCAGGGTATGTAAACTTATGAACACAACTGTAAACACATAAGCTCAAGCAAACACTGCAGTAGCAATATCCAAAATCGTATAAAATGCGATCCCCATGATACTCCCCCACCACAACTCCACCACCTTGGGAATATCTCTTCGCTGCCAAGGTACAGGAAGTGAGGAAGTGATTTAATGTGAAACGCATCGACCTCTTGGATGATGAGCAGAGATGTTTAAAAAATGATATCACCAATATGAGAGAAAACTTTCATGTTTTTATGTATATTTGTTTTATTGACATACGGCTATTCCTTCTGTTCTGGTACCAGTAAAGTCCTACACAACTTTCTTCCCATTTTTGTAGACACAGCAAACATGTGGAAGAAGGTGCTCTGGTCAGATGAGACCAAAATTTTACTTTTTGGGCTAAAAGCAAAACGCTATGTGTGGCAGAAAACTAACACTGCACATCACCCTGAACACACCATCCCCACCGTGAAACATGGTGGTGGCAGCATCATGTTGTGGGGATGCTTTTCTTCAGCAGGGACAGGGAACCTGGTCAGAGTTGATGGGAAGATGGATGGAGCCAAATACAGGGCAATCTTAGAAGAAAACCTGTTAGAGTCTGCAAAAAACTTGAGACTGGGGTGAAGGTTCACCTTCCAGCAGGACAACAACCCTAAACCTACAGCCAGAGCTACAATGTAATGGTTTAGATCAGAGGTGTCCAACCTGAGGCCCTCCAGATGTTGCAGGACTACATCTCCCATACTACTCTGTCAGCTAAGAGGCTGGCAAGGAGTATGGGAGATGTAGTCCTCTGGAGTCCCTCTGGAGGGCCGCAGGTTGGACAACCCTGGTTTAGATCAAAGCAAATTCATGTGTTAATGGCCCAATCACAGTAAAGACCTAAATCCAATAAAGAATCTGTGGCAAGACTTGTAAATTACTGTTTACAGATGCTCTCCAACCAATCTGACAGAGCTTGAGCTATTTTGCAAAGAATGGGAAAAAAATGTCACTCTCTAGATGTGCAAAGCTGGAAGAGACATATCCAAAAAGACTTGCAGCTGTAATTGCAGTAAAAGGTGGTTCTACAAAGTATTGACTCAGGGGTGCTGAATACAAATGCACACCACACTTTTCACATATTTATTTGTAAAAAACTTTGAAAACCATTTACGATTTTCTTTCCACTTCACAATTATGTGCCACTTTCTGTTGGTTTATCACATAAAATACCAATAAAATACATTTACATTTTTGGTTATAACATGATAAAATGTGGAAAATTTCAAGGGGTATGAATACTTGTGTGGGGAAGGTTTACTAGCAGCTGGCAGATGGATCACACAGTTACTATACCATAGATTTTGCATTTATTTTCACATTACATATTTATTTGCACTGATTTAAAGTATACCTAGGAACCAGGGTTTGAATTTATGATATTGATTTATGATCCACTTATATTTGTGTATTCACCAATACTATTTATAAAGGACACTAAGGAGGAATGTTTCAGTCTTTAATTGCACTTATTCTTGGTAATAATATGGATTCACTTATGAATTGCATATACATGTTGCATTTGTTTTGTTAATGTGATTATATTGCGAGATTGTGATTTTGCAATTACTCCATTCAGTTGCGATTTTTTTTTCACAGTACATATTTGCGTTTCACATTTATAATCACTGCATTAAAGTTCACCTAGGAACCAGTGTTTGATTTTATGATATCGATATTTATATATGACCCACTTACTATTTACCAAGGACACTAAGGAGGAAGATTGTAGACTTTGTTTGCACTTTACAACACAATTATTTTACTGACACCACTAAGGGCATTAGGCACAACAACACAAACTCCCATTACTGGGTGCAAAATTGTCAGCCAAACAGCGGCAGCATCCAATCAGATACGGGCACTGGTCAGGTAGTTTGATAACTGGCAGGGGCTATGGCGGGAGATCTGTGCTGTGTAGATGGAGGGATCAGACTACAGACGGAACAGAAAAACATGTACAAGTGTGTGCAGGGCTGTGGATAAGGGGGTACCACCAGTCATTCTGCACAGAGCTCAGGCCAGCAGGGGGCCCAGCACACAGGGTGAATTGGATATGGGCAGAGAGGGTGACTGGCACGCGTGGGGGGGGGGGGGGTTACTGGAATTAATCTCCTGTATGGCTCTCTCTGACATCTTTTCCTCTTCCTTCTGCCATACAAGAGATAGGCTCCAGTAATTCCTCCCCCACCAATCACCCTCCCTGAGTAAGAATTAGGCCCCAGTACCGCTTGGTAATTTGGAAATACGGGTGGAATTGCCATGATTCAGCCCACAATTCCAACTTGTTTGTCGGCAAAATGCGTAACACGCATTTGGGTGCCATTCATTCTAAATATCTCCCTAAACACGGTATGATTTTGCAGCAACTGTTGCTCATCAGAATCATGCTGCAATCGCACCTTTAAAAATCACATGAAACTTGTCACCCAAAAAGGAGGCGGAGTTTCTTTTGGGAAATTAATACGCATTTGGCAACTAACTGAAGCGAATGGGCAGCCCTATGTCAGAATCGTGTGAAAAAGTTCCCATTACAGCTGGGTTCACACTTGTGCGATGTAGCCATCGCATGTGATTCACCCAGGCATCGCACCGCATTCCTGTGCACATCACATGTGATGTCTGTGCCGGTTCAACCAAACATTTTGTTTAGATGAAATTGCATTTGTCTGCGTCAGAATCGGATCGTAAGGTTGTTCACACCCATGCGATCCAATGCTGCAAATGGAGCGATTGTGGGTTTGTTACCTTAACATACACTCTGCAATCGCTTTGGTGGACCCATTTTTTTCCCTGCACCTGAATCGCATCACATGGCTGTTCACACTCATGAGATGCGATTCTGGCAATCACCCTATGTTTTGCAATCTGTTTCGGGATGTTGTTAAGATAACAAAACACCAGAAGCAGATCCCATGGATGCTGCACGATTGCAATGCAGCGTGGGAAACGTGCGATTGCTATGCAGTGTGGAAAACGTGTGATTGCTATGCAGTGTGGGAAATGTGCGATTGCTATGCAGTGTGGGAAATGTGCAATTGCTTTGCAGAGTGGGAAACGTGTGATTGCTATGCAGTGTGGGAAATGTGCGATTGCTTTGCAGTGTGGAAAACGTGTGATTTCTTTGCAGTGTGGGAAACGTGTGATTGCTATGCAGTGTGAAAAACATGTGATTGCTTTGCAGTGTGGGAAACGTGTGATTGCTTCGCAGGGTGAGAAACGTGCGATTGCTTTGCAGTGTGAAAAACGTGATCGATACGTAGTGTGGGAAACGTGCGATTGCTACCCAGTGTGGGAAATGTGCGATTGCTATGCAGTGTGGGAAATGTGTGATTGCTTTGCAGTGTGAGAAATGTGTGATTGCTACGCAGTGTGGGAAACGTGCAATATCTATGCAGTTTGGGAAACATGCGATTGCTTTGCAGTGTGGGAAATGTGTGATTGCTTTGCAGTGTGAGAAACGTGCGATATCTATGCAGTGTGGGAAACATGCGATATCTATGCAGTGTGGGAAACGTGCGATATCTATGCAGTGTGGGAAACGTGCGATATCTATGCAGTGTGGGACACATGCGATATCTATGCAGTGTGGGAAACGTGCGATATCTATGCAGTGTGGGAAACGTGCGATATCTATGCAGTGTGGGAAACGTGCGATATCTATGCAGTGTGAGAAACGTGCGATATCTATGCAGTGTGGGAAACGTGTGATATCTATGCAGTGTGGGAAACGTGTGATATCTATGCAGTGTGGGAAACGTGTGATATCTATGCAGTGTGGGAAATGTGTGATATCTATGCAGTGTGGGAAATGTGTGATATCTATGCAGTGTGGGAAATGTGTGATATCTATGCAGTGTGGGAAACGTGTGATATCTATGCAGTGTGGGAAACGTGTGATATCTATGCAGTGTGGGAAACGTGTGATATCTATGCAGTGCGGGAAACGTGTGATATCTATGCAGTGTTAGAAACGTGCGATATCTATGCAGTGTGAGAAACGTGCGATATCTATGCAGTGTGGGAAACGTGTGATATCTATGCAGTGTGGGAAACGTGTGATATCTATGCAGTGTGAGAAACGTGCGATATCTATGCAGTGTGGGAAACGTGTGATATCTATGCAGTGTGGGAAATGTGTGATATCTATGCAGTGTGGGAAATGTGTGATATCTATGCAGTGTGGGAAACGTGTGATATCTATGCAGTGTGGGAAACGTGTGATATCTATGCAGTGTGGGAAACGTGTGATATCTATGCAGTGTGGGAAACGTGCGATATCTATGCAGTGTGGGAAACGTGTGATATCTATGCAGTGTGGGAAACGTGTGATATCTATGCAGTGTGGGAAATGTGTGATATCTATGCAGTGTGGGAAATGTGTGATATCTATGCAGTGTGGGAAACGTGCGATATCTATGCAGTCTGAGAAACGTGCGATATCTATGCAGTGTGAGAAACGTGCGATATCTATGCAGTGTGGGAAACGTGCGATATCTATGCAGTGTGAGAAACGTGTGATATCTATGCAGTGTGGGAAACGTGCGATATCTATGCAGTGTGGGAAACGTGTGATATCTATGCAGTGTGAGAAACGTGCGATATCTATGCAGTGTGGGAAACGTGTGATATCTATGCAGTGTGGGAAACGTGCGATATCTATGCAGTGTGGGAAACGTGTGATATCTATGCAGTGTGGGAAACGTGTGATATCTATGCAGTGTGGGAAACGTGTGATATCTATGCAGTGCGGGAAACGTGTGATATCTATGCAGTGTGGGAAATGTGTGATATCTATGCAGTGTGGGAAACGTGTGATATCTATGCAGTGTGGGAAACGTGCGATATCTATGCAGTGCGGGAAACGTGCGATATCTATGCAGTGTGGGAAATGTGTGATATCTATGCAGTGTGGGA
The DNA here is from genome assembly GCF_965119305.1 of Pelophylax lessonae. Taxonomy (NCBI): domain Eukaryota; kingdom Metazoa; phylum Chordata; class Amphibia; order Anura; family Ranidae; genus Pelophylax; species Pelophylax lessonae. The sequence goes on from NC_138772.1 coordinate 385,908,499, forward strand.
AACGTGCGATATCTATGCAGTGTGGGAAACGTGTGATATCTATGCAGTGTGGGAAACGTGTGATATCTATGCAGTGTGAGAAACGTGCGATATCTATGCAGTGTGGGAAACGTGTGATATCTATGCAGTGTGGGAAATGTGTGATATCTATGCAGTGTGGGAAATGTGTGATATCTATGCAGTGTGGGAAACGTGTGATATCTATGCAGTGTGGGAAACGTGTGATATCTATGCAGTGTGGGAAACGTGTGATATCTATGCAGTGTGGGAAACGTGCGATATCTATGCAGTGTGGGAAACGTGTGATATCTATGCAGTGTGGGAAACGTGTGATATCTATGCAGTGTGGGAAATGTGTGATATCTATGCAGTGTGGGAAATGTGCGATATCTATGCAGTGTGGGAAACGTGCGATATCTATGCAGTGTGGGAAACGTGCGATATCTATGCAGTGTGAGAAACGTGCGATATCTATGCAGTGTGAGAAACGTGCGATATCTATGCAGTGTGGGAAACGTGCGATATCTATGCAGTGTGGGAAACGTGCGATATCTATGCAGTGTGAGAAACGTGTGATATCTATGCAGTGTGGGAAACGTGCGATATCTATGCAGTGTGAGAAACGTGCGATATCTATGCAGTGTGGGAAACGTGCGATATCTATGCAGTGTGGGAAACGTGTGATATCTATGCAGTGTGGGAAACGTGTGATATCTATGCAGTGTGGGAAACGTGTGATATCTATGCAGTGCAGGAAACGTGTGATATCTATGCAGTGTGGGAAACGTGTGATATCTATGCAGTGTGGGAAACGTGTGATATCTATGCAGTGTGAGAAACGTGCGATATCTATGCAGTGTGGGAAACGTGTGATATCTATGCAGTGTGGGAAACGTGTGATATCTATGCAGTGTGGGAAATGTGTGATATCTATGCAGTGTGGGAAACGTGTGATATCTATGCAGTGTGGGAAACGTGTGATATCTATGCAGTGTGGGAAACGTGTGATATCTATGCAGTGTGGGAAACGTGCGATATCTATGCAGTGTGGGAAACGTGTGATATCTATGCAGTGTGGGAAATGTGTGATATCTATGCAGTGTGGGAAATGTGTGATATCTATGCAGTGTGGGAAACGTGCGATATCTATGCAGTGTGGGAAACGTGCGATATCTATGCAGTGTGAGAAACGTGCGATATCTATGCAGTGTGAGAAACGTGCGATATCTATGCAGTGTGGGAAACGTGCGATATCTATGCAGTGTGGGAAACGTGCGATATCTATGCAGTGTGAGAAACGTGCGATATCTATGCAGTGTGGGAAACGTGCGATATCTATGCAGTGTGGGAAACGTGTGATATCTATGCAGTGTGGGAAATGTGTGATATCTATGCAGTGTGGGAAACGTGCGATATCTATGCAGTGTGGGAAACGTGCGATATCTATGCAGTGTGAGAAACGTGCGATATCTATGCAGTGTGAGAAACGTGCGATATCTATGCAGTGTGGGAAACGTGCGATATCTATGCAGTGTGGGAAACGTGCGATATCTATGCAGTGTGAGAAACGTGTGATATCTATGCAGTGTGGGAAACGTGCGATATCTATGCAGTGTGGGAAACGTGCGATATCTATGCAGTGTGGGAAACGTGTGATATCTATGCAGTGTGGGAAACGTGCGATATCTATGCAGTGTGGGAAACGTGTGATATCTATGCAGTGTGGGAAACGTGTGATATCTATGCAGTGTGGGAAACGTGTGATATCTATGCAGTGCGGGAAACGTGTGATATCTATGCAGTGTGGGAAATGTGTGATATCTATGCAGTGTGGGAAACGTGTGATATCTATGCAGTGTGGGAAACGTGTGATATCTATGCAGTGTGGGAAACGTGTGATATCTATGCAGTGTGGGAAACGTGTGATATCTATGCAGTGTGGGAAACGTGTGATATCTATGCAGTGCGGGAAACGTGTGATATCTATGCAGTGTGGGAAACGTGTGATATCTATGCAGTGTGGGAAACGTGTGATATCTATGCAGTGTGGGAAACGTGTGATATCTATGCAGTGTGGGAAACGTGCGATATCTATGCAGTGCGGGAAACGTGCGATATCTATGCAGTGCGGGAAACGTGCGATATCTATGCAGTGCGGGAAACGTGCGATATCTATGCAGTGCGGGAAACGTGTGATATCTATGCAGTGCGGGAAACGTGCGATATCTATGCAGTGTGGGAAACGTGTAATATCTATGCAGTGTGGGAAACGTGTGATATCTATGCAGTGCGGGAAACGTGTGATATCTATGCAGTGTGGGAAATGTGTGATATCTATGCAGTGTGGGAAACGTGCGATATCTATGCAGTGCGGGAAACGTGCGATATCTATGCAGTGTGGGAAACGTGTGATATCTATGCAGTGCGGGAAACGTGTGATATCTATGCAGTGTGGGAAATGTGTGATATCTATGCAGTGTGGGAAACGTGTGATATCTATGCAGTGTGGGAAACGTGCGATATCTATGCAGTGCGGGAAACGTGCGATATCTATGCAGTGTGGGAAACGTGTGATATCTATGCAGTGTGGGAAATGTGTGATATCTATGCAGTGTGGGAAAAGTACGATATCTATGCAGTGCGGGAAACGTGTGATATCTATGCAGTGCGGGAAACGTGTGATATCTATGCAGTGTGGGAAATGTGTGATATCTATGCAGTGTGGGAAACGTGCGATATCTATGCAGTGCGGGAAACGTGCGATATCTATGCAGTGTGGGAAACGTGTGATATCTATGCAGTGCGGGAAACGTGTGATATCTATGCAGTGTGGGAAATGTGTGATATCTATGCAGTGTGGGAAACGTGCGATATCTATGCAGTGTGGGAAACGTGTGATATCTATGCAGTGTGGGAAACGTGCGATATCTATGCAGTGCGGGAAACGTGCGATATCTATGCAGTGTGGGAAACGTGCGATATCTATGCAGTGTGGGAAACGTGCGATATCTATGCAGTGTGAGAAACGTGCGATATCTATGCAGTGTGGGAAACGTGCGATATCTATGCAGTGTGGGAAACGTGTGATATCTATGCAGTGTGGGAAATGTGTGATATCTATGCAGTGTGGGAAACGTGCGATATCTATGCAGTGTGGGAAACGTGCGATATCTATGCAGTGTGAGAAACGTGCGATATCTATGCAGTGTGAGAAACGTGCGATATCTATGCAGTGTGGGAAACGTGCGATATCTATGCAGTGTGGGAAACGTGCGATATCTATGCAGTGTGAGAAACGTGTGATATCTATGCAGTGTGGGAAACGTGCGATATCTATGCAGTGTGGGAAACGTGCGATATCTATGCAGTGTGGGAAACGTGTGATATCTATGCAGTGTGGGAAACGTGCGATATCTATGCAGTGTGGGAAACGTGTGATATCTATGCAGTGTGGGAAACGTGTGATATCTATGCAGTGTGGGAAACGTGTGATATCTATGCAGTGCGGGAAACGTGTGATATCTATGCAGTGTGGGAAATGTGTGATATCTATGCAGTGTGGGAAACGTGTGATATCTATGCAGTGTGGGAAACGTGTGATATCTATGCAGTGTGGGAAACGTGTGATATCTATGCAGTGTGGGAAACGTGTGATATCTATGCAGTGTGGGAAACGTGTGATATCTATGCAGTGCGGGAAACGTGTGATATCTATGCAGTGTGGGAAACGTGTGATATCTATGCAGTGTGGGAAACGTGTGATATCTATGCAGTGTGGGAAACGTGTGATATCTATGCAGTGTGGGAAACGTGCGATATCTATGCAGTGCGGGAAACGTGCGATATCTATGCAGTGCGGGAAACGTGCGATATCTATGCAGTGCGGGAAACGTGCGATATCTATGCAGTGCGGGAAACGTGTGATATCTATGCAGTGCGGGAAACGTGCGATATCTATGCAGTGTGGGAAACGTGTAATATCTATGCAGTGTGGGAAACGTGTGATATCTATGCAGTGCGGGAAACGTGTGATATCTATGCAGTGTGGGAAATGTGTGATATCTATGCAGTGTGGGAAACGTGCGATATCTATGCAGTGCGGGAAACGTGCGATATCTATGCAGTGTGGGAAACGTGTGATATCTATGCAGTGCGGGAAACGTGTGATATCTATGCAGTGTGGGAAATGTGTGATATCTATGCAGTGTGGGAAACGTGTGATATCTATGCAGTGTGGGAAACGTGCGATATCTATGCAGTGCGGGAAACGTGCGATATCTATGCAGTGTGGGAAACGTGTGATATCTATGCAGTGTGGGAAATGTGTGATATCTATGCAGTGTGGGAAAAGTACGATATCTATGCAGTGCGGGAAACGTGTGATATCTATGCAGTGCGGGAAACGTGTGATATCTATGCAGTGTGGGAAATGTGTGATATCTATGCAGTGTGGGAAACGTGCGATATCTATGCAGTGCGGGAAACGTGCGATATCTATGCAGTGTGGGAAACGTGTGATATCTATGCAGTGCGGGAAACGTGTGATATCTATGCAGTGTGGGAAATGTGTGATATCTATGCAGTGTGGGAAACGTGCGATATCTATGCAGTGTGGGAAACGTGTGATATCTATGCAGTGTGGGAAACGTGCGATATCTATGCAGTGCGGGAAACGTGCGATATCTATGCAGTGTGGGAAACGTGTGATATCTATGCAGTGTGGGAAATGTGTGATATCTATGCAGTGTGGGAAAAGTACGATATCTATGCAGTGCGGGAAACGTGTGATATCTATGCAGTGCGGGAAACGTGTGATATCTATGCAGTGTGGGAAATGTGTGATATCTATGCAGTGTGGGAAACGTGTGATATCTATGCAGTGTGGGAAATGTGTGATATCTATGCAGTGTGGGAAATGTGTGATATCTATGCAGTGTGGGAAACGTGCGATATCTATGCAGTGTGGGAAATGTGTGATATCTATGCAGTGTGGGAAATGTGTGATATCTATGCAGTGTGGGAAATGTGTGATATCTATGCAGTGTGGGAAACGTGCGATATCTATGCAGTGTGGGAAACGTGTGATATCTATGCAGTGTGGGAAACGTACGATTGCAGTGTGGGAAAAGTGTGATATCTATGCAGTGTGGGAAACGTGTGATATCTATGCAGTGTGGGAAACGTGTGATATCTATGCAGTGTGGGAAATGTGTGATATCTATGCAGTGTGGGAAATGTGTGATATCTATGCAGTGTGGGAAACGTGCGATATCTATGCAGTGTGGGAAACGTGTGATATCTATGCAGTGTGGGAAACGTACGATTGCAGTGTGGGAAAAGTACAGGATTCGCTGTGTTTCCCGCATTGCATAAGTTTGAACCCCCGTGCGTCTTACTTGTGGGTTGGAAACGTGCGATTTTGTGAGCGATTATATGCGACCCTCAGAATTGTGTATACGGTACCCAGGGAAGTTGAGTAGGTGTGCAGGGACTTACCTTGAGATAGTCGTTCTCCGATCGCAGCTCCTCCAGCTCCCTGAGCAGTTCCTCCTCCTGTCCCGGCCCAGGCGGTGCGGATCTTGTCCCGGCTCCGCGGCTCTCATCCTTCCCCGCCCCCACCAGCAGAACGATCTCCGGCACGGACAGCACGGCGCTGGAGGCCGACTCGTTGTCACTGCTGGGAGCGGGCTGTGCCGGTGGCGGGACTCGGTGTTCATCGGACAGAGGTTCTGAGGGACAGTCGGAGAGGTCGGAGCTGCTGTCGGTGTGAGTGACCCGTAATGTCCCCCCCGGTACCGGTCTCCGTCCTGCGGCAGTGAGAGGAGAGGAGGGGGGATCTCTGCGGCCGCCGGTACTCGGTGCTCCTCTCTTCTGTCCCCCCGGGGGGGCCGCCTTCCCTCTGGCCGGGCTCGGTTTCTCCTTAGCCGGGGTGGTACGCCGGGAGAGGCGGCCGGGAGATTTGGGGGGTAGCAGGGGGGCCCTTGGTTGTTTGGGGTCCCTCAGGAAGGGTCTGGCCGGGGACGGGGCTCGGTTCAGCCTCTTCTTATCGGCACGGCTCGGTGGCCGGGGCTCGGTGCTTCCACTCTCCATGGGACCCCTCAGACCGAGCGCTACCCGGGCTACAGCACCCCAACCCGCTCCGCATCACTCCGACCAATCACTGACACCCATTATTATAGAGAAGGATGGAGGGGAGCTGGGATCAGTGTGTGCTCCTCATTACTCTATACACCGAGTCCCCATCTCCTGGCATCGCTCCTCATCCACCCCCCTCCTCCTTCTTCTCCTCCTTCCTCCTCCCGCAAATCTGCAAGCGCTGCTGTCTGTCAAGCAGCCTGACGTCTACCGGCTCTCCCTCTGCGCATGCGCACGGTCTGTGTAGCATTGAGTACACCTATGTGTCTGCATGGGCTGCTCATCTCCGGGGGGCGTTACCTGGGAGAAGAGGACCAATCCCAGGGGTCCATTCACAACCTGCCAGCCATGGGTTCCCCATACGGGCTGTTCACACCACAGCGGCAGGCTCAGGGTCGCTGTCCAGTGCTGAAGAGGCGTGCAACCAGGCAGAGCAGGATACAGAGACCCCCTGATATCTAACCTGGGGCCCCTAGGTGCGGCCCTCAGCAGGGGCCAACTTTAGCTGATGACTTGACAACCATGGCAGTTGTCCGTTCATTTGAGTGGGTTCCTGTACCCGCAAGGAACGCGCTGAAACAAGTCCCGACCCATCTTTACCCACCTCAGTACCGGACACTTCCACCCCCTTCCTGCTAAACATTCCAGCGCTGTCACACTTTGGATGACAATTACTCAGTCATACAACACTCTACCCATATGACATTTATTTATTTATTTTAATTTTTGTAACTTTTTTCCACAATTTTTTACTTTTTTTACATACTGTCACTAGAGCAACTCTGGGGAGGTGATCAGGATTTTTTTTTTTTACACTGTTATTGCTTATTACGCAAACTACACTTTTTTTTTTTTTTTCAATTTGTTTTTACTAATTTTTTTTTTTTTTTATAATTTTTTTACATACTGTCACCAGAGCAGTACAGTGTCACCATAGTGACACTTGCTTCGGGAAGGTGATCAGGATTATTTTTTTTTACACTTTTATCGCTTATTACGTAAATTACATTTTTATCATTCTTTTTCAATTTTTCCTTTTTACAATTTTTTTATTTTTTACAATTTTTTTTACATACTGTCACCAGAGCAGTACAGTGTCACTATAATGTAGACTCTACTGCTCTAGGTAGGTGATCAGGATTTTTTATTTATTTTTTACACGATTATTGCTAATAATGTAAATTATATTTTTATTATTTTCTTTTCAAATTTTTTTCCATTTTTATATAAGTTATTTTACATACTGTCACCAGAGCAGTGCAGTGACACTGTATTGCTCTGGGGAGGTGATCAGAATATTTTTTTTCACACATTTATTGCTTATTAAGTAAATTAAATTTGTATTATTATTTTTCATTTTTTTAATTTGTTTTTACAATTTGTTTTACAATTTTTTTACATACTGTCACCAGAGCAGTACAGTCTCTCTCTCCATAGTGACACTGTACTGCTCTGGGGAGGTGATCAGGATTTTCTTTTTACACTGTTTTTGCTTATTACATAAATTACCTTTGTTTTTTTACATTTTTTTTTCTTTTATAACAATTTTTTTTACATACTGTCACCAGAACAGTACAGTCTCTCCATAGTGACACTGTACTGCTCCGGGGAGGTAATCAGAATTTTTTTTTAACTATTAATATTACATTTTTATAATTCTTTTTTAATTTTTTCAATTTGTTTTTACAATTTTTTTCTATATTTTTTTTACATACTGTCACCATAGCAGTACAGTGTCACCATAGTGACACTATACTGCTCTGGGGAGGTAATCAGGATTTTTCTTTTCACTTTTAACACTTATAACGTAAATATTTTTATAATTATCATTATTTTTCAATACTTCTATTTTATTTTTCTTTACAATTTTTTACTTTTTCTATCATTTCTTTTACATACTGTCACCAGAGCAGTACAGGGTCACCATAGTGACTCTGTACTGCTGTGGGGAGGTGATCAGGATTTTTTTTACACTTTTATTGCTTATTACGTAAATTACATTTTTATCATTCTTTAAATTTTTTTTTTTTTTACAATGTTTTTACATACTGTCACCAGAGCAATATAATGTCACCATAGTGACACTGTTCTGCTCTGGGGAGGTAATCAGAATTTTTTTTTACACTATTATTGCTAATTACATTTTTATCATTCTTTTTCACATTTTTTTACATTTTTCTACAATTTCTTTTACATACTGTCACCAGAGAAGTATAACGTCACCATAGTGGCACTGTACTGCTCTGGGGAGGTAGCCAGGTTTTTTAACCCTTTGATTGCCAGTGACACACACACACACACACACTAAACACCTCCATTACTACTATAGTGTTTGAACGGATCAATATTATTGATCTGATCAGAACTTTACTACCATCCCCAATAGTTTAGTGTTCCCAAAATGCAACGTTAGCAGGATCAGCCCCAAAACCTACCAGCACCTGCATTTAGCCCCTCCGCCCAGCCCTCAGCATTAGCAGAGTCAGGCCTGATCTCTGTTAGCACTAGCAGTTACATTTTTTGGTTGCAGTTCAAACAGTCCTTGACAACCAGGTGCTTTTTTACCTGTGAGTCACTCTAGGTACCTATACATTTATTGGCCAAAATGTCCAAACAGAGGTACACTAGTGAGGAGGCCTACACAATGCTGAGCATGACAGAGAGTGATAGGGGAAGCCTCACTGTCAGAATCAGGTTTAGTATTCAAACCTGTAGAGAGCAGCGGAACCCTGGCAGATTGCTCTGACGACGGAGTAGTGGTCCCTGCTAAGGACAGGCGTACCCGACCCCAGTCTTCTGTTGCTGAGTTGCAACAATCGCAGGGTTCCCGTATTAAGCAGAGTGTCGGTACTAGTGCTGCTCAACCTTCTGGTGAACTGGCAAGCACCAGCGGCCTAGTACATCCTGGTCATAGTCAAACCAGAACTGCAGTAACACTTGGTGATGTGGCGAGTCCCATAACTGCAGTTCAAGCTGGTGCGGTGGCTAGCACAAGTAGTGTCCCGCAGCCACCAAGAATTCGAAGAAAGGCCCGCAGAGCCCTTAGTGTCCTTCCTGTTTCGCTTGCAAATCCTGATTGGGAGCCCACCACTTCTGCAGCGCCCGTACTTTCCCCATTCACTGGCCAACCTGGAATTCAGGTGGAAACCGCCGATTTTACTCCCCTTGATTTTTATGAGCTGTTTTTCATGGAAGATCTGTACAGATCTTTTGTGGACCAAAACAATTTATATGCTGATCAATTTATTGCCGCAAACCCAAATTTGACCCTTGGCAGATAACTTGCATGGAAATGTATTGCTCTTTCTGAATTTAAAACCTTTCTGGGCCTATCCCTCCTCATGGGCGTTACTAAAAACCTGAGTTATGGTCATATTGGTTCACTGACCCAATTCATCATATGCCCGTGTTCTCTGCTGCCATGGCCAGGACTAGATACAAGCAGATCTTTTGGTTCATGCATTTCAATGACAATGAACTCTGTCATCCTCGGGGTGACCCTGGATATGACCGGCTCCACAAAATTCGCCCCCTCGTAAAACACTTCAACCAACAATTTGCAGCCTTGTATACGCCCCAACAAGATGTCTGCGTTAATGATTTTCTGGCCGCTTTGCTTTCAAACAGTTTCTCCCCAGCAAGCGTGCCAGATATGGGGTCAAGATGTATAAGCTCTGTGACAGGGCAACAGGCTATACATGTTGTTTCCGGGTAAGATAGCAATGTGGAGCCCCCCAACTGCCCACACTACATAGGGAGCAGCGGGAAGATTTTTGGGACTTGGTGTCACCCTTATTCGGAAAGGGGTACCATTTATATGTGGACAATTATTACACAAGTGTGCCTTTTTTTAGTCACCTTTTTGATTCTGGAATTGGCGCAAATGGCACTGTGTGACCTAATCGCCGGGGGTTCACCCAATGGCTTGTAGATTCCCGACTTAGGTGAAAGGAGAGATCCTGCTTGTAGTGTAATAAATTGCTTGCAGTAAAGTGCAGGGACACAAGGAATATTTTTGTTCTGTCCTCCATTCACACAGATATGACAGTCCAAATCGCAACGGCAACTGGTGTTGTTGAGAAGCCCCTCTGTGTCCACAAATACAACCTTAACATGGGAGGGGAGGACTTCAACGCCCAGATGATGGTGCCGTACTTAATTGCCCATAAGGCCAGACGCTGGTACAAGAAAGTGTCTTTATACTAATTCCAATTGGCTCTGCTGAACGCCTATGTGCTATACAAAGCGTCAGGAAGAAGTGTATCCAGAAGGTGCTGTGGCCCAAATTCATAATCCAGAGGCAGTGAGCTGGCTGTATAAGAGGCATTTTCCAGATGTCCTCCCTCGTACACCTACCCAAAGAGCACCCCAAAGAAGATGTCATGTCTGTAGAAAATTCGGATATAGGCGGGACACACGTTTTTTTTTGTTCCTCCTGTCCTGGCCAACCTGGTCCCTGCATCGGGACTGTTTCTGTCGCTACCACACACTAGTAGAGTATTGGTATAGGGTACACCACGGCACAGTCTAGGACACACTTTTAAACAGGGTCTCAGATGTTAGATGGCTATCGCATTTTGAGAGACCCTAGCCTGGAACATTTTGAGCCCATTCACACTAGCGCGACTTGTGAGGCAACTTGTGTTGCCCCAGGTCGCCCCAGGTAGCCCCAGGTAGCTTGACATAACAAAAGCAATGTTAATCAATCAGTGCTGTCTTAATTGGCACTACTGAAGTTGCTCCGACTTCAGAAAAGGGTCCTGTACTACTTTGAGGTGACCTGTGATCCGACCTGTCCCATATACTTGAATGGGAGTCGCCTCCTTATCTTAATTGACACGACTTGTTATCAGACTTTCCAGGAAGAAGAAAGAGATTAGCCAGGCATTCCCCACATTACAGCCATGCCTATAATGGAATATATATACCATACATTTGTGGCACTGATATGTGGCACTGGTGGACACTGATTCGTGGCACTGGTGGACACTGATTTGTGGCACTGATACATGGCACTGATGGACACTGATACGTGGCACTGATACGTGGCACTGGTGGACACTGATTAGTGGCACTGAAACGTGGCACTGATACGTGGCACTGATACGTGGCACTGGTGGACACTAATTAGTGGCACTGATACGTGGCACTGGTGGACACTGATTCGTGGCACTGATACGTGGCACTGATGGACACTGATTCGTGGCACTGATATGTGGCACTGGTGGACACTGATTTGTGGCACTGATATGTGGCACTGATACGTGGCACTGGTGGACACTGATACGTGGCACTGATACGTGGCACTGATACGTGGCACTGGTGGACACTGATTCGTGGAACTGATATGTGGCACTGGTGGACACTGATATGTGGCACTGATACGTGTCACTGGTGGACACTGATACGTGGCACTGATACATGGCACTGGCTGACACTGATTTGTGGCACTGATACGTGGCACTGGTGGACACTGATTTGTGGCACTGATACGTGGCACTGGTGGACACTGATTCTTGGCACTGATATGTGGCACTGGTGGACACTGATTCGTGGCACTGATATGTGGCACTGATACGTGGCACTGGTGGACACTGATACGTGGCACTGATTCATGGCACTGATACGTGGCACTGATATGTGGCACTGGTGGACACTGATATGTGACACTGATTCATGGCACTGATACGTGGCACTGGTGGACACTGATTCGTGGCACTGATATGTGGCACTGATTCGTGGCACTGATATGTGGCACTGATGGACACTGATTCGTGGCACTGATATGTGGCACTGATACGTGGCACCGGTGGACACTGATACGTGGCACTGATACGTGGCACTGGTTGACACTGATTCGTAGCACTGATACGTGGCACTGGTGGACACTGATTCATGGCACTGATATGTGGCACTGGTGGACACTGATTCGTGGCACTGGTGGGCAGTGGCACTGGTGGACACATACGTGGAGCTGGTGGGCAGTGGCACTGGTGGACACTGATACGTGGCACTGGTGGGCAATGAGGAAATGAGTAAAAAAAAACAGAAAAGGGGAATTAGGTCACAACACATCATATTCTGATTGGCCAAACACAGTCGTCTGTCATATAAGGCCCCTTTCACGCTAGTGCGACTTGTCCCGCGATTTTGGACCGCAAAATCGCATGACAAGTAGTTTTCCATTATTTTCAATGAGCCCCATTCATATCAGTGCATTTTGAAGTCGCACCGACTTCAAAGTAGTTCCTGCACTACTTTGCCACGATTGTAATGCGTTTTGAGGCATATAGCCTTGCCATTGCTTTCAAAATCGCGGCACGAAATCGCGGTAAAATCGCGTCGCATAAGTGTGCAAGGGGCCTAAGTCCTGCAAAATAATTCACAAGTCAAGGTAAAGTCGCGGTAAAATCGCGGTAAAAAGTCGCTCCGACATGGGGCGACTTTATGGTCGTGGCAGTGTGAACCGGCTCTTAAAGTTTTTTTTACAGTTATAAAAAAGTGTTTAAAAAAAGTTACATAAAATAAACAAAAAATAAAAAAGCCAAAAATAGTTGTGGTTTTATTGAGTTAATTTTAATGTTTTATTGTTACTGTTTTTCATTGTTAACCATAGTTTTCTTTGCAGATACCACCATTCTACAGTTTTACTGCACTGTATACTATTATATTGTAATGTTTTATTGTTACTGTGTTTTATTGTTAACTATTGTATGCTTTTCAGGTACGCCCATCAACTGCAGCACTAATTTGTTTATCCTGACAGCAACAGTGTTTGCTCTCAGCATATACGTAAATCAATGATTGCAGAGCTGTAGGAGGTGATATCACCACCACAGTTAAAAAAAAGAGCATATATGGTGAAGCATAGGGGATGGAGTGGACACAGAGGGCCGATCTCCCCTATGCTTCACCATATATTTTTTAACACTTTTCTTGGCAGAGATTTCTTCATCCACATCAATCGATGTGAAAAGAGGAATCTGATATGTTCTTTTTTTTCAGGCTGAACGAAAAAAAAGAACATTGCATGTATGCCCATCATTAGAAGTGGGTGGATGCTGGGAGGTCTGATGGTGGGCATACCACACACTTTCTGGCAGAGATTTCTTCATCCACATTGATCAATGTGAATGGAGGAAAACAAAAGAACCTTACAATATATGCCCAACAAGGACTAGCAACGTACTGGTACGTTGCTGGAATTTGAGTGGTCATACCAGGATGATGCCTGCAGATTTAGGCATCATCTTGGTATCGTTTTTTACAGCAAGATGTCATCTTTCATGTAAAAACAATCCTAGCAGCTAATTAGCCACTATACTGCTTTTACAAGTTTCTGCAGTGGGAGAGGACTCCTCCCCTCTCTCCTGCCTCCTTTTACGGTTCTCTCGGGCCCTCCTGTCCCACCGGGTAACCCGAGACTGCCGCCGGTGGTTCTGTCAGCTGACCATAGAGCCATTGGGAAATTGGGAAAGCATCTTATCACACCAATTTTGGTGTGGTCAGATGCATTAAGGGCAGACTAGAGATCTAGAGTCTAATAGACCCCAATTTTTTCAGAAAAGAGTACCTGTCACTACAGATTGCTATCATAGGGGACATTTAAATTCCCTGTGACAACAATAAAAATGATTTAAACAAAGTGCGCATGCGCGCGGGCACGAGCACGGACATGTTCTAGCTGTGCTCCGCACATCTCCGAGGAAATCCAGCTAACTTCAGCGGCGGGAGTCCAGGTGGCGGCTCGGTTTTCTCCCCGGAGGATCGTGAGGTGGTCATGCGGCGGGGATCGGCTGGTTTGCCCAGAAAAAGGCCATACAAGCGCGGCAATCAGCGGGAAGGTCTGCGGCCTATCTCATCTGGGAAGACGCCCTCCCCCAAAATGGCGCCGGGCAAGCAGAAGGCTCAGAGCGGTCGGGACGCGGCCCCGGAGCAACCTCGGCCTCCCACTCCGGCTTCACCGCATCTGCCCGCAGATTCCCCTTCCAGGGATGATATGAGGGATCCCTTCTCTTCCCAGACTTCAGGAGCGTCCGGGGGGTCTCCGAGTGCCGGGGTGAGTTATCAGCAGCCCTCCCCCACCTCATCATACTGCAGGCCTGATATGTCCGGCTCCCCGGCCTCCTCGATGGACCGGAATATGGCTGAAATGGCGGACTCTCTATTTAGCCAGCCTAGCCCCACGGGTGATGCTCAGGCGCCCCCCCCAGCCCCCTATTCGGGTGATGCGGTGCTGTTAGCAAGATTTTCCACAATGCTCCAGCAAGAACTGTCTAAGGCATGCTCCATTATTACAACTGACATCAAGAAGGATCTCCAGGGATTTGGGATGAGACTGGACACTGTTGAGAAAAAGGTGGATGGCTCACTGCTCAAAGTTAATCAGAATACTAAATTAGTGTCAGAGCTTCATGACCGGTTGGAGGAAGCTTACTCCAAGATTGAGGACTTGGAAAACCGGTCGCGTCGTTACAATGTGCGCATACGGGGCCTTCCTGAATCACACCAGGACCTGGAAGCGGCAGTTCGGGATCTCATGAAAGATCTGATTCCAGATATTTCTCCACATCAAATGGAAGTGGACAGGGTACATAGGGCTCTAACTGCGCCACGGCAGGATGGTCTCCCCCGGGACATAATTTTGAAACCGCACTATTATAACATCAAAGAGAGAATGATGTCAGCGGCCAGGAACCGCCGAGACCTCACACTGCTTGGGTCCCCTATACAATTGTATACGGATTTGGCCCCATCGACGGTGCAGAAGCGCCGCACGCTCAAGCCCCTGCTCCAATGTTTACTGGACAATAACATCAAATATCGGTGGTCCTTCCCCTTTCGGCTGTCTTTTACCTATAATGGCAAGAATCACTACTTCACCAACTTCCATGCAGGAGAAGATCTATTGCTAAAGCTGGGCATCTTGACCAGGGAGCCGCGCTCTCCACGTTCATCAACAGCGGCCGGACCGGATCGTCCGTTGTCCCCGGTGTGGTCACATCGGGGCCCTCCTCCCGCTGGACAGCGAGGGGGCAGGGGGGGACGCAAGACCTGAACTGTCGATAATCCTATTTTTGCTCGCTCAGGCTCTCCATTTTTTCCAGCCAAGTACTTGTTTACCTGTTGTTCCCTCCCTGTCAATCCTGGCCGGCGCAGCTGTTGCTGTGTCGGTTGGGTGAGGTTGGGAACGGTTCATTTAATGCGGATAGTTCTTTTATTGCAAGTTTAACTGGTTTTCCCCCATCCTCCTCCAACTTTCTTTTGTTACGTTTGTTTTTATTTTTTATTTTTCTATTGCTTTTTAAAGTATGGTGGCTGGTCGCGGATCCGACGTTCCAGGATCCTGTAGGCGGAGGCGACCGGTTCACCTACCATAGTTCTCAGGATGGGGGCCTGGGGTGGCCGGGAGGAAGTACACCTCGGGTCTTCCCCGCCCTCATTGGCGTCTCGGATTGTTACCCGGGATGTTACCGTGTGCCACTTCTGTGAACTTGCCCCCCTCTCCCGATGGGGGCAATCTCACGACACGTACCCCAGGTTTGGGAACTGGGGGAAAGTAATTCCCAAAGGTTTTTGTATTTGTATATGTATTACATTAGTGCCTTTACGGCATGGGGGATGATTCCTCCTGTCCTCTTATGCTTTCTCTCTAACTTTTCTTTTTCCTTTCTCCCCTCTTGGACCCAGGCTCTGCGAACTTACCCCGCACTGCTGCCCCCGGGCTCCCCGGGCGGAGGGATTTATAGCCTAGCTGAGTCAGGCCGTTGTCCACAGCGATCAGGTAAGAGTGCACTGCCAAACCACCATGTCACCCTTAGGTTCCTCTAGATTTACACTGATAACACATAATGTGCAGGGCTTTAACTCTCCACTGAAGCGCACCAAGGCTTTCCTCCAATATAAGCGCCAGAAGGCGGATATCTTACTATTGCAGGAAACGCACTTTTCCAAAACATCAGCACCCAGATATCTTTCGACACATTATCCTCAATTTTATCTATCCTCGGGCCAGGAAAAGAAGCGGGGTGTGGCTATATGTTTTTCGAGAAGGGTCCACTTTACTCCGGTTACAGTGGTCCGAGACAAGGAGGGCAGGTACCTCATGGTTGTGGGCCTTGTTCAGGATCAGTTGGTCTCCTTGGTCTCCTATTATACCCCTAACACGGGTCAGGTAGGGTTTTTTCAGGATATGCTGAGGACATTGCTTCCCAAAGCGCAGGGCAGGGTGATCCTAGGGGGAGATAGTAACCTCCCGCTCGAGAACACGCTGGACAAATCCGTCCAAGGCGTGCCCAGATATAAGCATGTACCGAAGAACGGCTCGAGGTTGGCCCGACTTCTTCATGACTGGGATCTCCTAGACTTGTGGAGGGAACATAATCCGACTCAGAGAGACTACACGCATTTTTCCCATGTCCACGGCACCTACTCTCGCATAGACCACGTGTTCGCCAGCTCCGCTCTGGCCTCATGTGTATGCTCAGCGCAGATTTTGGCATCCTCCTGGTCCGATCATTCCCCGGTTTTAGTGCAGTTTTCGGCCCTGTGGTCTTCCCCGGGCCCCTCTCCTTGGCGACTCAATGCAGCTTTACTAAACGATCCTGGGGTCCTGGGGGAGATCGAAAGGGATATCAAACAATTTTTCCTAGAAAATAGACCGGGTGATACTTCCTCTACTGTCGTGTGGGCGGCCCATAAAGCTACCATACGCGGTAAACTGATTCAATTGGCAGCCAAACTAAAACGTAATAGGGAGAGTACAATAAGGGAACAGGAGCAGGTTCTGCGCGCACTACTCCTTGAACAACGGACACGCCCCCTCGTTGATATCCGTCATAAAATTGATGCGGCTAGATTGGAGCTCAATTTGACACTCACGACCCAGGCGGAAAAATACATTAGATGGTCCCGACATAGATACTACACTATGGGTGACAAACCTTCCACTCTGTTGGCTAGGAGGCTGGCCCCTCGCCCCTTCTCGGCGGCCCTGCCTAGATTGCGGCTGCGGACGGGGGCGCTCTCTCGCAATCCAACCCTGATCGCGTCCGAATTTACTAGGTTTTACACTAAACTCTACAGGGCACCACCGTCGTATAACCGGGGTTTGGCCGATTCTTTTTTTTGCCGACCTGCGGCTGCCCATGCTGACGCAGTCTCATGTCGACCTTATGAACGGTCGGATTACAGAGGCGGAGGTTCTCCAGGCGATCAAGGGCTTACATCCCTCCAAGGCCCCCGGGCCGGACGGATATTCCGGGGTGTATTATCGCAAATTTCAGGAAGTTCTGACGCCGCATCTTTGCGCCTTTTTTAATGCTCTACGCAATGGGGAATCCCTCCCGCCCCATGAGAACACGGCTTATATTCATGTCTTGCCCAAACCGGACAAGGATCATAGCATATGCGACAATTATCGTCCGATCTCATTGATTAACTCTGATTTAAAAATTTTGGCGAAAATTATGGCCACTAGGCTTGGCTCCTTTTTGGCTCAATATATACATCCCGATCAAGCTGGGTTTGTCCCTGGTCGACAGACTTCGGATCAGACTAGACGGGTTGTAGACATCATCACAGCTATTCAATCAGATTGGGACGGAGGGGGTAATCGTAGAGGCATGCTCCTCTCCCTAGATATTCATAAAGCTTTTGACTCCCTGTCGTGGGAATACCTTTTCGACGTGTTGACCAGATTTGGATTCGGCGCTCCCTTTCTCACGTTGCTGCGGACCCTATATAGTACACCCAGGGCGGTTCTTAGGCTGAAGGGCTTCTCCTCGGACTCTATCCCTATCTGTAGAGGTACCCGACAGGGCTGCCCCTTGTCCCCTCTCCTTTTTGTCCTAGCACTGGAACCTTTAGCCATTAAAATTCGTGCTTCACCGGACGTGCGGGGGGTGGTGTGCGGGGGCGTCGAACACAAGTGCGCCCTTTTTGCGGACGATATTTTAGCCATTGTCTCCTCGCCCGTCACGACTTTACCCAACTTATTTGCGCTATTGGATGCGTTTGCGCTTGTATCAGGATTGCATGTAAGCCAAACGAAATCCCAGGCACTAAACATCTCCCTGGAGGGTCGCACTGTGGACACACTTAGGAAATCTTTCAAATTTGCATGGTGCACGGACTCTATGCCCTACTTAGGCATTAATTTAACCCCATCCTTGTCTACACTCTACACAAAGAATTATCCTCCTCTGTTTACACGCCTGAAGGGTGACATGGATAAATGGTTGATTCAGCCCCCTTCGTGGTTTGGCAGACTATACTCCATCAAGATGAATGTCCTTCCGAGGGTGTTATATCTGTTCCGCACTCTGCCAGTCGCGCTAAGGCGGTCTGACCTGCTCAAGTTTCAGGGTCACGTCCTTTCCTTTATCTGGGGGAACAAGAGGCCCAGGGTGAACAAGAGGACGCTGTACACCCCTAAAGTCAGGGGGGGTCTGGGGGTACCGGATCTGCTGAACTATTATTATGCTGCACAGTTATCCCAGTTGGTGAGATTCCACTCGGAGGGGGCCCGGATGCCCTGGATGGAATTGGAGGCTAGCTCGGTACCGGGCCTGGCAGTCTCCCATGCAATGTGGTTATCGCCTAGGGATCGTCCCCCCATCCTGTGCCCAGCCTTGTCTCATTCTATGGCCATTTGGGATCGTTTGACCAGAACACATGGCTTTAGGTCCCCACATACCCCATTGGCCACTATTCTTAACAACAGCGGGTTCCCCCCGGGTCTCTCCCCCAGATCTTTTCAGTGGTGGACGAACAAGGGGTTGCTTCGCATAGCGGACTTTTGTGATCATAGGGGTATCCTCAAACGTCAGCAGCTGATAGAAAAACATGCCCTGCCTGACACTGAGTATTATAGGTATGCACAGATTGATCATTACCTGCGATCCCTGTCTCGCCTGTCCGATCTGACTACCATGACCTCCATGGAATTTTTGTGCCGCAAATACGATAAATTACGGGGGTATATTTCCATGATTTATAATATGCTTATGGACTCGCCCCTGAAGCTTCCATACATGGAGCGATGGGAGGCGGATGTCGGGGAGGTTGTGGAGTTGGCGGACTGGCACGACATGGCTCGAGAGGCTTCCAGGTCTCTAGTTAACACTTCAATCATCGAGGCCAACTACAAAGTGCTCCTGCGCTGGTACATGGTACCAGTCAGGATAGCATCCTTTGTGCCAGGAGCATCCTCGCGGTGTTTCCGGGGGTGTGGCCAAGAGGGTACGATGTTCCATGTTTGGTGGCAATGCCCGAAGGCCCGACGCTTTTGGATTAGAGTGTACAATTTCATCTACACCCTCACGCAAATAAACCTACTCAAGTCTCCTCAGCAGGCACTGTTGGGCAAAAAGGTGGATACAGCCAATAGAGCGCAGAGGCGGCTCATAACGTTCATATTTACTGCAGCAAAAATAACAATAGCGAGATCCTGGAGGTCTGCTACGATACCATTTGAGCTGCTTAGGCACAAACTGAATTGGATTATGGTTAATGAGCGCCTGACGGCTCAACTGGAGGACAAATTGCGTGTGTTTGACAAGGTATGGGGATCGTGGATTAACTACCTCACTGGGGGTACCTGATGGACTCGGGAAGGTCTGGGGGTGGGGTGCGGGGGCGGGGTCGGGTCCAATCGTACAAATCTTTTCTCTTCTCTCTTTTCCCTTTTCTCTTCTTTTCTTGTGGCTCTATTGTCCTTTCTCTTTCTCTTTTTCTACGATTTGTCTCAGTTTACGATATGGGGTTAACAGTGGTACTGTATTCTAAGGGCTTAGTACCCCATGTCCCCAGCCCAGGCTGGGGCAAAGATCTGTGGGATCACGATCTAGCCACTTATCCTGTGTAGTACGCACAATGTGATTAAATGCTCGGGGTGGTTGGCCCTGTTTACCCTCGGTGAAGGTCCCTCTAGATACCTTGAGGCTCCTGTGTTTTGAGGTGCTAGCCCTTGCCACGTTATAGTTTCGACCTTTTATAGAAGTATTATCTAATGTTTGCTATGGTTATACCACTGTTAACGTTTATTATGCACTGATTTTTTATTATGTGTGTATATTTTGCACTATTTTTGTGAAAACTTTCAATAAAAATCATTGAAAAAAAAAAAAAAAATGATTTAAACAAATGAAAGGGAAGGTGTCAAAATAAAATAAAAAAAAGCAAAATAAATAAAATAAAGAAAATTCAAGCAGCCCTGTCCCCCACTGTTTGCGCAAAAAGGCGAACACAAACATCGGTCTGGTGTCCTATGTAAACAGCAATTGCACCATGCATGTGAGGTATCGCCACATATGTCAGATTGAGGGCAGTAATTCATGCAGTAGACCTCCTCTGTAAATCTAAAGTGCTAACCTGTAAGGGCTTTTAAAAATGTACATAGTTTGTCGCTGCTGCACGGGCTTGCGCAATTTTAAAGCATATTTGGTATCTATGTACTCAGCACAAGATCATCTATAATATATTACCAAGCAGTTGGACAATTAATAGTGTATTTGTGCATTAAACTTAAGAAAAGCGTATTTTTCCCAAAAAATTGCGTATGGAAAATCTCTGTGCAAGTACCGTGTGACAACAAAAATTGCAACACCCACCATTTTGTTCTTTTGGGCCTCTGCTTTTAAAAAAAATATATAATGTTTGGGGGTTCAAAGTACCTTTCTAGTAAAAATAAAAAAATATTTTTTCACGTAAACAAAAATTGTCAGAAAAGGCTTGATCTTCGAGTAGTTAGAAGAGTGGGGGATGTGTGACATAGGCTTCTAATATTGGGCATAAAATCCCAGGACAGTTCAAACAACCCCCAAATGACCCCTTTTTGGAAAGTAGACACCCCAAGATATTTGCTGAGAGGCATCTTAAGTCAATGGAATATTTTTATATTTTGCCACAATTTTCAGGAAAATTACAATTTTCTTTTTTTTACACAAAGTTGCTCATACATGCCATGGGTATATGTGGAATTACACCCCAAAATAAATTCTGCTGCTTCTGAGTACAGGGACACCACATGTGTGAGACTTTTTGGCTTTTTGGGAGCCTAGCTGTGTACGGGACCCCGAAAACCAATCACCACCTTTAGGTTTTCAAAGGGCGTAAATTGCTCATTTTACTTCCTCACTACCTATCACAGTTTCAGAGGCCATGAAATGTCAAGATAGCACAAAACCCCCTAAATGACCCCATTTTGGAAAGTAGACCATCCAAGCTATTTGCGGAGAGGCATGGTGAGTCCATGGAATATTTTATATTTTATCACAAGTTTCGGGAAAATGACAAAAATGTTTTTTTTTTATACACAAAGTTGTCACCTAAATAATATATTGCTCAAACATGCCATGGGTATATGTGAAATGACACCCCAAAATACATTCTGCTTCTTCTGTGCACAGAGATAGTACATGTGTGAGACCTTTTGGCAGTCTAGCCTTGTACAGGACCCCAAAAACCAATCACCCCCATCTGGCTTTTTGTAAGGGCATCATTTTTGATTTCACTCCTCACTACCTAGGAAAATGTTTTTGCGACAAAAAGCAAGATCTGAAAAATACTCAACATGCCTCTCAACAAATAGCTTAGGGTGTCTACTTTCCAAAAAGGGGTCATTTTGTTCTATCTTGGCATTTAATTGCCTCCGAAACTGTGATAGGTATTGAGGAGTGAAATCAACAATTTATGCCCTTAGAAAGCCTGAAGGCAGTGATTGCTTTTTGGGTTCCTGTAAGCGGCTAGGCTACCAAAAAGTCTCACACATGGGGTATCCCCAAAATCTGGAGCAGCAGGAGAATGTATTTTGGGGTGGAATTTTATGTATACCCATGGCATGCGTGAGCAATATATCATTTCAATGACAAATTTGTATATATTTTTTTTGTCATTTTTTTTATACAATTTTGCAAACAGGTAATTTTTCTCCTTCACTGATGTGTGCTGATGAGGCTGCATTGATGGGCACTAATAGGCTGGACTGATGGGCACTGATGAGGCGGCACTGATAGGCGACACTTATGAGGAGGCACTGATGAGCACTGATTGGCAGCACTGATAAGCACTGATTGGCAGCACGACTGCTCTGATAATCAGGACACTGATAATCAGTGCCCGGATTATCAGTGCCTATGTCCCTTTAACACAAGCCGGTTATGGCTCTCTTTTTCTCTCCTCCCGCTGTTGGCATGAGGAAAGAAAAGCCAATAACTGGCTTGTGTTCACTTCCGTGATCAACTGTCAATGGACACAGCTGATCACATTGTAAAGGGCCGCTGTGATTGGCCCTTTACCCCGATCTGTGATCAGCTGAGTCTGAAGGACTCAGCAGTCACAGAGCGTGTGGGCAGTGCAATCACAGAAGGATGTCAATAGACACCCTCCCATCAAAGTAAACCCATGCTGTAGCCGTCATATGGCTATAGCACGGACGAGGACAAGTTAATGTTGAAAGATGTGCTTACAATGTTCAGCTTTTATTTATTTATGTAAAACCTTTATCCCAAAAGGTAAAGAAACTGCTTAGGAACATCTAAGGCTACATGTACACTAGCCTACCCTGACCATGGCTGAGGGAAAATGCAAAATGTGGCAAAAACACAAACCGAGTTTTTACAGTGATTGTGCTGTGAGTTGTGTTTTCCTGCAGTAAAAACGTTTGTATCCTGAACGCAATTCTTCCTAAACGCTCCTAAACCCTGCAAAAAAGCCTATGTGTACTTGGACACATAGGCTTTTGTGGAGTTGAGTTTAGGAGCTGCCAGTGTACATGAAGATGAAAGATGTGTACGTTGCTCCTCCATAGAGTGGAGACACCCTATGACCGGAAGTACGTTACGCGCCAGATCACAGGGTTAAAATTAAGGAAAAAATTCCTATCAAAAGAAAACAAATGCAGCCGCCACATTTAAAGTATAACTAAAGGCAATTTTTTTTTTTGATAGAGTGGAGAGGGATAAGAGCATCTGTCCGTTTTTAATGCTGTCTGTGTCTCCATTAACCACTTAAGGACCGGATGGTTTTACCCCCTTATTGACCAGGCCATTTTTTTGATTTGGCACTGCATTATTTTAACGGACAATTGCGCAGTCGTGTGACTCTGTACCCAAATAAAAATTGATGTCCTTATTTTCTCACAAATAGCGCTTTCTTTTGCTGGTATTCGATCACCTGTGCCATTTTTTTTTTTTTTTTGCGCTATAAACAAAAAAAGAGCGACAATTCTGAAAAAAAAAAAAAAACAACAATATTTTTCACATTCTGCTATATAACATTCCCAATACAAAAAATGTAAAAATCTATTTTTTTATCATTTTAGGCAAATTTGTATTCTGCTACATATTTTTGGTAAAGAAAATCCTAATAAGCGTATTTTGATTTGTTTGCACAAAAGCTATTGCGTCATTTTTTTTAAATGTATTTATTTTTTTACTAGTAAGGGGTTAACTCAGGGGCGATCAAAGGTTTAAGTGTATATCTAGGGGTGTTTTCTAACTCTGAGGGGGATGGGTTTGTGGAATCAACACAGAGAGCTGTGATCCAAAATAGGAGGATCACAGGCGCTCTGATTCCTGAGAGAACAACGGTCTGCTGTGTTTACAACAGCAGACCATCGTTCTCTCTTGACGGGGAGTGATCGCGGGGGCCTAAGGACAATCGTGGCCGCCGGTCCCGTGAGTCATCTTCCCCGCTGGCTAATGGGGTGCGCGCCCAGGCGATTTGCGCTGCCAAGCCAGCCTGCTGCAGTATATCTGCTGCCGGCGGTTGGCAAGTGGTTAAGAAGATTCACCCTCTCTAGTTTTTTTTGTTTACCATTATCACTGAAAGTAAAAGTGTCCCCAGAAAAGTAATAGAGGGGAAATCTTTCAATAGGGACACTAGTTCTGGTGACCTGGTGGTCCCCACAGGATTCCCTTAATTTGCAGGGATTTCCTTTCACTTCCTGTTTTAGTATGGGACAGGAAGTAAAGGGAAATCTCCACAGTGGGACACAGATGGCAAAAAATAAAAATCTGACAGGGGTTATAGCCCTCCCTTGCTCTATCCAAGATGAAACAAAAAGTTTTGCCTATAGTTCTACTTTAAGCCCTGCCTGTGCTATAGCTGAATGATGGCTACAGCGCGGGCTTACTTTGCCAGGAGGGCATCTATTGATACCTGCACACCCCCCTTTGGACTCGGCTGATTACAGATCGGGGTAAATGGCCAATCACAGCACCCCTTTAACACATGATCAGCTGTCAGCCAATGACAGCTGATCACAGGATGTAAACACAAGCCAGTTATCATCTTTTCCCTCTTTAGGCTGACAGTGTAACTGGCTTCTGTTACCGGCTTCTGTTACAGGGACAGTGCCACCTATTTGTGCCCATTAGTTCTGCCAATTAGTGCCTCATCATCAGTGTCACCTATCAGTGCCCATTACTGTCACATATCAGTGCAGCCTCATCAGTGTCGCCTCATCAGTGTCCAACAGTGCCGCCTTATAAGTGCCCACCAGTGCCTCCTCATCAGTGCCACCTATCAGTGCCCATCAGTGCCGCCTCATCAGTGCCTATCAGTGCAGCCTCATCAGCGCATATCAGTGAAGGAGAACAATTGTTTGCAAAATTTTATAACAAACTATGAAATGTTTTTTGTTTTTTTAATTATTGGTCTTTTTTTGTTTGTTTAGCACATATAAATACATATAAATAAAAAGCCCAGCAATTATTAAATATCACCAAAAGAAAGCTCTATTTATGTGAAAAAAATGATAAAAATTTAATATGGGTACAGTGTTACATGACCACACAATTGTCATTCAAAGTGTGACAGCGCTGAAAGCTGAAAAGTGGCCTGGGCAGGAAGGGGTGAAAGTGTCCAGTAGGCAAGTTGAGGTTAGGGATAGGATTAGGGAGGAGGATAGGTTAAGGAGCTGTATAGTTTGTAGATAAACATCAGTCTTTATGGTGGCCCCACCAACTATAATAAATGAACAATTTATTTTTCAATCCATCTTTATGGATAAGAATAATCATTCCATTCTATTCTATGACTCCATTATTAACAAAGCAGCTGCAGTCAGATCTGTAATTACAGCTTACCGCCCACCACAGTAGTGATTGGACACAGCAAGAGTTTGGCAGTTGATTTTAGCCAATGATCTTTTTTTTTTTTTTTAAGTCAGCTGATCAGCTGTGGCCAATCACACTCAGAGTTCTGTGTTTACAAAAACATAAAACTCTGTGTATTGTGAACAGCTGTCTGGCTGTTTCTTCTCCCTGCAACACAAGCCCCCCCCCCCCCCCCTACTCTCAGCCACCAATGTACTGCAATGTAGTCAGATACTTTTCCTCTCATGTGCTGAGTCTGAGATTAGTGTGGCAAGCTACTCACTAGGGGGGGAACCTCTGGGTGAGTCTAGGATGGAAAGGGACCTGGGGGTACTGGTAGACAACAGGCTTGGCAGTGGCAAAGCCAACAGAATACTGGGATGTATAAAAAAGGGGATTCACTCCAGAAATAAAGAGATTATTCTCCCTCTCTACAAGACTCTGGTCCGGCCACATCTGGAGTATGCTGTCCAGTTCTGGGCACCGGTCCTCAGGAAGGATGTGCTGGAACTGGAGAAAGTCCAGAGAAGGGCAACAAAAATAATTAGGGGAATGGAGGACATCAGCTATGAGGAAAGACTACAAGCACTGAACTTATTCTCTCTGGAGAAGAGACGATTGAGGGGGGATATGATATTAATGTACAAATACTGTACTGGTGACCCTAGCATAAGGAACAAACTATTCAGAGAATAAGACACGTGGCCACTCACTAAAACTAGAGGAAAGCCTAGTTTAACCTTAAAGTGCGTAAGGGCTTCTTCACTGTAAGAGTGGTAAGGATGTGGAATTCTCTTCCACAAGCAGTCATATCAGCAGGGAGCATTGATAGTTTCAAAAAACGATTAGATGGGCACCTTAGAGACCACAACATACAGGGGTATACAATGTACGGTTAAAAGCAAACACACACACACATCATAGGTTGAACTGGATGGACTGATGTCTTTAGCCCCGTACACACGTACTGATCGTCGGCCGAATGATCGGCCGTCTTTTGTCCAGGGCTGTCGTGTCTGTTGAAAACTGCAAAAGACTGCACATGAATTTTGTCGGCCAACAACAGCCGACTGCAGAAGTGATGTCATGTGATGGTTAACTTTCCTTGTCTTTTTTCTTTTCTGAGCATGCCCAGTCTTGCTAATCTGCTGTCTGTTGGCCGAAATCTGTACTGACTGGCGAACAATCGGCCGTTCTGGTGTTGGCCAACAAAAATTTTAATGCTTGCACGACAGGTTCTGTTTGGCCGAAAATGCACTGTCGGCTGTCGGAAGCATCATACTAACAAGCCTACAATCGGCCGATCGGTCGTCGGCCGAATATTTACGGCCGACAATCGGTACGTGTGTACGGGGCTTTTTTTCAACCTCACTAACTATATGTAACTATGAAACTATGTGGCTATCTTCTGCCCCCTGGAGGAGAAAGCTCAATCCTCTCTCCTGCAGAAGCTGGCTGCTGCTCCTTCAGTCACTACTATCAAAGAAGGGTGTCACCAGCGACCAAATCACCAGTGAATCCCCCATCCCAGTGCCCCTTCCCCGTGTCTTGGCCCTAATCATGGGCCCCCATGCAACTGGGGCCCCTGGGCAGTGCCCATGTGTGTCCATTCATTAAGATGGCCCTGAAGAGACGTTCTGTGCTGGCCCTGACCAATCAGAATCATTCAAATCCTTTGACCACTGCACTGGCTCTGACAGCTTGTCTCCCACAGAGGTAAAGTACAGTGGGAACAGGGGTGGGGGTGGGGGTGAGGGGAGGGGGGGCTAGGGTGTATGGAGTTAGTTCACCTTAATTTTTTTTTATTTTTCCTTAACCCCATGCACCACAGTGTGCACAGGTATGAGGAAAACAATTGTTTTCTTTGTGCCCTTGTATTGGACCTGTATTGATTTATGCAAATCAAACGCAGCTCAACGAACCTGGTGTGAATAGACCGTAAGGGAAAAAACAACACTGTAAAGGGAGAATCTGACTAGCAGCTGCAGCACAAGTCTGAAATAATGAATTCTTAAAACAATAAAAAAAATAGGTCCACTCTTAAGACTGCACCTGCCTTAGGGACCATTGCCAACAAAAGGAAAAAAAGAACTCCCTTGAGTGGGTACGGACAGGTGCAATCTTCTTAAGATACAATGCTGTCACTAGTATAATTAGGAGTTATATAGGAGGTGTCTGTTCATGCCTACAGTACAACATATTTTTAGGATATCTTGCTCAAGGTTGCACCTGCTTTAGAACCCTTTTTTGCAGAAATGTTTTTACTATAAAGATGTTATTTAGTATTCTGGAAAAGTTTCTAAGGCTTTCTAGATTTCTGCTTGGGTGTCTAATAAAATGTGATCTGATCTTCATCTAACTCTTGAATAGATATCATTAAAAATACTCTGTAGTATAAAAACAGACAATCTGCTGCAGGTATAAAGAACAGGCACCTAGATCACATGTGTCAAACACAAGGTCCGCGGGCCGAATCTGGCCCCCAAGGCCATTCTATGTGGTCCTTGGCCTAGATGGACCAGCACATGTCTGCACCAATGGCTTCAATAAGCCTGCAGATGTAGACATATGCCAGACCCTTCAGACAGTCAAAGCTCCAACACGTTCTCCCAAAGCTTTTCTGTTGTTTTCTCCCCCCTGCAATTTCCTATTGGCCAGTATGCCAGCCAATCATAGTGATGGACCAATAGGAAGTGACAGAGCTTTGCCCATTGTATTTGCAGGAATTTAAAGCTGCTGCAGGAAAAGTACAGAAGTACAGACAACTCTAGGTGATTGGCTGGACGTTGGCTCCAAAGCACAAATCCCTGCCCCCGCTCCTGTGCTTTCTAGAACACTACCCCTCCTGCTATGGCTGAACCCTCTGACATCTGCTCCATTTCATGCCATGGGCCTCCACATGACATTCCTGGCTGTTGATCTTTATATCCCAAAGAAGGAATGTCTACACATAAAAATAGTTTGCTGCACAAAAAATGCCCCAACAATCACATCTCATCAACATACGCTACATTCTGGAGTCACTTGACATTACATTGTTAATCACATTTAATGGACGGTCTGCAGTAGTCACATGTGAAAGCATATGCAGCACCTTTAGCAGCCGTCTCCCTCTGACAGTCTCAGCCGGGGTTATTAGGACTCACAGGACAAAACTCTTTGCAGTCACCTCCTTACTAGGTACACCTTTCCCGGGACCCTCCAGGGATGCAGCCTCATGCAAGGAACTCTTGGCCTAGCCTAAAAGACCTTTTGCAAACCATCCTTGCCCCCACCTCCATAAGGCATAGAAAGACTACAGCCAACTCTAACTGGGTGCAGGTATTCTCCTCCCTGACCCCCTGTCCTGTCCAGGGCCTACATATGCTAAATATCATCTGTGCTGGTGTGGGGTGTTTAGCTCCCATGCCCCAACAAACTAAGGGCTGGTCCCATCCTGGCTTTTAACTGGGTACTGACTGACCCACAAAATCACTATAGGAGGGCTTTAACTAAAAGGGGCCTAGCACCTGATGTTACTACTTTCTGTAACCAGACACCTTTCTGTAACAAAGCCACCTAGTGGCAGACCAACTAACTGCACCTGCCTACAGGTGGATTTACTAAATGTAAATAGGCTGTTCATTTTGCAAGGGAAATTTCCATAGTTTAGTGCAGGGATCTCCAAACTAGGGCCCTCCAGCTGTTACAGAACTACACACCCCATGAGGCATTGTAAAACTCTGACTTTCACAGACATGACAAAGCATGATGGGAATTGTAGTTCCTGAACAACTGGAGGGCCATAGTTTGGAGACCCCTGGTTTAGTGAATGAGGTGAAGCTCTGCTGGCTGCCATCATCCAATCATGTGCAAGCAAAATACAGTTTCTTTTTCTATTTTCCTTGTACGTGATTAAGTATTCTTTGGTGAACTTTCACTAGTTTCACTAAGCTAAGGGAAAATTCCCTTGCAAAGAGAACAATCTATTTGCTTTTAGTAAATCAACCCCTGTGTCTTTTTAAGGGTGCACTTACACTAACAGTTTTGACCTTGCCCGAGTCACTCCCTTGGTCCGGTTTGTTTGTGTAGTATGAGTGCTCTGAACCATGCCTGAGACCACTTGGAAGAGGTCGTCCCGGGCACGGTTTACTTGTGGCTTGGTACGCTTCCCTTTAGTTTGATCATAGAACACTCCTGAGCACAGAACTCTTCATAGTGCACTGAGCACAGAAGCAGGAGTTACTTTGGTCTGGTTGACAGTGGTGATGATGTACGTGTGCCCGGGAAGACTTGCTTAAAGCCCAGTGTAAGAGCAGATGAGTGGGGAACAGTCAAAATTGGGCATTGTCCAGTTCAACTGTGCCCAGTGTTAGTGCACCCCAAAAAGACAACTTTTCTCTACTGGCATATAAGCAGCGGTAGCATCTCTATAACAACTACCCCAATGGCCAAAGGATGTAGAATTAAATATAGGACATACTGTATGCCACCCTTACCTGCGATACATGTCCATTTGTTTGTGTTTATTGCACAGATAATGGCCAATTTGCAATGTTTCTGATGAATTTGCACAGGCCTCAAAGCAAAAGGTAACTTTTATGATTGTAAGTGATGAGATTGAGTTAGGTAATAATAGCGTGCATCCATTAGAAAAGAAAAATACGTGTTTTGTGAGCAGTGCATGCTCTTGCTACAACTTTAATTACTACGCAGCATATACATTATACAATGGTAGATTTTATTGCAATTTGTTTTCCTATTTGAAAATAACATGTTTACATAGGACTTCCACGTAAATCGGTTTTCATGATGTGACTATTGCATTGTAATACCTGAAATCAGACTGGTGATAATCCATCAAGAAAATCATTTTCGGGTGTGGGCTAGTTGCTTAGGAAGTGTCCTTATGGAAAAAAAAAAAAAAAAATTAAAAGAAGAATTGGTCTAAACAGGAATTTATTCATAAACTGCAATCTAGGACAGTGATGGCGAACCTTGGCACCCCAGATGTTTTGGAACCACATTTCTCAAGATACTCATGCACTCTGAAGTGTAGTTAAGCATCATGGGAAATGTAGTTTCAAAACATCTGGGGTGCCAAGGTTCGCCATCACTGATCTAGGATAAAATAAACAGAATTTTTGTGCTTGAAGGAAAAGTGCACTTTAATGATAAAATCATAACATGTTGTGTTCTTCCTTCTCTTTCTTGTGGTTTATTCAGCTAGGAGATAAAAATAATGATGATTTCTATACAGCTAGTATCTTCCTTTCATTGCAGAAACAAGACACTGTTGTGGGGTTTAAAATGGCAGGGTTCTTGATGACAGTCCTCAAATGGAAAAATAAGAGAAATTTCAACATTTCATATTAGCAAACTTGATTGATTTGCATGGATATAATTAAGGCACTACTGTATTGATAAAGTGTATCTATCAGTTAAATAATAAGGCAAACAGAGTTTTAAGGTTCCAAAACCGACTTTTATTATTCCTGCCATCACATAGACTAAACTTTCAAATGAGTTTCTCTATTTTCATATATGTTATTGTTAAAGCATTAAGGTTCACACAGTTTTAAGGACATTTGGTAAAACCATTTGAACTTAGACATAATTTCCCTTATATAACAAAGACCAATGTAAATGATCATTTCAGCCATTTGCCTGAATTTTAGTATCCAAGCCATGTTATAACAACCATGTTATTTAAAACAATTCAGTAAAGTTGAATTACATTAAGCTGTGTTTTGACTTTCGACAATGATGTAATAGTTTTAAGTATAGGTGTCCCTCTTAGGAGGGATTATGATATTTATATGGCCTCATGATATTGGATGACATAATTTAGCAAGATATAATGACAATATGATAAATGATAAAATTATGATGACGTGATTCTGCAAGATGTATTGCAGATAGGCATGACGTTATTCATTTATTTTCTGCCTTATTGACCCAGCTGAAGCTTCTCTTTTCACATGTACCATGCTTTACATACTGTATATACCATTTACACGTATTGTATATCATATACTGGTTGAAAAGTTGGTAGCTTTTATCCTCATTCACAAACAGCAGCGAGAACAATATTAGCAGCAGTCTAGAGGAGCCCCATCAATTTGCCCACAGAGCGAATCGGAGTGCAGAAGATGCCGTTACGTTAGCGCTACATATGTCAATGAGTCATCTGGAGGGCCAGAGAAATAATGTGAGACTGCTGTTTACAGACTACAGCTCAGCCTTTAACACCCTTTTTCCAGACTTATTGTTTGAGAAATTGCTGAAGCTGGGTCTGTCATTGTCTATCTGCTATTAGATTAATGATTTTTTGACAAACCTATCTAAGGTGGCTAAAATGGGCTGGTATTCCTCTTCTGAGCGACAATTAAAGGTTGGATCTCCACAGGGCTGTGTACTAAGCCCTTTTCTTTATGCGCTCTATACTTATGACTGCTTCCTGTACTATCATATAAAAATGGATTTTTGTAAAATCTTACCGTAAAATCCTTTTCTCTTAGCTCATTGACAGACGTAGTCCTCGGTGATACACCACCTTCGGGTTATGTTGCCTCCACAGGAGCAGGACTAGACAGGAAATTAAAAAGCTCTGGCCACACCCTAGGGGCAGTCCCAGAGGGTATATCCTCTCTCTCTCTGCCTCAGCAAATCAGTTATGTGAAAAAGCAGTCTTTAGAGATTTTAACCCAACCCAACTCAAAAACAGAGGGGCGGGGACTACGTCTGTCAATGAGCTAAGAGAAAAGGATTTTACGGTAAGATTTTACAAAAATCCATTTTTCTCTAGCGCTCATTGACAGACGTAGTCCTCGGTGATACACCACCTTCGGGACGTCCCAGAGCAGTATCACAAATGAGGGGTGGGAAAATGGAAATCAAATCCCAATCTAGAAGGCCCAACCGGTGCCAACTAGAAGTTTACAATGCTCATCCTTAATGATGAGACTCAACAAAAAAGAGAAATTTTTTTTTTTTTTTTTTTTTTCAAACAGAAAAAAACCCTCGAGGTAGACCACCGGTCTCCTCAAATTGCGGCCTGCAAAACCTTGCGGCCAAATGAGGCATCCGCCGATGCCGTCACATCAATTTTATAGAATTTTGTAAAGGTATGTATCGACGACCAGGTGGCCGCCTTACATACCTGGACCACTGACGCCTGATGGCGAAAGGCCCAGGAAGTACTGAGCGCTCGAGTGGAGTGCGCCCTAACTCGCCCAGTTCAGCTTTCTTGCTTGAAGATCTCACAGGAACACTGGAGAAAAAAAGCTGTCTAAAAAATCCTTTAAGAAAAAAATCTTGCCAGGACCTAAGATCCCAGCAAGGTATCTAGGTCCTTACTCCTAACTAGACAGAAAATAACTGATTTGCTGAGGCAGAGAGAGAGAGGATATACCCTCTGGGACTGCCCCTAGGGTGTGGCCAGAGCTTTTTAATTTCCTGTCTAGTCCTGCTCCTGTGGAGGCAACATAACCCGAAGGTGGTGTATCACCGAGGACTACGTCTGTCAATGAGCGCTAGAGAAATAAAATTATTAAAGCCTAATTCCACTTTTGTTGAGAAAAAAACAATCCCATCTGGGTGATCTATGTACATTGCAAGGATTGTAACAAACTTTGTTGCAGATTTCTACCTTTTGTTACTCTGAAGAAATAATTGTTTGTTCCTCTGTGCTGAGTGGGTCAAATGGGAGTGGTTTCATAATTATCTATCAGCTGTGGAAGCTGCAGGCCACTAATGAGGAAATCTGCTGGG
Source organism: Pelophylax lessonae (assembly GCF_965119305.1). Classification (NCBI taxonomy): domain Eukaryota; kingdom Metazoa; phylum Chordata; class Amphibia; order Anura; family Ranidae; genus Pelophylax; species Pelophylax lessonae. The sequence continues at coordinate 385,941,486 of NC_138772.1, forward strand.
CCTGCATCCCTTTAGAAGTGCTCCTATTGGGAGTATCTCACCAAAAAGGACATTTTTGTTGCAGGGGATGCCAGAAATCTGACTTGCATCTTAGGCAGACTTCTGGGAAAATTGGTGAGCCAATCACACAAGCAGGAAATTGTGTTTCTGGGGTGTGGTCAGTACACATTCTGTGTACAGAACACCTCCAGATAGCCATATGGCATTGCATTTTCAGAAAAGTACCACAGCTGCAGATTGAAAAGGAAAGCTAATTTTTTATAATATTCAATTACAATATGATTTGTGTCGCAATTGTATACGCTATATTGTTTTTTCTTTATTTGCTGATTTTTTTTCCCCATGAAAGTGGAGTTACCCTTTAAATTTGCTGATGATACTATGGTAGTCAGTTGCATTAAAGGAGGGGATGAGGAATTTTATAGATTGAAAGTTGGAATGATAGTAGAGTTGTGCGCAGTGAATAATTTGACTTTGAATAAAGGAAAAACTTAAGAGCTAGTTGTAGATTTTAGGACAAACAAGACTGAAATAGCTCCACTCTTTATTAAGGGTGAATGTATGGAGAGGGTTTTTGTCTTTAAGTTCCTTGGGGTACACATTTCTGAGAACCTTTCATGGTTAGAAAATGTACCTGTTGTTAAAAAATCCCAACAACTATCATACTTTCTATCTATACTTTTTATCATACATGATAAAAAAATTGGAAGCAAAATACAGTAGTATAGTGCTTTCGACAGCCAATTACGAATTTTCGTACAACAAAAACTGGATGTGCAGGCTATAACATTTTTATCGTACGTGAACACAACGTCCAATTTTCGTTTAATTAGTACAGTTTTCATCTAAAAAAAATCGTAAGAGCAAAACTACGTATGCTCGGAAATGAAAGAATACATACAAAATAATTCAACCAATTACATCACTTCTGAAGTTGAATTCTGTCGTACGAGAATTTTCATATGAAAGTAACCTCTTCAATTTTGTAATGAGACTAGCATGAAACAAAAAAAGGACGAAAATTCGTCCGATAATATGATCATGTGTACGAGGCTTTAGACTACTTGGGAAGTATGGTATAGGACAGAAAGTATTTGAGACTTATTATTGCTCTATAATTGGGAAGTTATTGATGTACTGTATTTTAGTATGGTGCCCAAATTGTACCGTGGCTGGCAGGAACGCACTCCAGAAAATAATTTTGACTGTGCAGAAAATCTTTGGCCTTAAACTTCTATCCCGAGAAATCTATGATTCTCGCTGACTTGGTAGAGCAAAGAAAATAATAGGTGATTCATCCCATCCTGGCTATCACTTATTTAAATTATTACCATCAGGCAGATGTTACAGGAACATTAAAGTAAGAACAAATAGATACAGAGAGAGCTTCTTTCCCTGGGCTATTAAGGCAATAAATAGAAAAAATAGGTCAGGGTTAGCGCTTTGCCATTTTAAGGGTTTTTTTATTTTAATTACTTATGTTTGTGTAATGTTTTATGGATGTGTAAGTGAAATTTTTTTCTTTTTTTAAAAATTGAGAGCAGTTACTTTTTTGAAATCTTGTGATCTTTCTTTTTTTTTTTTTAATCTATAATTCTGTTTAGTCTGGTTTTGTGCTAATCAGATCAGTATGCATGTGCAAGGTCTGCTTGTCAACCAAAATGTTGGGAATCATCTATGTTTTGTCCATAGTTGCCAACATTTGAAAAATAAATTCCAGGGACGCTTTGCAGCACAGCTATCAATTACTTACCACACCCACTTCCCTGAAGCCCCTCCCACTCCACATAATTAATCTCCGCCTACCTATCATTAGCTTATATGGTCTACTTAATAAAGAGAGAATTACAGGAAATTGAAAGGGAATTTTAAACTTGAGGCCAAAGTAGCAGAGTTGGAATTATTCTCCTATTCAGCTGCACTACTTCTGCGTAAAGTTTAAAATTCTGATCACAACTCCCTGCAATTCTAAAGTGTGAAATGTGCTCAGGTGTGACCATACGAAAAATGTAATATGTAAATATTAATAAAGTGCAAAGTGTAAATAAGTACATTACTGGGACAATGTATATTACCCGGGACAGGCTCCGGGACTGTCCCTGCAAAAACGGGACAGTTGGCAAGTATGTTTGTCCCTTATGTGAACTTGTTGCATGTGTAAGGTCTTAAAGATGTGCAATATATTTAATTTTATAAGGATTTGTCTGCCTTTCTCTTTATCAGCTGTGGATTTATGGTTCACTGTATGCAGCAATTGCAACAAGTCAGATCACTCATTTGCTGTCCTCAGTTATCTCCATTTCTGTGCCCAGACTGAAAGTTACATGAACTGGAAAACTTACAACATAATTTAAAGCTAAACTCCAGGATATTAGCAATCCCTCCTTCTCACCCCCTCTAACTAACCACTGATATAAAAAAGAAAATTACCAAATGCCTATTTTACTTACCCAAAGCCACAGTCAGGATGACAATCTGTCTCCCTTCTGTTTACTTCCTGGGGTCCTTCTTCCATTGTCACCATCACTGCCTGCATGATGTGGACACCGCCTATCGGTAAATGTCAACACTTCCAGCAGCCAGGTCCTTTCCCAGGGACTCCAGAGTAGAAGAACTACGGGGGCAGTGAGGGAACCAGTGCCAAGGAAGATAAGGAGCAGCAAAAAATGCCTGTTGCCCAGGGCAGGAAATTATCTTGGCAAATAGAGGAAACGTTGACTTTGATCAATTATATTGCAGGATGTTTGGAATCAAGAATAATGAGTAAGGTAATAGATGCACAATGCACAATTTACGTAAAATTTTTGCCTGGAGCTTGGCTTCAAAGTGATACTAAACTCTGGATTAAAAAAAAGAAAACTCTCTATTCAAGTATGTATATCTAACTCACAGAGGCGGCTCTAGGCTTTGTGAGGCCTTAGGCAGAATTTAGACATGAGGCCCCACTCACCCCCTTTGCAGAGGTTAAGGAAGAACCCCAAGGCCGAGCATCTTATTACTGCTGCTTGTGTGGGTGGGATGTGTACTGTGGAAACCACATGGGATGAATAGGAGAGGGATGGGACTGGGAACCATGGGGTAGGGGAGAAAGAGGAGGGGGTAAAAAGGGGGGGAGTGGGTAAATGATGAGGGATGGGTAGAGGAAAACCGGAGTGAAACTGAGGGATCCTGGTCTGTATAGTAATAAAAAAAAAAAGAAGGATTTGTGCTTGCATGAGGGGGAAAGACAGACAGACAGACAAGGGGACAGATGGACAGACAGGGGGACAGATGGACAGACAGGGGACAGATGGACAGACTGGGGGACAGATGGACAGACTGGGGGACAGATGGGCAGACTGGGGGACAGATGGACAGACAGGGGGACAGATGGACAGACTGGGGGACAGATGGACAGACTGGAGGACAGATGGACAGACAGGGGGACAGATGGACAGACTGGGGAACAGATGGACAGACAGGGGGACAGATGGACAGACAGGGGGACAGATGGACAGACAGGGGGACAGATGGGCAGACTGGGGGACAGATGGACAGACTGGCAGGGGGACAGATGGACAGACTGGCAGGGGGACACATGGACAGACTGGCAGGGGGACAGATGGACAGACTGGCAGGGGGACAGATGGACAGACAGGGGGACAGATGGACAGACTGGGGGACAGATGGACAGACAGGGGGACAGATGGACAGACTGGGGGACAGATGGACAGACAGGGGGACAGATGGACAGACAGGGGGACAGATGGACAGACAGGGGGACAGATGGGCAGACTGGGGGACAGATGGACAGACTGGCAGGGGGACAGATGGACAGACTGGCAGGGGGACAGATGGACAGACTGGCAGGGGGACAGATGGACAGACTGGCAGGGGGACAGATGGACAGACTGGCAGGGGGACAGATGGACAGACAGGGGGACAGATGGGCAGACTGGGGGACAGATGGACAGACTGGGGGACAGATGTAAGGTCGTAAGGTTGCATGTGTAAGGTCTTAAAGATGTGCAATATATTTAATTTTATAAGGATTTGTCTGCCTTTCTCTTTATCAGCTGTGGATTTATGGTTCACTGTATGCAGCAATTGCAACAAGTCAGATCACTCATTTGCTGTCCTCAGTTATCTCCATTTCTGTGCCCAGACTGAAAGTTACATGAACTGGAAAACTTACAACATAATTTAAAGCTAAACTCCAGGATATTAGCAATCCCTCCTTCTCACCCCCTCTAACTAACCACTGATATAAAAAAGAAAATTACCAAATGCCTATTTTACTTACCCAAAGCCACAGTCAGGATGACAATCTGTCTCCCTTCTGTTTACTTCCTGGGGTCCTTCTTCCATTGTCACCATCACTGCCTGCATGATGTGGACACCGCCTATCGGTAAATGTCAACACTTCCAGCAGCCAGGTCCTTTCCCAGGGACTCCAGAGTAGAAGAACTACGGGGGCAGTGAGGGAACCAGTGCCAAGGAAGATAAGGAGCAGCAAAAAATGCCTGTTGCCCAGGGCAGGAAATTATCTTGGCAAATAGAGGAAACGTTGACTTTGATCAATTATATTGCAGGATGTTTGGAATCAAGAATAATGAGTAAGGTAATAGATGCACAATGCACAATTTACGTAAAATTTTTGCCTGGAGCTTGGCTTCAAAGTGATACTAAACTCTGGATTAAAAAAAAGAAAACTCTCTATTCAAGTATGTATATCTAACTCACAGAGGCGGCTCTAGGCTTTGTGAGGCCTTAGGCAGAATTTAGACATGAGGCCCCACTCACCCCCTTTGCAGAGGTTAAGGAAGAACCCCAAGGCCGAGCATCTTATTACTGCTGCTTGTGTGGGTGGGATGTGTACTGTGGAAACCACATGGGATGAATAGGAGAGGGATGGGACTGGGAACCATGGGGTAGGGGAGAAAGAGGAGGGGGTAAAAAGGGGGGGAGTGGGTAAATGATGAGGGATGGGTAGAGGAAAACCGGAGTGAAACTGAGGGATCCTGGTCTGTATAGTAATAAAAAAAAAAAGAAGGATTTGTGCTTGCATGAGGGGGAAAGACAGACAGACAGACAAGGGGACAGATGGACAGACAGGGGGACAGATGGACAGACAGGGGACAGATGGACAGACTGGGGGACAGATGGACAGACTGGGGGACAGATGGGCAGACTGGGGGACAGATGGACAGACAGGGGGAAAGATGGACAGGCAGGGGGACAGATGGACAGACAGGCAGGGGGACAGATGGACAGACAGGCAGGGGGACAGATGGACAGACAGGCAGGGGGACAGATGGACAGACTGGCAGGGGGACAGATGGACAGACTGGCAGGGGGACAGATGGACAGACAGGGGGACAGATGGACAGACTGGGGGACAGATGGGCAGACTGGGGGACAGATGGACAGACTGGGGGACAGATGGACAGACAGGGGGACAGATGGACAGACTGGGGGACAGATGGACAGACTGGCAGGGGGACAGATGGACAGACTGGGGGACAGATGGACAGACTGGGGGACTGGGGGACAGATGGACAGACTGGGGGACAGATGGACAGACTGGGGGACAGATGGACAGACTGGCAGGGGGACAGATGGGCAGACTGGGGGACAGATGGGCAGACTGGGGAACAGATTGGCAGACAGGGGGACAGATGGGCAGACAGGGGGACAGATGGGCAGACTAGGGGACAGATGGACAGACTGGGGGACAGATGGACAGACTGGGGGACAGATGGACAGACTGGCAGGGGGACAGATGGACAGACTGGGGGACAGATGGACAGACTGGCAGGGGGACAGATGGACAGACTGGGGGACAGATGGACAGACTGGCAGGGGGACAGATGGACAGACTGGGGGACAGATGGGCAGACTGGGGGACAGATGGACAGACTGGGGGACAGATGGACAGACTGGCAGGGGGACAGATGGACAGACTGGGGGACAGATGGGCAGACAGGGGGACAGATGGACAGACTGGGGGACAGATGGACAGACAGGGGGACAGATGGACAGACAGGGGGACAGATGGACAGACTGGGGGACTGGGGGACAGATGGACAGACTGGGGGACAGACTGGGGGACAGATGGACAGACTGGCAGGGGGACAGATGGACAGACAGGGGGACAGATGGACAGACAGGGGGACAGATGGACAGACTGGGGGACAGATGGACAGACTGGAGGACAGATGGACAGACAGGGGGACAGATGGACAGACTGGGGAACAGATGGACAGACAGGGGGACAGATGGACAGACAGGGGGACAGATGGGCAGACTGGGGGACAGATGGGCAGACTGGGGGACAGATGGACAGACTGGCAGGGGGACAGATGGACAGACTGGCAGGGGGACACATGGACAGACTGGCAGGGGGACAGATGGACAGACTGGCAGGGGGACAGATGGACAGACAGGGGGACAGATGGACAGACTGGGGGACAGATGGACAGACAGGGGGACAGATGGACAGACTGGGGGACAGATGGACAGACTGGGGAACAGATGGACAGACAGGGGGACAGATGGGCAGACTGGGGGACAGATGGGCAGACTGGGGGACAGATGGACAGACTGGGGGACAGATGGACAGACTGGCAGGGGGACAGATGGACAGACTGGCAGGGGGACAGATGGACAGACTGGCAGGGGGACAGATGGACAGACTGGCAGGGGGACAGATGGACAGACAGGGGGACAGATGGGCAGACTGGGGGACAGATGGACAGACTGGGGGACAGATGGACAGACTGGGGGACAGATGGACAGACTGGCAGGGGGACAGATGGACAGACTGGGGGACAGATGGACAGACTGGGGGACTGGGGGACAGATGGACAGACTGGGGGACAGATGGACAGACTGGGGGACAGATGGACAGACTGGCAGGGGGACAGATGGGCAGACTGGGGGACAGATGGGCAGACTGGGGAACAGATTGGCAGACAGGGGGACAGATGGGCAGACAGGGGGACAGATGGGCAGACTAGGGGACAGATGGACAGACTGGGGGACAGATGGACAGACTGGGGGACAGATGGACAGACTGGCAGGGGGACAGATGGACAGACTGGGGGACAGATGGACAGACTGGCAGGGAGACAGATGGACAGACTGGGGGACAGATGGACAGACTGGCAGGGGGACAGATGGACAGACTGGGGGACAGATGGGCAGACTGGGGGACAGATGGACAGACTGGGGGACAGATGGACAGACTGGCAGGGGGACAGATGGACAGACTGGGGGACAGATGGGCAGACAGGGGGACAGATGGACAGACTGGGGACAGATGGACAGACAGGGGGACAGATGGACAGACAGGGGGACAGATGGACAGACTGGGGGACTGGGGGACAGATGGACAGACTGGGGGACAGACTGGGGGACAGATGGACAGACTGGCAGGGGGACAGATGGACAGACAGGGGGACAGATGGACAGACAGGGGGACAGATGGACAGACTGGGGGACAGATGGACAGACTGGAGGACAGATGGACAGACAGGGGGACAGATGGACAGACTGGGGAACAGATGGACAGACAGGGGGACAGATGGACAGACAGGGGGACAGATGGGCAGACTGGGGGACAGATGGGCAGACTGGGGGACAGATGGACAGACTGGCAGGGGGACAGATGGACAGACTGGCAGGGGGACAGATGGACAGACTGGCAGGGGGACAGATGGACAGACTGGCAGGGGGACAGATGGACAGACTGGGGGACAGATGGACAGACTGGGGGACAGATGGACAGACAGGGGGACAGATGGACAGACTGGGGGACAGATGGACAGACAGGGGGACAGATGGACAGACAGGGGGACAGATGGACAGACTGGGGGACAGACAGGGGGACTGGGGGACAGATGGACAGACTGGGGGACAGATGGACAGATGGGCAGACAGGGGGACAGATGGACAGACAGGGGGATAGATGGACAGACTGGGGGACAGATGGACCGACTGGGGGACAGATGGACCGACTGGGGGACAGATGGACAGACTGGGGGACAGATGGGCAGACTGGGGGACAGATGGACAGACTGGCAGGGGGACAGATGGACAGACAGGGGGACAGATGGACAGACTGGGGGACAGATGGACAGACTGGGGGACAGACAGAAAAGAAAGAAAGGAGGGGAGGGAGAAAGAAAGGAATGGAAAGAGATGGAAGAAGGGTGCCCCTTAGATCAGAGTACTCACTGGAAGGGATGGATGGATGGAGAGATCAGGATTCAGGCACCATCTTTCTTCTTCTGGTTCCTGGTCTGCAAATTCTTCCCGCCCATACATGATCTTCTGAGTGTGGGCGGGGCAAGCACAGGTGGAGAGGTCGGGAGGAGGAGCAGAAGCAGCTCTCTCTCCTCCCCCGTCTGTGGTCTGTGAGGGAGAAGTGTCAGCGCTGCGGCTCCAGTATTTGGCTGTGATCAGGAGATGTCAGTGAGCTCCCATTCCGCGGTGAGCTGCTCCTGATCACAGCCCCAAATCGTAGCAGATTCTCCTGCTTACAGACTGGCCGGGACTCGGAGTCGGGATTGTACTAATGGCAGGGAGATCCCTGCTGCCAGCCTCAGAGGCGGCTCTGTAACTCGGCATATTAGGCGGCCGCGAGGCCCCTGTGAGTGCGAGGCCTTCGGCGACCGCCTAATTTGCCTAATTAGAGAGCCGCCTCTGTTAACTCATAAATGTACCTACTATTGTTTTCAGCCTTCTCCAAATCCCTTTTTTTGCTGCTGTGGTCTGACTTCCTGTTAGATGGTGGCTATGTTTATTCTCCATAGTCTCAAAGTATGTAGGAATGTAGCCACCCTCACTTGCTCGCCCCAAGATGGATTATGGAATTTGTAATGTGCATTAGTGATCGACCGATATCAGTTTTTCGTTGCCGATACCAATATTTTGGCCAATGCATATCGGTATCGGCCGATATTGGCCGATATTTTTGTACATTTAAATGAAAAAAAACTTTTTTTCTTTTTTTTTGACAGGTACTTTTGTGGAGTGATCTGGGGTCTAAAAGACCCCAAACCCCTGCTCTTCACTTAAAATCATTCAAAGTTTGGCTGTTTTAAATGCTGTTATTTTTTTTAATCTGGCGCCAGACAGTACCCGGAAGTGATGTCACTCATGACATCACTTCGGCGTTTTTGCATGGAGACCCAATCAGAGCCAAATGCGGCTTTGATCGGGTCTTCGGCAGCTGTGCAGGCTGGTTGCCCGGGTCTCCCGGTGGGACGGGAGACCCGGGCAAGTCGCGGAAGGCAGTGGGAGGGGGGGACGTCCCCTCCCACTCCATGTAATGTCAGCCGAGCGGCTTCTCAGCCTAATCGGTTGTCATTACAAGACAGCGGACCATCGGCTATGGACGCCGGTACCAGGGTGAAGCCTCTAGCTGCAGGCATCAATCCAGGACATGCACTTTCCCGAAAATATTGGCAATATCGGTAACCTCTGGGGCCGATTCCGATGTATCGGGAAAAGTGCATATCGGTCCTCGATATATTGGCTTTGCCGATAATCGTTCGATCCCTAGTGTGCATAGAGCAGTGTACATGACTGCAACTAACATGCAATGCTTGTTCCACACAAAGAGAAGTGTAGGAGAAAAGCAGAGGTTTGGGAGGCAAAAAAAAAAACTGTAAGAACAAATCCTATGAAAAATAGGTTACCATGCAATTAAGTAATGGATGTGTATTGATTTTTTTTTTTGAAAATAAGAATATTCTTTAGATTCACTTTAAACTGGTTCTATGGTTATTTACTATGAGCAGGCAGTTTTCTTTAATGCAGACATGCAATGGGGTTGATTTACCAAAACTGGAGAGTGCAAAATCTGGTGCAGCTCTGCATAGAAACCAATCAGCTTCCAGGTTTTTTTTTTGTCAAAGCTGAATTGAATATTTGAACAAGCTAAAATTAGAGGCTGATTGGATACCATGCACAGCTGCACCAAATTTTGCACTCTCCGGTTATAGTAAATCAACCCAATGTCTCTTCTGATATAAAATTTACCTACCCACCTGCTCATAGCTGCATGTTTACAGCGGCCGGCCCAATCCCTGTTAGCTGGAATGATGGCCTCCCACACATGCGTAGGAGTGACATCAAACTGCACCGGCCAATGAAGATGGCTACGCCAGAGAGGGATGGGACTGGTGGATGAAGGTAAGTATAGCTTCCTTTAGCTCCACTTTAAATTATTTAAGAATAAGTGAACTTTAAAACAAATTGCATTTATCCTTTTTGCCCCGCTCCCCAGACCTAACTTAGCAACAGATTCATAGTCACCTTGATGTGATGGATGTGGTTCCACTGTTTTTGTAAATCCATCGGCATGAGGCTTCACTGTCTGGGTGTGCCTCTCCCCCCACTCCCCCGCCTCAGTGGGTGGGGGATCTTCTCCCTGCACCCGCTGTCACGATTCAAAAATAACTCCGCCCACACGGCCGCATCATTCATTCACACTTTATTGTGAATGGATAGACTACAACTACCATTAGTCACTGCGGTGATGAGAGCTCTCGTAGTTCATTCACAAGCCCTGCAGCTTGTAAACAGTCAGCCTGTATTGGAGGTACAGCCTCAAAGTAGCAGGGCTTGTCTGCAGAAGCCTGGCAGTGTACCCCTCATCCACAGATCACATCAATGTTTTTCAGGCTTCTGCAGAAGAAAAAAATAAATGCACTTTTTTTTCTGCAAACATTTGTGCATTTATTAATTTTTCTTAAAAGGTAAATTTATCGTTTAAGCTAACCAAATGTCTGTGGCTGGACCTGAGAGGCAGGCTTTAGGTAAATGTTGTCATCAGTCTGTTGCAGGCAGGGGGAAAGCTATACCCCTTCCCTGGTTATTACTCACTAAAAGCCTAGAGGGGTGCTAAAGATTACACTTTAAGGATTCCCCTGGGTTACCCGAAGCAACTGCAAGCAGAAACCTTAGTACTTTAAGTTCTTGGCTCAGTCAACGATCAGTCCAGGGGATGTTGTTTTTGTGGTTTTATTGTAATTGGGATGGGAGAAAGGATGAGTGGGATACTCCAACTGTTAACTATTCACAATGCTGAGGACTGTAAACTTGAGAATGCGGAAAGGCTGCTGCTTCATCCTGCCACTTGAATGAAGATAAGGTAAGTGTTTCCATTACATTTCTTTCCAGGGCACTCCCCTAGTACCCCCTTTCTCTCTGGGCTAACTGATACCCGTCCACTGACTCTACACTCTGGAGTGGTCCCCTTCCTGGGCAGACCCCTGGGCAAGTTCCTCTGTACTCACGGACATGACTTTTCTAGATTCAGCTGTGCCCCAACTCCTGTAGTCAGCTTCTCCTGGACCTCTGGGTTCAGTCTCATGTCCCTGGTACACCAGGCCGACTGCCTGTGACCACCACCAACTTTTGCAGAAGAGGAGGCAGCCACCACCCTCCTTCTGGGACCTGGCTTCCCGCCCAAAGACCTCTACCTCATGCGCCCGTGGCTTTTTATACCCTGTCCCATAATGCACCACTATTTGTGCCAACCCCTGGGACAGTACTAAATGCCTGTGTGTCACTGGTCAGGTTTCCTCCAGCCTCCAATGTGCCTCCCCATTTTCATCAGCTGGGGACACTCCCTGTGACCAGATGAATCACATACTGGGCACACTAAGTAGACCTAACTATCAATCCTGCTTCCCGATAAGCAGAGTGCACATATTTTTTACTTGCTGCTCTTCTGGTAAGCAGAAGGAGACAAAAACTACACTCTCTTGCCTAGCACCTGACTAGGAGGGTGCTACAGTTGTAAAGCCTTAAAGTGTTATTCATCCCAACATTTCATATTCCTGATATGTGTCTGATGTACCATGTACTTGTATGAGAAAGTAGCCCGTTTTCTTTGTATTGCTTCTTTTATGTGAAATCCCTGGGGTTTCTGCCAGTCACCCTGCTTTCCTATTGTAATACAAAAAAGGTTTCCAACTACTTTAAGTATTAAAGTGTACTGCAAAACTTCACCATTTACATCATTGTATTAACTTTGCGAGAGAATCTTAGTTGAGGGAGTAAGATGCTGACTCTGCATGTTGCCTGAACAAAGATGTGTTGGCCTTCTGAAATAAAAGAAGGCATTTTCAGTAACATCAATCTGATCTGTGTTATAGGTTATAAATACAGATGACAAGAAACAAGAGGACGCCTCCAATGGTACTAGAATCATATACAATATGGGGGTACCATCATTCAAATTACAATAATGGAAAGTATGAAAAAGGAGACAATATCCCTATAAGTCTCCAAAGAAAGAAAGGGGGTGGACTATCTTGCTACCCTGAACAAATTACACATAGAATAAAAATCAGATTTTTGTAAGATCTTACCGTAAAATCCTTTTCTCTTAGCTCATTGACAGACGTAGTCCTCTTTGATTCACATCAATTGGGTTATGTTGTCTCCGCAGGAGTAGGACTAGGCAGAAAGAAAAAAACGTTCTGGCTCCACCCTAGGGGCAGTCCCAGAGGGCACATCCTCCCTCTCTCTGCTACAGGAAATCAGTTCTGTTGTAAAGCAGTAACAGAGAATTTAACCCAACCCAACTCAATGATAGAGGGGCGGGTACTACGTCTGTCAATGAGCTAAGAGAAAAGGATTTTACAGTAAGATCTTACAAAAATCCGATTTTCTCTGTCGCTCATTGACAGACGTAGTCCTCTTTGATTCACATCAATTGGGACATCCAGAAGCAGTGCCACAAATGAGGGGTGGGATTGACAGAAATCAAAATCCAATCTAGAAGGCCCAACCGGTGCCAACTAGAAGTTTTAAAGGCTCATTATAAACAAAGAATGAGACTCAAATAAAAATTTCCAACGGAAAAAAACCCTCGAGGTAGACCACTGGTCTCCTCAAATTGCGGCCTGCAAAACCTTGCGGCCAAACGAGGCATCCGACGATGCCATTACATCAACTTTATAATGTTTTGTAAAGGTATGCACCGACGACCAGGTAGCCGCCTTGCACACCTGGACCACTGACGCCTGATGGCGAAAGGCCCATGACGCACTAAGTCCCCGAGTGGAGTGCGCCTTAACAGGGAACGGGGGCTCCCGACCCTTAATAGAATAAGCCTGTACCACCGTCTGCCTGATCCATTTGGAAATAGTCGCGGCAGATGCAGGCAACCCCTTTTTGGGTCCATCCGGGACCACAAAAAGTGAATCCGTCTTGCGAAACGAGTCTGTCGTTTTCAAGTATACCCTGATCGCCCGGACCACATCCAAGGAGTGTAAAGCAAACTCCCGAGGATGACTGGGCTTAGGACACAGGGAAGGTAATACAATTTCTTCATTCAGATGAAATTCTGAAACCACTTTTGGTAGGAAGGATGGATTCGGACGAAGAACCACCTTATCTCTATAAACCACCAGATATGGGGAACGACAAGATAATGCAGCCAGTTCTGACACCCTGCGTGCAGAAGTGATAGCCACCAAGAAGGCCACCTTCTGGGACAACGTAGGTAGAGGAATCTCCCTAATATCTTCAAAGGGAGGTTTCTGAAAACCGACAATACTAAATTAAGATCCCAGGGTGGTAACGGCACGCGCACTGGCGGAGCCAGATGTCGCACCCCCTGGATGAAATTCCGCACCAAGGAATGAGTAGCCAAAGGCTTCTGAAAGAAGATAGCTAATGCTGAGACCTGACCCTTGATAGTGCTCAAGGCCAGTTTCTTCTCAACCCCTTGTTGCAGAAAAGCTAATATTTGACTAACCGAATAAGATCGTGGGTGGAACCCCAGGGGTTCACACCATGCAATGTAGGACTTCCATGTGTGATGATAAATCTTTCTGGAAGTCGCTTTCCTTGTTTTAACTAGAGTAGGAATAACTGAAGCTGACAAACCCTTGTCCTTCAGCACCTGGGTCTCAATAGCCAGGCCGTTAAAGCCAGCGATCGTAAAGCAGGATGGAAGATCGGTCCCTGAGACAGTAGGTCCTCCCTGAGAGGAAGTCTCCACGGGACGTCCGCCACCAGTCTGACCAAGTCGGCGTACCAAGCTCGGCGAGGCCAGTCCGGAGCTACCAGGATTACTGGAATTCCTTCCTCCTCTATCCTGCGAAGAAGTCTTGGCAGTAACCCGAGAGGAGGGAAGGCATACATTAGCTGGTATTGCCCCCACGGGGCGACCAGCGCGTCTGCGGTCTCTGCTAGAGGATCGCGGGAGCGAGCCACAAATCTCTGTACTTTTCTGTTGAATCGTGATGCCAACAGATCCACATCCGGGGTGCCCCAACGTAGGCACAACTGGTGGAAAACTTCTGGATGGAGGGATCATTCCCCCTGATCCAGAGTCTGACGGCTGAGATAATCTGCCTGCCAATTCTCCACCCCCGGAACGAACACCGCAGAGATAGCTGGAACAAACCGTTCCGCCCAGCGAAGAATGCAAGCCACTTCCTTGGCCGCCCGGACACTCTTGGTGCCCCCCTGGTGATTGACATAAGCCACAGCCGTGGCGTTGTCCGACTGGATCCGAACCGGGCTGCCCTGGAGCTGCTCGGTCCAGTGAATCAGACAAAGTCTGATCGCTCTCAGTTCCAATACATTTATCGGTAACCTGGATTCTTCCGGGGACCAAAGTCCCTGAACGGATAACTGACCAAGAATTCCTCCCCATCCGGATAGGCTCGCATCCGTGGTCACTATCGTCCAATATATTGGCAGAAATGACTTTCCCTGGCTGAGCATTGGAGACCGAAGCCACCAGACCAGAGACTCTCTGGTCTGTTTGCTCAATCGGATCCGATAGTCCAGGGATTCCGGATTCCGATTCCATCTGAGAAGAATCTCTTGCTGAAGAATTCGGGTATGGGACTGGGCAAATGGGACTGCTTCGAAGGAAGCCACCATCAACCCCAGAACCCTCATGCAAGTCCGAAGGGAAGACCAGCTGTTGGATAGTAACAACTGGACTGCTGATTGAATCTTCCGGAGTTTCCCTACCGGAAGGAAAACTCTTGTCCTGAATGTGTCTAGAATTAGACCCAGATATTCGAGCCTCTGGGTGGGAACCAGAAATGACTTCTGCTGGTTCACCAGCCACCCGAATTCCTGTAAAGAAATTATAGTAATTTCTATGTTTTGTAGCAGGGTCTGTGGAGACTCTGCATGAAGCAGGAGATCGTCTAGGTAACCTAGAATCGATATGCCTCTTTGGCGCAGTAGTGCCAACATTGGGGCCAACACCTTCGTGAAGACCCGAGGAGCCGTGGCAAGACCGAAAGGTAATGCCACAAACTGATAGTGGTTCTCTTCTACGGAAAAACGTAGAAACCGCTGATGTCCTGCGTAAATGGGAATGTGAAGATAGGCGTCCTTGATGTCTATGGACGCTAGGACATCCCCTGAATGCAGGAAGGCTGCTACTGTGCGAATGGATTCCATTTTGAATTTTCTTATGTTGACAAAGGAATTGAGTGCCCTTAAGTCCAGAATTGGACGCACTTTGCCCTCTTTCCTGGGTATTGTAAATAGGTTTGAATAAAACCCTTGAAAACGTTCTGTCCAAGGAACGTGGACTACCACTCCTTGTTGTAGTAAATCCGTGACTGCTCTCCGCAGATCTTCTAAACGATCCGGGGATAGTCGGATATTGGAAGGGAAGAATCGCGCCGGTGGGAGAGATCGAAACTCGATCTTGTACCCTGACCTTATGACTTCGCAAACCCACTTGTCCGGGATTCTGGAGAGCCATGGATCCGGGAACCGGCGAAGACGTCCCCCCACCCCAGTTATGGGTGGGGGCGCACCTTCAGGGTTTAGTAGACTTATCTTCAGGTCTGGAAGGGGCGGGCTTTTGCTTGCCCGACCAACGTCCCCTGAAGCCTCCTGAAGGAGCTTTGGAGGACTTAATTTTTTCACCCGCGGGACGAAAAATTTTTTTGTGAGCAGAAAAAGAAGGCCCTCGTCTTTGACGAGGTCCTTTACCCTTAGCATTTTGCGGTAAAAAGGTGCTCTTTCCTCCCGTGAGATCCTAAATGATCTCATCTAAGTTGGCTCCAAATAAACGCTCTCCTGAAAAGGGGATATTAGCCAATGCTTTTTTGGAACCTTGGTCGGCTAACCAACCTTTTAGCCACAGTGTACGTCTGAGAACCACTGCTGAAACTGATGCTCGCGCCAATAATGGAGTGGCGTCTAACGCCGCATCACACACAAACTGTAACCCCTGTATCATCTGTTCCAACAAATCTGATACCGCCTGAGGGACCTCTTCTAAGTCCCGGCGTAACCATTTGGTCCATTCAGTTACAGTCTGTGAAACCAGCCCAATAGCAATTATTGGTCTGAAAGCTGATCCAATCAAGGAAAACATGGTGCGAGACATAGCTTCTATCTTGCGATCCACCGGATCCTTAAAAGACGGAGCGTCTTCTAATGGAATAACCGTGGCTTTATTCAATCTAGCAATTGGTGAATCCACCACAGGTGGTTCTGTCCATTTCTTAATGAGGGTTTCCTCAAACGGATAACGCCTGTTAATGCGTTTAGAAATAGCAGAAGTGCGTTTTGGCAGATTCCATTCTTCTTTGATCGAATTGCCAAAACATTTGGGCAATGGAAAAACCTTCGCCACTTTGATGCGTTTTTTAGTCCCAAAGGGGATCTCAGTCTCAGCTACTTCCGACGGAAAACCCTGTAATCTTAAGGTTTCTTGAACAGATACAATTAGCGCGTTTACCAACGCTTCCTCTCGTGCTATGGCTGATGCCGAAACATCCTCCTCACTGTCTGAAGAGACAGTACCCGAGACACCAATCCCAGATGAGGTACCTGCAACTGCAGAAATAGGCTCAGATTCTGAATCCGAAGTTTCAGATAACATGGGGTTAGGCGGGGGTCGCTTCCTTGCGCCCTGTCCCTGACAAGCCACTTCCACCCGCGCGCGCTCGTAGGCCGGCTGGGGTGACCACAAGTGTCGCCCAGATCCGGCGTAATTTGCTTGAAGATCTCACAGGAAAAACACACTGGAGAAACTACCTAAAAAAATATTTTTTCTAAAAAAAAAATCTTGCCAGGACCAGAGATCCCAGCAAGGAACTTAGGTCCTTACTCCTGACTAGACAGAAAAAAACTGATTTCCTGTAGCAGAGAGAGGGAGGATGTGCCCTCTGGGACTGCCCCTAGGGTGGAGCCAGAACGTTTTTTTCTGCCTAGTCCTACTCCTGCGGAGACAACATAACCCAATTGATATGAATCAAAGAAGACTACGTCTGTCAATGAGCGACAGAGAAATTAAGGTTTTTTATTTATACAAAAAATGTAATAACAGAGTATCCAGATACATATTGAAACATCAATTTCAATTTTACGTAAGTTAAAAATGTGCCTAAACATGTGTTGCACTGATACTTGTTATACTCCAAGATGGAACCAGGAAATATAGTCGGCCCTCAGTGGAACTGGCTCCTCTACATATTTCGCAGAACTCTACAGCTTCTTCAGGAGGAACATAAATGAAGTCTGTAGTGAAGATAACAAAGTGTACAAAATATCAAATGAATAAACTAATAGAGCATGATATATATATATATATATATATATATATATATATATATATATAAAATCTAGTTTCAAAAAGAACTATAAATATAAAAACTCATAGTCATAAAAAAGGAGAAGGAGCAAAGGGTAAGAAAGAGAAAGGGGAGGAAGGGAGAAGAAAGGGATGAACAGGAGGACTGGGGAAGGAAGGAGAAAGCAAACAAGGGAAAGATGGGGAGGGGGGGGCGAGGGGAAGGATCATACAGGGTGGGAGGGGTGAGGAGAAGAACTGACCAGATTGGGGGGAAAGAAAGGGATGGGGGAGGGAGGGAAACGGAAGAGGAAAAAGGGGGGGGGAGGAAGGGAGGGTAGGAAGCCAGACAAAGGGTAGGAAGCAGGGGAAGGTAGGATGGCAAGACAGACAAAGAAGGGGGAAGAGACGAGAAGAGAAGAAGAAAGGGCATGGGAGGACGAGATAGGGGCTAGGTAAAATGGGGACAAGGGGAAGAAGGTGGAAACGAAGGGGGGGGGGGAATAAGGGGGTGGAGGAGGAGGGAGAAAGGGAAAACGGAAAGGGAAAATTTGTGAAAAAAAATTTGAATCACTGACCTGAAATCACAGGAAAGGACCATATAATGCCAAGGGGGCGCCCAAAGGCACACAGTGGGTTGCAATTCCCCCACACACGCACTCCAGAAGGAGGAGGTGGCTAGAGACAACACGTGACACTTCAGCAGATGCTACTGCATAACAGCCTGGAGACTGGAAACAAATAAGACTCAATTAGGTTTTAAGATGTAAGGAAAGTCTGTTAAAGTGGTCGTGGGCAGCTGCCCAAAAATCACTTATCCCAGTAAAACAGGTAGCCAGTAGTAGTAAAGTGGACTGAAAGTGAGTAGCACACAAGGGGTTATATAAAATTATAAATACAGATATTATATTAACACGTTACTTAGTTAATATCCAAATAAACATTTGATTGTAGATCCACTTAAACAGGGTCTAACACTGATATAACTCAAACATTTATTTGAGCAAAATAAAATCCCAGAGCACGGGATATTTTAACACTTGTAGTCATTTCAGTTTTCAGAAAATAATATGCAATAGGAGCCATTTTAAAACCTCATTATTGTGTCAAGTTGCCAGAATGACCTCATTTATCTATTGTGTGGCACTGAGCCAGGATAACTAGAAATAAAGGCAAGGGAAGCTTGCAGACTTGACCTAGTGGTTTACAGCAGCTGTTGTATTGTCAGTCTCCCTTACGTGTGTGAGGCTGCCAGCAACAAGATTACTCACTGGGCTTTAAAACAAGAACAAATGTTATCTCCTGCAGTAATACAATTTCAACTTTGCTACATTTCCCATAAAGCACATTACAGTCGTGGGACATTTAGGCCTCTGTTTATCAAATAATTTTTTTTCATGTGCGCAGTAGTATGCACTGGTAATGTCTCAGAATATACAGGTAGGTATAGTGAAAAAAAGGGGGGGGGGGAGGAGGGATTTAAGGAAAAAAAGAGGTTGCAATAATAGAGTTCAAAACTGGTTCTAGAAAATACAAAATTAATTACTTTATTGAGAAAAATTCACAATGTAAAAATTAAAAGCCATAATGAAGTAGCCACACTGAAGAGAAAACCTGTGACATCTCCACCAAGGATTGACCACATACCCATACACTTAAAACCACTAATGAGCTCCAAGACACTCCACCCGACACCAAACGCCACCCCCACCTACATCACGGTCCCACCAACACTGCATATATGTACAGTAGAGGATCAGGGTAAAAGGTTTTCTTAATGATTACTGTTGAGTATAAAGTAATTTAACATTCATGAAAAACTCTCCTGTAACCTCTTTGTTTGGAACCTCCGGACAGAGCTCAAACCCATAAGAGCTATTGACTCTAAGAATAATGAAACAATCATCAAAGATAAATGAGAACACAGATTGTGATATAAAAAGAGTCACTCCTAAGCACTGATCGATGGGGATAATCTTGGCTCCTTGTATCAAAAAGTTGCTGTGTTGTATACTCAAATTTTCATACCTCAGAGTATGAATTTTCTGAAAAAATCCAAGGATATGATATAACTGGATGAAGGTTAAAAACCACTTCAATTGAATAATGGATCAAAACTCTGTAAATTCTCAAACTGTATCAATGATTATTGGCTCCGCCCGATTTTAATGGTGCTGTTGGTTGAAAGATCATATGCTGGGGGTATAGTCTGTCCCCGTCGGAAAATGTACTTCTGGCTTTAATCAGATTTTCACAAAATTATTCTGCTGGTCAAACTTACTTGGTGTTGCTAAATACACCGCCTGGCCAAAAAAAAAGTTGTGACCTGGAATTAACTAAGCAACTAACTAAACTAAGCATGCAGAAACTATCCTATTGGATAGTTACTGCATGTGGCCAAAGAATGAGGTCAGCTGACTACCTGACAAGGTTATTCCATTAATGGATTTTTTCTTCCCTGATGGCGTGGACATATTCCAAGATGACCATGCCAGGATTATGGGCTATCACGGTCAGTGTTGGGGGTAACTAGTTACAAAGTAACTAATTACAGTAACTACATTACTTTTTTTGGTAACTAAGTAAAGTAACTAGTTACAATACTAATATTGGTAACTACACTACTTTACTAGGCTATAGGAAGTAACTACACTACTTTACTAGGCTATAGGAACGCGCTTTCCTGCGTTACCCAAGCCGTGCGATACAATCGTTATTTCGAAGAATAGAGAGGGATGAAGTTTATGACTTTTTGTTGCACTTTATGTTTTATTCTGTTTTTTCAGGTTTTGTTCTCATGTTTCCCAAAGCCTGTGTTTATACAATAAACTCTATGCAGAAAGAGTGTCATGTATCTTCTTCTACACGGTCAATTAAGAAAGAGGAAAGTAAAGTAATAAGTAGTGAAGTTACTTTTCAAATGCAGTAACTAGTAAAGTAATCTCATTACAATTTACAGAAGTAACTAGTAACTAGTAACTAGTTACATTTTTTGAGTAACTACCCCAACACTGATCACGGTAATCTGTATTAAAACATGCCAGGATTCATCGAGTTCAAATTGTGAAAGAGTGGTTCAGGGAGCATGAGACATCATTTTCACACATGGATTGGCCACGATAGAGTCCAGAACCTAACCCCATAGAGAATATTTGGAATGTGCTGCAGAAGGCTTTCAAAGTGGTCCGACTCTCCCATCATCAATGCAAGATCTTGGTGAAAAATTAATGCTGGAAAACACTAGACGGAAATAAATCTTGTGACATTGCAAAGCTTATCGAAACAATGCCACAGCGAATGCGTGCCGTAATGAAAGTCAACGAGATATTAGAGTGTGTGACCTTTTTTTTGGTGGCGACTTCTTTTTTCAGCCAGGCAGTGTATATTATTAAAAAGGAATTCCACTTTGCATAGAATGACAGTAAAGTTACATTATATCAGCTTGTGCAAATTATTTTTTTTTTCTGAGCTGCAGAAGACTCTAATTGGTTGGATTTAGGTATCAACAATCGTGCAAGCTTTCTAATTAAAACACTGTACATATGGGGGAATGGTAATTGAACTCCATTTTGTCCAAAGGGTAGGTTTGTTCAAACAGAGCACTGTATATGTGGGTAAATGGAGACAGAACTCCATCGTGTCTAAGAGGTAAGTCTGTTTAGTTGAGAGAGAAACTCAAACAGTGTGTAACACATCCAGAAATTGAAAGGAAATCTCCACAGGATGTTCGAGAGCAGGACAGAGAGATAGAAGAACAATGTACTGGTCAAGGTGAAGAAAGAAAAACAACTTAGGAAGAGGAACCTGGCCTCAAAACAACCTTGTCCTAGTAAAGAACAAGAAAAGGTTCCTTACTGGTGAAGGCCGTCCACTCAGGACTCGCCTCACAGAAGTGATGGTGGCGAGAAGACAACTTTGAGAGCAAGGTTGGGCAGAGGAATATCCTTTATAGTTCAGAGGATGGTCTAAAAGAACTGACAATAAAAGGTTGGGATCCCATAAATTCCTAGGGAAAAGAACAGGAGAACATTGCAAGTAGTGCCTTGTAAGAAAGCCTCCACAAATAGTGAGAGGCAAGCAGCATCTGAAAGGAATGGCAAAGACTAAGGTTTGACCATTTGGTATTCTCAAGGCCCAACACTAATCTCGACCAGGCTGGAGAAGACAGGTTTTGTCCTATGGAGTACATCCTGTGAAAGAATGCCTGCCGCGCACCAAGTTAAATACTCTACCAAGAGTGATGGCAGACTATACAAAATATTTAGTTCCCTATAATTGAGAACATAGGAAAGATTGAATTTGATAGGCCCTGTCCCTCAGGATCTGGGCTGCATTAGCTAGGCAAACAAGCCAGTGACTGAGAATCAGGATAAAAACCGCCCAAGGGGCAGTAATCTAGATAATATTGGAGGGCCCACACAAAATCCCCTCAGGAGCCTGACAAGGGCCAACCACCATGTTCTCCTGGGCCAGATTAGAGAGAAGAGAATCACCAGAATGCCCTCACCCGATCCTGCCTTGCAAACGAGGAAGGAGTATAAGGAAATGTGTATATCAGGTTGAACTGGCCCACAGAGACACCACAGCATCCATTGCAAGGGCTAGAGGATCCCTGGATCTGGAGACAAAACTGTTAAGTCTGTTGCTTAACCTGAATGCTAGGAGGCCCACGTCTGGCATCACCAGCCTATTCTGCGGAGTAGAGACATTGAAGACTAAGGAAGTCAGCTTGACAGGTTTTCATGCTGGGGACAAGCACAGCAGCCAGGACACAAACTTGCTTGAACTTTCTGTAATTTTTGATACATCAGATTACTCCTTGATGGTCAATGTAAGCCAATTTTGTGGCAAAATCTGACAGAATTCTGGTTAGATGACTTTGTAGTCCAGCATTGAAGGACAACTGAATCACCCTGAACGTTGTTTGGAAGATGTATTTTCTCTGACAATTAAGTCCTTAAAAAAAGAAAAAAAAATTGGCCTTTACAACCTCTGTAGTTAGAGGCAAATGTTCCAGCAGGCATCGAGCACTGAAATAGGGTGAATGGATAGCAAACGTTTGCATAATCAATTTATAGATATGCCCATACGTATTTCGGCTTGTTTATGACTATGCTGTGTAGTCTGTATGTGACAATAAATCCAATATTCACTGACTGACCTCCAAATAAAGCTTCTTCTACATTAGACTGCTGAGGATTAGTAAGTGTAAAATACAGGCTACTGCATGGTGTGGTTCGCCAAACATGTAATGTTCTGTAGGTTTTGAGTGACCTCTAGTGGAAGAATTAAGTACATAAGAATAAAATCTTGTGTAATCTTTTTCTATTTTGAGTTGATTTTGGTCTGCAGTCGCAGTGTTTTGGGGTATGCATGGAGTCTGGGTATTATTATGTTATCATTTTCACCCAAAAAAATAAAATCCTATCACATAACCCATTTGAGTCAAGGGTAGTTTTAAAGTCAACCTGTCACAAACCAGTTTAAGTTGAGACTATCATAAAAATATTTAAACAGAAATTACCTTGTGATGAATACGTGGGCAGACTTGCTGACCAAGAGGAAAGCTTGAGAGACGAGAAGGAAAGGGCCAGAGGTGTACGTAGAACCTTCAGGGCCCCAGTGCAAGAAACCATGAAGGCACACCAGAACCAGAAGCAGACCCTGGCGCTTTTGTTTCAGGTTCAGACAGCATTGTAGGAAGTGCAAAGGAAGTCTGCCCAGGCTAAGTTGGACACACTCATGGATTGGATAAAGGATATTTGTTGCTCCTAGCAACCCAGTAACAGCGAGAGTTAGCCATTTTTTTTTACAAAACCTTATGCACTGCATTTTAGCGTATAGTTAAGAGAGAAGGGTGGCCTCAGGACCAATGAGCCAGGCTCATTGACCTGGTCCTGTTGGGGGAACAGCAGAAGGTCTACTATGTCCTACTGGGGTGAGCAACTTGGGCTTGTCTTATCAAAGACATATCACAGAAAACATTTTGGCCAAAATGTATGAAGAAATGTGATTAAACAAAAAAAAAGAAATTATTTGATATGTTTTGTAGCAGAAAGTAAAAAATAACCAGATGGTTACTGGTATTAAAATAATTCAAATTCATGGTAGAACACAGACCAGGAAAGCAACAGCAGAATGCAGATGCCCTCTCTAGGGTGCCCTGCAGGGCGGCCCACAGTGTCTCTGACACATCTGTGCCTATTCACTGTTGCAGGAATGCTCAATTTGTATCGTCCGACATGCAGTTCCAGGTGGCGGTCAGGTAGTTTTTTTTCTAATGAAAAAAAGGGGGGAATACAGCTGTAAAGAAAAGACTGTATAAAGTAGGCTTAAACTTGAACTTAGGCTTGAACAATGCAGCTTAGTGTACAAAAAATATTTAATGCAATTCATAAAATGTACAGAAAAACATTCTATCTAAAAATCCTACACCTTCCAGAAAATCAACAAAAGACAAACCATTCTCAAAACATAATTAAAAACAAACCCGGTATGATAACTTACATGTAGGAGCCTATACTCATATGAGATTCAGCAATGTAAAGAGTTCAGCCATATATCCAGTGTATATCATTCAGCCTTGGTGCTGTAAACCTTCTAGAGGCGAGAATGAAAACCCACTAGGGGTTAATGGATGACACTGGGCAGGTGGCTGGCTCCTTAAGCTATCCGAGGGTAATCACGTTAAATCATGTGGCAATTAATACCCCATTGGCATTTACTCCAAAACCGACTAAAAAAAAAAGGCTATAGTGTACAAACAATAGGTAAAAGCAAAAACATAGCTCTTCATAGGGATCGGAGATGATACAGAATAGTAGTGTAAAGAAACACAAACATTGTAGCAATTATAACAAAAATAAAGGTAACTTTGTTACTACATTTTCTTTAGAATACAACAAAATTGTTGCAATTCAGAACATCTTCCCATTCTGTATGCTGATAAAGTTCTGTATACACTCTCCTTGTTTAACGACTTACCTGTTTGTACGGCCGCTGGGACTTACAACCAGCTCTTACTTTTACTATTTTGGCACTGTACATCATTGTATTGTACAGTACAGTACAGGATTTTTGTTGTATATATTTTTGTGTTCTGTACTTATGCAAATTAAAACAATGTTTTTGCTGCTACCTGGTCTCTGCTTACCTGACAGGAATTACACCTTTTCATGCCTCCTGACACTAAAGTAGTTATACTGCTCCTCCTTTGTTCGCACCATTGATGTTCGCACATAATGATTCTGCAGAAACTCCGCCTAGGAAGAACCACCACGCTAGGCCTCATCTTTCGCCATTGGAAGTGCACCCCACTAAGAGCCACATGTGGAACACTTTATAATTCTCCTATATTCGATGATCTCCCATCTTCAACATACAGACTCATGACAGTACAGGCGTCTGTTCAAATACGGTTTATTGTTGGGCACTGTACCTGGACTAAATTGTCCCAATTACTATTAATGCCAATAGGTATGCCCAGTTTGAGCTTGGCCTTTCTGATACACTCACACACTATAAAGGGAGCTTAAAGGGCAGCTGTATCCACGGATTGCCTTCACAAATGCAGAAGCTATGTGTAGGCAATGCCCGGTTGATTGTTCCTTGCTTTTATCAGCAATTGTTTTTGTTCTTTGTAAATAGTTATATTGTTGGTCGGTGCAGAAGGCTTATCAAAAGGTTGCTCATGACAGTAATAATTTCTGGAGAGGATGCCTGGTCCTTATGTTCCACGGATGGCTATGACGTGTAATTTTATGTCCTGGAGCGTCCGGGGATTGGGCACCCCGCATAAACGCTCCCAGGTGTTTGCATCAATTTTGAGAGCTAAAGCTTAATTTTTTTGCCTCAAGGAGACACATCTGGGGCAGGATACACTGGAATATCTCCACAAACCATGGTTGCAATGGTCCTCACACTCACGCCATACTACTTATTCTAGGGGGGTCCCCCTTTTGGTCCACATATCTATTCCAAAGGAAGTGCTGTTGGCTGAAGGTAGACCCCAATGGCCGCTTTGTGTTTGTG
Source organism: Pelophylax lessonae (assembly GCF_965119305.1). NCBI lineage: Eukaryota > Metazoa > Chordata > Amphibia > Anura > Ranidae > Pelophylax > Pelophylax lessonae. The sequence goes on from NC_138772.1 coordinate 385,967,080, forward strand.
CGGGCCATTATTCGCCATGTCAATTGTTATTTTGAGACTATACAACCCTCCTTCGGCTTCCCTACAAATTATCAGGGATGCCATGGTGTTCGTAGTCTCAGTGATTTTAATCTCCTTATGGACCCCGTCCTGGATAAGTTTGGTGAGTCTCCATTAACAACACCTTGTCGCCCCTCAGTTTTTGGGCTGTTGGGGGTGGAATTTGGTTGGCAGGATCTATGGCGCATCTTCAACCCCCACGCTCGCGCCTACTCCTGGGCAATCCATGGTAGAGGGTGTCTTTCTAGAATTGACCTAGCCCTGGGCAACAATAGAATTATTTCTAAGAAAACATCTATCTCCTACCTCACTCGCTGTGGTTTAGACCACACACCATTAGTGCTTATCCTTAAAGCGGGTACAGCCGGAGTACGCCAGTCCTGGAAAATCCACCCATTTTGGTTGTCCCTGATAGTGTCTAACGACCGGATACCGGACCAATTACCACTTTTTCTTGAGGCCCACGGGCCCTGTAGAAATTATTTCTTCTGGGACGCCTGTAAGGCGTACTTACGCGGTGTCCATAAGTCAACCATCTCTTACATTAAAAGATTTACTGCGTCAAGGGCGTATGCGGAATGCATGTCGGCAAACACTAAACAGAAGACCTTTTATGCACAAGAAAAGTATTTTGAACAAGGCAACCAGTCTAGCCACTTGCTTGCCCACGTGGCAAGGCAACAAAATGGTAGTTTGATGATGGCCAAGCTGAGGTCCACAAATGGTGCATATGTCAATACTGCGAGGAAATACTGATGAGTTTTACACCCAAATGTATGCAACCTCTCTTACTGATCAAGACATAGTGGAATATTTACAAGATTTACAATTTCCCTCCTTGACAGCAGACCAGATTGCGGTGTTGGAAACTGATTTTACGTGAAGATGATGTCCGTAAAGCCATTGCTTCTCTGGCTTCTGGCAAGGCATCGGGGCCAGATGGTCTTCCCTTGGAGATCTACGGCTGTTATGTAGATGTTGTGGCACCAATTTTCGTACAGGTGTACTCTAGTGACTTCCGGGAGGGGAGACTGCCATTGTCAATGTACTCTGCTACGGTCGTACTAATACCCAAACCAGATAAGTGTGCATGATACCACCCCATATCACTACTGAACATAGATTACAAAATACATAAAAATTTTGGCCAAATGTCTAAATTCAGTAATTCTTAGCATCATTCATCCTGGATCAAACTGGCTTTATGCCGGGGAAATCCACCTCCATCAATCTCTGCAGAACCCAAACTATTGCCCAACTCAAGGATCATTCACCTAACACATGCGTTCTGGCTTCCCTGGACACAGCTAAAGCCTTTGATTCTATTAAATGGCCATTCCTACAAGCCACTCTGCGGGCTTTTGGCTTTGGAGAGAAGTTTTGTAAATGGATCACCATGTTATATGCTAACCCCCCCATACAGCTACAGGGGCAAACAACAGGGATGTTCTCTTTCCCCGCTTCTATTTGCAGTAACAATTGAGGCCCTGGCAATCTGATTTTGGCAGTCTCCCTCTCTCACGGGTATCAAATTGGGTGAAAGGACTGATATAGTTGGGCTGTATGCAGATGATCTAATTACATGCAGGTGACCATAGCGTGCCACCTTTCAATGCGGAGTGACTACAGCGTGCCCCCCTTTCAATGCAGACTGACCACAGCGTGCCCCCCTTTCAATGCAGACTGACCACAGTGTGCCCCCTTTCAATGCAGACTGACCACAGCGTGCCCCCTTTCAATGCAGAGTGACCACAGCGTGCCCCCTTTCATTGCAGAGTGACCACAGCGTGCCCCCTTTCAATGCGGAGTGACCACAGCGTGCCCCCTTTCAATGCGGAGTGACCACAGCGTGCCCCCTTTCAATGCGGAGTGACCACAGCGTGCCCCCTTTCAATGCGGAGTGACCACAGCGCGCCCCCTTTCAATGCGGAGTGAGTGACCACAGCGTGCCCAATTTCAATGCGGAGTGATTGACCACAGCGTGCCCAATTTCAATGCGGAGTGATTTACCACAGCGTGCCCAATTTCAATGCGGAGTGATTGACCACAATGCAGGGTGAACAGCGTGCCAAGCCCCAGTGCACTTGACTTACCTGTTGTAGCGGCGGCTTCCTCTCTTCAATCCCCGCGTCTCTTCGAGTCCTCCCGCGTCCCGCCTCCTCCTCGGCCAATGACATTGGCCAAGGAGGAGGAGGATCCGTGATACAGTAGCGAATTTTCATTCGCTTCTGTCACACAAATGGGCCGGCTCGAGGCGCACTGCTCTGCGCCTCGGGTCCACCCTTTTCGTAGATTCAGTGTCAGAACGGAGACACCGGCTCCTTCTGACACAGCGGCACGGGGGGGGGGGGGGGCCGGATCGCAAAGATTGTGCGGGCCGGAAAGAAGGATCGTTCCCCACCCCTGCTTTATTTGAATGATGCTCAGACCTCCTTGCAAGCGGCCACTCGCGCCAAGGAGAAATTACCTTAATATGAGAGAATTGCTGCTGCTCCACATCCACAAAGGGAAAGAAACAAAAACAAAGAATCGCGGGTATACCACAACTCAAGCAGCGCAAAAATCCACGTACCACCAAAGTGGAAACGTGGTACCATAAATAATAATATATAAAAATATAACATAAATATTGTGCATAAAATATTAAAATACTCCTTGAGGCTTAACTTTTACTTCCAAAATGCCCGTTGCGCTTCCTTGACGTCACCCGGCACCAGCCAACGCAAATTGACACTGAGAACACTCTGTAGAACAAAAGAAGTGCTGAATCCTCGACTTGTAGTCCAGAAGATCCAAGACTGAGAACTGTAGAACTCCTGACACTGTTGTACTGTGAAAGTAACTGTATACTTTCCCCCGCCTGGCACAGTTTGAGGTAGTATGTAGCAGAACTCTGTATAGCTGTCACTTTAACCGGCACGCTCTATACAGTTCAGGGCCCAAACTGCAGGTGCCCCCTTTGACCATGAACTCTTCAGGGTCCACTGACTATGTACCCCCTTTGTAGCTTCAGGGTCCTCAACCTAGGTGCCCCCTTTACAACTAGCTGACACTGGATCCCAGAATCTCTTCCAGAGTGGTCCCCTCTAACTTCAGGCGGACCCCCAGGGGCAATCCTCAGTACTCATGAACTGTGTAGGCTTTCCTGGGACCCCTCTCTCTCTCTGCAGGCTCTTGGGACACCGGATCCCCTCAGCTCACTCAGCACACTCTGGACACTTAGGCGACACCCTGAGACATCCACCTTCCTCAGAGACAGCCGCACTCTCCTTCCTGGGACTCTGCTCCCGCCAAAGACATTGTGTCATGTGCCACCCCCAAACTTATACCCACTCCCAGAATCCTTTGCAGCACAATCTGCCTCCTGGGGTAGTTACAAGCCTGGATGTGTCCCCTGATTGGGTTTCCTCCACTGCCCTATGAGAAGCCTCTCACAGGAGCCAGTGTGGAGACTCTGTCTTCAGCAGGCACACCTGGAAACCATGACACCCTGACTATTAGATCACAGCCCTGCTGTTAGGCAGACAAGGCCCACTATACCTTTACCTAGCACCTACCTGTAGGGTGCTATATGATAAAATGTGCATAGATAATTATTGTGCAAAAAAGGTATAGTGCATCCAGTGATAATTATTAGTCCATCAGTGAGTGTCTTAGACTATGATATCAGCCAGGTGAGCCATCCAGGTCATGCAAATGGTGAAGGAAGTTGCGGTAGTGGGGGCCTCTAAACACCAACATGGGGTGGTAGAAGTAAAAACTCACCAGAGGTGGTGGATCCCTGTTTTCATATGAAAGCAAGGGATCAAAGAACGCTTATGATCTTTCCAGACTCAGGATCCACTGTGCCAGGTGTGTATTTCGGACAGGACCTCCTGTGTATCTCAGGTCATGTGGAAAGAAGCAAGGGACTCCTCATAGTGCAGTATGATATTAAAACTCCAAGTTTATTTAAAATAATCAGCTTAAAAACGTGGTGGCGAAATGCATCAAGCTGACATGCAGGCTGCCTCGATCTCACTCCCTTGTGGAACGCACGCCGCCACACACTTCCTGGAGCGAGCAAGAGTGTTTGAAGTGAGGGAGTGGGAGACCGCTCATTGGAATTGTGCGTACGGCTGGAGGGATCGTTACACTTTATGTATGTACAGCAGCCTAATAAACTGCTTGATGCCCTTGGAGCAATCATTTTAGCTGTACTTTTTAAGCTGACAATTTTAACCCCTTCCATACCGCGCCATTGTCAAATGACGTCAGCAGGAATCCTTTCTCGATCCGTCGAGCCGTTACTGCGGACTGAGCCCAACCCGATCAAGGTAAACAGCCAATGAAATTGGCTGTTTACCACGTGATCGGCTGTGTCAATCACAGCCGATCACATGAGCGGCTCCAGCGCGAGCCGCTCGTTCCTTCCTCAATTCCTTCCTCAATGCGCGCCCCCCGGGGGCGCGCAGCGTGGCGATCGGGGACGAGGCTCGTCCCTCGGACAGAGCCCATCCCCGATCTAGGTAAAGAGCCAATGAAATTGGCTTTTTACCACGTGACCGGCTGTGTCCAATCACAGCCGGTCACAAATGTCATCAGAGAACACGGTAACTAGCTGTCACCGTGTTCTCCTCCTCACACACTGATCCTGTGTGAGGAGGAGATTGTGGTAACAGCTATTTACCGATTACAGTGCACCCCAAACACACTGATTGCCCCCCCCCCAATAAAAAGCACCTGTCACTAGCCCATCAAAGTACCCGAGTACCTGTCACCAGCCCATCAGGTACTCTGATGACAGGTACTCGGGTACTCTGATGGACTGGTGACGGGTACTCGGGTACTCTGATGACGGGTACTCGGGTACTCTGATGACAGGTACCAGGGTACTCTGTCAGGTACTCGGGTACTCTGATGACGGGTACTCGGGTACTCTGATGACGGGTACTCTGATGACAGGTACTCGGGTACTCTGATGACAGGTACTCTGGTACTTTGAGTACCCGTCACCGGAGTACCCGAGTACCCGTCATTGGAGTACCCGAGTACCTGTCACCTACCCATCAGAGTACCCGTCACCTACCCATCAGAGTACAGTGGCGGATCCAGGGGGGGGGCATCGAGTCAATTGCCCCCCCCGAGAAAAATAGTACCAGGTTTAAGTTTACAGAGGCATTATCTAAATGCATTGCAGGTACTTTATTTCTGCCTCCCCGGCTCCCAGGAGACCTAAAATATAATCCCTAAGCCCCATCAGTTCAGAGGGGCCCAGGATGCTGTTTCATAGAGAGAGTTTTTTTTTTTTTTATTTCCCTGCTCAGGTGGATTAATACCACCAGGAGCCGCATTTTGCGACATTAAAATGAAAGTTCCGGCCAGGCGGAGTGATATCAGTCAGCAGACTCATCACTGCCTGACTCCTGCAGCCAATGGGTGCAGAGAGGAGAGGGCGGGCTCAGGCTGAGGGGGAAGCCTGAGACACAGCAGCGTGCGTCTGTGTGTGTGAACACACTGAGAGGGACAGATCTTCATAGCAGACAGGGGCAGTAAGGAAAACGTCTAGACTGCAATTAATTCATTTGTCTCCAAAAAGGTACAGTAACACACCCATCCCCCTTCACCTATGCCATGTCCTTGCTGCTGGCCAGCCATCATGAGGAATTATACAGCAGCTAAATGCTATCATCATCATTATCATCATGATAATCACACAGTACAGATGCATTGAGCCACAGCACCTGTATTGTGTGATTGTCATGATGATAATGATGATATAGACTGACAGTGAAAACAATCTTCCTGCCTCCTTTACACAGTGTGTGCTGCAGACATGAGTCTAACATGCAGGGCTGTCATTTAATGGCTTTAGGATGCATAAAGTGTTGCATTTATCCTTGTGCCAGCATCCCATTTTTTTTCTACTGAGACACACAGCCACTGTGTCCCAATATGTCATGCTTCCTGGTGTGCATGCAGGGTGCTTTCATGGACCTGCACCAGCATGTCATATCAGGACACTGCACAGCCATGTGTCGGAATACAAATAAATGGCATGCAGGCATGGGGATACATGGAACACTTTAAAACATTGTCACTGTTTTAACCACCTGCCGACCAGCCGCCACAGTTATATGGCGGCAGGTTCTCGCAAATCATCGTACCTGTACGGTGGTGTGCAGGAGTGATCCTGGGGGCGCGCGCGCCCACTTGCCAGCGGGGAAGCGGAGGCACAGGGCCAGCAGCCGCGATTGGCGCCGGGCACCTGCAATCGCTCCCTGTGAAGAGAGAACAACGGTCTGCAGTTGAAAACGCAGCAGACCGTTGTTGTCTCAGGAATCACTGCAGAGCTCCTGTGTTCCTCCTATTTAGGAACACAGGTCTCTGTGTTGGTATTACAAGCCCACCCCCACAGTTAGAAAGCAAAACGCCTTCCCTGCCAGTGTCATTATTACAGTGACAGTGCAGTCCAAAAATGTCAGTTAGGGGTCCGATCTGTCTGCTGCAATGTCGCAGTCCCGCTAAAAATTGCCGCCATTACTAGTAAAAAAAATAAAAATGACAGTGCCCCTCCCGAGATTAGACTCTGGATCCGCCCCTGTCAGAGTACCCGAGTACCTTCCACCTGCTCATCAGAGTACCTGACACCTGAAGTACCCGAGTACTTGCCACCTGCTCATCAGTACCCATCACTACTCATCAGTACCCATCAGTACCTATCACCTATCAGTATCAGTACTGATCATCCATACCCATCAGTACAGTATCACCTATCAGTATCAGTACTACTCATCAGTACCTATCACCTGCCTGTCACCTGCCCATAAGAGTACCCGAGTACCTGTCACCTGCCTATCGGAGTACTCGAGTACCTGCCACTTGCTCATCAGTACCAGAGTACCTGTCACCTGCCCAGCAAAGTACCCGAGTACCTGTCACCCTTCATACAGTCACCATGTCTAAGTCCAAAAAGGTTTATATACGTCCTCCGTTTAAACCTAAATACCGGTGTTATGGCAGCAGATAGCTGCCATAACCCTGGTATTTTTTTAAACGGTGGACGGTTGGCTTTCCGATTAGGGTGGTCCCAGCGGCGGATTTGCTGCGGGATCCCCCTTCCGGGGTGGCGGAAGAGGTGCCCCCCCCTCCCGCCGCATTCTGGTCCTTTTCCCCACTTACCGGACGTTTTATTTAATTTTATTTAATTTTTTTTTATTTATTTTTGTATTTTTTCTATCTTTTAGTGTACTTGTGAGATCTGAGGACTTTTTGACCCCAGATCTCACAAAAAAGAGGTCCTGTCGTGCCTTTTTCTATTACAAATAATGTTTACATTTCTTGTAATAGAAATGAAAATTATCAAATTTTTTTTTTAAAACAGTGTAAAAATAAAAAATAATAAATAAAATAAATAGTAAAAAAAAAAAAAATTAAAGCGCCCTGTCCCCGTGAGCTCGCGCGCAGAAGCGAACGCATACGGAAACCCCGCCCACATATGTAAACAGTGTTCAAACTACACGTGAGGTATCGTCGCGATTGTTAGAGCAAGAGCAATAATTTGAGCCCTAGACCTCCTCTGTAACTCTAAGATAGCAACCTGTAGAAATTTTTAAAGTGTTGCCTATGGGGATTTTTAAGTACCAAAGTTTGTCACCATTCTGTGAGCGTGCGCAATTTTGAAGCATGACATGTTGGGTATCTATTTACTCGGCGTAACATTATCTTTCACATTATGGAAAACAATTGGGCTAACTTTACTGGTTTCTTATTTTTTAATTCAAAAAAGTGAATTTTTTCCCAAAAAATTGCGTTTGGAAGACCGCTGCGCAAATACGGTGTGATAAAAAATATTGCAATAATCTCCATTTTATTCTCTAGGGTCTCTGCTAAAAAAAAAAATATATAATGTTTTGGGGTTCTAAGTAGTTTTCTAGCAAAAACAACTGATTTTAGCTTGTAAACACCAAATGTCAAAAATAGGCCTAGGCAAGTGGCTAGGATGCATGATGATGCTCCTTGGATGTTGGGCCCCTCTATATGGCTAGGCTGTGAAAAAGTCTCACACATGTGGTATTGCCATACTCAGGAGGAGTGGCAGAATGTATTTTGGGGTGTCATTTTTGCTATGTACATGCTATGTGTTAGGAATATCCTATAAATTGACAACTTTGTGTAAAAAAAAAAAAAGTTTTTATTTTTTTCCCACTTTTTCCAAAAACTTGTGGAAAAAAAAACATGACATGTTCAAACGACCCATAATGCCTCATAGAATATACGTTGGAGTGTTTGCTTTCCAAAATGGGGTCATTTTGTGGACTTTTCCATTGTATTGGTGCTCTAGGGCCTTGAAAAGTGTGATAGGTAGTAAGAAAGTTTTATGTGTATTTATGCTCCTAAAACGCCTTATGGTGCTACTTGGACGTGGAGTCTCTTTTTGTGGCCAGGCTGTGTAAAAGTCTCACACATGTGGTATCACCATACTCAGAAGGAGTAGCAGAATGAATTTTGGGGTGTCATTTTTGCTGTGTACATGCTATGTGTTAGAAATAGCTTATAAATTGACAACGTTTTGGGAAAAAAAAGAAAAAACATTTTTTTCTTAATTTTCCCAAGAATTGTGGGAAAAAATTATAACTTCAAAAAACTCACCATGCCTCTTACTAAATACCTTGGACTGTCTACTTTACAAAAAGAGGTCATTTGGGGGGTATTTGTACTGTCCTGACATTTCAGGGCCTCAAGAAAGGAGATAGGCCATCAGTACATCTGGTGTGATCAATTTTCAGTAATTGGTACCATAGCTTCTAGACTCAATAACTTGCACACAGACTAAATAATATACACTAATTTGGGTTAATTTTACCAGAGATATGTAGCAGTATAAATTTTGGCCCAAATGTATGAAGAAAAATGGAATTTTTGTAAAATCTTACCTGTAAAATTCCTTTCTCTGAGTCCTCCGACAGTCGCCGCTTCTTCATATTCGTCACATATGGGGTATTAGACTTTGCTCCGAAGGAGTAGCTAGGCAACAGAATATGTTAACATTAAAGCTTTTAACATATCCCACCCTCAAGGGGTGGTCCCCTCAGTCAATACCCTCCTACTTCCTGCAACCATATCTCAGTTTCAGTGGAATAGCAGTAGAGTATACAACCAAACCCCAAAAGAGGGGCGGGGGCGGCGACTGTCGGAGGACTCAGAGAAAGGAATTTTACAGGTAAGATTTTACAAAAATTCAGTTTTCTCTTACGTCCTCCGACAGTCGCCGCCTCTTCATATTCGTCACATATGGGGACGTCCCAAAGCAGTGCAAACATGAGGGGTGGGAAACGCATCCGCGCCGAAAGGCAACGCAGTCTCCGCATCAAAGAAAGGAACCTTACCAAAGAAAGGAAACCAGCTGGGCTACAGGAAAAACAAGTGCTCAACAGGAGCAACAACCCAGGAAAAGACAAATAACCAGGGGATAAAAAACTTATCCCAACAGCCAGAGGTCCCCAACAAGGGACCCTAGGGAATTGCCGCACTAAGAACCTTGCGGCCAAAGGAAGCATCCGCCGATGCCTGAACATCTACTTTGTAGAATTTTGTGAAAGTATGCACGGTCGACCAGGTCGCCGCCTTACACACCTGGGCTACAGAAGCCCCATGACGACAGGCCCAAGACGTACTCAAAGATCTAGTAGAGTGCGCCTTCACAGGCACAGGGGGAACCTTCCCCTGCAAAGCATAGGCCTGTTCAATGGTCTGCCTGATCCATTTGGCGATGGTAGAGGCCGACGCCGCCATGCCCTTCCGAGGACCCTCTGGAAGAACAAACAAGGAGTCCGTCTTTCGAAAAGACTCAGTCGATTTAAGGTAAACCCTTATCGCCCGAACAACATCCAAAGAATGCAATCTCACCTCCTTTGGATGTTTAGGCTTCGCGCACAGCGAAGGCAAGACAATATCCTCATTAAGATGGAATTCCGAAACTCGCTTCGGAAGAAAAGAAGGATTAGGTCGCAAGACCACCTTATCCAAATGAACAACCAGATACGGAGACTTGCAGGACAAAGCCGCCAGCTCCGACACTCTGCGAGCCGAAGTGATCGCAACCAAAAAGGCACCTTTTTGGACAACATAGACAACGAGATCTCCCTGATCTGTTCAAAAGGAGCACGTTGTAACACAGATAGAACGAGATTCAAGTCCCAAGGGGGCAGAGGATCCCTCCTAGGAGGTACCAGATGCCGCACTCCCTGAACAAAAGTGCCAACCAAGGAGTTGGAAGCCACGGGACGTTGAAACAGAACGGCCAGCGCAGACACCTGACCCTTTATCGTAGCCAGCGCCAAACGCTGATCGACATCCGTTTGAAGGAAGGACAGCACTCGGGAAACCGAGTACGTGCGGGGTGAAAACCCCCTGGACTCACACCAGACAAAATAGGCCTTCCAAGTACGGTAATAAACCTTCCCCGAGGAAGACTTCCTCGCGTTGATCAAGGTATGAAAGACCTCTGGGGAGAGACCCTTCTCCTTCAGGACCTCGGTCTCAACAGCCAGGCCGTCAAAGCCAGCGACTGTAAAGCAGGATGGTATATCGGTCCTTGAGACAGGAGATCGTCTCGAAGAGGCAGACGCCACGGGGCATCGACCGCCAGATTCACGAGGTCTGCGTACCAGGACCGGCGAGGCCAGTCCGGTGCCACAAGAATCACCGTGCTGCGTTCCGAGTGTAACCTGCAAAGGAACCTGGACAGCAACTGAATCGGTGGAAACGCGTACATCAGCCTGTACTGATGCCACGGGGCCACTAACGCGTCCGACACGTCTGCCCGAGGGTCGCGCGTCCTTGCCACGAACCTTCTCACCTTGTTGTTGAGACGAGACGCGAACAGGTCCACATCTGGAAGACCCCACTTCGCGCACAACATCTGGAAGACAGCCGGGTGGAGAGACCATTTCCCCTGATCCAGGGTCTGGCGACTCAGATAGTCCGCCTGCCAGTTCTCCACCCCCGGAATGTGAACCGCCGTTATCGCCGGGACATGAGTCTCGGCCCAAGACAGAATGTCGGCCACTCCTCGAGCCGCTCGGGCACTCCTGGTGCCCCCTTGGTGGTTGATGTAGGCCACCGCCGTGGCATTGTCCGTCTGCACCCGAACCGGGCAGCCCTGTAGCCGGTCCGCCCAGCGATGAAGACAGAGATTTATCGCACGCAATTTCAGAATGTTGATCGGAAGGGAGGACTCCCCCTCCGACCAAGTCCCCTGGGCGGACAGAACGCCCAGAACACCACCCCAGCCCGACAGGCTGGCATCCGTGGTGATTACCGTCCACGAGATAGGACGAAACGACTTGGCCCCGGACACCATCGGGGACTGGAGCCACCACAGAAGGTCTCTTCTGGTGCGATGACTCAACGAGATTCGAAGATCCAGAGATTGAGGTCGCCCGTCCCACATAGACAGGATCTCCGCTTGGAGACCCCGCGTGTGAAACTGGGCGAAGGGAATTGCCTCGAAGGCCGAGACCATCAATCCCAGACATCTCATGCACGTCCGCAGAGACGAGTGCGGAACGTCCCTGAGGGACCTGACTTCCTTCTGAAGAGTTCTGAGTTTGTCTGCCGGCAGGAAGACCTTCGCCTGCACCGAGTCCAGAATCATTCCCAGGTAGGGAAGGCGAACCGACGGACTCAGTGTCGACTTTGGAAAATTTATCGTCCAACCAAACTCCTGCAGAGTTTGCATCGTGACAGACAGGTCCATCTCCAGACCCTGGCTGGTCGCAGACCGAACCAGAATGTCGTCCAGATACCCCAGGACAGAAATGCCCTGGGCCCTCAATAATGCCAGAACCGGTGCAAGCACCTTGGTGAAGACCCGCGGAGCCGAGGCGAGGCCAAAAGGCAACGCCACGAACTGGTAGTGATCCTCCGCAATGGCAAATCGAAGGTACCTCTGGTGACCCTCGAAAATGGGGATGTGAAGATACGCATCCTTCAAATCGATGGAGGCCATGAATTCCCCCGGAACCAGGGCAGCCACCACCGACCGCAGGGATTCCATGCGGAACTTGCGAACCCGCACAGAGCGGTTCAGAGCCTTCAAGTCCAGAATTGGACGAACCTTGCCCTCCTTTCTGGGCACGGTGAACAGATTGGAATAAAACCCCCGAAATCTGTCCCGATGAGGCACCGGAACTACCACTCCCTGAGCCCTCAGGTCCCGCACCGCCAGGTGCAGGTCCCGTAAACGCTCTGGAGACAGTTGAAGATGTGAGGGAAAAAATCTGCTCTCCGGCCGAGAGAAAAAATCGATCTTGTAACCAGATCGAACGATCTCCTGAACCCATCTGTCCCGCACGCGGGCCAACCAGGGCTGAAGAAAACAGAGCAAGCGTCCCCCCACCCCAAAACTGGGTGAGGGCGCCCCTTCAGGCCGCACTGTTATGGGCTGCGGATCCGGATTGACCGGACTTCTGTTTACCAGACCAGGGCTTCTTCTGAGAGCCTTGACCTTTGAACGGTTTGCCCTTGTAGTGCGACCGAAAGGCACGAAAGGACCCCTGAGGGGGCCGAAAATTAGCATGCTTCTTCCCAGAAGCCCCCTTAGCCTTGGGGAAATGGGGCAAGAGAGTGCTCTTACCTCCGGTGATCCCCTTAATCAACACATCCAAGGACTCCCCAAAAAGGCGAGACCCATCATAAGGTAGATTGGCTAAGGTCTTACGTGAAGATTGGTCCACCGACCAACATTTCAACCAAACCAGGCGGCGAGACAACACCGCCACGCTGTGCACACGTGCAGCCAACGGGACTAGGTCCAAGTCCGCATCACACAGATACATGACACCCTGGTGGATTTGATCCACCATATCCAGGGTCGCCGGCGAGGCCGAATCGGCCACTAGGACGCGCCTAAGCATCTGCGTCCAACTTGCGACCGCCTGGGCCGCCATGAGAGAGGCAAACAGAGCCTTAAGCATAGAACCCGTAACAGAATAAGTATGACGGGCAAGAGACTCCAATCTCCTATCCGTGGCATCACGGAACACAGGGGAATCCTCTGCAGGAATCGCAGTGGATTTGTTTAAAACCGCAATTGCGTGATCCACTGGGGGTGGCACACACCACCTTTCATCAGTGGAAGGCGAGAAAGGATAACGCAGCCTGAACCTACTTGGTACAGCAAAAGGTTTGCGCAGATTGCGCCATTGTTCCTTAACAGCGCGCTGAAAATCATCATTGCAGGGAAAAACCTGCGGCGTCCTGCGTTTTCTCTGCGTCCCATAAGCCGCCAAGGCAGCGGGGGGACACACTCCATCCTGCAAACGCAGCGTTTGTTTTATGGAAGCAATCAATTCATCCATGATTGCAAGCTCTTCAGGCGAGCCAGGGGGAGAATTATCAACCCCTTCAACTTCAGCCTCCACCTCGGACCCCACTAGATCCAGGGAGGAGCGGGACCCCGATAAGGAGGCCCCCGCCATAACAGCCCCATCACCTTCACCCTCAGAATCAGAGGAAAGAGAAACTCTGGGTCTTTTAGTAGATTGAGCAGCCACCAGCATCTGCACCTGAGCAGCAAGGCCAGCCACAATAGTGGCTAAATCCCCCCCTGGGGGGGAAACAGTGGTCCCCTGACTTTCCACCAAGGCGGTAGGAAATTTGCCCTCCTGAGAATCCATTGCCCCTATTACAAATGCCGGATAATAAAGGGTTAACTGCCCCTTTAACAAGCGCGGCGAGCGCAGCCCACCGCACCACACACAAGCACAATGAGACCCCCACAGGGACAATAAAACTGACACAGGCAATGGATAAGAAGGATATAACCTGAGGAGACCTCGCCGCTGCTGCTGCCTTGATCGGTGTTCCTGGAGAAGAGGAAGTGATGCTGCCAGGGCGCTCTATGAAAGCCTATGGGAGGCTACAAGAAAATGGCCACCATGCATGTAGAACATGCGGCCGGAGCGAGTGTAGGCAAAATGGCGCCGAAACCGCCGCTCCGCAGTACAGTAAAGCACACATGTCATCCATGTATAAAAAAACATGTCAGATCGCCGCAGCGATCGCTGTATAGTGCCCAAACATGCCCAAAACATGCCCCACAGCACACAGCTTCTCACACTGACAAGGCTGACACACACAGTGTCACACAGCTCCCCCCCCCCCACTTGCAGCCCACAGCATGCAGCCGAGTGATAGGGAGACAAACAGTGTGAACAGAGGCAGGTTACACAGTCCCAGACTGACACCCCCCCAGACAGACAGGTCCCCACATAGATACACTTACCTCACAATGGCGTGGGGGACCCGCACAGGCGAACAAGCCGCTGCACATGAGGCAGGGAGAGTCGCATACAAGACGCACAGAATGGGGGTTAAGAAACCGCACAGCGTCCAGTGAGGTAGCCACCTCACCAATCATCCCTGCACCGAACAGGGATGGGTCGTTCACTGTGCCAGGAGCGTTACCTGGCTGAACGCTCGATGGCAGGCTGGGAAGCCACTGACCCACGACCTGCGACCAGGGGGATCAGCCCGAGACCCAGCCCGCATGATCCTCTTCATCCGAAGAACTAACTAACGCTGACAAAAAGAACAGCTAAGTAAAGGTAGAGAGCAAACTCAAACAAAAAATCAAAAAAGAAGAAAGAGTCTGGGGCACAAAGCCCCAGCACAGAGAGAGCCAGCCACTCCTGACAAGCTAGACATTGAAACTGAGATATGGTTGCAGGAAGTAGGAGGGTATTGACTGAGGGGACCACCCCTTGAGGGTGGGATATGTTAAAAGCTTTAATGTTAACATATTCTGTTGCCTAGCTACTCCTTCGGAGCAAAGTCTAATACCCCATATGTGACGAATATGAAGAGGCGGCGACTGTCGGAGGACGTAAGAGAAAATTAATTTTTTGCAAAATTTTATAATAGAAACTAAAAAAGTGTTTTTTTTTTTGCAAAATGTTTGCTCTTTTTTTGCTTATATCACGAAAAAAAAACCCCCAGTTGTGATCAAATTCCACCAAAAGAAAGCTCTATTTGTGTGAAAAAAATTATAAAAATTTTGTTTGGTTACAGTGTAGCATGACTGAGCAATTGTCATTCAAAGTGTGAGAGTGCTGAAAGCTGAAAATTGGTCTGGGCAGGAAGGGGGTCTAACTGCTCTGTATGGAAGCGGTTAAATAAACTTGGAGTTTTAATCTCATACTGCACTATGACGAGTAATAATATCCTACATTCATTTGCAGAATAACTGTAACTTTGAACTAGAACGAATAGCTTTCTTCAGATACCTGCAACTTCGCCATGCACTGTTTGCAGTGGCAGGTAGTAAGTTCTTTAAATACCCTATGATAGGAATCTTAAAGTCACAAGGTCCTAAGGGTCTGATCTCTGACATCTACTCCCACCTGGTACATGCTACATTGAGGGCCAACCCGCTAGTGATCCAGGATAAGTGGCAGGCGCTCATTCCTAATCTTTCAGATGATGATTGGGAGGAAGCGTGCGCTTCCCACTTGTTTGTGGCACCTGCCATCAATAATAAGCTGTTCCAATTATATATGTTACATTAATCTTACCTAATGCCAATTAGACTGCACGCTATGCATTGTATACCCTCACCAAACTGTGCAAGATGCAATTACCCCAGAGCTGACTTCATTAATGTAATATGGCAGTGCCCACTTATAGTTTGGTTCTGGCAAAAGGTGGTGGAGGTCTTAACCACAGTACTGTCTATGCCAGTACCCCTAACACTGGGGGTGTGTCTTCTAGGTATCCTTGATGGGGAGACCTGGCCCGATATGTGAGAACGCTATTAAGAGAAAAGCTTTTGTTGGCTAGAAAAGCTGTAGCTCTTAGGTGGATTTAGCCCATACCTCCTTCAGCACACCAATGGATCCAAATGGTCAATCAAATTTTGCCTTATGAGAAATTTTAATTCGAACATAGGAGATGTCCAAAAAAGTACAACAATATTTGGGACGTGTGGACCTCCTCAGCCTTAACCATATAGTTTTATTTGTACAATTCAATATTTGCTGTTATAATAGCTCCAATTAGAGCCAATGTATGTCATGTAAACAATTTTTGCTAACATTCATGGTTGCACCTGATCTGTTTTCAGTTTGATTGATCTCTATTGTTTTGAGACACAATGTTTGTAATACTTTGCTTTTGCAATACCTTGTACAGACATTGATGTAATATCTGATTTTGTATACTGCATTTTTAGCTCTTGCAATAAAAAGAGTTAAAAAAAAAAAACAATGTTTGTGAGTTGGGGTTTTGTGTTTAGACCTTTTTTTCCAGAATACGGTACAGTACAGTAGTTAAGAATGCTTTAAATATTGATTACTCGTGGCTCCTCGTTTAAAGACCAATTTGGTTAAAGACCTGGTCGCTGGAACGGTACCTGGTCGTTAAGTGAGGAGAGCCGGTAGTGTCATCAAGGGGGATGCAATTTGTCATGTACTTTGTTTTGCTCACGGAAGCCAAACAAGCCACAGACTTGGTTTTCCACCACATGATCCTATGTGTGTGGCCTAAATACTTGCAAGCAGTGCCATAAACACAAAGAAAAGTACCTTAGCGACTTCTTTTACAACAAATAAAACATATGCCATTAAACAATAAATTCATTGTAGCTTTAAATTGGTGGTTTATGTAATTCAATGCAGTGCCTGTAATTTGCAATATGTTTGGTGTATTATACGCCTACTGAGAGTTAGAATCTCAGAACATGTGAATGACACTACTAATATTAATGTAAAAATAATTTCAAATGTGTCAAAACATTTCCGAGAAGTTCTCTGCAGAAATCTTGACACTTTTTCTTTTCTTGTCACTGAACAGGTTAAAAAACCCCCTAGAGGAGGTGATAGTTATCGTATTTTACTTAAACGCGGGGTATGGTGGATTCATACCCTCAATACTAGAAAACCATATGGCTTGAACCAGTGGTTCTCAACTCCAGTCCTCAGGACCCACTAACAGGCCAGATTTTAAGTATTACCTTGGGGAGATGCAGACTAGAGTACTGCAATCACTGAGCAGCAAATTATATCACCTGTGATTTATTTCAGTTATCTTGCAAACCTGGCTCGTTAGTGGGTCCTGAGGACCGGAGTTGAGAACCACTGGCTTGAACGATAGGATGGACATAAATCTTTTTAAATCATGAATCTTATTGTTTTGCTACATTAGCTGGAATAATATGAAATCATGTTCCAAATTTCCATGATATGTCTCTCGTTTGTCTGCTGTGTCTCCTCCTTTTTTTCTCCATGCGTTTTTTTTTTACTCAATTGTTTCTAATTAGAATATACCCGTCTCTCTAAATATCAGTTTTTAGATCAAATATGTATGCTTTGATGAAGGCTCCATAGCCAAAACGCATCAGCACACAGCCTGTACCTGTGTACCCATGTAACAAATAAAGTACTTTTATTTAAGAGCATCCGAGTTCTTCCTGATTGAAGAACTTCTGAATTTTTTCACCTTTAATGTGACCAACGATCTATGTAATTCAATGAAGATCAAACTGAAATCTTTTAAAGAGGGGAGAAATAAAAAAATTACAATAATGTGGTCGCATAAATATGACTGTCCTTACCGTTTTCCATGGTATATCTAATGCCTTGAATTTTTTTTTGTTGTGCCCTTCTCCTGACTCTTCCAACAATGAGATCCCTTTGATGCTTTGTAAGGACCAGTAGATGATTAAGGGTTTTAAATGGCCCAGCCTGGATCTGAGTTCATATAACCTAAATTCAATATGTGCAACTAAACCCATTTTTAACACATACTGTTGGACAGGTCAAATCGGTTGGTCACAGGCTGGTCGGTAAGTTGAGGTTTGAAATTTTATTTATTTTTTTTTTTCATATGCGTTGCCTTTCCAATTCTCCTTGCTGCAGTGACCAGTTACATGTGAGGGCAGAACCCAATTTTTTTTACTATGGCAACTCACTGACACCTTTGCTGCCATAGTTCTATGGGCTGGGTGTTCAGTGTGCCCCTGTGCCTTTTAAGAAGGTTGGGCTCCCTCCCTTCAGGTTTATCTGCCCTACACCTATCTATTTAAATGCATGTGCTTCCATTGTTGGAGACTCACAGAAATTAGAGTTAGGTCCACAGAAAATGGGGTGCCTTGCTTACGCATGTATTTGCAAATGAGTGCAACTAAACCCCTGTTTTTAACACATACTGTTTGGACAGGTCAATTCGGTTGGGCGCAGGCTGATCGGTAAATTGAGCTTGGAAATTTCTTTATTTTTTTTTTCATATGCTTTGCCTTTTCAATGCTCCTTGCTGCAGTGACCAGTGACCACCTGCTGATGGTCTTGTGAGGCGTTAATTGGGCAGAGGAAGCCAAAAGGCCGTTGATTGGCTTTCGACAGAGTTTGAACGCAAGGTACTGAGCCTGCTGAACAAGCATGGGCTTAGGTCTGACGAAGAAGCCGTGCACGCTGTGAAACGCGTTACCCCCCACTGCCTTCACCTGACACCATATCGGTTGCGTGCCTTCCAGCTTTGTTTCCGGAACCCGGGCCACCATCTGCCTCTCTGCTTCCTCGTTCCTAAACTTCACCAGGGAATCCAGACAGCTGCAGGACAGCTCTGTCATCCTCCCTAACATGGCAGACAGGGGACACAGCAAACCAAAAGAGGACAGTTAATACATGCCTGTTATCTCTGCTATCTTGTAAGTGTTTTTAACCACTTAAGCCCCAGGCCTATTTTTGACACTTTTTGTTTACAAGTTAAAACCAGTATTTTTTGCTAGAAAATTACTTAGAATCCCCAAACATTATATATATTGTTTTAGCAAAGACTCTAAAAAAAAAGAGAATAAAATGGCGGTCATTGCAATATTTTTTGTCACGCGGTATTTGCGCAGCGGTCTTTCAAACGCCATTTTCTTTTTGAAAAATTACGAAAAAAAAATCACATTTCACTGCATTTAAAAAAAACTAAACAGTAAAGTTAGCCCATTTTTTTGGTATATTGTGAAAGATGATGTCACGCTGAGTAAATAGGTACTCAACATGTTACGGTTTAAAATTGCGCACACCCGCGGCATGGCGATAAACTACGGTCAAAAGACCGCTTTAAAATTTTTTAGCGGTTACCAGTCTACAGTTAGAGTGTAGCTATTTTTTTTTTTTTAATTATTGCTCAAGCTCTGGCGATCACGGCGATACCTCACGTGTGGTTTGAACAGTGATTTCATTCATTTTTTTTCTTTTTAATTCCTATTTATTTTTTTCATTTTAACACAGGTGTTTTTTTAAAAAAAAAATCTGATCCCTTGTCACAGCAATATGCAGTAACAGGTACTCTTTATGGAAGGATCGAGGGTCTAAAAGACCCTAGTCCCCTCCACTGCACTTCGATGTATTCAAAACGCCGAAAACTGCATTTTTGAATACTGTCACTTTTTGAATCTGCCGCCTTTAGCAGCCGAGTAACCCGGATGTGATGTCATGGATGCCGCCTCCAGGTTACGTCATCGGAGACCCGATCAAAGCCACATCCGGCTTAGATCGGGCCTCTATCCAGCCGGCGGACACGCCGGCTGGTTGCTCGGGTCTCCCGGTGGGACGGGAGACCCGGGCAGAGCCGTAGAAGGCGGCTGGAGGGGGGACGTCCCCTCCTGCTCGCCGAGGTAACGATCGTGCAGCTCCCGAGCCGCATCGGTCATTACCGCTGGAAAGCCGACCACCGTCTCTAAACCACCGTACTGGGATGATGCCTCTAGCTAGAGGCATCATCCCAATATAACCACGCAAAGTCAGCCGACGTAGGGGTACATCACTTTGAGGTAAGTGGTTACTCCCTTGCACCAAATAAATCCTTTTAATACTGCACTTAGAGGCGCCTTTCTTTCCTTATATGATCTAATAAAGCTGCTTCTCACACAAGTGCTGCCCTCAGTGCAACCTCTCCACCGCAAAAAAAGGACCGGACAGCCTTCCTAAACAGAGCGCCCTCATCTCTCTCTTACCCCAAATGACTGATGTCAGAAAATCAAAAAGTGCTTCAACAAAGTATTAGTTTAAGGGTGTGCATATTTAAGAAACCACATTATTGCAAGTTTTTTTTTATTTTTTTTCCACCTTTAAAGGTTTCAGTTTGTTTTTTTATTAAATTGCACAGATTATAGGTCACAAAAGGTGGAAAAAAAAAAATCACAAATGTCTAGGACTGATTTTTTTTTTTACATCCTAAAAACCTGGCATTTTTACAGGGGTGTGCAGACTTTTTATATCAACTGTAGATTACATTTTGCACATATACACACTACTCAAACAAATTGAAAGAGCACTTTTTAATAAGAGTATAGCATCAAGTCAATTAAACTCCTAGGATATCGATCTGGTCAGTTTAGTGGAGGTTTTTTTGTAATCAGTTTCAGCTGCTTTGGTGTTAATGAAATTAACAACAGGGTTTCCATCCGTCTGAATTTCAGACAGGATCGGATGGCAGCGGGTGTCAGCGGACATGTCACTGCTGACATCCACTGCTCCATAGAGGTGCATGGAGCATTCAATCAAATCCGCCTGAAAAACTGACAGGCGGACCTGATCGGAAAGACATGTAAAAGGGGCCCAACTCATCTTTTCTGACTGTTTTTCACTAATTTTGCATTTGACTAGGATCAGCGTCACTACTGGTAGCATGAGGCGATACCTGGACCCTATAGAAGTTGCACAGGCAGTCCAACTCTTCTAGGATGGCACATCAATACATGCCATTGCCAGGTTTGCTGTGTCTCCCAGCACAGTCTCAAGAGCATGGAGAAGATACCAGGAGACTGGCAGTTACTCTAGGAGAGCTGGACGGGGGGTGTAGAAGGTCCTCAACCCATCAGCAGGATTGGTAAGGAGGAACAGGATGAGCACTGCCAGAGCCCTACAAAATTACCTCCAGCAGGCCACTGGTGTGAATGTCTCTGACCAAACAATGAGAAACAGACTTCCTGGGGATCCGACATCCTCTAGTTGGCCCTGTGCTTACTGCCCCGCACCGTGGACATACAACCTCTACATACAGTGCTGTGTCCTGGCAGCAGAATGGAAACTTCCCATCCTGCTCTGGGAACAAAATTGAGTAGGGCTGAGCGCTGCTCAGCCATCCAAAGTAAGCTTTGAATTCTAGAAATAAATACAAAGCTTCCTCTGGAAGACATAGTGACATCATCTGCCGGCCTCAGCCAATCAGTGGAAGCTTTGCACTCATTTATATAATACAAAGGTTCCTGTGAATGATTGTTGGTCAATGATCAGCGTGACCCGATTTTGTTTTGGGAGTGAGATGGGACATCCCCATCCAGAGCACAGACCTGCATACTGTATGTATCTGATGCTACATACAGTTTTTACAGCCTGCCCAGTAGGCACATCTATTAGTGAAGGAAATCATTTTAAAGGGAGAGCAAACATGGGGATAGGCTTTAAGCATTTATGTACCAGGCTAAAGCTGGTTGTACATTATACAATTTTCTTGTAGACTTTAGATTTATCAAAACCATATAAGGTCAAACCTAAACACTTTCAATTTGGATACATTCAGGCAGGCCCTTGCACTACATTGTTGAAGGTAAATCTAAAGGAAATTGAACAAAAAATAGTGAAATGCATGGCAGACTTAAGACCCTAAACCCATACAGGTTATGATGAGAAGGGACTAAAGCTATCAAAGTGCTCAGCATAGAATTTTTTTTTTTTTTTTTTTTTTTAGAACCTAAGGTATGCTTCATGCCATCACATATCCCAAAAAAATATGAGGCTTAGTCCTCATCTCCGGACAGTGGGCATGCAAATCTATGCTTTACGACCCATCAGTCCGATTCACATGCAGAACCACGGACTTATAGTGCACACATAGCCTAATATTATAGGGCAATTTATACCAAAATTGCATATGGCGGTTTCAAGCTTTTTGGCCATCATCAGTACAGTGTATGGAAACCATGGCTTCTATGGAAGAGGTTTTGGGACAGAATAGGACAGTATAACAACAGAGGTTATGGTAAGTAGGGACTAAAGCAATCAAAAAGCCAAGTATCAGTGTGCAAAGCCTTCTTAGAATATAAGATATTCACGGCTCATTTCATCACATATTCCAAGTTATGGATCGATTCTGCTGGAGGGCTTTTTGATTGCTTTAGTCTCTTTTCTAACCTGTTTAGTTATATTGCCTTATTGCGTCCCAAACCCTACACCTTGGGACCCTACACCATAGAAATTTTGGTTTCCATACACTACACCGATGATGGCTAAAAAGCCTGAAACAGCTGCACACAATTTGGAATAAATGGTTCTATAGCATCAGACTATATTTGTACTATACACCAGCGGTTCTGAATGTGTATATATTCAATTGGGTATAAAGCAGCAATTTTCATGGCCCTGCCCACTGTCTAGAAATTAGGAATTGTTATTTTTGGGATATGTAATGGCATGAGACATGCAAATATCTTCTGTTCTAAGAAGGCTTTAGTGGGCAATGTACTAGAGTAAAAATTATCACGAAACCCAATTTTAGTTGGCAGCAGTTTCTGCTGTAAATATAAAAAAAATATATAATTTTAATTATGTTCTAGGCATGTTTTGAAAACCAAGGCATAAAAAGAACACAGGCATTCATAAATAAAAAAAAAGTTTATTTCACTTCATTAGTTAGAAATATGATCTTGATTCCACAAGGACACATTATCCAAATGCATTATCTGCTACGGTTTCCCCATACTGTATTATACAGTGCATTGAAATAGAGAGATATCAAATACAGACTTCACAAAACCACCATGATTAGAAGAAGTGTGCCATTTAGGTGTATGTTATGTCTTTTCACCAAAACAAAAAAAAAAAACCCTCCCATAAAAATTGGCGAGGTCAAATTTGCAGATTAGTAAGTGAATAGAAAAAATACATTTTCAGTCTTGTTGTGATCCATTCCTAAGTGGAAAAGCAGTCTTTTTTCAGTCAATACATCCACATAAGTCCATCTTCTGATGTGTGCAGTGAAGTCCCTACAAAGTTCAAAAACCAAATACCTTTTATGCTTAATCAATTAAGCTTTAATCCCACACAATGGATCCTGTGCCAGAGGGACTTAAAAAAAAAAAAAAGGGGGAAACTGACAGCTCAAAGTGTAAACCACTAAGAGCAAATGCAAAATAGTGGAACAGAAACAGATCCTTCAAACTATTTAGACGTTAATAAATACTTCAAATAAAATAAACTACTGGAACAAACATTAATAATCGTGGCAGATCCAGTAATTCTATAATGCTACAGATTAAAAATAAAAATTGCACTGTATAATAAACTAAATATAATACTGTATATGGAAGCATTTTATGGAGACCTTAAATATTTAAATATTTTGGAGTGATAATACATTTAGCAAAGCACCATATATATGTCTAGAATTAAAAAAAAAAAAAATAAAGAAGAAAAAAGTTTGGTAGCTGGCAGCCTGATTAAACATTGGAGCAGAAAATGCCATTATTTCAACACTAAATACTACACAACTAGTGGAGCCTGAATTAAAGTGCTTTGCAGGAACCACTGCAGTACAGCGCTTACAATGGGCCAATCTCTTTATCCAGAGGCCATTGACATTAGTGTGCAAACTTCCGACTGTGAAAAAAAAGAAATGCTTCCAAAATGCAGACCTATTCTCCATTTGCTGCTTATGTATTTACACATTTTACTGAGTCAGAAGTGCAAAATGGGACCTTCCATATGATTGTATAACAGAGCACAGGGGCTGAGTGTCACTGTGCCACTCTGTCAGGGCACAGAAGAGAATCAGCAGCACCGGACTGGAGGTCGAGGTGGAGGCAGTTCTGGAGGAACTTCAGGCTCTGGCTGTAGAGACAGGATGCTGTTGGAGAGCTCACTCCGCATTATATCCAGAGGCATCTGAAAGAGACACAGATGTAAGTATAATCATTTTAACTCATCTTGTCATCCAAGTACATCAACCGAGAAGAACAAGTTAAAACCAAACCTGTAAAACCGTTCAGCAGAAATAACAGGGCATCGGGAATGTATTCACAGTGCTTCACTTTTTCCACATTTTGTTAGGTTAGAGACTTATTCCAAAATTGATTAAATTCATTATTTTCCTCAAAAATCTACAAATACCTCATAATGACAATGTGAAAGACATTTGTTTGCAAAATCCAATTGTTACAGGGACAGAAAGTGAGGTGAAATCTTCTGAACAGGGGCACAGACAGCAAAGCAAGTGTTACAGGAGTGTTAACCCTTCCCTATGCTATCCAAAGCCTAATTTTTTGGGCTGGAGTTGCACTTAAAAAATTTATTTTTTCTTACACAATGCAGATTAACCCCTTAAGGTCCACTGTGAGTATAACAAACATACTTTACTGCATACGCAGACTTGTTTTACTGTTGTGGGTTTAGGAACACTTTAGGAACAAACCTAGAGAACCTATCTTGTTTGAAACCTGGTGACTGTCATTGCTGATGGGGTGACAATCCTCCACCCAGCCAATACTTTTCCGCTGGGTGGTATTTGTAGGGTCACCAATGGCTCAAATTTGTGCCAAATCAGCAGGAATCAGCTGTAATTTTGAGCAGTCTATGGCCAGCCTTAAACATAAGACAATTGGATTTTGTTTTTTAATCACAATTGCTCACATACTGTAATATGATGTACAATAAACCGCAACCTTTTTACCTCCCAAACAATATTAAAGCAACAGAAAAACCAAAAGGAAAGATAAAAAGTGATATAACCTAGAGAATGACAAACAATGTATACAGCGTTTGGATGGGAGACAATTACAAGGTGACTAACCAGAGATTTCATTATTAAAATATTACATTTAATATTAAAATTACAATAAATAAATTAAAATAAATATGCTGAGAGAAAAAGGAGTGCAGTCACTGCTAACCTGTCATGTTCCAAAAGGAGAAGGAGATCAGCAATAGCGGACTACTCGTTTCTCCCACCACAGGTAAAAACAATAATTTCTAGTGGGGAAACCTATGTTTTTTACCCAGGGAAGAAATTTTGCCATGCATTGTAAGCAGGTAAAGTAGAAATAAAACAAATACTTTGATCAGTCTGTGAAATAGTTGTTCTACCCATATATACTGTATCCATTTTCTATCACTATCTTTTTAGAGTAATAAACTTATAAATTAATAGCAGTAAATGATCAATAGATTTCCAACCCAGCCAATTTATACTCCTATTATGATTATTTCAATTAGATACACTGCACCACAATATTAACCTGTGTCAGGGAAGAAAGTTTCAACTTAACAGTGCGGTTGTAAAAACCATACCTGTAATCATCCCTTGTCCTCATCTGAAGTTGGTATCCAGCTAAAGTACTTTGCAAGTTCTGGTTTTCTGAAGTTGATATTTACTAGCGTTGCACTGATACCGATGCTAAGCATTTACACGAATACTTGTACTCGTGCAAATGCTCCAATACTAGAACCTTCAGACTCTGTTCACATCTGCGGGCCCAAACACACCTGAACCAAACAGCCCGTACATATGTGAACAGGCTGTAAAAACTCAATGAAACACACATGAAAACTGATAGGAAACTGATGTGTCTGCAAGTGAAATCTGTGCGGTTTTCCCATAAAATTTCCATGTATGGTGTGAACGAGCCTTAAAAAAATGTCACATGACACTAAAAATACATTGCTCAAAAAAATTAAAGGAACACTTTGAAAACACATCGGAGCTCTATCCTGGATATCTATACTGATATAGACTGGGTAATGTGTTTGGAGCAAAAGGATGCCACATAGTTTGATGGAAATGAAAACTATCAACCTACAGAGGGCTGAATTCAAAGACACCCCAAAATCAAAGAGAAAAAAACGTAGCAGGCTAGTCCATTTTGATGAAATTTAATTGCAGCAACTCAAAATGGTACTCAGTAGTTTGCATGGCCCCCCATGTGCTTGTATGCATGCCTGACCTCTTGGGGGCATGCTCCTAATGGGACGACAGATGGCGTCCTGGGGTATTTCCTCCAAGATCTGAACCAGGGAATCAATGAGCTGCAACCTGGCGGCGTCAGATGGACCAAAACATAATGTCCCAGAGGTGTTCTATTGGATTTAGGTCAGGCGAGCGTGGGGGCCATTGAATGGTATCAATTCCTTCATTCTCTATAAACTCTCACCACATGAGGCCGGGCATTGTCGAGCACCAGGAGGAACCCAGGACCCACTGCACCAGTGTAGGGTCTGACAATGGATCCAAGTATTTCATCCCAATACCTAATGGCAGTCAAGGTGCCATTGTCTATCCTGTAGAGGTCTGTGTGTCCCTCCATGGATATGCCTCCTTAGACCCACCACCAAACCGCTCATGCTGAATGATGGGACAGGCAGCATAACATTCTCCACAGCTTCTCCAGACACTTTCATTTTAATTCTTTTGAGCAGTGTAGGTATCGGTAATCGGCATCAGCGAGTATTTGAAAAAAGTGTCTGTACTCGTACCTAAAGAACTGGTATCGGTGCATTCCTAGTATTCACATAAGGTTCAGCACACCCACCACCCATCCATGTGATAATGAATTGGCATTCAGCACTACTTTGTGGGCGACAGAGTGTCATGTGTGCCGCATAAAAAAAGCATCAGTTTTTAAAGAGGCTATGTTGCTGCTTGATACATGTTAGTTTTAGCAAATAGTATTAACATTTTTCACACCACATAAGTACGACCAAAAGAAAAAAATTTGGACATCAAAGTTTTTAATGCAAAGGGATATTGAAGTTTAACAGAAAAACTAGTGAAATGATAAGGAATGACTTTTGCACTGCCAATCAGCTGTTCTTGGTTGTGGAAACAATTCTAAAGCCCCCCACAGACTGCTCAAAATTTGAGCCATGGTTCACCTCTGAAGCCCCACTTAAACGATGAGCTGGGTGGAACCTTTTTGGCCAAATGGTAATTGTATACTATCAGATGCAGTAATGTTTGGAAGCTCCTTGGTGTTTAACAGGTGCTGTAGCTGCATGCATGCAAAAATCAGACTGTGGAAATTCCTCCCATTACATGGTTAGAGCCAATAGGGAAATCAAACGAATGAGAAAATCAATCCATGTATGCTTCCCCCAAGTGTTTTGTGGCTTTTTGCAATCTTACAGCATCATCCCCCTCACTCCGCCTTTTTGCATGACACAAAACTAATTTCAAGTGTTTGGGAAGGGCTAATAGGGCAACGTTACTGATCCTCACCAGCTCACCAGTGAGAGGCTTTACAGTTTGTTTCTAAATCTGTGAAACCTCCTTTAATATAATACAAAGTACAAGCATGAAGTGTGCAACAATGATACAACCTATAGAAATATGTAGCATGACATTGCTATAACATACTATAACATTTATGTGACATTCTTTATAAATATCCATTGTGTGTTTCTAAAAAGGAATCGGTAAGTACCTTTTTTAATATGTCATCAACCAATTTCAAAAAAATTTCATCTACATTAAAGTTGTCCTTGGCACTTGCTTCACAAAACCGCATGCCAGTGATCTGCTGTGCGAACTACAAGATAAAAACAGAATTTATATGAAAATTATAATAAAAAAAAAAAAAACCTGTAGAGAGTAAAGTATGAAAATATAACACAACCAATCAGTTCAGGAGCTGTGACTTATTTGAAAAAAGTCAGACAGTTCCATAGTACATTAGAGAATGGGAAAATGAGCTTGGTTGTAACCTTTTGGAGAACATGACTGCAAAAATTACCAAACTGACCCACACATTCTCTGTCTGCCCCAGGATACTGGAATCTTGTTTCAAAGTTTAGACGAGGTGGTATAAGGTTTCTGGACAAGTTGTCTTGCATTTATCCTTCAGTGTCCGCACATTGCTGGAGAGGATGAGGACAAAGGGGAACATTCCTACATATTTGGAGGGACTGCCCCCATAATAAACCATTTTGGGCAGAGGTCCAGAGCTATACCTGCAGCCATCGAACACCAGTTGGAAGATGATCCTCTTCCTGTATTTTTTAAAGTGGAAGTAAACTTCCATCTCTGACTATTACCTCTAGGCTTACCTATACATAGTTTAAATATCTTCCAAACATGCAACATTTAGGAGATATTTACTGTACACGCAGCTAGTGACATCACTGGCGCATGCGCTTTGAAGGAACGGCAATCAGGGCCGTTATTTCAGAGCCCTGTGCTGTAAATGGCAGCTTCTGCGCGCATGCATGGGAGTGTCATCATCACGTCATCGGCCAGTCACAGAGTGGGAGTCCGCCAACTCAGAAGCAAGACAGGTGAAGATGGCAGCGCCTGCAGCTCTGGCATCTCGGTGCTGGATGGGCTTCGTTTTAAGGCAAGTTTAACATATTGTGCTAGTAAACTATGCATACTAGCACATTATGACATTACCTTGCAGGGTAAAAAAAAAAAAAAAACCTCCAGCGGTTTACAACCGCTTTAATGCTGCCCATTTGCCAGTTGGTAAATATAAAAGGCCCTTGATACCCTACCTCCTTAACGCTAGCAAGAGTCTTATACCCTTGTATTGGAAATCCTCAGGAGTTCCCACGTGGACTGATTGGCTCCTAAGGGTAAAGGAAATCCAATCAGCAGAGATATGGAGGTATCAATGTGAAGATGAATACTCTCAGTTTTACAAGATTTGGGCATTGTGGATTGATTTTACCACCTCTGATAAGTACAGGCTGGATGGTGTAGGTTTCTTGAATGTGAATACAGATATGCACACTTTACTTTGTAACATAGCTCTTCATGATATTTCACTGGGGACAATTTGAAATGCTTTAAATGCCTTATAAGCTGTGTTCATCTCTCCTCCCCTAGGTGGTAGGAAGGATTTTCTATGTTCTGGGTTCTTTTTCCTTCTTTATTCCACACTTATTTTTACCTTTCCCCCTTGCTCTTTTCCCCAACCCTGCTCTGTGCTTTTTTGTCTTCTTTGACCCAAGTAGGCTCTGGTATTAGGCCCTTATTTGGGCCTTCACTGTCCTCTCTTTGCTAGCCACTTGCACTAATTTGTATCGACTGCTGTTATATTATGCTCCTGGGTTATACAGGACATTTGATTTTGGCAGGTCAACATGTCTTTGAGACCAGTTATTTTTTATGTTACTAGAAGTATGCTGGAGTCTGATATGATTACTGACTCACTGCTAGGTTTTCTTTATGCCTATAAAGATTAAAAAAATAAAAACAGTGGAGGACTAGACGGGGTCACGGAGAAGTTGAGTGGATTGACTACAAAGTACATAACTTCATGGTCTGGGCTACCCAAGTCGGCTAGCTGCAATGCACTTCCAGGACTAGCAAAAGCTTATGCAAGCCTTCATAACATGTTACACCCTGAACATGGGTGTAACATGTAACTTGTTATGAAAGATGAACTTATCCTTATACAAAGTTTAAAACCCTTTTGTTAACTAGCAGCAGGATCTGCTTCTTTTTCTCAGTTTAGAAGAGGGGTGCAGGCTTTATGCCTGCTCCGCTCTTTGTTAAAGCCTGAGTATAGGATCCATTCACACTTGTGCGATAGGTCATGGGACTTTGATCAAAGTTGCATGACAAATCGAACCTCATTCTTTTCAAAAGCACCCGTTCAAATCAGTGCAACTTAAAAAAAGTTGCATACATTACTTTGGTGTGACTTTTGATGCGACCTTGATTCATAGAATGTAAAGGTGGATCAAAACCGCACCAAAAGTTGCTCCGAAGTCGCACTGTAAATCGCGTGACTTTGGAGACATGCTGGGTTGAATGGAGTCTTAATCAACAATAAAAAAAGGCATTACGTACAACAAATGTGATGTGTCCCTTGTGTTGCTGGCTGGTGCTTTAGTTGAAATATTCTATCTTCTGATCCCACCCACCTGCCGCAATATTCCAGTGCGGCGGCGTTTATAAAGCCTAGGGATCTGTCACATGTACTCCTACCTATGCCCACCTTCTCCAATCATAAAAGCTGTACTAGAACTTCTATGAATTAAAAAGATTAAAATAAACTATGCATTGAGGACAGGTGAATAAAAAGGTCTGCCTACGTCATGCATACATTGTTTTTGATTTATAGAAACTATAGTACAGCTTCTAGGAATAGAGAAAGTGGGGCAGAAAGGGCGGGTGTAGATTTGATATGACAAGTCTCTTGGGTCTAATAATCCTGAAGCACCAGATCTGACTAAGTCATCAGCACCAGAAGACACACGTCATTGATTGTATATAATGTCTTTGTGCTGATTTTTAAAAAAAATTTTTTTTTTTTTTTTTTTTTACTAATTTTCAGCTTTAATTTCCCAGACTGTTTGACACTTGGGACAGTTGAAAAAGTCGACCAGAAGTGAATCACACTGGATCAGGAAAATTAGCAATATTTTTTATATCTATTCAATTTAAACCTTATTTTTTTCCAATTAATTTTTAGCTAATTGAAATCTACAGCTAAAAATGGAGCTGAATAGGAGGTCTCCCACTACATGCTAGTGATATAGAGTAGGTTTTGCGGAGCTAGATTTACACTACACATCTGCAATTTCCAGCATATGGTTAGTGAAGATGTTCTGGATAGCAGGTCTCTAGAGATGTTGGCAGAAGTTCATTAGGAAACAACCTGATTGCTGAAAAGCCTTTTTTCTGGACACAGATTCAGCACACAGAGCATATCTGATTGTAACACAGCCTGTGCGGGCATTGCTGTGCCAAGCTTTTCTTTGTCTCTTTTGGACACCAAAAGAGAGCTGGATGAACATTTAGAACTTCACCTGCAGACTTTTTCTTAGTAATGTATATCCCAAAACACTAATTATCACCCAGCATTCGCCTGTCAGTATAAAAAAAGTGCTAAAACAATAACTTACACTTTCTCTAAGCAAAACATAAAATCTGACTGCAGGATGTACAAATCCACTTGCAGTTTAACATCAAGTACAATAAAAAAAATTGTGAGATCTAATAAAATCCTTAGCATGGATGCGATTTGTTTAATAGTAGGCGTTTTGTGGTTTGATGGAGTTCCTTTGTGCCGCTTACCTTTTCTCCTTGCTGCCGGGTAATTTCTCGGTTGCTTTCACAATCCAGCTTATTTCCAACTAAAAGAAGTTCTGCGTCTTCAGAAGCATACTGGATGAAACAAAGGGAATCGCATTTATTTTTACAATACATTATGAATGTCAGAAGTTAAAAAAAAGCATTTTCCTTATTTTTCTGTATAATAGAACGAACACAGACCCTACTGTGCTTTTACATGCTTCCATATTTTTCTTTCATCTTGTTGTCAAAGTGGATCCTGGCTGGAAATACGTTAGTCTGGCAACATCTAAGAACCCACCGATATACCAGGACTAGAAGGTGCACTGCTTTTTAAGGCTGGATCCAGATACTATTTACAAGGAAGCACAGGGGCTGTGTGCCTGTCAGTCACACGTCACATCCTCTCTCTACTGTGAACGCGGAACAGTTGATACAGCTCACTGTTGCTTGTAAGTGTATTTCTCTTGAATAAAAAGTCTTTGCACCTTATCAGAGAGCATTAGATCTCTTTTACTTTCCCCTATGCATTTATGCCTGGTGTGGACCACAAGTGATCCAGTGCTGGCCCTGGGAATATCCTTTCAGCTCCAAGTGTATACCTGCCCATCGATACATTAACCCTTAAAAGGGAACTGCTTTATCTGACTCATTGGTGACTCTAGGGTCAGATGGGAAGGTGAGAGGCTTGAATACTTGGTGGTGGATTAAGGAGCACGTTATTCCATTTGATTTTTCACAGAGGTGTATGAGACCGGAGTTTTTTTTTTGGATTGACATTTGGACACTAGGACTTTTTGCACTTCTTCATTTCCAGTATCTATTTATTCACATTAACTATTATGGGTTTGTATTAAAAATTTCTTTGAGGACATATTTTGGAGTGATATTTTGATTTTGTGTCGCATTTATATCACTTATAACATTCATTCACTACTAAAATGGCGCAGCACTTTTTGTTATTAATGTTTAATTGGGAGTGAAAACACCCTGAGTGAAAGCAGCTGGAGTATATTTATTTATACATTTTTTTTCACTAATTTGCACATTTAGTGCCGGTTCACACTAGTACGACTTGTCAGGCGACTTGTCAGCCTGACAAGTCGCGGTCTGTCACAGTCCATTGTGTGGTACGGGAACCGTTCTAATAGAAGCGACACAAGTCGCTTCGACTTAGAAAAAGTTTCCTCTACTACTTCGGGGCGACCTGGAGCGACTTGCATAGACATTCATTCTGTGAAGTCTGTGCAAGTCGCGCAGAAGTCGCGCTGCACGCGACTTCACAGGTCGCCCCCGAAGTCGTCCCGCTTCAGTGTGAACCGGCACTTAGTTGCGCTGATAGTTTTTTTATTTATAATAATACACACACACAATGGCACTTTTGCTAGGAATCAGAAAGCCTTTTGTGATAATAATTATCAGCATAAGTAGCTATATTACAAGGGGGCATGACAGTTTTCTGGAAATGAGACTGATGTACAAAACCCCAAAATACTGCATAAGTTGGCCATACTCCAGCTGAATTTTGTTCAAACGTTTGTATGGAAATTGAGAAAAATTGTTTCTCAGAGCATTAAGTAGTACCATTAAGGCAGGGCTTGACAAATCCCATGCGTCAGGTCACCATGGGGACTAGAAATTGTATAATGGCGCCTGGGCTTTTGTCAGCTCAGTCACTATTGCAGAGATGCACAATTTGTGCCCCCCACTATGTATCCCAGGCTCTGCCTGCCCATTTGTGGGCCCAGCAAGGGCATAGCAGGTGCCGCAGGGTAGAGGCGATTTGTAGGACGTCACTTCCGGGTCCCCGTTGACAGTTTCTCCTGCCAACATGGCCAGGAAAAAATGTAATGCAGTGCGATCTGCACTGCATTGCATTCAGTAGAGCACAGGGGAGACGCTGCAAGTCTCATTAAAGAGGACCGGTCTCCAAAAAATCATCACATAGGGGACTTTTTGTCCCCTATGTGATGTAAAAAAAAAAAAAAAAATGTAAGTTTCACCCAAGCACATAAAATCCCCCCCCACATATACGCATGTACTTGGAATGCCTACGCATGAAAACGGCAATTACGATACACATTACATATTGCCGAACACGCGCACAAACTGGCTCCTAGATTCAAAGCGAATTTGTCAAGCCCTGAAATTTGGACTAAACAAATTTCGCATAAAAACCCTGAAAATGTTTTTCGACTGCCAAATTTCGGGATGCACATGTTCATTACTGCAAGTTCAATTTTGCCCCAAACAAAAACCACATTACACAGCTAAAATTTTGTTTAACCGCTTCCATACCACGCAAATTCTGGCAATTTTCTCTCCTACAAACCCTAGGGAATAATATGGTGGTCATTGCAATTTTTTTTAGGTCACATGATATTTGCATAGCAGTTTTTCAAACGTAATTTTTCTGGGAAAAATAACACTTTCATAAATTAAAAAAAACAAAACAGTAAAGTTAGCCCAATTTTTTGTGAAAAATGATGTTAGAAAAAGTAAATAGATACCCAACATGTCAAAATTTAAAATTGCACACACTTGTGGGATGGCGCCAAACTTCGGTACCTAAAAATCTTCATAGGCTAGGCTTTCAAATTTTTTACAGGTTACCAGTTTAGAGTTAGAGAATGTCTTGTGCTAGAATTATTGCTCTCGCTCCAACAGTCGTGGTGATACCTCACATGTGTGGTTTGAACATCGTTTACATGTGTGGTTTGAACATCGTTCACATATGCGGACGCGACCTACTTATGCGTTCGTTTTGCGTGTGAGCTTTATTTATTTATTTTTTCTTTTTATTGTTGATTTTATTTTAATTTTTTTATTTTTACACTTCCCTTTAAAAAAATGTTTTTTGATCACTTTTATTCCTAATGTAAGCATCCCTTGTAATAGGAATAGGGCATGAAAGGTCCTCTTTATGGAGAGACCCCAGATCTCTGGGGCTGAAAAGCCCAAGAAAAAAAAAAAAAAACGATTTCAGGCTTTCCAGCCGAACACACGGCTGGGTTTACAACTGCCGGGGTCGGGCGTGACATCATAACGTCGTGCCCGGCCTTCAAGAGTCACAGAGATGACTGGGGAACATGTGGTCGTGGTCCACGGTCAGCTCTATGGTAAACTTCCGTCGCTGGTGGATTCCTTCTCTGGCTCGCTGATTGATACAGGCGAGCCAGTAGAAGCACCAGAGGGCGATGGGGGGGGTGGTTGTCCCCTCCCACCACCTGAAAACAATCAAGCGGCTGCACTGCCACTTTGATTGTTTTTACTGTGCAGGGAATCGCTGGCAAAATAAAAAATAAATCTGAATGATGCCTGTAGCTGCAGGCATCATTTAGATATCGCCAAATCTAAGGACGTCATATGACGGCCGGCACTATGGAAGTGGTTAAGAAAAGGGTTTCAATTCTAACAACCAGATTTTGTGGAAGGGATATGTTGGAAAACCAGCATCTGCTCAGCGCTTGCAGACAATGGCTGCAAGCGCTGATCTAATCCCTTGTGATGGTACAGCATTCTGTCAGTTTTTTTTTTCGTTCAACCCGCTGGCTGAAAAAAACAAAAAAACAAATGGCAGTGTGTATCCAGCTTTAGAATGTTCTCTAGTACTGGCAAAAAAATATCAACATAAAATAGAATGAAACAATTTTTATAAGTGTAAAGCCCCGTACACACGTACCGATCGTCGGCATACAAATGTTCGTCTTTTCTCCCTGGGATGTCGGTGTCTGTTGAAAAGTGCAAAGACAGCACAAGGACAGCACAAGAATTTTGTCTGCAGACTTCAGCTGACTGCAGAAGTGATGTCATGTAATGGTTAACTTTCCCTGTGTTTTTAATTTTCTGAGCATGCCCAGTCTTGCAAATCTGCGGTCTGTCGGCCGAATTCTGTACTGACAGGCGAACAATCGTCCGTTCTGGTGTCCGCAGACAAAAATTTTCATGTTTGCACGAAAGACTTTTGTCCGCGGATTGTGCGCAGACATCTGTCGGAGGCACCATACTAACACGCGTACAATCGGCAGATCTTTCGTCCGCCGATGTTTGTATGCCGACGATCGGTACGTGTGTACGGGCCTTAACTAAAAAAACAGTGCAAACATTGCTTGGGGCCTTGGGACAACCCTATCCAATGATTTACTAGCTCACCTTATCAATCATCTTCATCCATTTGGGTAAATCATCAAAGGTTTCTTTCTTGGTAATATCATACACTAATACGATTCCCTTGGCACTTCTGTAATAGGCGGAGGTAATGCTGTTGAATCGCTCTTGGCCAGCTGTGTCCCTACAAAACAAAATTAACAGTAGGAATAACAGTACAAATCTCATATAGGGAAGAGATTAGCATTCATAGTCACACCTACTCATGCTGTGCAAGACAAAGCATGATTGTAGGAGCACACAGCCCAAACAACATGTTGGCACTAAACATCGGAATATGCACTGTAATTACAAAATGAGGTCTATTTTAATGTCAAAATAAGGGACATTTATATGCATAGTCTGTACTAACTGTTACAAGAAATTCATGTGGGGATTAGGATTTAAAGCATAACGAAATTCTCTCAATTAACATTAACTATTTTTAATCCTTATGCTGCTAGCATTGGCAAATAGATATCACATACCATCCTATTTACTTGTTTAAAAAAAAATAAATAAATACATTTCTTTAGATGATCAACTGGTTTCTGGCCTAGGCATTAAGGATGTCCTACATCCTGGGAGTCTTCAGGTGGGGTTTTCTCAGCTAATCACACTCTCCTGCCTTCATGCCTGAGCTAAGGGCAGATGAATTCCAGAAGATAAATGCTACTTGAATCATCTGCCTTTACTTAAGATGGCTGCATCTAGAAATGCTAGGGGACTATTTTTTGAAGTGATTTCTCAACAAAATAAAGGGCGGAGACATGGATGGGGGAGTTTTCTTTGAATAATAAAAATGAATTCAATAGCACTTTCAGTTTGTGGTGCTCAAATGCAGTTTAGTTCCACTTACTTCCATAAATGTCTTTTCACGTGGGCTTTCCGCCCAGCGGACTCCGTTTTGCTCAGCGGGAATCGATCTGCTGATCCCTGCTGAGCAGGCAGATGACAGGTCCATCTCCACTTACTTTGCAGAGACGGAGCTGTCAGATCTCTGCTCTCCTCTATGGGAGATCAGATGAAAACGGACCGCCTGTCCATTTTCATCTGATCCGATCCGATCCTCCAGGCGGATGGAAAATAGGGTTTTCATCTGTCTGGATTTCACAGACCACATCGGATCAGATAGCAGCAGGTGTCAGCGGACATGCCACGGCAGACATCCGCTGCTCCTCAGGAGGTGCATAGAGCATCCGATCAGGTCTGCCTCAAAAACTGACAGGCGGACCTGATTGGAAAGCCCATGTGAAAGGGGCCTAAGGGTTTCTGTGTGCTGATACACTATATGACCAAAAGTATGTGGACACCCATCCCTACAAATTATTGACTTCAGGTGTTTTCAGTAAACTGAATGGCTAATGCTACATTTTTACACAATTGTTTAGAGCCAACATTGTGACAGTTTGGGGAGAACCTATTCTGTTTCTACATGACCATGCCCCTGTGCACAAATCCACATCTATAAGGACATGATCTGATGAGTTAAGTGTTGAGGAACTGAAGTGGTCTGCACAGAGCTTTGTCCTCAACCCAACTGAAAACCTTTTGGAGGAATTGGAAAACGGATTATCAGCCAGGCCTTCCTATTCCTCAGTATCTGACCTCACGAATGTGCAATTGATGGGCAAAATTTCCCATAGATATACTCTAGAATGTGTGAAGACTGCAATAGCTGAAGGATGGGGGGCACCCCATATTTGTCTATGGTCTTGGAGCAAGCTCCTAGGTATGGATGGTCAGATGTCAAAACTGGCCACAGTGTGTATACACACATAATGATACTATATTCAAAAGCTAACTCCATCTTTTGCAGCACATTACACTCATATTTAGTGTGTACCATGCAACATTCAAAATGCAGTGGCAGACAGACTTGTAGTTCTCAATAGAACAGGAGTGTGGCGATTACCTCAAAGTCCATTAATACTTCCTCCAGCTCTCCAACTCAAAGTTCGTACTTCAGTACAGGGAGATGGAGGAAGAGAGTCTTCTGGAACTTGCCATTTCAAGGTGATCCACTGATCGTAGATGCAATGCTTTGCAGGTTCCTGTGAAAAAAATGCACATTGTTTTCCTTGTAAAAATATGTGCATTTTTTTAATGTGACCTTTGCCCTTAAAAGCGGCTATACCTGCAGGGGTTTACACACAAGTATTGTATGTAAATCTGACAAGCAGACTCCTGCCTGGCAGATGGAAGCATTTAGGTGGCTGTGTGTAATGTTTTAGGGGATTATGTAATCTTCAGTCCTAAAATGATTTTTTTCTGCATGTTTGCTAAAAAAAAAAAAAAGAAAAAAGGACAAATGGCTCCGGCAGCGAAAGGGTTAAGACTCTTATATAGGAGCCATTCTTTGGGCAAATTCGGGTTACTGCTAGACTACAAAAGTTTTCCTGTACCTACCCACTAATTGCTTATGATTTTCATTAAGTTAAAGTACATAGTACCCAATGACATAAAATACATAAAATTGACACAAAAGGTTAAAAAGCCATTTGGCCTTTGTTTAGTATGTTTAGTATCTGCAAAGCTATAGATAGGTCTCGATATCTACATCACCAAGAAGATGAATGAGCCTCAGTGGTGAGCTCCTGGCAGCATGCAACCATGTTATAATGAATGTATCTGCAGACCAGCTACAGAAAACACATCCTCAATGGCGCTGTGCACAAATCCTCAATTCAGTGGTAGATGAGACACACAGTACAGAAGCAAGTATAGTGTTACCTTGTGGTGAGCCAGCAGACCTCTTCTCTAGCAAGTGTTGTTACACAACCAGCCATGTGACTACAGCATTCCAGACAAGGACACAGAGATGAAGGACCAAGAGATGGCACAGACATTTTAGCAAGAGCGGACC
Source organism: Pelophylax lessonae (assembly GCF_965119305.1). Taxonomy (NCBI): domain Eukaryota; kingdom Metazoa; phylum Chordata; class Amphibia; order Anura; family Ranidae; genus Pelophylax; species Pelophylax lessonae. Next base: position 386,005,172 of record NC_138772.1, read on the forward strand.
GGTGAAGCCACTGAGAAAGTGTTGGTTTAGTCAGTGGGAGGCAAAATAAGCACATGGTAAGATAACAAAATAAACAGTGAGTGGATGAATGAAGTTAGAAAATGGGAAACAATACAGTGCCATTAATAACACAGTGTGATAAACTGAATTAGTCATTGTGGTACTATGGAGATATACAACAGATGGAAAGCAGGCATATGGTACATATCATGTGAGAACGAAGAACAGGGTGTCAGCTGCTTTTTCATGCAAACATCCAGACTGTGAACATCAAGTGAAGACAAATACAGGTAACAGAAATCACAGAGATGAGAGAAGTACAACACTGCAACAAGGAAAAACGGTAATCACAGCAAGATACCACATAAATAACAGTCATCAAGGCATATATAAGCAAAATGTATCAATTCATTTTACATGAGTGCTGGGGTAAGGCCTGATTCCCACTTGTGCTATTTTTCATGCGACTTTTGGACATCAAGGTTGCACCCCATTCTTTTCAATGGAAACAAGATATACCTGTGCTCAGATCCCAATAGCTTGTACATGCATTTAATCTACCAAGTGCTAACTGCATGTACAAGCTATTGGGATCTGGTCACAGGTATATCTTGTTTCCATTGTATTACAGGTCAGTGACCAGATACAAACCATGTAGCTCTCCCCCATTTTGTGTCTGTGTGCCCCAGGTTGGCATTGTGTCCACAGTAGCATTTGCAGTGGCAAAACAGAGTAGAACTGGCTAAATAGGGATTGCTTTGATGCAGTTGGCCAGCTTAAACATGTATTGCAATATTTGTGACCTAAATATTCCTACTTTTTATTGCAAAGTTTGCTTGAAAGGGTATAGTAGTGTGCAGGGGGTTCCTCTATTCTTTTCAATGGTACCGGTTCAAATCAGTGCAATTTAAAGTCGCAATGATGTGGGGATTAAGGAGCAGGTGGCCAACATTAGGAAAGGTTTTCCCAAACACAGTGTATCCAAACATTATTTGGATTGTCACAATAAGAATCCAGCTGGTACCTCCTTCATGGCCATAGACAGATTCACACCCCATTGGCGGGGGAGCCTAGTCAAACGGGAGATCTCCAAGATGGAGACTCGTTGGATATACAAGATTAAAAGTTATACTCCCTTTGGGCTCAAGATAGATGGGATGTAAATTGTTAACAGCTGAAATTCCTTTATTACAAGATTTTTTATTAGTTCATTTTCTTTACACTCATTATCCTTTTATTCATTGTATCTTATATTTGAGGATTTAACCAATATAATCTGGATTATATTGGTTTCATTCACCAGGGGTTTTTTTTATATTATATATATTTTGTGTGTCATCCCCTTGTTACACCATTTTATGTTGCAATTACTGATCTGACCACTAGGGGGTTACACCTCTGAATGTTAATTTTTTGTTAAAATTTTTAAAGGTTTTGCACTGGATTTGCTAACTGGTAGTTGTGTTTGGCTTAAGCTTAATGTGCCCGGTAAGCCTCGGTTCACATTTATGCGATGTGGGAAGGCTGCGAATCCGCAGCCTGTTCCCGCATCGCACACGCACCCCCGGCAGTTCACACTGCCATATGCGATACGCTGGGGGTGTCAATGTAATCTTAACGACACCCCCAGTTTGATCGCATATCGCAGTGCGATCGTGCAGTTCGCACAGGATCGGATCGCACAAGTGTGAACCGCTGTGCGATCCGATCCTGATGCGGCTAGAAAAAAGGGTCCCTGTGCGTGTTTGGTGCGGCTGCGGTGCGAATTTAGCCATACAAACTGTATGGCTAAACTCGCACCGCACAGCCGATCGCATTTAATGTCGGAGCAGTGCGCTCAGACATTACATGCGAACCCCGCACACGCACAAGTGTGAACCGGGGCTTAATGTTTGGCCCTTGGGAGATGCAGGTTGAAGTATATCACAGAACATACGACTTTGGTGGCGCCTTTCCTGTTTTGTCTGGTCACTTCTGGGCCGCTGGGACGCATAACGGAGTCTCTCTGTTCTCTTTTGATCTCTCTCCTTCCTAGCTTTTCCTGACTGCTCGAACGCACTAACTAATATGGTGCGTTCCACGTTACGATATCTGGTTTATGTAATTTCCGGTTTTTCACTGTCAAATAGGACATAGTAGTGTCACTAGGCCATGCCCCTGAAGAAATCCTAGTGGATGAAACGCGCCAGCCGGGACGCTGACACTAGTACGCTACGATCCGCGGCAACTTTACATTTTTATCTTGGAAGCTTATATTCGTTGTACCTTTGTGAGTATCAGTTTTAATAAACTTTTTACCACTGTTACGAACCTTTACTATGTGGGATTTTGTCATTCCTTTTTGGTATCATCACCTGCCCATGTGAGGTTACCCGACACATCCAGCCAACAAGGGTGGTCTGCTTTGATGTTTCCACCTGGATTAATTCCTGCACAGCTGAAGTGGTTAACGTGAGGTCTGATCATCTGATCACTGCCATCGTGTATGGTGCATTTCTTATATGCCCATCATCCCTTTTGATTCTGGTAAGGAGATTTGGTTGGCACTGTGGTGTGGTGTGCTACACCTTTCACACTGAAGCTGGTGTTGGGATTTTGTCCTTCCATCCTTTCTAATGATCATGGACTGTCATGTTCTGGTTTAAGCGCTGTATTTGGACTTTTATAGACTTTAAAAAAGGTGCCTTGACTATTTGGCAATCTTTAGAACTCTTGACACTCCTCCACATGACAAATGTTGGGGCAGGCAACAAAGTCATGCACCCGTTGGGAACAGATGCATGTATTTTTTGCATGCAACTATTGCCAGTGGCTATAGCCACTAGCAGTAATCACTGTGTTCTTCCAGCAGGGACGGCTCCTCCCCCGCCGGGAGAACACAGCAGCTCCACCCCCTGGTTGCAGGAAAATAAAATCGCATAACCTATGACCTGCTTTAGCTTGCAAGGGGCTGAACGAGTACTGAGAACAGAGTATGTGCAGTACGGACACTTCAGCCTCAGTGCTACCCTCCTCTATAAAAAAAAAATACATGCATCTGTTCCTGATGGGTACATGATTCTGTTGCCTGCACCAACATTTGCCATGTGAAGGAGCGTCAGTCAGAGTACTAAAGATTGCCTACGATACTCTAGGAGTTTCAACAATTGTGTTTCAATTTTATCCTTTTAGTCTTGCTCCCCTCCTCCCTACCAAATTCATCTACCTACTATATTTGCATAAACAGATCGAAAATATGAGAATAGATTAGGGCTCTGGCCACTGATTATATCTTACCCTATAAAAAATATCTGTTTACTTCACAAGCAGCACACTACAACAGAAACTTGTAACAGATACTAACACATTACTTTAATTTACTACAGGAATTTAAACACTGCAACTGAGGCTTCTAATATTACATATGTTACAAACAGTGCCATACCAGCACAAGTGAATTCAGGGGGGGGGGGGGGGAGAGAGCGAGGGGGAGAGAGCGAGCGGGGGGGGGGAGAGAGCGCGAGGGGGGGGGAGAGAGCGCGAGGGGGGGGGGGGAGAGAGCGCGAGGGGGGGGAGAGAGAGCGAGCGAGCGTGGGGGGGGGAGAGAGCGAGCGAGGGGGAGAGAGAGCGAGAGGGGGGAGAGCGAGCGAGCGAGAGGGGGGGGGGGGAGAGCGAGCGAGAGGGGGGGGGGGGAGCGAGCGAGAGGGGGGGGGGGGAGAGCGAGCGAGAGGGGGGGGGGGGAGAGCGAGCGAGAGGGGGGGGGGAGAGCGAGCGAGAGGGGGGGGGGGAGAGCGAGCGAGAGGGGGGGGGGGAGAGCGAGCGAGAGGGGGGGGGGAGAGAGAGAGAGCGAGAGGGGGAGAGAGAGAGAGCGCGAGAGGGGGGGAGAGAGAGCGCGAGAGGGGGGGGAGAGAGAGCGCGAGAGGGGGGGGAGAGAGAGCGCGAGAGGGGGGGGAGAGAGAGCGAGAGGGGGGGGAGAGAGAGCGAGAGGGGGGGGAGAGAGAGCGAGAGGGGGGGGGAGAGAGAGCGAGAGGGGGGAGAGAGAGCGAGAGGGGGGAGAGAGAGCGAGAGGGGGGGAGAGAGAGCGAGAGGGGGGGAGAGAGAGCGAGAGGGGGGAGAGAGAGAGCGAGAGGGGGGAGAGAGAGAGCGAGAGGGGGGAGAGAGAGAGCGAGAGGGGGGAGAGAGAGAGCGAGAGGGGGGAGAGAGAGAGCGAGAGGGGGGGGGTGGGGGGGAGAGAGCGAGAGGGGGGGGGTGGGGGGGAGAGAGCGAGAGGGGGGGGGGTGGGGGAGAGAGAGCGAGAGGGGGGGGAGAGAGAGCGAGAGGGGGGGGGAGAGAGAGCGAGAGGGGGGGAGAGAGAGAGAGCGAGAGGGGGGGGAGAGAGCGAGCGAGAGGGGGGGGGAGAGCGAGCGAGAGGGGGGGGGGAGAGCGAGCGAGAGGGGGGGGGGAGAGCGAGCGAGAGGGGGGGGGGGAGAGCGAGCGAGAGGGGGGGGGGGAGAGCGAGCGAGAGGGGGGGGGGGGGGGAGAGCGAGCGAGAGGGGGGGGGGAGAGCGAGCGAGAGGGGGGGGGGGGGGAGAGCGAGCGAGAGGAGGGGGGGAGAGCGAGCGAGAGGAGGGGGGGAGAGCGAGCGAGAGGAGGGGGGGGAGAGAGAGAGAGAGAGCGAGAGAGCGAGAGGGAGAGAGCGAGAGGGGGGGAGAGAGCGAGAGGGGGGGAGAGAGCGAGAGGGGGGGAGAGAGCGAGAGGGGGGAGAGAGAGAGAGAGAGAGCGCGAGGAGAGAGAGAGAGCGCGAGAGGGGGGAGAGAGAGAGAGAAAGCGAGAGGGGGGGAGAGAGAGAAAGCGAGAGGGGGGGGAGAGAGAGAGCGCGAGGGGGGGGGGAGAGAGAGAGAGCGAGAGGGGGGGGGGGAGAGAGAGAGAGCGAGAGGGGGGGGGGGGAGAGAGAGAGAGCGAGAGGGGGGGGGAGAGAGAGCGAGAGGGGGGGGGGAGAGAGCGAGAGGGGGGGGAGAGAGAGAGCGAGAGGGGGGGGGGAGAGAGAGCGAGAGGGGGGGGGGAGAGAGAGAGCGAGAGGGGGGGGGGGGGAGAGAGAGAGCGAGAGGGGGGGGGGGGGAGAGAGAGAGCGAGAGGGGGGGGAGAGAGAGCGAGAGGGGGGGGAGAGAGAGCGAGAGGGGGGGGAGAGAGAGCGAGAGGGGGGGGAGAGAGAGAGCGAGAGGGGGGGAGAGAGAGAGCGAGAGGGGGGGAGAGAGAGAGCGAGAGGTGGGGGAGAGAGAGAGCGAGAGGTGGGGGAGAGAGAGAGCGAGAGGTGGGGGAGAGAGAGAGCGAGAGGTGGGGGAGAGAGAGAGCGAGAGGTGGGGAGAGAGAGAGCGAGAGGGGGGGAGAGAGAGAGCGAGAGGGGGGGGAGAGAGAGAGCGAGAGGGGGGGAGAGAGAGAGCGAGAGGGGGGGAGAGAGAGCGAGAGGGGGGGAGAGAGAGCGAGAGGGGGGGGAGAGAGAGAGGGGGGGGAGAGAGAGCGAGAGGGGGGGGAGAGCGAGAGGGGGGGGGGAGAGCGAGAGGGGGGGAGAGAGAGCGAGAGGGGGGGGAGAGAGAGCGAGAGGGGGGGAGAGAGAGCGAGAGGGGGGGGAGAGAGAGCGAGAGGGGGGGGAGAGAGAGCGAGAGGGGGGGAGAGAGAGCGAGAGGGGGGAGAGAGAGCGAGAGGGGGGAGAGAGAGCGAGAGGGGGGAGAGAGAGCGAGAGGGGGGAGAGAGAGCGAGAGGGGGGAGAGAGAGCGAGAGGGGGGAGAGAGAGCGAGAGGGGGGGAGAGAGAGCGAGAGGGGGGGAGAGAGAGCGAGAGGGGGGGAGAGAGAGCGAGAGGGGGGAGAGAGAGCGAGAGGGGGGAGAGAAGCGAGAGGGGGGAGAGAAGCGAGAGGGGGGGGAGGGAGAGAGGGGGGGAGAGCGAGAGGGGGGGGAGAGAGAGAGAGAGAGGGAAAGAGATGTGTCCTGTTAACCATTTCTTTGAAAGTGAAAGTAAAAGGAGATCCCAAATTTGGGTTTTCCCCCAAAAAAGTAATAGAGGGGACATCTTACAATGGCGACACTAATTTTGGTAAACTGAGGGCCCAGGGGATTCCCTTAAACTTGCAGGGATTTCTTCTCACTTCTTGTTTTTTCTATGGGACAGGAAGTGAAGGGAAATCTCCCCAATGGGACCCAGATGGCAAAAAAAAAGCCTTACTTTATCCAATATGGAAAAAATAAAATGGACTTTAGTTCTAATTTTATTCCTGGACTTCTTCCTGTAACAAGTCTCAGCACAGGCTCATGAGAGGCCATCACATTCTAGGTAAATAAACACACTTACCATATTTGTAACCTGATTTTCTTTCCTCTTAACTCTACAGTTTTGATTTTAAAATCGACACCTGTTACAAAAAAAAAAAAAAAAAAAAAAGTTACTATAGCCATACAAAAGGGACAGGAAGCCTAGTGATACATAGATTCCTCCGAACACTCACACAAGTTGAAGATCCTTTAATATTCTGATGCAGGGCTCAACATAAAATATGTATATGGTTTTTATACCACTAAACAGCTCCCTCAGTAAAGATTTTCTTTGATTGCCATCAAAACCAAATGTTAGTGGCTGGGTCCCCTTATCTTACCTATGGGGAGGAAGCTAAATCACCTAGTTCAAAAATCCTTTTTAATCCAAAATCCGTTAATGCAAAGCAAAAAAAAAAAAAAAAAAAAAAAAAAAAAAAAAATATATATATATATATATATATATATATATATATATATTTTATAGCCAATATTCTGCAAATTTAAAGTTTTTATTTTTACACTGCCCTTTTAAAAAAAAAAATAAAAATGTGATCACTTTTTAATGTAAACATCCCTTGTGACAGTATAAGGCAGTGACAGGTACTCTTTATGGAGGGATCTGGGATCTAAAAGACCCCAAACCCCTCCTCTGCACTTAAAAGCATTCAAAACGGCAAGTTTTGGTGCCTTTAAGGCTCCAGTACCCAGAAGTGATGTCATGGCATAGTTTCCGGGTTTTTACATTGAAGACCCGATCAGAGCTGAATGCGGCTTTGTTCGGATCTTCGGCCAGCTGGGGGACGTGCTGGCTGGTTGCTTGGTCCTCCCAGTGGGACGGGAGACCCGGGCGAGCCGCGGTAAGCAGCGGGTAGGGGGGGAATGGACATCCCCTCCCGCTCCTTATGACAATCGAGTGGCTGCTCAGCCACATCAGTTGACAGTACAAGTAAGCCAACCGTCGGTTCTAATCAATGATAGCGGGGTGATGCCTCTAGCTGCAATCACTCCGGTACAACCACTTGAAGGAATATCGATCATATTGGCAAGTTTGTGGCTGATACTTAAAAAAAAAAAAAAAAAGTGAATATTGGCCCCACCAATAATCGGTCTATCCCTAATTTTATATATATTTATTTTTTAGCTGTCTTTTATCCCAGAGTCTCTGTTGGTTCGATCTTTTTGACCGAGTCCCTGGTCTGTACCCTCGCCATGGTCATTATGAGATGGCGTCCATTGTCCTTGTTGCATTTTTGTGATATTATGGGGAATAAGATAAGATGATTTGATTAGTGGCTGAGAATATTCAAAGCTTCCACATGACTAGGGAACTATAGAAGAGACATCATAGTGTTGGAGTATCTGAGTTATGTAAGAAGCCAGGGGCTGACTATCTATATCTAATATTTCACTTTTGGTGGCCTGGCCTTTTAAAACAGAGCTATACTATGAAAACATATTGCCTGTGCAAGGCTTCACAAGAAAGATGGAAGAGTTTGTGGTTGAAAGCTCTTAAAATCTTCATGGCTTACCCTTTAGTGAAGTGATCAGCCATCAATAAACATGACTTTTAACACTACATTCAGATCAGTAATTAGGGTTGGTACGAATTGTAGCGGCAGTTCCTTCTGAAGCTGCCAGAAGCTCTCAGTTGGTAGATGCGGTCGCAGGCCCCCCATCACTATAATGACAGTTCGCTGGTGGCTACAGCTATTTGCCGCTTTCTGCGCAGCCAGCGATTACCTAAAGTGATTGCTGCTGGATGCACTTTGTCATTCTAGTGAACAAGGCTAGTGACTACACATACCCGCCGCTGCTACAATTTGCACAAGCCCTAATCACCATTGTGAATTAAGCTTTGGGGTTGACACATAGAAAATGTAACTAAAATAGGTTGATACCGTTGAAAATATTTGTTTTTTTTTTGGGGGGGGGGGGGGCTTTTCAGGGACGTAACTACAGGGGTTGCAATTGCAACCGGGCCCCATGCTCCAGGGGGGCCTTTGCGGCTCCCCTGTACACCTGGATAGGAGGGTCAGCAGGTGCAGCATGTAGAGAAATCACTGTCCTCCTTTTCCTCCTGGAGCTGCAGGAGGAAAATGGAGGAGATTGGTTCCTCTGTATGCTGCCCCTGCCACTCCATGAGTTAAGGGCCCCAGGATAAGTGGGAAGAGCCCCAGGCTTGAAGGGAAGGGCCCTGGCCAGGGGTCGGAGGGGGGCCCCTAATCATTTCTTGCACCGGGGCCCTGAAGGCTCTAGTTACGCCTCTGGGGCTTTTATGTCACCCATGAAGCCTGGCCAAAATACTCCCAAAGTTTACATTCCTATGACCTAGCCTAATTCCAGGACATGGGTAGCAAATACAAAATGGCCCCCTGAGCCTTCTTCCTTGAAGAACACTAAGGAGATAACCTCTTTAGTCAGTTTGTTGTAGCCCAGAGTATGTGATGGAAGGGGCTATAGCAGTGTAAGAATCCTGGTGAGGTTGTGTGGCTGGAGAGTCTTCGCTGTGAAGGAAAAAAGCGCACTGTGCTGCTTTTTCAATGAAGAAGTACGCTTGCTCCTGCAATGCTGGAGACGAGGGCCAAACAAACGCCATTTCCTGGAAACAAGCCAAGTCATAAGAATGTAAACATTGGGAGTATTTCAGTCAGTCTTCATGAGTGGAAAGGCCTACCCGTTCAGCATTTGCATTTAAACAGTAGTTTTACAAGTGCCACGGTGTATTTTGAACTACTGAGGCCCTTTGTCTGCATTATCCATGTAAAAGGTGAACTTTGCCTTTAAATTCGGAGAAAAGAGCAAATTTCATGTACAAGATGCCTTTCATTCAGGGGCTCAAAAGAATCGCCTTCCAGTCATTTCCTGTGTTGCAGGATTATTTTCTGGCTTACATATTTTACTCTGTGTGTCATTCTCTCTCTCTTTAGTCCAGCAGTATACTCATCACCTCTATTTCAGCATACATGTATCTGACTCATGCTGGAAATAAAGCGTTAAAGTGGAACTTTGTCCCATTCAAAATGAACTATTTGTAGTCCTTATGCTGCTATTCTTAGTAAACAGACAGGAAGGTATATTATTATTTACTTGTTTTATCAATTTTTTTTTTTATTTCTTCATGTGCTTCCTGGTTTCTGGCCTAGGCAAAAATGATGTCATACATCCCAGGGGTCCTTGTGGGCATTTTTTTATTTTTATCTGGAGGGCTTACTCAGCTAAGCACTCTCCTGCCTGCATGGCTGACCTAAGTGTAGATGGATTTCATGAAATAAATGCTACATAAGTCATCTGCCCTTACTCAAGATGGCTATGAGTGATTTTTTAACAAAATAAAGCACGGAGAAATGGATGGATGGATGAGCAGACTTTAAATATTAAAAATGTAATTCACATTTGTGGTGCACAGATATAATTGAGTTCTGCTTTAAGGAAACAGAAGAAGTCATAAATACTGTTTACAAAGTTCCAGATTCAAACGGGGCTCTTGCACAATAAATAAATTGTAAGTCTTTCTACATTCATCGTAAAGGGTCACTATAACTAACAGTGACATTTAATTGTAGGTGGAGTCTGTTATGGTACTTTTCCACTGCAAGTACCGGCTTGGCTCTACTTGGCCCCGCTTGGCCTGGTTTGCTTTTCCACTGCTGGTACCGCATGGTGCGGTGTTGGAACGGTTCGGTACGGTACGGTATGGTTTGCTTTTCCACTAAAGTAGTACTAAAGTTAAGTGGGTGGGATAACAACGATTCTCTGACCAATCAGTGGCTAGTAGTGACTGCATGCAAAGGATTGTGGGATATGGTACCGGGTATGGTACCTCTTGGAACCACAATCGAGGTGGTACTGTTTTTGAGAGCCGTACCGTTCGGTTCCATGCAGTGGAAAAGTGCCGCCGTACCGAACCATTCCTACACTTTACCATGTGGTACCAGCAGTGGAAAAGCACAAAAGCGAGCCGAACCGTTCGGTTCCATGCAGTGGAAAAGCGCCATTAGACCACCCACCAGTTTGGGGACTTCAGCTATGGCAGGGCTTGACAAATTTGCTTTAAAGCGTAACTCCACTTTTGTTGAGAAAAAAACATTCCCCTCTGGGTGTACATTACAAGGATTTTAACAAACTTTGTTGCAGATTCCTACCTTTTGTTATTCTGAAGAAATGCCTGTTTGTTTCTCTGTATTAAGTGAGTCAAATGGGAGTGGTTTCATAATTCTCTATCAGCTGTGGCAGCTGCAGGGCTCTTAATGAGGAAATCTGATTGGCCTGCATCCCTTTAGACGTGTCCCTATTGGGAGTATCTCACCAAAAATGACATTTTTATTGCAGGGGATGCCAGAAATCTGACTTGTATATTAGTGCAGACTTCTGGGAGAATTGGTGAATCACACAAGCAGGAAATTATGTCTCTGGGGTGTGGTCAGCACACATTCTGTGTACAAAACAGCTCCAGGTAACCATATTGCATTGCAATTTCAGAAAATTTCAACAGCTGCAGATTGAAAAGGAAAGGTAATTTTTAAAAACATTCAATTACAATATGATTTGTGCCGCAATTGTACACACTATATTTTTTTCCCCACTAAAGTGGTTACCCTTTAAATCTGGTTGCCACATAAAAAAAGTTAGGAGCCAGTTTTTTTTTTTTAAACAAAGCTTTATTTTAAATGACAAAACCCATTCTCTTATGTAGCCCTGATGTGTATCTTTACAGATGCATAACACAGGTATTACAAAGAGGTGCTGGTATAGTTAAAGAAGAAGTTTACCACTTGCCTACCGGGCACTTTCACCCCCTTCCTGCCCAAGCAGATTTTCAGCGCTGTCGCACTTTGAATGACAACTGCGCGGTCATGCTACACTGTACCTGTATAACATTTTTAGCATTCTTTTGAGACAGATAGAACTTTCTTTTGGTGGTATTTAATCACCACTAGTTTTTTTTTTTTGTTAAACAAAAAAAAGACTGCAAATTAAAAAAAAAAAAAAAGAAAAAAAAAAAGAAGTTTTCTTAATTTCTATTAAAAAACTTTACAAACACCTATTTTTTTCTAAAAGGCGGCATTGTGACAACACGTTAGGAAAGTACTGCCGATAACCAGAAAATCTGTTTAGAATGTGATCAGCTGTGAATTGAAGCAACTGATCACATGGTAAAGGGCCACTGTGATTGGCCTTTCACCTTGATCTGTGATCAGCTGTGTCCGAAGGACACAGTGATCACAGAGCGTGCCCCGGGGTCGCGCAGGGGAGCGGGGTTTTGGGAGGACGTCAATATATGCCCTCCCAAAACTAGTCGACCGCAGGAGTTGCTCACACTAGCTGAAGGTGGGAATTGCCTCCAACTGCATTTTCTGCAATATTAAACAATTATAAAAAGCACCAAGGACCGCCAAACAGACATAGCTTGAAGCAGAGCTTGAAAAATTTGCTCAAAATCTAGGAGCCAGCTAAAAAAGTTAGGAGCCATTTCTTTTTTCGTGCATGCCGATTGGCTGGCTTCTGTCGGACTGGCTGCCATACACACGGGCCCAATGGTGGCCAGTTTTTAATGAACCAGCTGATGTTGCCCGGCATTCGACCTGTGTGTACTTGGTTTACTTCTTCTGAGAGATATTAAAGGAACACTCCAACCACCATGACCATTTCAGTGATTTGAAGTGGTCATGGTGGTAGGAGTCAGAAACACTGCACTTGCTGCAATATTTAAAATTATGTGCTGGGGGCTAGGTGCCCCCCTAGCACATGTGACTTACTACTGGCAGGTACTGCTGGCTGGTACTGCTGGCAGAAAATGCTGGTGGAGAGTGTGAGGAGGGGCATTGGAGGAAGCATACAGAGTTGATGTTCCTGTATCTCTCCTCACAGGCGGAGTGCATTCGATATCATTCCGCCTGTGACAGGACGGAGCCGGAACTATACAGGAAGCATCGGCTCTGTTCTGTCACAGCTGACACAGACAACCGGGACATCGTGTGGCACTTGTGGGTGTCCGGGAGACACCCGTACCTCGCGGAAGACTTGGGATGTCTGGCGACAAGACATCTTCCACGGAAGGAAACTATGACAAAAATAGATTTTGTTTTAATGAATGAATGAAAACTAAATGAAAGTGTGAGGCAGGGACGTTTATCCTCATGAACTACTTTCCAGTTTCCACGGAGCTCCACCTGCTTGCACTCCCAGCAAACAAGCAAGCGACTGTGTGCAGCCAGCATTACAGGCCTCTGAGTACTCAGATGTCTGTTCTGAGACCAGAGCAGCATTGTGCATTACAAGCCTCCCAAATCCCGATGACCGTCCAGAGCAGGGAGCACCCACTGAGTGCATGCATCGCAATTACAGGCCTCAGGCCTCCTCTCAGTTTAACGTCCGCCCAGAGCACTATGCATTACAGGCCATCCCTCACACCGGAGACCATCCAGCACTGTACAGCATTACAGGCCTTCTCTGACAAGTGACCAGTTCACCGGCATCCAGAGCACTGTGCATTACAGGCCTCCCCTCAGAGTGATCTTCATCTAGAGCACTGTGTGTGCAATAAAGGCCTCCTCTGACCACCGGGCATACAGAGCACTCTCAGACCACCATAGAGATCACTGGGCAGCATTATAGGCCTCCTCAGACCATCGTCTAGAGCACTGTATGCATTACAGGCCTCTTCAGACCACTGTGTGCAATGCATTACAGGCCTCCTCTTCAGACTATCCATGTCCAAAACACTGTGCAGCATTACAGGCCCCCTCAGACCACCGTCTAGAGCACTGTGGAGTGTTACAGGCCTCCACAGATCGAGTGGCTAAATCTGTCTCTGGGAGTTTGTTCAAACCTTAATACCAAAAATAATAACATATTAGATTTTTTTTTACTCCAGGAGTATATAATGAGTTTGGAAATTCTATAGAAATGCTTAAATAATGCATTACAATTTAACTAAACAGATTAGATTTTAGTTGGCAAAATAATTTTTTTTTCGACTAAAATGTACTGGAGATTTTAGTAGACTAAAATACGACTAAAACTAAAACAATTGCAGATGACTAAAATTGACTAAACTAAAAATGGGATTTTTGACTTACCGTAAAATCCATTAATCTGAGTTCATTGATGGACGCAGCTCTCCATTATTCAAAACCACAGAGTTATTATGCCCCCCCCCAGGAATAGGACACTAGGCAGAAAAAAAGTCTTGGCTACGCCTATGGGCAGTCCTAGGTGGTATACTCCCTTCTCTGCTATAATGTAACAAGCAGTGTCATAAGTATTACAACTCCATAGAGGAGTGAGTGGTGTGTCAGTCAATGAACTCAGAGAGATGGATTTTACGTTTAGTCAAAAATCCCATTTTCGCTTAAGTTTATTGACGGACACAGCTCTCCATTATTCAGAACCAGAGGGACCAAGACCCCTGATAGAATAGGCCTGAGACACCGTCTGTCTGATCCATCTGAAAATGGTCACAGAAGAAGCAGACAGCCCTAATCTTGGCCTGTCCGTGATCACAAACAGGGAGTCTGACCTCCGACCCTGTGGCTGCCAAATACACCTAAATTGCCCGAACCACATCCAAGGCATGCAAAGCCTGGGACACAGGGAAGGCAACACAATGTCCTCATTCAAATGAAAATCTGAGACTACCTTAGGAAGGAATGACAGACATGGGCGAAGAACCACCTTATCTTTGTAGACCACCAAATAGGGGGTACAACAAGATGACGCCATCAGCTCTGACACCCTGCAAGCAGAAGTAATAGCCACCGAAAAGGCCACCTTCGGGGACAGCGTAAGCAGGGGAATCTACCGAATATTTTCAAAGCGAGGCTTCTGGAGAACTGAAAGCACCAAGTTCAGATCCCAAAGCGGTAGAGGAGGCCACACTGCAGGAGTCAGATGTCGAACCCCTTGAATAAAAAGGTACGCACCAGGGAGTGCGTGGCCAGGGGTCGCTGAAAGAAGACCTGGCCCTTAATGGTACTCAAAGTCAATTTTTGCTCAACAACTCATTGAAGAAAAGCCAAAATCGGAGCCACTGAAAAAAAACGAGGGTGAGCTCCAATCGACTCACACCATGAAATGTACGCTTTCCACATATGAAGGTAGATCTTCCTAGAGGTAGACTTCCTAGCCTTCAGCAGTGTTGGAATCACCGATCCAGGCAAACATCTACCCTTCAACACCTTGCTTTAAACAGCCAGGCCGTCAAAGCTAGGGACTGTAAAGTAGGATGGAAGATCGGCCCTTGGGACAGTAGATCCTCCCTAAGAGGCAGTCTCCAAGGGACGTTGGCTACCAGTGGCACTGGGTCGGCCTACCAAGACAGACGAACTCCCCTTGAGACTCCATCAGTAAAGAGGGGAACCCTCAAAAAAGGTCTAGCACCACCGGTTCACCAGCAAACAGAGCAACATACAACCTGCAGCAGAGAGAGAGAGGGAGCTCACCAAATTCATCACCCCATTAGAGTAGCACCGGTCTGCACCAGGATAGCACTGCTCCATGTGTGGCGTCCAAAAAGAAAGAAAAACCCAGGAGTCAACATAAGGGAAAAAGGAGGAGCTTCCACATCCTAAATCGTCACACAGAGGCTTCTCGGTCATGGCTGCCGCTCTATTAGCATGCCGGACAAACCAAAAAATGCCGCCGGACTACAAAAACATGGTCGCCGGCTACATGAGGCTCCCAGGGACCCAGGAGGATTCCCTGAAGCTCTGACTGTATTAGCGACGAGAGGGCGGACCGGGCACAAGACCCCCAGAGCAGCCAGTACCCCCCCCCCCCCCAGCCAAGTAGATCAGTCGTCAGCGGTGTAAAATAATAATATTTTACAATCTGAAAATTTATTTTTATCCTCGGTTGTTTTAGCTATATTGCTCATTTGTTGAGGAAAAATTATTTCAAAAGCCAGATCACATAGTACTCCTATTGTTCACCATCTCAAAGGTTATGGTAATTGAACACTCTTCCCGAAGGAATGCTTTGAGCCGTATGCATAGTACAAATTACAGGAACTCTAGAGGTCATAACAATGCACAGTGACCCTTCCCAGCAATAGGCTGCAATAAATAAAGAAGCATTCAGAGAGGTGCGCTTTGTGCCTGAAAATACTATGTATGGGTCATTGCAAAACACTGCCTGCAACATTTAGGAGACTGGCGATATGGCTTCTTCTACACATTAGAAATGAGGAATTGCAGTCATTATGAAAAAAAAATTATATATATATATATATAGCTGTGCATAGAAGCCAATCGGCTTCTAACTTCAGCTTGTTCAATTAGGCCTTGCAATAGAACACAAAAAAAAACAAACCTGGAAGCAGATTGGTTTATATGTAGAGCTGCACCAAATTTTGCACTCTCCAGTTTTAGTAAATCCACCCCATTGACAACTTTCTGCATATGAAATAAAAGCCAACAAAAAAGGTTAAACTGGCAAGTAGCAGCACAATAAAACCACCTGTATAGATTAGCCCTGACAAATAGTTGCCTCTTGAAGCTTACATGAAAATAGTTTCTTACTTTGTTGGCTAAACAACCTAGACTGCCCCAGAAACCCTGCTAAACGTACAAGCAAAGGTTGCCACTTTATCCCTTTAAGCCCTCGTTCACACTAAATGCGGGTATGAAATCATGCGAGTTCAGCTGAACTCGCATGATTTCAAACCCGCATTTCAGTCTGACTTCGGGGGCAATTTGAAAGACGATTCAAATGGTGACGTTGCAAGCAATAGGCCTGATCTGGCATGCGATTTGACATGTCAAATCGCATGTGAAATTGGCCCAATGTGAACCGGGGCTGAAACCGAACACATTCATTACACAGGTCCTGGGGCTGAATAAGGTCAGAATTAAACTCACTTGGTGCCTTATCTGCATTAAATTAGCCTCAGAACCTTTGTAATTCATGTGTGTTCGGGTTTAAAGGGATGAGGTGGCAACCAAACACGGCATCAGATGATGCCATTACATCAACTTTATAATGTTTTGTAAAGGTATGCACCGACGACCAGGTAGCCGCCTTGCACACCTGGACCACTGACGCCTGATGGCGAAAGGCCCATGACGCACTAAGCGCCCGAGTGGAGTGCGCCTTAACAGGGAACGGGGGCTCCCGACCCTTAATAGAATAAGCCTGTACCACCGTCTGTCTGATCCATCTGGAAATGGTCGCGGCAGATGCAGGCAACCCCTTTTTGGGTCCATCCGGGATCACAAAAAGTGAATCAGTCTTGCGAAACGAGTCTGTCGTTTTCAAGTATACCCTGATCGCTCGGACCACATCCAAGGAGTGTAAAGCAAACTACCGAGGATGACTGGGCTTAGGACACAGGGAAGGTAATACAATTTCTTCATTCAGATGAAATTCTGAAACCATTTTTGGTAGGAAGGATGGATTCGGACGAAGAACCACCTTATCTCTATGAACCACCAGATATGGTGAACGACAAGATAATGCGGCCAGTTCTGACACCCTGCGTGCAGAAGTAATAGCCACCAAGAAGGCCACCTTCTGGGACAACGTAGGTAGAGGAATCTCCCTAATATCTTCAAAGGGAGGTTTCTGAAGAACCGACAACACTAAATTAAGATCCCAGGGTGGTAACGGCGCGCGCACTGGCGGAGCCAGATGTCGCACCCCCTGGATGAAATTCCGCACCAGGGAATGAGTAGCCAAAGGCTTCTGAAAGAAGATAGCTAATGCTGAGACCTGACCCTTGATAGTACTCAAGGCCAGTTTCTGCTCAACCCCTTGTTGCAGAAAAGCTAATATTCGACTAATCGAATAAGACCGTGGACGGAACCCCAGAGGTTCACACCATGCAATGTAGGACTTCCATGTACGATGATAAATCTTTCTGGAAGTCGCTTTCCTTGCTTCAACTAGAGTAGGAATCACTGAAGCTGACAAACCTTTGTCCTTCAGCACCTGGGTCTCAATAGCCAGGCCGTTAAAGCCAGCGATCGTAAAGCAGGATGGAAGATCGGTCCCTGAGACAGTAGGTCCTCTAGACAGAAAAAAACTGATTCCCTGTAGCAGAGAGAGGGAGGATATACCCTCAGGGACTGCCCCTAAGGTGGAGCCAGAACGTTTTGTCTTTCTGCCTAGTCCTACTCCTGCGGAGACAACATAACCCAGCTCTTGAGAATCAAGAAGACTACGTCTGTCAATGAGCGATAGAGAAATGCATTTTGAGCAGCCGGCGGCGCCCCCCGGCCCCTAGCCCCCACTCGATGCCCCCAAAACATAACACCAGGCATAGCCACCAGGAGGGGGGGGGGGAGCTAGGTGTGGGTAAATTGGGGGTACGGGGAGTGTTATGTGGGAAGGAAGGGCCGACAAACCCAGGGAGGGGCCCACGTTCACCCTGAAAAACCAGCAGAAGGGAGGGGAGACACTACTCACCACACCTTAGGACCAGGCGGGCACCACTCCAGGCAGACCACTGCACCATTTTGGAATGGGGGTGCTGCGGGCCAGAGGCACACTGCAACTCAGGTCGTGACCAGGGCTATGCGTCTTCCCAAGGAGTTTACTCGCTGGCCAGCCCCCGTCCAGTTGGACTATGTTGTGGAGCTGAGGTCGGGTTGCGCTCGTTTGCTGGACTGGGGAGACCGTAAGGATCTAGAACATCCAGTCTGTCGCCCATTCTAGCAGGTGATTGTAGTTCTCACAGGAACAGAAAATAATAAAAGAAGCTAAAAAATACCATGTAAAAAGGAAAAAATGCTAGGACCAGGGATCCCAGCAAGGAACTAGGTCCTTATTCCTGACTAGGCAGAAAAAAAAATGAAGAACTTTAGCAGGAAGTGGGAGTATACCCCATAAAACTGCCCTATAGGTGTAGTCAAACTTTTTTCCGCCTAGTATCCTACTCCTGTAGAGGGCAGCATAAACCCAAGGGTCAAGAAGATGTGGAGCGGTGTCTGTCAATGAACGAAAGAGAAAGTTAGGATCTGTAGTTTAATTCACCCACACAGATTTCAATTTTGACAGCTGGAATAAACTATAAGTCCCGCCTGGACTTGTAGTTCTCAGTGAAACATGAGTGCTGTTATTACCGCTGTTTTAGTCTGCTGGCACTTCCTCCAGCTCTCAAACTGAAAGCCCATACCTCAGTACGGATGTGTAGCTGGAGGACCAGTCTGCAGGGGCCTAGCATTGTACCCTTGATCCACTGATTGCAAAAAAAAAGCAAAAAAAAAAAAAAAAAAAAAAAAAGCACTTTTTTTTTGCAAATATATGTTCATTTATTATTTTTTATTTAAAAAAAGTAGATTTAGCCTTTAGCTCCTGCCCGGCCTTTTGTAATATGATGGGTGGGAGCCCTATGATCCTGGGAGGGCGTCATATGATGTCCTCCCAGGGCCACGCTCCAGCGTGATCTGTAACCCGCTGCGCCCACCGAACACAGCCAATAACAGATCACTGTACCGGCCCACAGACGGTACCATGCGATTGCTGTGGCCACATGACAATTGTACACAATGAAAGGCTTTGATTCAGGCCTTTCATTGTGTACTATTGTGACAAGCTCTCCAATTGGTCACAGTGATCACATGATACAGACAGGGCCAATCAAAGCCCATCTGTACCATGTGATTAGCTTTGGCCAATCACAGCTAATCACAATAATAAACACTAAATAAATAGTTTGCATTCAGAAAAAGTGGTTGCTTAGAACTGTAAAATTTAGTTATAAGCAATCAATGTGTAAAAAAAGATTCTAATAACCTCCTCAGAGAAGTACAGTGTTTCTATGGCAACACTATTGCTCTGATCACTGTATATAAAACAAATTAAGAAAATATAATAAAAAAAAAAAAAAAAAAAAAAAATGTTTATACCTATCTTGAGCACATATTCAGGATTGTTTACTTTGATGCACTATACACCTGAGTGCGATAGTTTCTTTATGACATTTTCCTTCATTGTTACTGTTATATACGTTATACTTTTGTACGTTTTTTTCGAACACTGGTTTTGTAACTGGTTATGTCTACCGTTGATGTTATTTATATAGTGTACTGTTTATACTCAATAAATAATATATTTTTCTTGAAAAAAAAAAATTAATTAATAAAAAAAATAAATCATTGTTTTAAATTTTTTTTTTAACAAACTGTCACCAGTCAGTGTCCCTGATCAACTGGAATCCGTATGTAAAAAAATAAATAAATAAACACCTTTCTTAATTTTTCAAAAAATTGAGATAAAAAATTACAACTTCTAAAAACTCAGCATACCTTACAGTCTACTTTCCTAAAAATGGGGTCAATTGGGGGATATTTGTACTATACTGGCATTTTCGGACCTCAAGAAATGCGATAAGCCATCAGTACATCAGGATTGATCGCTTTTTATATATATACACACACACACACACACACACATATATATATATATATACATATATACAAACACACACACACACGCTATAGTTTGTGGACTCAAACTTTCCTACAGACTAAATGATACACACTGATTTGGGTTATTTTCATCAGAAATGTAGCAGTATACCTTTGGCCTACATTTAGGGTCCATTCACACTAGCGCGACTTGTCAGGCGACTTGGTCGCCTGACAAGTCGCGGTCGGTCGCTCGCCATTGAATAGTACAGGACCCGTTCTAATAGGAGCGACACAAGTCGCTCCGATTTAGAAAAAGGGTCCTGTACTACTTTGGGGCGACCTGGAGGCGACTTGCATTGACTTCAATTATATGAAGTCCCTGCAAGTCGCGCCGGGATCAGTGGTGATTAAGTACCACCAAAACAAAGCTCTATTTGAATGAAAAAAGGGATAAAAATGTCATATGGGTACAGTGTTGCATGACCGCACAATTGTCATTCAAAAACATGACAGCGCTGAAAGCTGAAAATTGGCCTGGGCAGAAAAGGGGTGAAAGTTCCCAGTAGTGAAGTGGTTAAAGAAACATTCATTAAAAGTAGTGTATTCTGATAAGTGTGTGTGAATAACACATGCAATAATGGTCATGCTTTTTATACATTTTTTTTGTGGACTGAGCTTACCAACAAAAATGACAAAAGGGGTAGGACAAACACAGCCAGGGAGGCTTACAAAAGTTGCATTCCCATGGTTAAAATCACTTAAAAAGGAGTTCCAGCCACCTGTCAAAAAAATAAAACTCAGCAGCTACAAAAAGTGTACCTGACCCCCCCCCCCCCCTTTGTGCAAGAGGAGCGGGGGACGAGTCCTTAAAGCCATTTTGCCATTTTTTTAATTTATCTTTTTATTGCCAGCATTCTATTTCATTTACATTCAAATAGCTGTCAGTGAGTAAACCCACTGAAAGCTGATCAGTCATCAGTTAAGGACACAGCGGCCAGCTTCCAGGCCAGCTCCTTAACAACCAGCTATTCTTCACACAGAATTCAAATTGGTCACTCAATTTTTGACCGATGCAAATCCAAATCGTTCTGAAAATTTGGAATTTGTTAGAAAATAAAGAAACAAAACTAAACTAAACAAATTTTTCCATTCTGCACGTCTAACGACTTTGTAGAGCACAAACAAAACAATCACAAGGATCAAAGCCAAAGTCGTATTAAAAGTCGCATCAAGTCGCGTGGTAAAGCTGTAATGTAAATAGCACCTTTTTAAGGTCACACAAGTGTGAATGGACTCTTATGGCTGGAATACACGATAAGAAAATCGGCCGAAAATTTCCGTTCAGCGAGCGATCGGGCGATATTCTACTCGTTAATGCCCAGCCATCAATGAGCGATATCGGTATTGTGAACGAAAAACACCGTTTGAAAAACCCGAAAAATTCTGTCATCTCGTTTGCAAATGAACGATATTCTATACGTTGGTGTTGAGGTCGTTCAGTTTAAATCTGTATAACCTCATCACGCATGAGGACTGACGAACACTGTTTCGATGGTCGGCGGGCAACGGTCGGGCGATATTCGGACCGTGTATGTTGGCAACGTTTTCGACCGACAAATACTTTTTCAAAAGTCGGTTGGTCGAATGATCGGGCGATATTCTAATCGTGTATTCACACCATTTGTAATCTGCAAAATAGTAAATAACGGAATTTTTGTAAAATCTTACCGTAAAATTCCTTTCTCTGAGTCCTCCGACAGTCGCCGCCCATTCACACAGTCTTCACCAATGGGTAATGACCTTTGCTCCGCAGGAGTAGCTAGGCACAAGACTTGTTAGTAACAAAGGCTTTTAGCATAGACACACCCCTAGGGGCTATCCCACTAGTCAATACCTCCCTGCACCAGCATTCCCAACTCAGTTTGGTAGCATAGCAGTAAGAGTACACAAGACCCCAAAAGAGGGGCGGGGGGCGGCGACTGTCGGAGGACTCAGAGAAAGGAATTTTATGGTAAGATTTTACAAAAATTCAGTTTTCTCTTACGTCCTCCGACAGTCGCCGCCCATTCACACAGTCTTCACCAATGGGATGTCCCAAAGCAGTGTAGACATGAGGGGTGGGAGACGCAGCCGCAGAAGAGCAACGCATTACCCACATCAGAGAAAGGAACCTTACACACTGTAAGAGAACCAACTGGGCAACAGGAACGTGCTCAACAGGAGCAACAACCCAGGAAAACAAGTAACCCAGGGGCAAAAACCCCAACAGCCAAAGACCCATAAACAAGGGTTCCTATGGCACTGCCGGACTGAGAACTTGCGGCCAAAGGAGGCAACGGCTGATGCCTGAACATCCACCTTATAAAATGTGGAGAAGGTGTGCACGGACTACCAAGTCGCAGCTTGCACACCTGGGCCACAGAGGCCTGAAGCCGGAAGGCCCAAAACGTACACAGAGATCTGGTAGAGTGCGCCTTAACAGGGAAGGGTAGAACCCTTCCTTCAAAGCATAGGCCCGTACAACGGTCTGTCTGATCCATTTGGCAATGGTCGCCGCAGACGCCACCATGCCCTTCCGAGGTCCCTCAGGAAGGACAAAGAGGGAATCCGACTTGCGAAAAGATCCAGTGGACGACAGGTAAACCCTGATCGCCCTGACAACATCCAAGGAATGCAAAGCAACCTCCTTAGGATGCTTGGGCTTTGCACAGAGCGAAGGCAAGACAATGTCCTCATTAAGGTGAAAGTCAGAGACCACCTCAGGGAGGAAGGACGGGTGAGGTCGCAAGACCACCTTATTCTTGTGAACCACCAAGCAGGGAGAGCGGCAGGACAACGCCGCCAACTCCGACACCCTGCGAGCCGAAGTGATCGCCACCAAAAAAGGCAACCTTATTTAGACAACAGAGGCAACAATATCTCCTTGATGTTTTCAAAGGGAGCACGCTGCAACACGGACAGAACCAAGTTCAAGTCCCACGGAAGTAAGGGCTCCCTCCGAGGAGGGGCCAAATGACGCACACCTTGAACAAAGGTGCGAATTAAGGAATGAGACGCCACAGGGCGCTGAAAAAGAACAGCCAGTGCAGAAACCTGGCCTTTTATCGTGGCGAGCGCCAAACGCTGGTCCACACCAGTCTGAAGGAAAGCCAACACTCTCGACACCCGAGTATAAGCGAGGGAAGAACCCCCTGGACTCACAACAGGCAAAGTATGCTTTCCAAGTACGGTAATAAATTTTACCAGACAAGGCATTCCAAGCCTTGATCAGAGTAGGAATGACCTCAGGGGAAAGACCCCCGTCCCCAGGACCTGGCTTTCAACAGCCAGGCCGGTAAATCCAGCGACTGTAAAGCAGGATGGAAGATCGGTCCTTGAGACAGAAGGTCTTCCCGCAGTGGCATGCGCCACGGAGGCTCGACTGCCAGACGAACGATGTCCGCGTACCAGGACCGGCGAGGCCAGTCCGGTGCCACCAGAATCACCGCGTGCGGTTCCAAGGCCAACCTGCGAAGGAGCCTGGACAGCAACTGAATTGGAGGAAAGGTATACATCAGACGATACTGATGCCAAGGCGCCACTAATGCGTCCGAGGCGTCCGCTCGAGGATCGCGCGGTCACGCTATGAACCTTTCCACCTTGTTGGTTTAGCCAAGACGCGAACAGATCCACATCCGGGGATCCCCACCTCGCGCACAGCATCTGGAAGATTTTTGGGTGTAGGAACCATTCCCCCTGGTCCAGGGTCTGGCGGCTCAGATAATCGACCCGCCAGTTCTACACCCCCGGAATGTGAACTGCCGTTATCGCCGGGGACGCGAGTCTCGGCCCAAGGCAGAATATCCGTCACTTCCCGGGCCGCTCGGGCACTCCCGGTGCGCCCTTGGTGGTTAATGTAAGCCACCGCGGTGGCATAGTCCGTCCGTACCCGAACCGGACGGCCCTGAAGTCGTTCCGACCACTGGAGAAAGCAAAGCTTTATCGCCCTCAATTCCAGGATGTTGATCGGAAGGGAGGACTCCTCCTCTGACCAAGTTCCCTGGGCAGACAGGTTGCCCAGAACACCACCCCAGCCCGACAGACTGGCAGCCGTGGTGATCACCGTCCATAGCAACGGACGAAAAGACTTGCCCCCCGACACAGCCGGGGACTGGAGTCACCACAGAAGATCCCTTCTGGTTCGGCGGCTCAATGAAACCCTCAGATCTAAAGACTGAGGACGCTTGTCCCACTTGGCTAGAATCTCCGCTTGGAGAGACCGCGTGTGAAACTGAGCAAAGGGGATCGCCTCGAAAGCCGAGACCATTAACCCCAGGCACCGCATACCGGTCCTGAGTGATGAGGAACAGGTGTCCCTGAGGGACCTGACCTCTTCCTGAAGTGTCCTGAGCTTTTCCTCCGGCAGGAATACTCTGGCATGAGCAGAGTCCAGAACCATTCCCAGATAGGGAAGGCGAACCGAAGGAGACAGCGTTGATTTCGAAACATTGATGGTCCAACCGAACTCCTGAAGCGTCTGTACCGTAGTGGACAGGTCGCTCAGCAGGCCCTGCCAGGCACTCGATCTTAACAGGAGATCGTCCAGATATCTCGCAATACCCTGGGCTCTCGACAGGCCCAGAACAGGCGCCAGCACTTTGGTAAAGACCCGTGGAGCCAAAGCGAGACCGAAAGGTAGCGCCACGAACTGGTAATGGTCCTCCGCAATGGCGAACCGAAGGCACCTCTGGTGACCTTCGAAAATGGGGATATGTAGGTACGCATCCTTCAGGTCGATAGAGGCCATGAATTCTCCCGGGCTCAGGGCAGCCACCACCGAGCGCAGGGATTCCATGCGAAACTTCCGAACACGCACTAAGCGGTTCAGATCTTTCAAGTCCAGGATCGGACATACCTTGCCCTCCTTTCTGGGCACAGTGAACAGATTGGAGTAAAAAACCCCCGAAACCTGTCCCGGTGAGGCACCGGAACCACCACCTCCTGGGCCAGGAGACCCTGCACCGCTTGATGCAGATCCTGCAAGCGCCCAGGAGTTAGCTGAAGATTTGAGGAAAAAAATCTGTCCGCCGGTCTAGAAAGGAATCCGATCTAGTATCCTGATCGAACGATTTCCTGAACCCATCTGTCCTGAATGCGGGACAGCCAAGGCTGGAGGAAAAAATGCGCAAACGTCCCCCCACCCCAGAAGCGGGTGAGGGCGTCCCTTCAGGCAGAAGCGGAATGGGGCGCAGAGCCGGCTTGGCCGGACTTTTGCTTACCCGCCCAAGGCTTCTTCTGGCCACCTTGGCCTTTGAAAGGTTTGCCCTCGGAGGATCTAAAAGCGGGGCCCGCTTGCCGCAAAAGGACTTGTTCTTCGGATTCTGGGGCAACAGAGTGCTCTTGCCCCCAGTGACTCCTTTCACCAAAGTATCCAAAGCCTCGCCAAAAAGGCGAGACCCAGCATAGGGAAAATCAGCCACCGTTTTCCGTGACGATTGGTCAGCCGACCAACTCTTCAGCCAGAGCAGTCGACGGTGAAGCACCGCGACACTAGACAGGCGTGCAGCTATAGGGGCCTCATTCAAGGCCGCATTGCATAGTACATGACCCCCTGATGAATCTGGTCCACCAAAGCCAGCGTAGCTGGCGGGGCAGAATCAGACACAAGGGTGCGTCTGAGCACCTCAGTCCCGTCCGCCACCGCCTAAGCCACCATGACAGAAGCGAAAATAGGTTTGAGCATAGAGCCCGCCACCATATAAGCATGGCGGGCAAGAGACTCCAACCTCCTGCCAGTAGGAGCCCGGAAAAAACCGGGGTATCCTCAGCGGAAACCAGGGTAGCCTTGTTCAACACGGCCACAGCGTGATCCACCTGGGGCGCCACGCACCAGCGCTCCTCAGTGGAGGGCGCAACAGGATAAAGCAGTTTAAACCGATTAGGCACCGTAAAGGGCTTTGTCAAACTGCGCCATTGTCCATTCACAATCTGAAGAAATTCAGCAGGGCAGGGGAAAACCTGCACCGACTCGCGGGTTCTATGTGTCCCAAAAGAGGAACTTTGATAGAAGAGATCAGCTCATCCATGAGCACAAGCTCTTCAGGCGAGCTTGGGGGAGACGTATCAATCTGCCTCCCCTTCAGACCCCAAAAGGTCCCGAGACGGGCGAGACCCTAAAAAGGGCATGCCAGCCACATCACCATCTGATCAGAGGAGATAGATAACCTGGCCCTCTCTTTTGCAGAACGTTCAGCCATCAGCACCTCCATCTGTGACACCAAAGATGCCACTACAGCGGCCAAATTAGGCACAGCGGGGGGTACAGCAGACCCGGGGTCCCCCACCAGGGCAGAGGGGAACGTGCTATCCTGAGAATCCATGCCAAAAAACAAGCTTGGAACGAAAAGGCACTGGCCCTTTAAGCCCTGTGGCGAGCGCAGCCCACCGCCATACTCACAGTATGCACCAACCCCCACAGGGACAGAAAACAGCTGAGTTAGGAAGGATAGCACAGAAAAGTATGGAGAGATCACCTGCAGAGCTCGCAGAGCGTTGCTACTGATCGCTGTTCCAGAGAAAGAGGAAGTGAGGTCAAGAAGGCTGAACTATAACACTGCTTCAGGTTTAGGGAAAATGGCTGCCCATAGAAATCAATGGAGGCTTCTAGAAAATGGCCGCAGACATGTGCTCGGATCGAGCGACCTGCCACACACAAAATGGCGGCGATTGGCGCCAAAAGCACCGCAACCCTGTACAAGACTCAGGGTGAAGCCAACATGTCGCCCCCAGCAAAAATGGCGGACCGCGCGGCGCTCAGCCGCAGCGGTTGCCGCACATACATGTCTGCACTCAAAACACACAAGGTGATACAGGAGAGAGAGGGGCCCCCACCTCACAGCAGTGATTAAACATTAACCCCGCAGGGATCACATCAGGGAGCCCGCACACACAGACATGAGGGGACACACAGTACACAGACTGACACCCCAGACAGAGGCCCCCACATAGAAAAGGTGCTTACCGTACCGGATGGCGTGGGGTAGCCTCCACAAACGGAAAAAACGCTGTCCTCATATGACAGGGAGTGTCGTAGCCGGGACGCAGGACACCGCAGCACAAAACCGCAGAAGGCGTCCAGTGAGGTAGCCACCTCACAGGCTGCATCCCTGCAGCGAGCAGGGATGGGTCGTTCATAGTGCCAGGGCGAACCATAGCCGAACGCTCGATGGCAGGCTGGTGATCCATCTGACCCTCAGCCCTGGAGACCCAGGACGGCCAGTCCGATACCCAGCTCTGCATGATGCATCTTCATCCGAAGATCCCTATCTAAAAGCTGGTAAAATAACAGCTAGTAAAGCAAAGAAAACAACTTTTAAATGAAATCAAAAAAGGGTAGAAGGCTGAGACTGTAGCCCCAGCACAGGAAAGCCTATCTACTCCTGAGCTAGGCAAAATCAAACTGAGTTGGGAATGCTGGTGCAGGGAGGTATTGACTAGTGGGACAGCCCCTAGGGGTGTGTCTATGCTAAAAGCCTTTGTTACTAACAAGTCTTGTGCCTAGCTACTCCTGCGGAGCAAAGGTCAATACCCATTGGTGAAGACTGTGTGAATGGGCGGCGACTGTCGGAGGACGTAAGAGAAATTTGCTTTTTGGTATAACACGACTTTAATCCTAAAAATATTTTTAGAACACTCACCTCTGCAAATCAGTCAAAATACATGTTTTACTTTCCAAAGTAATTCTTATTCTGTGCTGCAAATTAAAAAACAAAAGAAAAAAATATGACAAATGGTATTTTTATTCCCTATTAAAATCCAGGGTGCCTTTGGTCATACTTTTTGTTGCTTTATTTGCTGCTCTGCCAAAATAAAAACAGATTTTGCTGCAATATGACACGAGGGGGCGGGGCCTCCCGATGACGTTCGCACAGGATCGGATCGCACAAGTGTGAACCGCTGTGCGATCCGATCCTGATGCAGCTTCCAAAAAGGGTCCCTGTGCGTGTTTGGTGCGGCTGCGGTGCGAATTTAGCCATACAAACCGTATGGCTAAACTCGCACCGCACAGCCGATCGAATGTAATGTCGGAGCAGTGCGCTCCGACATTACATGCGAACCCCGCACACGCACAAGTGTGAACCGGGGCTAAAGCGGACAATAAATGGATAATTTTTTTTTCGTTCAGCCAGCAGGCTGAACTGATTCCTTCAGCCACGCAATAAGGGTGGATAGAGGAATCCTTCTCGCAGAGATTGCATTCTAACAGCGGGGACTCTCAGAATACCATGATCAGTGGTTGCAGCTGCGGATTGAGAAAAATTTTACAAGCCTGTTTGACAGAAGTTAATTGTTAGATCGATTTCTGTTGAGTGGGAGCCGCCCCGCACATGTCCCTGCTAAACTGGACGAATTTCGATCAATCTTTGGCCAGCTTTAGGCATGGCTACACAGGTTTAGTTTGTATTATTAGTTAAAACTATTCAGCACTTCTCATTTGCAAGCAGAAATAACCCTGGGTCAGATCAGGTATTTCTGCTGGTATATGCGTCTCTTGTTCAGAATCACTGCTCTCATTTGACTTGTTACTTTTTGTGACCAGGGGTCTCACACCTCTAGTCCCTTTCAATACTAAAATTAGATGTAACAGCTCGAGTTACAGACACCACTGCCTACTAAAAAGTTTATCTGAGTAGGGAAAATATTTTATAACATGGTTGTACAACAATGTCAGTATACCTCTTCAGCAGGATTACAATGCTGAATTAAAAGGCTGAACTCCAAGCATATACAGTATACTAAAAAAAGAAAACATTTCTGTAGTCAAATATTTGTTAGAAAACAAATACATGTTTTAAATATAGCCAATACAAGTTACTACATGAACACTGCATGGGTGCATTTATAAAATTTGCAAAACGATTCATCCTGTGAATCTGTATGTACATTCACGGTGTGAACTGGGGCTATTCTCTCTAGTCTACAGGTTTAATGTTCTTCATTCAAAAAATAAATAAAATAAATTGCATTATGACCACTAGATGGAGCTGACAGTCATGGTAAATAAGTATTTATTTCTTATGTTCATCTCCATCTAGTGGTGATAATGGAAAATTTTTCAGATTCATTCTGTTCTTTATGAAAAACGACATTAGACCGGGAGAGAAACTAGCCTAGTAACATTCGATTTGCCCCCCAATCAGACAGGACTAATGTAAATGCAGTTTTACAGGATGAATACATCCATTCAATTGACACTGGAATAGTCCTCAGTGTTAGCTAGTCAGACTAAATTTGGCCATTAATGGTTCAAATCTCAGTTCAGCAGGGACCATCTGAGATGAAAACCATGTATGGGCAGGCTGATTGTATCCAAGTTGATCAATTGATCAACCTGGGTACAACCAGCCTGTCAGATTTCTAATGTGATTACTGCCAGCAGCTATAGCCCAGCAGGAGGTATTCTGTCAGTGTTGATGGAGGAACCCGTGGTTGCAGGAAAGAAAATCGGATCATCTATGGCCAGCCTTAAAAAGGTTGTAAACCGCTGGCTTTTTTTTTTCTGGACATGCAAGATAAAAGCATAATGTGCTAGTATGCATCGCATGTGAAACTTACATAAAAAGGGAGACCTCCAGTGCCAGCATCCATCTTCACCCAGTCTTCCTTTCGGGTCCGCTGACTCCAGCTGTGTGACAGGCCAGAGCCACGATGACGTCACTCCCGTGCATGTGCGGGGGAGCCGTCATTTACTGCACAGGTATCTGAAGGAACAGCACGGATGGCCGTTCCTTTAGAGCGCATGCACCGATGACGTCATTGGCTACATGTAATGTAAATATCTCCAAAACGTGTTTACATGTACATGTTTAGGAGATAGTTAGAGTACCTATAGGTAAGCCTTATTATAGGCTTACCTATATGCACAAAATGCCTTTGAGTTTACTTCCCCTTTAAGCCTGGTACACAATAGTTTTTATGGCTAAGAGCGCTGACCGTTGTCGGTCACCAGCCAAAAAAGAAGCTGGCCGAACTGCCGATTCCCATCAGACCGGCTGCCAAATACATGGGCCGAAACGTTGCCCGATTTCTATTAAACCGGCTGAGGTTTGGCCAGTGCATACTAGGCTTTACTTACAGTCTAACACTGAATACAAGCATAGACAGAAATAAACTTGTCAGTGAGCTACTGCTTGGCCAGCAGGCTAGGGCAAGAGAATGGAAGCACTCTATTTCTTAGCCATAAAGAAAGGGTTTTTAGTCTTTTGAGGGTGTGATGGGGTATGTCCTGTATATCCCAAAAGTAGCTGAACAACTATTATGACAGATTAGGGTTCAATTACACGAGTGCTCATCCCTGTAGAGCAAGAAGAGCCCTTTGTACACAGCTCAGCACTAGGACAGAAAGTAAACAGACAGCCCATTTTAGTGAATACACATGTGTCGGCTGTAATGACTCACCCCCACAGCTGAATCTGACAGGTATAGGGCCCTGGATGCACAGGTGCTGTGCCAGGCTCTGTGGGGCCATCCTTGTGTACCTGTCAAATTCGGTACAGCCTAAACGTGTCCATTCACTATTATGAGATGTGCAGCTTAGCGCGAGGACAGAAAACTAAACAAAGGACTCTTTGCACTCTATGGGGCTGAGCAGCTGTGTGAATGAGCCCCCTACAGGGTTTACATCTCCCTCTGAAGAGCGATCCACAGGAGCATTTGACAGGCATTAGGTCTCCTCCTCACCACCTGTTTTAACTCCTAAAACACCACAACACTGATGCCATTACCATGTGCACTGAACATAGTTGCGCAGTGGTTGAAGGGCATCCCTATTCACTTGAGTGGGTCGTATTTGACAGGCAGTGCAGCCTGCTGAACACAGATTGTTTTTCCCCACCATGGCCTGTATACACACACCTGTCTGCTGCCTTTACAGTTTACAGGGAGTGGAAAAATGCAGCTCAGCCACGTGTATGTACTATCCCCCCAACTGCAAGTGTAAAGACTGCCCTAAACAGTGTATTTCTATGTATTTTAGTTGTAGGCTAATGTTTTCTATACTTGTCATGGTGGAATGAACAGGTGTTGGTACAAAGAGGGAACACAAGTCAGCTGCCCTGCTCAATAACCCTGGATGATACAGGGATGGGATGGAAATTCTACAAGCCCTGCTCTCTGAACATATGTTCTGCACTTGTTGAGCATCAACACTTCCCTCTCCACGTTATCTGCTGTGTCACAAAAACAGGATGGGCCTGGCCTACAGAAAACATTCCCAGCACCCTGTGAGGACACAACCAACTCAATGCCTTCCAGCGTGTATTTTACCAAGCTCTCATCAGATTATTCCTGCAAGGTGTCTTCTAGCCGTGTGATATTTCATAGCGTGATATCAAGACCCCTCCCAGATTCTCACCCTTTACATTACATGAGCACATCACTCTAACCTGTGATCACAGGTCTAAATAAACCCACAGCAAATCATCAGAATAATAAGTAAGAATGTCTTTTCAACAACTACACATCTGAAAGTCAAAAAACACCATTATTACAGGAAAACGACTCGAGCCAGGACAAGTGCAGGAAAACTGCTCTGTAGCTTGGCGTTCAATGCCAGTGTGGCTGAGTGACAGATGAGTCTTGTAACACAGTGGGGGATGGGAATCAACAAGACAGCTGTGCTTTGACAGCTCAGATTCTATATCAATAGGATCAAATCCCAGCTGTAGCTCCACAACAAAATAAACTGTGACCTTCAGCTGAAGCTGCCTCTATAGAGACCCTGAATGGCTCAGTATACTTACCATAGGAGACTTCTCACATGCCAAGGCCAGCCCCATAGCTTCTAGATTTGGTAATTGTAAGGCTTTGCTCATATGTGTGGCCAGGGGGCAGTAAGACCAAGCGGCTGGGCTGCAGTTTTAAGCCTCATGCACAATGGGCGTTTTTAAAGCGGAGTTCCGGCCTTTGGGGTGAAGTTTAGATAAAAATACCCCCGGGACAGTCAGGGCTAGTACCTTCCACAATGGATAGCCTCTGTACTGTCCCGGGTCGCACTTACCTGCAAGAAGAAATACTTACCTTGAAAATTTCTTCTCCAGCACTGCCATCTTGGATGTGGGCAGCTGAAGCCAGCGCGTCCTCTTCCGTGTCTTCATCTCCCAGAATGCGCCTGCACCGGCCCGTCACTTCCGGGGCAGGTGCGTCATCCCTCCACAGCTTCTGGGCATGCCCAGAAGCTGTTTAGCAGGGAATGATGCGCCGGAACTGACGAGCGGGGCCGGTGCAGGTGCATTGATTCCTGGGAGCGATGACGTGATTTTGAGGCCGGAACTCGGCTTTAAGGCTGCTGCCAGGAGAAAAGGCGTTTAAGAGTGATGGGAAAATGCCCTGTGTGCATGAGGCCTTAGCACCCCACTGACCATCCACCTGAACACTGACATGCAGCCGCTCAGGGCTGTACACAAGCTGTAGTTGTGATGCTGTGCTTCATGGCTGCAGCAAAAATTAAACTGCATGCCACACTGGGACACCTAACGAGTTCCAATACAAACCAATTGGGTCACACCGCAACCACCATGCAACTGCGTACAATTTACATGATTGTGGCGCAGAGGCTCATTAAAGGAGTTGTAAAGTCTCAAGGTTTTTCACCCAAATGCTTTCTTTCATTAAGGTGAAAAACCTTGATTGCAGCTGCCCCCCAGACCCCCCATTATTCTTATCTGAACCCGAACGTTCCTGCGACATTGCTGATCCCCCATTTTGTAAATGAGCAGCAAAACTAAAATCTGTAAATGTTTGGACCATCATTGTTGCCATTACAGTACTTGTCATAAGAGAAATATAAATATAACGAGTTGCTGCTATAAGAGAAAGATAAAAGGCCATTGCTCATCTCTCCCACAAATGCCTCAATTTCTCATAAAAAAACAGGGACATAACCTCCAACAACCAACGTTTTAGGGTGAGTTCAGCAATGGCAGACTTGAAATTTCCTTTACATAAAAGTGGTTCTAAAGCACATATGTCAAACACAAGGCCTGCGGGCTGAATCCGGCCTCCAGGCCTTGCTCTGGGGCCCTCACTGCCGGTTTTGCAGCTGGAATGTGGCATGACTGTTCGACCACCTCTGGCTATAACCCTCCACTCCCGCCATGGGGACAGATCTCCAGAAACATGGAGCAATCTTCCTGCAAGGTAACGCAGAGCTACCTACACAGGGAGATACTAGTGCCGGGCCAGGTAGGAACGATTGATACGAGGAAGCTTTGGGGAGTGGGGTTGGGGATGCCCACACACCTGCACTATGTACGTAGCGTACCCCGGAAACCTGCACTCTATTCGTAGCTTACCCCTGCACTCTGTATGTAGCACACCCCAGATACAACCGGTCCTTTGCATGCATCCATACTGCTGATGTGGCCTGCCATAAAATGGAGTTTGACAACCCTATTCTAAAGGCACAAATGTTTTTTACCTCCATACATCTCTGCACGAAGGTAAAAAAAAAAAAAAAAACCTTCTGGGTGCAGCTCCTTCCCAGCCCCTTTATACTTATCTGAGCTTGATCTTGATTCAGCAATGTGCACGAGAGCAGCGTCTCTCTCCCCTCACAGGGCAGATGGAGAGCAGCAGGAGCAATTGCATGGGGCCTGTTATGGCTCGCTCCCCCCCCCCTTTCTGGCTGCATGTTCGGATAAGGGTCTGGTATGAATTTTGGGGGGGGGGGGGGGGGGGGGAATATGCCCTTTCATTTCTTCATGTTGGCACGGGGTCCCGTCAAAATCCATACCAGACCTAAAAGAGCCTGGAATGCATTGGGAGAAACCCGCACGCTGTTTTTTTTTCCCTTTCATTTTTAGAATGTTGGCTCTTCTTTTGTTTACAACTTGCTCTTAGCTGGGAATCATGCTGACACCAAATGAGTCATAGTTGTTAAGGAGGCAGAGGGTGCCGTCTCCCTAACAACCAGCTATTTCCTGGGGGGCAGATAAGCGGAGCTTCCATTTTTGGGTGGAAATCCCCAAAACGTCTGAAGCCTCTGAAGTGTCCCTTACTGGCATCTTCTCCCTGATGTCTGATCTTCAGTCGACTTCATTGGCTGGTAAGTGATGACAGCACTTCTGCACATGTCCAGCTCAGTTTATATGTACAGGAATGCTGTGAGCAGGCAGGTAGGTGTCTCTCCTGCAAAAAATAACCTGCCTGCTCACAAGTGGTATAAAATGTGTTCAGTTTCACTTGATGGATTCACACAGCGATTACATGTGCCCCCTCTTACTCTGGGCTGGTGATTACATGTGCCCCCTCTTACTCTGGTCTGGTGATTACATGTGCCCCCCTCTTACTCTGGTTTGGTAATTACATGTGCCCCCATCTTACTCTGGTCTGGCGATTACATGTGCCCCCCTCTTACTCTGGTCTGGTGATTACATGTGCCCCCCTCTTACTCTGGTCTGGTAATTACATGTGCCCCCATCTTACACTGGTCTGGCGATTACATGTGCCCCCTCTTACTCTGGTCTGGTAATTACATGTGCCCCCTCTTACTCTGGGCTGGTGATTACATGTGCCCCCTCTTACTCTGGGCTGGTGATTACATGTGCCCCCCTCTTACTCTGGGCTGGTGATTACATGTGCCCCCCTCTTACTCTGGACTGGTGATTACATGTGCCCCCCTCTTACTCTGGACTGGTGATTACATGTGCCCCCCTCTTACTCTGGACTGGTGATTACATGTGCCCCCCTCTTACTCTGGACTGGTGATTACATGTGCCCCCCTCTTACTCTGCTCTGGGGATTACATATGCCCCCCTCTTACTCTGCTCTGGGGATTACATATGCCCCCCTCTTACTCTGCTCTGGGGATTACATATGCCCCCCTCTTACTCTGGTGATTACATGTGGCCCCCTCTTACTCTGGACTGATGATTACATGTGTCCCCTCTTACGCTGATGATTACATGTGTCCCCTCTTACTCTGGACTGATGATTACATGTGTCCCCTCTTACTCTGGACTGATGATTACATGTGTCCCCTCTTACTCTGGACTGATGATTACATGTGTCCCCTCTTACTCTGGACTGATGATTACATGTGTCCCCTCTAAGGCTGGCCATACACTATACAATTTTCTTATTCAATTTCCTTTAGATTTACCTTAAACTATGTAGTGCAAGGGCCTGCCTGACTGCATACAAATTGAAAGTGTTTAGGTTTTACCCTACATTACATGGTTTTGGTAAATCTAAAGGAAAGTTGAACAAGAAAATTGTATAGTGTATGGCCAGCCTTACTCTGGACTGATGATTACATGTGTCCCATCTTACTCTGGACTGATGATTACATGTGTCCCCTCTTACGCTGGCGATTACATGTGCCCCCCTCTTACTCTGGACTGGTGATTACATGTGCCCCCTCTTACTATGGAGATTACATGTGAACCTTGTTACTCTGGTCTGGTGATTACATGTGCCCCCTCTTACCCTGGTGAATACATGTGCCCCCTCTTACCCTGGTGAATACATGTGTCTCCCCTCCTACCCTGGTGAATACATGTGTCTCCCCTCTTACTCTGGCCTGGGTATTACATGTGTCCCCTCTTAGTCTGGTCTGATGATTACATGTGCCCCCCTCTTACTCTGGTCTGGCGATTACATGTGCCCCCCTCTTACTCTGGTCTGGCGATTACATGTGCCCCCCTCTTACTCTGGTCTGGCGATTACATGTGCCCCCCTCTTACTCTGGTCTGGGGAATACATGTGCCCCCCTCTTACTCTGGTCTGGGGAATACATGTGCCCCCCTTTTACTCTGGTCTGGGGAATACATGTGCCCCCCTTTTACTCTGGTGAATACATGTGTCCCCTCTTACTCTGGTCTGGTGAATACATGCGGCCCCTCTTACTCTGGTCTGGGGAATACATGTGTCCCCTCTTACTCTGGTCTGGTGATTACATGTGCCCCCTCTTACTCTGGTGAATACATGTGTCCCCTCTTACTCTGGTCTGGTGAATACATGTGCCCCCTCTTACTCTGGTGAATAAATGTGTCCCCTCTTACTCTGGTGAATACATGTGTCCCCTTTTACTCTGGTCTGGGGAATACATGTGCCCCCTCTTACTCTGGTCTGGTGAATACATGTGTCCCCTCTTACTCTGGTCTGGGGAATACATGTGCCCCCTCTTACTCTGGTGAATAAATGTGTCCCCTCTTACTCTGGTGAATACATGTGTCCCCTCTTACTCTGGTCTGGGGAATACATGTGCCCCCTCTTACTCTGGTCTGGTGAATACATGTGTCCCCTCTTACTCTGGTCTGGGGAATACATGTGCCCCCTCTTACTCTGGTGAATAAATGTGTCCCCTCTTACTCTGGTGAATACATGTGTCCCCTCTTACTCTGGTCTGGGGAATACATGTGCCCCCTCTTACTCTGGTCTGTGGAATACATGTGCCCTCTCTTACTCTGGTCTGGGGAATACATGTGCCCTCTCTTACTCTGGTCTGGGGAATACATGTGCCCCCTCTTACTCTGGTCTGGGGAATACATGTGCCCCCTCTTACTCTGGTCTGGGGAATACATGTGCCCTCTCTTACTCTGGTCTGGGGAATACATGTGCCCTCTCTTACTCAGGTCTGGGGAATACATGTGTCCCCTCTTACTCTGGTCTGGGGAATACATGTGCCCTCTCTTACTCTGGTCTGGGGAATACATGTGTCCCCTCTTACTCTGGTCTGGGGAATACATGTGTCCCCTCTTACTCTGGTCTGGGGAATACATGTGCCCCCTCTTACTCTGGTCTGGGGAATACATGTGTCCCCCTCTTACTCTGGTCTGGGGAATACATGTGTCCCCCTCTTACTCTGGTCTGGGGAATACATGTGTCCCCCTCTTACTCTGGTCTGGGGAATACATGTGTCCCCCTCTTACTCTGGTCTGGGGAATACATGTGTCCCCCTCTTACTCTGGTCTGGGGAATACATGTGTCCCCTCTTACTCTGGTCTGGGTATTACATGTGCCCCCCTCTTACTCTGGTCTGGTGAATACATGTGCCCCCTCTTACTCTGGTGAATACATGTATCTCCCCCTTTACCCAGGCCCAGTCACACTGATTACACATGGCTCCTCTGTAACCCAGGACTGTAGCCCTCCTTACCCCAGACAGCCCCCCGCGGCACACAGCGCCCCCTCTTACCCACAGTGGACTTGCACGCCTCACAGAAGGTGTCGTCGGTGAACCTCTCCATCAGGCTGGTCTTGCCCACTCCTCTGGAGCCGATAATAATGACTTGGAGTTTAAAGTCCGCTGGCCGGGGAGGTTGCTTCCTCCGGCGGGCCTGGGCTCCGGTCAGGGCTGGGGAGTTGGAGGCCGACCCTCCATAGGCAATGTTATTGGAGCTCCCGCCGCCCCCCAGCCCCCGATGATAGCCGGGCCTGGAATCCATCAATACATCCGTTCACACTCCGGGCCCTGTGACGTCACTCCGAACACTGGCGGCCCGGATAACCCCCCTTCCCCGGGCACAGGCCGGTCCAGCCCAAGGCTGATAGCCGAGTCACAAGGCTGATCCCTATTCCGCACAAGGAGAGCAGAGGAGACGGGATGTGAGGAGAGCAGAGTGTCACCGGAGGAGGAACGAAGGCTCCCTCTATGGATGTGGAAGTCTAAAGACACCACACTACAGGAGAGAGCTCCACACAAATATTACTACAGGAGAGAGCTCCACACACATTACTACAGGAGAGAGCTACACACACACACACATTACTACAGGAGAGAGCTCCACACACACATTACTACAGGAGAGAGCTCCACACAAATATTATTACAGGAGAGAGCTCCACACACACACACACATTACTACAGGAGAGAGCTCCACACATACATTACTACAGGAGAGAGCTCCACACACATACATATTACTACAGGAGAGAGCTCCCCACATACATTACTACAGGAGAGAGCTCCCCACATACATTACTACAGGAGAGAGCTCCACACACATACATTACTACAGGAGAGAGCTCCACACATACATTACTACAGGAGAGAGCTCCCCACATACATTACTACAGGAGAGAGCTCCACACACATACATATTACTACAGGAGAGAGCTCCACACATACATTACTACAGGAGAGAGCTCCACACATACATTACTACAGGAGAGAGCTCCACACACATACATTACTACAGGAGAGAGCTCCCCACATACATTACTACAGGAGAGAGAGCTCCACACACACACATTACTACAGGAGAGAGCTCCACACACACACACATTACTACAGGAGAGAGCTCCACACATACATATTACTACAGGAGAGAGCTCCACACATACATTACTACAGGAGAGAGCTCCACACACATACATTACTACAGGAGAGAGCTCCCCACATACATTACTACAGGAGAGAGAGCTCCACACACACACACACACACATTACTACAGGAGAGAGCTCCACACACACACACATTACTACAGGAGAGAGCTCCACACATACATATTACTACAGGAGAGAGCTCCACACATACATTACTACAGGAGAGAGCTCCACACACATACATTACTACAGGAGAGAGCTCCCCACATACATTACTACAGGAGAGAGAGCTCCACACACACACACACATTACTACAGGAGAGAGCTCCACACACACACACACATTACTACAGGAGAGAGCTCCACACACATACATTACTACAGGAGAGAGCTCCCCACATACATTACTACAGGAGAGAGAGCTCCACACACACACACACACACACACATTACTACAGGAGAGAGCTCCACACACACACACATTACTACAGGAGAGAGCTCCACACATACATATTACTACAGGAGAGAGCTCCACACATACATTACTACAGGAGAGAGCTCCACACACATACATTACTACAGGAGAGAGCTCCCCACATACATTACTACAGGAGAGAGAGCTCCACACACACATTACTACAGGAGAGAGCTCCACACACACACATTACTACAGGAGAGAGCTCCACACATACATATTACTACAGGAGAGAGCTCCACACATACATTACTACAGGAGAGAGCTCCACACACATACATTACTACAGGAGAGAGCTCCCCACATACATTACTACAGGAGAGAGAGCTCCACACACACACACACACATTACTACAGGAGAGAGCTCCACACACACACACACACATTACTACAGGAGAGAGCTCCACACATACATATTACTACAGGAGAGAGCTCCACACACACACACACACATTACTACAGGAGAGAGCTCCACACATACATATTACTACAGGAGAGAGCTCCACACATACACATTACTACAGGAGAGAGCTCGCCACATACATTACTACAGGAGAGCTCCATACATACATATTACTACAGGAGAGAGCTCTCCACACATACATATTACTACAGAAGAGAGCTCCCCACATACATTACTACAGGAGAGAGCTCCACACACACACACATTATTACAGGAGAGAGCTCCACACATACATTATTACAGGAGAGAGCTCCACACATACATATTACTACAGGAGAGAGCTCCACACATACATATTACTACAGGAGAGAGCTCCACACATACACATTACTACAGGAGAGAGCTCGCCACATACATTACTACAGGAGAGAGCTCCCCACACATACATTACTACAGGAGAGAGCTCCACACATACACATTACTACAGGAGAGAGCTCGCCACATACATTACTACAGGAGAGAGCTCCCCACACATACATTACTACAGGAGAGAGCTCCACACATACATTACTACAGGAGAGAGCTCCACACATACATTACTACAAGAGAGAGCTCCACACATACATTACTACAGGAGAGAGCTCCACACACATTACTACAGGAGAGAGCTCCACACATACATTACTACAGGAGAGAGCTCCACACAAATATTATTACAGGAGAGAGCTCCACACATACATATTACTACAGGAGAGAGCTCCACACATACTGTAATGGTGCTGGTGGCTGAGCCTGACGTGCAGAGGTAGCCTCGTGGGATCTGGTACAACAGGAACACGGACGGGTCACACTGGTGGTAGACACGGGCTAGTCTGAGGTGCGGAGTCTAAGTGCTAGCTGGTTTTCACTAGAGCCCCTGATGGTGGGGATAGACTGCGCTGCAAGCTAACACCAGGTCGCGGTCCCCAGGGTTGCCCCACCAGGAGGTGAACACGTCCAGAATCGGAAGCAGATAAGCCGACAAGGATAAGGCAGGAGAGTGGTCACAGGAACGAGCCAAGGTCAGGGCGGGCAGCAAGCAGACGAAGTAGTGGACAAGCCGGGAGGTCGATCAGGAAGTCAACAGGAAACAGCAGGTTCAGAATCAGGAAGTACAGGTAAAGCTGCAGACAAGACAGCAATGGCTCAGTGCTGCTGTGGTGTTTAAATAGGCCAGCCTTTTGCCAATTAGTGCAATTACTTTGCACTAAGTTAACTCTTAACTGGCAGATTCATGATAGCACTTCAGTGTACACAGGGAGTGTTCCTAACATTGCCCCCCCCTTAAGGGCAACCTCCGGGTGCCCAATAGGTTTTTCTTTTGTGGGTGACTGCGAAAGAAAGCATAGATCAGTTCTTTAGCATGGATATTCCATTCTGGTTCCCAGGAATTTTCTTCCAGGCCGTAACCTTTCCACTTTATGAGAAATTGTAATTGACCTCTCCTCCTCCTGCAATCCAAAATAGCCTCCACCTCATATTCTTCCTCCTCATCGACAATCACAGGTTCGGGTGGTTCCGAGCTTCTGCCCGGGAAGGAGTTAGGGACTGTAGGTTTTAACAAGGAGACATGAAACACTGGATGAATTCTAAGAGAATCAGGTAAGTGTAATTCATATGAGACCTCGTTGAGTTTCCTCTTGACCGGGAAGGGTCCAATAAACTTGGGTGCCAATTTCTTTGAGGGACAGGCTAGGCGGAGGTTGCATGTAGATAGCCATACTTGGTCACCTGGTTGAAGGATTAGTTCCCCTCTCCTCTTCCTGTCAAAAAATTTTTTAGAGGCTGCTTGTGCCCTTATTATAGCATCCTGCAGCAGTTTACAATTGCGGTTGAGGAAACTAATGATATCCTGTACTGCTGGAACTGTGGGTTCAGCGGGAACGTCCGGTAAGAAGGACGGATGGAAACCGTAGTTTGCGAAGAACGGAGCTTGCCCTGTAGCAGAATGTTTAGCATTGTTGTATGCAAACTCTGCCAATGGTAGTAGGGCCACCCAGTCATCCTGGACAAATGTGGTGAAACAACGGATATACTGTTCCAACGTCTGGTTTGTCCTTTCGGTTTGTCCATTAGTCTGAGGATGGTAGGCGGAAGACAAGGACAGCTCAATCTTCAACGCGTCGCACAAGGCTTTCCAGAAGCGGGAGGTAAACTGGACCCCTCTATCTGAAACAATATTTGCAGGAACCCCATGAAGCCTAACGATCTCTTTAATAAAAACTTCTGCGGTCTCCTTGGCTGTGGGCGTATTCCTGAGTGGCAAGAAATGGGCCATCTTAGATAGACGATCAACGACCACAAAAATGGCGGAACAGCCCTCTGAGGGGGGAAGCTCCACTATGAAGTCCATGGCGACCATCTTCCAAGGCCTGTCAGGGACTGGTAGTGGCCTGAGCAGGCCCCACGCCTTGTTTCTTACAGACTTGCTACGGGTACAGACGGTACAAGACTTCACGTACTCCCTGCAACTCTGTTCCAGATCTGGCCACCAAAATGTTCGTTTTAATAGATCCAGGGTCTTATGAGTACCAAAATGGCCCGCCAGAGGGTGGTCATGGCATAACCCTAAAACCGTCACTCGGACCTCTTCAGGGACAAAGATCTTGTCTTCAAGCCATAATAACCCATCTCTGGGTACCAGGGACACCTCAGGGAGACAGAGATTCTTTGCAGAAGCTTGCTTTATTTGGGCCATCAGGTTGGTCTGTAATAACAAAAAATTACCTGCGGACAGGATGGTGTCGGGTACTGGCACTTCCTTTGGATCATCAAACATGCGGGAGAGCGCATCTGGCTTGACATTTTTAGATCCCGGCCGGTAGGTAATATGGAAGGAAAATCTTGAGAAAAACAATGCCCAACGTGCCTGACGTGGCCTCAGCCATTTAGCAGCTCTTAAATACTCAAGATTCTTGTGATCTGTGAAGATGAGGATAGGATGCGTTGCCCCTTCCAACAAGTACCTCCACTCCTCAAGGGCAGCCTTAATGGCCAGAAGTTCCCGATCGCCAACGTCATAGTTCCTTTCTGCTGGGGAAAGTTTACGAGAGAAGAAGGCTATAGGATGTATGAGATCTTTAGTACCCTGCCTTTGCGAAATAACTGCCCCCACGGCCACTTCTGATGCATCTACTTCGAGAAGGTAAGGAAGGGCAGGATTCGGGTGACTCAGGATGGGAGCAGTTGTAAAGAGCCTTTTCAAGGTTAGAAAGGCAGTCTGGGCTTCAGGAGGCCAATTGAACCGGGTATTCTGCTTCGTGAGCTGTGTAATGGGGGAAATGATGTCAGAGAATCCCTTAATAAATCTCCTGTAAAAGTTGGCAAAACCTACGAAGCGCTGGACCCCCTTCTTGTCTGACGGGGGTGGCCAGTCTAAGATGGCTGAGACCTTTTGGGGATCCATCTTAATTCCTTCAGTGGAAATTATGAGACCTAGGAACTGAATACTCTGGCGTTCAAATTCGCACTTCTCAGGCTTGGCATATAATCCGTGTTGGCGGAGTCTGCCGAGGACATTTTTGACATGTCCCCGATGTTGATCCAGGGATGCAGAGAAAATCAAGATATCATCCAGGTAGACAATAACAAAGATATCTAACCAGTCTCTGAAAATATCATTTACAAAATGTTGAAAGGTTGCTGGGGCGTTGCACAGGCCAAAGGGCATCACCAGATATTCAAAATGCCCAAACCTGGTGCGAAACGCTGTTTTCCACTCATCCCCCTCACGAATACGGACCAAATTATAGGCCCCACGTAAGTCTAACTTAGTGAAAATGGAGGCTGACCTCAGTCTTTGGAAAAGTTCTGGTACCAGGGGAAGAGGGTAACGGTTCTTGACCGTGATCTTATTTAGTTCCCGGTAGTCCACATAGGGGCGGAGAGAGTGGTCCTTTTTTTCCACGAAGAAGATTCCTGCCCCTGCTGGGGATGTCGATGGACGAATGAACCCCTTCTTTAGATTTTCATCCACGTATTCTTTCAGAGCCTCCAATTCCCGTTCTGACAAAGGGAAGATACGACCGAATGGAAT
The DNA here is from genome assembly GCF_965119305.1 of Pelophylax lessonae. NCBI lineage: Eukaryota > Metazoa > Chordata > Amphibia > Anura > Ranidae > Pelophylax > Pelophylax lessonae. The sequence continues at coordinate 386,048,046 of NC_138772.1, forward strand.
CCCGGCCCCAGGAAGTAACTCGATCGGGCAGTCGTATGTGCAATGAGGAGGAAGGGTCTCGGCCCCCCGTTTACTAAAAACGTCAAGGTAGCCATGATAAGGCTTAGGCACGGCAGAAAGCAGATCTGTGTCAGAGTCCAAACAGAGCAGGGTACTGGCAGGGCTGAGAGAGACCGGTAAACAGGAGTTTATGCAGTAATCAGACTGAAATTTGATCGTTCTTGTCATCCAATCGATCTGCGGGTTGTGGGCCTGCAGCCATGGCAATCCCAGGATAACCGGAAATAAAGGGGAAGCAATAGCATCCAGGCTTAGTAGCTCTTTGTGACCTGAAGAAGTGACCATAGGAAGAGGAGGGGTCTCCTGAGTCACAGGTCCAGACTTAATATGAGACCCATCTGCAAGAAAAATGGAAAGTCCTTGAGTCTTGGTTTGAAGAGGGATGTGTTGTTGGATGGCGAACGTGAGATCGATGAAACAGCTGCATGCTCCAGAATCAATAATTGCGGTGACTGGTATTGTACCTCCCGGGAGTTGAAACGAATCAGGGAGCGCTAAGTGAGTAGCACTGGCAGCGGATGCTGGATAACTTGAAGGAGAGATGGAGAGAAACTTACGTAACTTTGCTGGGCAAGAACGTATGTAATGGCCGGCTTCACCACAGTATAGGCAGAGGTTATTCTTTTGCCGGCGGTGTCGTTCTTCAGCGGTTAGGGTAGACCGCATAATGCCAAGCTGCATGGGTTCTGGGGCATCTGGTGTGAAGTTAGCAGGAGCCAGGTTGGCCGGAATGGGCCTGGTGGAGGTGACATGAGCCGGAGTTGCGAACCGCGGCATCATCCAGAATGGGCGTGGGTGCTGGGCAGACCTTTCCGCACGGCGCTCACGAAGCCGGCGATCTATCTGGATAGCCAATGAAATCAATGCCTCTAGGGAGTCTGGAACGCCAACTCGGGCTAGCTCGTCCTTCAGACCCTCAGATAGGCCTGAGCGGAACTGGTGACGTAGTGCTGCGTCGTTCCACTCGGTATCAGTACTCCACCGTCTAAAATCCGTGACGTACTCCTCTACTGCTCTGCGGCCTTGCTGGAGTGCATGAAGAGCAGCTTCCGCTGTGGAAGTGCGCTGTGGATCATCGTATAATTGAGCCATGGCACTAAAAAAAGAAGACAAGGAGTCTATGTGTGGGCTGCGCTTTTCAAGAAGTCGGTGTGCCCAGGACTGGGGTTCATCCAAGAGTAGGGAGATGACAAATCCAACCTTGGTGGCTTCCAAGGAGAAAGTCCGGGGCTGCAGTGAGAAATAAAGTTCGCATGCGATACGGAACGTCCTAAATTTGCCCCAATCGCCTGAAAATCGCTCCGGTGTAGGAACCCTGGGTTCAGGTGGTAGCATCACCACTGTGGGTCCTGAGACCGAACCTGTTGGTGTCGTGGAAGTTGGTGGTACCAAAGAAACAGGAGGGTTCCCTGGGTTAGTCACAGAGTGCAACCGTTCCTCCAAGTGCACATAGCTGTCCTGGAGCGACTTGACTGTTTGCGACAATGCTGCCAAGTGTTGGCAGATCTCGTCCAGAGGAGAAGCCCCTCTTGCAGGCTCCGACATGGCTGTCTTGTACTGTAATGGTGCTGGTGGCTGAGCCTGACGTGCAGAGGTAGCCTCGTGGGATCTGGTACAACAGGAACACGGACGGGTCACACTGGTGGTAGACACGGGCTAGTCTGAGGTGCGGAGTCTAAGTGCTAGCTGGTTTTCACTAGAGCCCCTGATGGTGGGGATAGACTGCGCTGCAAGCTAACACCAGGTCGCGGTCCCCAGGGTTGCCCCACCAGGAGGTGAACACGTCCAGAATCGGAAGCAGATAAGCCGACAAGGATAAGGCAGGAGAGTGGTCACAGGAACGAGCCAAGGTCAGGGCGGGCAGCAAGCAGACGAAGTAGTGGACAAGCCGGGAGGTCGATCAGGAAGTCAACAGGAAACAGCAGGTTCAGAATCGGGAAGTACAGGTAAAGCTGCAGACAAGACAGCAATGGCTCAGTGCTGCTGTGGTGTTTAAATAGGCCAGCCTTTTGCCAATTAGTGCAATTACTTTGCACTAAGTTAACTCTTAACTGGCAGATTCATGATAGCACTTCAGTGTACACAGGGAGTGTTCCTAACACATACATTACTACAGGAGAGAGCTCCACACATACATTACTACAGGAGAGAGTTCTCCACATACATTACTACAGGAGAGAGCTCCACACACATACATTACTACAGGAGAGAGCTCCACACATACATTATTACAGGAGAGAGCTCCACACACATACATATTACTACAGGAGAGAGCTCCCCACATACATTACTACAGGAGAGAGCTCCACACACATACATATTACTACAGGAGAGAGCTCCCCACATACATTACTACAGGAGAGAGCTCCACACACATACATATTACTACAGGAGAGAGCTCCACACACATACATATTACTACAGGAGAGAGCTCCACACATACATTACTACAGGAGAGAGCTCCACACATACATTATTACAGGAGAGAGCTCCACACACATTATTACAGGAGAGAGCTCCACACACACATTATTACAGGAGAGAGCTCCACACACACATTATTACAGGAGAGCTCCATACGTACATATTACTACAGGAGAGAGCTCTCCACACATACATATTACTACAGGAGAGAGCTCCCCACATACATTATTACAGGAGAGAGCTCCACACACATTACTACAGGAGAGAGCTCCACACACACACATTATTACAGGAGAGAGCTCCACACACACATTATTACAGGAGAGAGCTCCACACACACATTATTACAGGAGAGCTCCATACATACATATTACTACAGGAGAGAGCTCTCCACACATACATATTCAGACATCCCAACCTGCAAAAACTCATTTCAGGGAGGCGACAAACGCATTTCAGGGAGACAGCACTCCGCGCCGCCGCCAAGGCCCCCCCCCCCCCCCTTCACTAATTTAACACAACTAGAAGATGATGAAATGAAATGGAGTCAGTATACAGAGGTTTACTTCTTCTGAGAAATATTAAAGGAACACTCTAACCACCATAACCACTTCAGTGATTTGAAGTGGTGATGGTGGGAGGAGTCAGAAACACTGCACATGCTGACTTAGGCAGCCAGAAAAAATGTCATGTCCTTATTCATACATGTATGAACAAGGACATGACATATTATGACAAAACACAACTAGTTATTAAAAAATATATTGCAACAATTTACACACACTAATGCACATACCTTTTCTACTTATTTTGCAGACTGCTTGCGGTTATTGCTGGTGGTTACTGCTGGCGGGTAATGCTTGCGGTTATTGCTGGTGGTTACTGCTGACGGGTAATGCTGGTGGATAATGCTTGCGGTTACTGCTGACGGGTAATGCTGGTGGGTAATGCTTGCGGTTACTGCTGATGGGTAATGCTGGTGGGTAATGCTTGCGGTTACTGCTGACGGGTAATGCTGGTGGGTAATGCTTGCGGTTACTGCTGACGGGTAATGCTGGTGGGTAATGCTTGCGGTTACTGCTGACGGGTAATGCTGGCGGTTACTGGTGTCCCCATCAGAGTGCCCCCTTACATCAATTGTCCTTATCAGAATTCCCCCTTACATCAGGTGTCCCCCATCAGAGCACCACCTTACATCAGTGTCCACATCAGAATTCCCCCTTACATCAGGTGTCCCCCATCAGAGCGCCGCCATACATAACGTGTCAGAATCAGAGTGTCCCCCTTACATGAATTGTCCCTAACAAAGTGCTTCCTTACATCAACTGTCTGGATCAGACTGCCTCATGTATCAGTGGATGCACTCTCATAGACCTAGGGAGAGAACAACTAAAATCTGTGGGGTGGGGGGGAACCCAAACCAGCACCTCCTAGATCCGGCCCTGTAGACACATCAATAATTTCAATAGGGTGATGACAACTCCACAAGACTTAAATATGTCCAGCCGAACGCTGCAGCCGGAGAATGACGTCATCGCTGTGAGCTGACTGACACTCCGATGGTATGGGACGGGCCGCACACCGCTACTGAAGGCACTGTGTGATGCTTGGACAAGCAGTCCCACCCCATGGGAGTGTCAGTCGGCTCACAGCGGTGACATCATCCTCCGGCTACAGCGTTCAGCTCCATCGCCTTCAGTCTCCCCTCCGGCAGACATCGACTCCCGCAGCAGCCGGGAGATTTCACGCCACTTGCGGGTGTCCGTGAGCCGTCGGCCAAAGGCGGGAGACTCCCGCAAGTCGCGGGAGACTTGGGATGTCTGCATATTACTACAGGAGAGAGCTCCCCACACATACATTATTACAGGAGAGAGCTCTACACATACATTACTACAGGAGAGAGCTCCACACATACATATTACTACAGGAGAGAGCTTCCCACATACATTATTACAGGAGAGAGCTCCCCACATACATTACTACAGGAGAGAGCTCCAAACATACATTACTACAGGAGAGAGCTCCACACATACATTACTACAGGAGAGAGCTCCACACATGCATGACTACAGGAGAGAGTTCTCCACATACATTACTACAGGAGAGCTCCACACATACATATTACTACAGGAGAGAGCTCCATACATACATTATTACAGGAGAGAGCTCCCCACATACATTATTACAGGAGAGAGCTCCCCACATACATTACTACAGGAGAGAGCTCCACACATACATATTACTACAGGAGAGAGCTCCACACATAAATTACTACAGGAGAGAGCTCCACACATACATATTATTACAGGAGAGAGCTCCATACATACATTATTACAGGAGAGAGCTCCACACATACATTATTACAGGAGAGAGCTCCACACATACATTACTACAGGAGAGAGCTCCACACATACATTACTACAGGAGAGCTCCACACATACATTATTACAGGAGAGAGCTCCATACATACATTATTACAGGAGAGAGCTCCCCACATACATTATTACAGGAGAGAGCTCCCCACATACATTACTACAGGAGAGAGCTCCACACATACATATTACTACAGGAGAGAGCTCCACACATAAATTACTACAGGAGAGAGCTCCACACATACATATTACTACAGGAGAGAGCTCCACACATACATTATTACAGGAGAGAGCTCCACACATACATTATTACAGGAGAGAGCTCCACACATACATTACTACAGGAGAGAGCTCCACACATACATTATTACAGGAGAGAGCTCCACACATACATTATTACAGGAGAGAGCTCCACACATACATTACTACAGGAGAGAGCTATCCACATACATTATTACAGGAGAGAGCTCCACACATACATTGTTACAGGAGAGAGCTCCACACATACATTACTACAGGAGAGAGCTCCATACATACATTACTAAAGGAGAGAGCTCCACACATACATTACTACAGGAGAGAGCTCCACACATACATTACTACAGGAGAGCGCTCCACACATACATTATTACAGGAGAGAGCTCCCCACACATACATTACTACAGGAGAGAGCTCCACACATACATTATTACAGGAGAGAGCTCCACACATACATAACTACAGGAGAGAGCTCCACACAAACATTACTACAGGAGAGAGCTCCCCACATACATTATTACAGGAGAGAGCTTCACACATATACATTATTACAGGAGAGAGCTCTCCACATACATTATTACAGGAGAGAGCTCCACACATACATTACTACAGGAGAGAGCTCCACACATACATTATTACAGGAGAGAGCTCCACACATACATACATTACTACAGGAGATAGATCCACACATACATTACTACAGGAGAGAGCTCCCCACATACATTATTACAGGAGAGAGCTCCACACATACAGTTGTGTTCAAAATTATTCAACCCCCAATGCTGTAAAGGGTTTTAGGGAATTTAGTGTACATTTGTAATTGTATTCAGAATGAAATCCTACAAGGACTTTTTTAAAGAACCATATGCAACTAAAATGATATCAATTGGTTTTGTAATACAGTAGTAAATGTTTCTTTTGTGAATTCTTCATTGACACAATTATTCAACCCCTTAAAGACTACCACTCTGAAGAACAGAGGTTCATCGAAGTGTTTTCAATCAGGTATTGAAAACACCTGTGGATGTCAGGGAGCAGCAATAAAGCCTAATAAGCACCAATTGGGCAGCTTTAAAATGACTGTGATACTCAGCTCCTTCTAGACATTTACTGGTGTGGAAACAAACATGGTGAAGGCAAGAGATTGGTCCAGGAAGACAAGAGAAGAGGTGATTACTCTTCACAGGAAGGGCAATGGCTATAAGAAGATTGCAAAGATGTTAAACATACCAAGAGACACCATAGGAAGCATCATTCGCAAATTCAAGGCAAAGGGCACTGTTGAAACGCTACCTGGCCGTGGCAGAAAGAAGATGCTGACTTTGACTGCTGTGCGCTACCTGAAGCGTAGAGTGGAGAAAAGTCCCCGTGTGACTGCTGAGGAACTGAGAAAAGATTTGTCAGATGTGGATACTGAAGTTTCTGCTCAGACAATACGGCGCACACTGCGTAATGAAGGCCTCCATACCAGAACTCCCAGGCGCACCCCCTTGCTGTCTCCAAAGAATAAGAATAAGAAGAGTCGACTGCAGTATGCGAAAAGTCATGTGGACAAACCACAGAAGTTTTGGGATAGTGTTCTGTGGACTGATGAAACAAAATTAGAACTGTTTGGGCCCATGGATCAATGCTATGTTTGGAGGAGGAAGAACAAGGCCTATGAAGAAAAGAACACCTTGCCTACTGTGAAGCATGGTGGGGGTTCAATCATGCTTTGGGGCTGCTTTGCTTCTGCAGGTACAGGGAAGCTTCAGCGTGTGCAAGGTACCATGAATTCTCTTCAGTACCAGGAGATATTGGATGACAATGTGATGCAGTCCGTCACAAACCTGAGGCTTGGGAGACGTTGGACCTTTCAACAGGACAATGATCCCAAGCATACCTCCAAGTCCACTAGAGCATGGTTGCAGATTAAAGGCTGGAACATTTTGGAGTGGCCATCACAGTCACCAGACTTTAATCCGATTGAGAACCTCTGGTGGGACTTAAAGAAAGCAGTTGCAGTGCACAAGCCTAAGAATGTGACTGAACTGGAGGCTTTTGCCCATGACGAATGGGCGAAGATACCCGTAGATCGCTGCAAGACACTTGTGTCAAGCTATGCTTCACGTTTAAAAGCTGTTATAACTGTAAAAGGATGTTGTACTAAGTACTAAGATTGAATGTCACTTGGGGGTTGAATAAAACTGATAATGATGTGAGCACAGAAAAGACATTTGTGGTTATTTCATTATAAATGTTATGTTATATTTGTCTGACCTACACGTGCCTCTTTGATTTAATTTTAAGCAGGATGACTGAATGATCAAAATCAATGTCAAACTGGCCAAAACAATCAATTTCAGTGGGGGTTGAATAATTTTAAACACAACTGTACATTACTACAGGAGAGAGCTCCACACATACATACTACAGGAGAGAGCTCCCCACATACATTACTACAGGAGAGAGCTCCCCACATACATTATTACAGGAGAGAGCTCCCCACATACATTATTACAGGAGAGAGCTCCACACATACATTACTACAGGAGAGAGCTCTCCACATACATTATTACAGGAGAGCTCCACACATACATTACTACAGTAGAGCGCTCCACACATACATTACTACAGGAGAGAGCTCCATTCTTACATTACTACAGGAGAGAGCTCAACGTACATTATTACAGGAGAGAGCTCCACACATACATTACTACAGGAGAGAGCTCCACACATACATTACTACAGGAGAGAGCTCCACACAAACATTACTACAGGAGAGAGCTACACATACATACATTACTACAGGAGAGAGCTCCCCACACACACATTACTACAGGAGAGAGCTCCACACACATACATTACTACAGGAGAGAGCTCAACACATACATTATTACAGGAGAGCTCCACACATACCTTACTACAGGAGAGCTCCATACATACATATTACTACAGGAGAGAGCTTCCCACTTACATTATTACAGGAGAGAGCTCCACATAAACATGACTACAGGAGAGAGCTCCCCACACATACATTACTACAGGAGAGAGCTCCACACACATTACGACAGGAGAGAGCTCCACACACACACATTACTACAGGAGAGAGCTCCACACATACATTACTACAGGAGAGAGCTCCACACATACATTACTACAGGAGAGAGCTCCACACATACATTACTACAGGAGAGAGCTCCACACATATTACTACAGGAGAGAGCTCCACACATACAGTTGTATTCAAAATTATTCAACCCCCACTGAAATTGATTGTTTTGGCCAGTTTGGCATTGATTTTGATCATTCAGTCATCCTGCTTACAATTAAATCAAAGAGGCACGTGTAGGTCAGACAAATATAACATAACATTTATAATAAAATAACCACAAATGTCTTTTCTGTGCTCACATCATTATCAGTTTTATTCAACCCCCAAGTGACATTCAATCTTAGTACTTAGTACAACATCCTTTTACAGTTATAACAGCTTTTAAACGTGAAGCATAGCTTGACACAAGTGTATTGCAGCGATCTACGGTTATCTTCGCCCATTCGTCATGGGCAAAAGCCTCCAGTTCAGTCACATTCTTAGGCTTGTGCACTGCAACTGCTTTCTTTAAGTCCCACCAGAGGTTCTCAATCGGATTTAAGTCTGATGACTGTGATGGCCACTCCAAAATGTTCCAGCCTTTAATCTGCAACCATGCTCTAGTGGACTTGGAGGAATGCTTGGGATCATTGTCCTGTTGAAAGGTCCAACGTCTCCCAAGCCTCAGGTTTGTGACGGACTGCATCACATTGTCATTCAATATCTCCTGGTACTGAAGAGAATTCATGGTACCTTGCACACGCTGAAGCTTCCCTGTACCTGCAGAAGCAAAACAGCCCCAAAGCATGATTGACCCCCCCGCCATGCTTCACAGTAGGCAAGGTGTTCTTTTCTTCATAGGCCTTGTTCTTCCTCCTCCAAACATAGCGTTTATCCATGGGCCCAAACAGTTCTAATTTTGTTTCATCAGTCCACAGAACACTATCCCAAAACTTCTGTGGTTTGTCCACATGACTTTTGGCATACTGCAGTCGACTCTTCTTATTCTTTGGAGACAGCAAGGGGGTGCGCCTGGGAGTTCTAGCATGGAGGCCTTCATTACGCAGTGTGCGCCGTATTGTCTGAGCAGAAACTTCAGTACCCACATCTGACAAATCTTTTCTCAGTTCCTCAGCAGTCACACGGGGACTTTTCTCCACTCTACGCTTCAGGTAGCGCACAGCAGTCAAAGTCAGCATCTTCTTTCTGCCACGACCAGGTAGCGTTTCAACAGTGCCCTTTGCCTTGAATTTGCGAATGATGCTTCCTATGCTGTCTCTTGGTATGTTTAACATCTTTGCAATCTTCTTATAGCCATTTCCCTTCCTGTGAAGAGTAAGCACCTCTTCTCTTGTCTTCCTGGACCATTCTCTTGACTTCACAATGTTTGTAACCACACCAGTAAATGTCTAGAAGGAGCTGAGTATCCCAGTCATTTTAAAGCTGCTCAATTGGTGCTTATTAGGCTTTATTGCTGCTCCCTGACATCCACAGGTGTTTTCAATACGTGATTGAAAACACTTCAATGAACCTCTGTTCTTCAGAGTGGTAGTCTTTAAGGGGTTGAATAATTGTGTCAATGAAGAATTCATAAAAGAAACATTTACTACTGTATTACAAAACCAATTGATGTCATTTTAGTTGCATATGGTTCTTTAAGAAGTCCTTGTAGGATTTCATTCTGAATACAATTACAAATGTACACTAAATTCCCTAAAACCCTTTACAGCATTGGGGGTTGAATAATTTTGAACACAACTGTACATTACTACAGGATAGAGCTCCATACATACATTACTACAGGTAGAGAGCTCCACACAAACATTACTACAGGAGAGAGCTCCCCACACATTACTACAGGACAGGAGAGAGCTCCACACAAACATGACTACAGGAGGGAGCTCTCCACATACATTATTACAGGAGAGAGCTCCCCACACATACATTATTACAGGAGAGAGCTCCACACAAACATTATTACAGGAGAGAGCTCCCCACACATACATTACTACAGGGGAGAGCTCCACACAAACATTATTACAGGAGAGAGCTCCACACATACATTACAGGAGAGAGCTCCACACATACATTACTACAGGGGAGAGCTCCACCCATGCATTACTACAGGGGAGAGCTCCCCACATACATTACTACAGTAGAGAGCTCCCCACATACATTACCACAGGAGAGAGCTCCACACATACATTACTAAAGGAGAGAGCTCCCCACATACATTATTACAGGAGAGAGCTCTCCACATACATTATTACAGGAGAGAGCTCCACACACACATACATTACTACAGGAGAGAGCTCCCCACACATTACTACAGGAGAGAGCTCCACACACACATTCCTACAGAAGAGAGCTCCCCACACACATTACTACAAGAGAGAGCTCCTCACACACATTACTACAGGAGAGAGTTCTCCACCACACACATTACTACAGTAGAGAGCTCCCTACACACACATTACTACAGGAGAGAGCTCCCCACACACACATTACTACAGGAGAGAGTTCTCCATCACACATTTTACTACAGGAGAGAGCTCCCTACACACACATTACTACAGGAGAGAGCTCCCCACACACATTACGACAGGAGAGAGCTCCACACACACATTACTACAGGAGAGGGCTCCACACATACATTACTACAGGAGAGAGCTCCACACACACATTACTACAGGAGAGAGCTCCACACACACATTACTACAGGAGAGAGCTCCACACACACACAATACTACAGGAGAGAGCTCCACACACACACATTACTACAGGAGAGAGCTCCACACACATACAGTGGGTACGGAAAGTATTCAGACCCCCTTACATTTTTCACTCTTTGTTATATTGCAGCCATTTGCTAAAATCATTTAAGTTCATTCTTCTTCCTCATGAATGTACACATAGCACCCCATACTGACAGAAAAACACAGAATTGTTGACATTGTTGCAGATTTATTAAAAAAGAAAAACTGAAATATCACATGGTCCTAAGTATTCAGACCCTTTGCTGTGACACTCATATATTTAACTCAGGTGCTTTCCATTTCTTCTGATCATCCTTGAGATGGTTCTATACCTTCATTTGAGTCCAGCTGTGTTTGATTATACTGATTGGACTTGATTAGGAAAGCCACACACCTGTCTATATAAGACCTTCCAGATCACAATGCATGTCAGAGCAAATGAGAATCATGAGGTCAAAGGAACTGCCTGAAGAGCTCAGAGACAGAATTGTGGCAAGGCACAGATCTGGCCAAGGTTACAAAAAGATTTCTGCTGCACTTAAGGTTCCTAAGAGCACAGTGGCCTCCATAATCCTCAAATGGAAGACGTTTGGGATGACCAGAACCCTTCCTAGAGCTGGCCGTCCTGCCAAACTGAGCTATCGGGGGAGAAGAGCCTTGGTGAGAGAGGTAAAGAAGAACCCAAAGATCACTGTGGCTGAGCTCCAGAGATGCAGTCAGGAGATGGGAGAAAGTTGTAGAAAGTCAACCATCACTGCAGCCCTCCACCAGTCGGGGCTTTATGGCAGAGTGGCCCGACGGAAGCCTCTCCTCAGTGTAAGACACATGAAAGCCTGCATGGAGTTTGCTAAAAAAACACCTGAAGGACTCCAAGATGGTGAGAATTAAGATTCTCTGGTCTGATGAGACCAAAATAGAACTTTTTGGCCTTAATTCTAAGTGGTATGTGTGGAGAAAACCAGGCACTGCTCATCACCTGTCCAATACAGTCCCAACAGTGAAGCATGGTGGTGGCAGCATCATGCTGTGGGGGTGTTTTTCAGCTGCAGGGACAGGACGACTGGTTGCAATTGGGGGAAAGATGAATGCGGCCAAGTACAGGGATATCCTGGACAAAAACCTTCTTCAGAGTGCTCTGGACCTCAGACTGGGCCGAAGGTTTACCTTCCAACAAGACAATGACCCTAAGCACACAGCTAAAATAACGAAAGAGTGGCTTCACAACAACTCCGTGACTGTTCTTGAACGGCCCAGCCAGAGCCCTGACTTAAACCCAATTGAGCATCTCTGGAGAGACCTAAAAATAGCTGTCCACCAACGTTTACCATCCAACCTGACAGAACTGGAGAGGATCTGCAAGGAGAAATGGCAGGTGTGAAAGACTTGTTGCATCTTTCCCAAAAAGACTCCTGGCTGTATTAGATCAAAAGGGGGCTTCTACTAAATACTGAGCAAAGGGTCTGAATACTTAGGACCATGTGATATTTCAGTTTTTCTTTTTTAATAAATCTGCAACAATGTCAACAATTCTGTGTTTTTCTGTCAGTATGGGGTGCTATGTATACATTCATGAGGAAGAAGAATGAACTTAAATGATTTTAGCAAATGGCTGCAATATAACAAAGAGTGAAAAATGTAAGGGGGTCTGAATACTTTCCGTACCCACTGTACATTACTACAGGAGAGAGCTCCACAAACACACACATTACTACAGGAGAGAGCTCCTCACACATTACTATTAGAGAGAGCTCCACACACATTACTACAGGAGAGAGCTCCACACATACATTACTACAGGAGAGAGCTCCCCACACATTACTATCGGAGAGAGCTCCACACACATTACTACAGGAGAGAGCTCCCCACACATTACTATCGGAGAGAACTCCCCATACAATACTACAGGAGAGAGCTCCCCACACACATTACTACAGGAGAGAACTCCCCACACATTACTATCGGAGAGAGCTCCACACACATTACTACAGGAGAGAGCTCCCCACACATTACTATCGGAGAGAGCTCCACACACATTACTACAGGAGAGAGCTCCCCACACATTACTATCGGAGAGAACTCCCCACACATTACTACAGGAGAGAGCTCCCCACACACATTACTACAGGAGAGAGCTCCCCACACACATTACTACAGGAGAGAGCTCCACCGACATTACTACAGGGGAGAGCTCCACAGACATTACTACAGGGGAGAGTTCCACAGACATTACTACAGGGGAGAGCTTCATTGACACTACTACAAGGGAGAGCTTCACAGACATTACTACAGGGGAGAGCTTCACAGACATCACTACAGGGGAGAGCTTCACAGACATTACTACAGGGGAGAGCTCCACAGACATTACTACAGGGTAGAGCTTCACAGACATTATTACAGGGGAGAGCTCCACAGAGACTACTACAGGGGAGAGCTCCACAGACATTACTACAGGGGAGAGCTCCACAGAGACTACTACAGTTATCTATTCATTACAGTACAAAACATTGTCGTTACAATGATCATCATTGCAACAGCATTTGAAGGTTAATAAAAAATCCCTGACGAGCCCCCCCCCCCCCCCCAGAGTAGTACAGTGTTGCTATGGTGACACTGAGCTACTCTGATGAAAGTTTTTAAGAAAAAATAATAAAATATTAAAGTTTTGTTCAACCACTATAGCTGAAAGACGGCTACAGCTCAGTCGTCCAGAACGCTGCCCCCTGGGACGCACATCGGGCAGGCTCTGTGACTTCTGTGTCCTTTGGACACAGCTGATCACTCATCGGGGTAAAGGGCCAATCACAGCAGCCCTTTACAATTTGATCAGCTGTGTCCAATCACAGGTGATCACGTGTAAGCAGACTTGTTGGTTTTTGGCAGTCCTGTCCTCACACGCTTTGTCTGTGTAAGGAAAGGAGTGCCGATTACCAGCAAGGCTCTCAGTGCACTGCTAATCGGTGCCCTGATTATCAGAGCAGCCCCATCAGTGCAGCTATTAGTGCCCAGCAGTGCTGCCTATCAATGCCCTTTACTGCTGCATTAACAGTGCAGCCTCATCAATGCACATCAGTGAAAAAGAATAATTATTTGCAAAATTTAATAACAGAAACAAAGAAAAACATATTTTTTTTTCAAAATTTTCAGTCTTTTTTTGTTCAGCAAAAAATAAAAAACCCCAGTGGTAATTAAATACCACCAAAAGAAAGCTCGATCTAAAAAAAAACATGTGCAAATTTCATATTGGTACAGTGCTGCATGTCCACGCATTTGTCATTCAAAGTGCAACAGCACTGAAAGCTGAAAATTGGCCTGGGCGGGAAGGGGTCAAAGTGCACAGTATTGAAATGGATAATAAATTATTTCGATTTTTTTTTTAAACATACTGTTACCCAATCAGCGTCCATTATCACCGGCCGCCACACCAGTCATAAAATAATGCTATACTGCAATGGTGACAGTATGTAAAAAAAAAAAAAAAAGTGAAAAAAACTAATTTTATTCAATTTCTTTAATTTCCAAAAAATTGTGATAAAAAATTCTAACTTAAAAAAACTCACCAGGCCTCTTACTAAATGCCTCAGATTGTCTACTTTTCAAAAAGGGGTCATTTGGGGGGGGGGGGGTATTTGTACTGTCCTGGCACCACTTTAACCTTTAACCACTTGCCGATGGCTCACAGTAATCCTACTGCGGCAGTGTGGCTCCCCTGGGTCTAGCGACGTGCACCTCAGGATTAGTAGGCCCCAGACAGGCTTCTGGACCTACACGCAGAGCTCACTTCAGCAGCACATCCTCAAGAGAGGCAAGAGAGTGAGCGCATTGGCCCATCCCAAATATATATGCTCTCCCAGAATGCACCAGTGGCAATGAAACTCCTACTGGGCTGGCTGGAATAAATATAAATATTCACAAATCACTATAATCATACTATGGCCTTAGGTATCAGTGACACCTACTTGCGACAGTCAGAGATGCACAACCCAATGGATCTTGGGGAAAGGCCAGATATAAACAGTACAATCAGTCTGAGCAGCCTTGAGCTCAGCCGAAAATCAAAGGTGCATAGTATCCCCAGTTTAGGAGCAGGGGCTACATAATATTCTGCCCCCATAGTGTAGAGCTGTTTAGTGGACATGAAAGAGGAGGGAGCGAGGGGCCTGTCATTTATCCCTGTGTATATGCCCACAGGTGTCTCTATAGTAACGCAGGCTGCTCAGGGGGGGGGGGAAAGCACAGCATAGAAACACACTGAAGACTGAGCATGCTTACTAGCTGTGGTAAACGCCGCTCTGCAGCATCTCCAGCTGCAGCTGGGACACAGACAGGAAGGAGGGACGGAGAATTGCAGGATCAACCAGGTTTTTTGCAAAATACAGAAGTATCCTATAGTGGTTGAGTGAGTATGATCAACATGCAATACAGCATATATTGAAAGTTTTTACTAGGGATGCAATATCAGTTTTTTAAGAACTGTACCAACTGTTCCAATACCAATTACCGATACCTATTGTGAGAGTAGGAAAAACATAACTGGCTCTGGGTTAGACCTAAGTAATTAAATCTGGTTCAGGATTACTAAAGGCCAGGGCTGCATGACTCATTCTGGCAGCTCTCTGGTGCCTCCCCCTGTTTCTGGGACATTGAAGAATGTGCAACGCTAGTTTTTCCTGGTTAGTGGAGACTAGGAGGGGCTTCCATAAATATTTATGGGCCCTTAGCCAATCCCCAGGTGTTGGCTTGGCAGGGGACTGGGAAACCATAGATAAACATGGGCCATGCCAGCAATTGGAGTGGGGTGAAAGATGGAGATGCAGTGCTGAGGGAGGCTGTCGGTAGCCCTTGAGGGACCCCTTACCTGGGGGAGCGGTTTACCTCAGGCTTGAGCTCTGGAGGCTGGCTTGGAAGGATCCCACTACAAGAGGCAGTTGGAGGGATTCAAGCAGGAGAAGCAGTGGAGAGAAAGGAGAGACAGTGAGTAGATCAGCATGGTGCAGGGACAGACAAGGGGAGAGACTGCCATCTGTAGCAGGTCTCTCTTGAAGACAGTGGTGTGCCAAGTCTTCATCCAACCTTGCCCTGGGGAATCTCCATGTATATGTGTCAGTCAGGCAAGACTGGGGCAGAGAGGAAGTCAGGAGTGGGAAAAGTAGCCAGGTGCAGCTGGTGGCAGCCATGTGGGCTAGCATTCTCCAAGCAAGTGGAGCTGGGATCAGTGGCCACAGGTAAGCAGAAGGTGATGTGTCTTGTTGTTCACTCCAATTGTTTTGTCTAGGGGACTGCGAGTTCCTGCCTGTAATGGGCCTTTGCTGAACTAGCAACAAAACTGTTAGTTCCCTCAAGAGTGCATCAGCAGGAGCTGTACATAGAGGAACCAAGCGTGTGCAGGTGGAAGATAGAGGAGGATCTTTGTAAATAGGGAGGAAGTTGTCCCTTGTTCTGTGTTCTTTATATTGTCAAGTTGGACATCCCATAATTTCCTACCCCATCCAAATTATCATACCCTAAAAAAAAACAACAAAAACTGTCCAAAGACTGTTTTCTGTGTTGGAGTGAATGAAGGAAATGCTATGTGACTTGCTGTGTGCAGAAGTGGGCAACCCTAACTTCAGCAACTCCCGTGGGGGTAGTGCTACATGTAGGATCAGGAAAATAGGATTGTTGATACACCAGTAAAATCCATTTATTGAAGTACAGTACATGACGCCTTCCCTCTGTTATTATAATCTCTCTATTGCTTGGCACAAAATTGAGGCCAGCTATGAGTGGGAGGAGTTATACGAGGTATGTCCCAGCAGCTTCTTTTTGCCAGTATCCAATTACCTATAGGCAGTTTGCATATAACCCAGCTGTGGGGATTTAAAGAAATCTGTTTTCTGTATTGTACTCTAGGAAATAAATTTACTGGTAATTCAAAAATCCTATTTTACATGCCATACAGTGCCAAGTGGTGTACTGAAGGCAGGGTAGAAAGTAGGATTTACATAGTGCCAAGCCATGTGCAGCAGGTGGGGTGGAAAGTAGAATTTGCATTGTTTTAAGTGATATACTGCTAGGGTGAAAAGTGGGAGGAATAGTTCCACATATTTGGTGTCAATGGGAAGAACAGTGTTCCATCATTGTGGGAGGAATTCCATAGTTTATGCCAGAGGAAGGAATTATGCCCCTTTGTTTGTGTCAGTGAATGGAATTGTGTCCCATTGTTGGTTCAGTGCCAGGAATAGTGCCCCATCAGTGTCAGTAAGAGGAATGTTTCCCCAAGGGCCAGATAAAGGCAAGCAAAGGTTTGCATCTGGCCCGAAGGCTGTCATTTAGAGACCACTGCTTTAGAATATAATTTTTTCTGTTTGCCCTGACCCGCTGCTTTTTTTTCCTTCAATGTTCCAAAGTACAAGCAACTGTTACATTTTTCACTCTAAAATGTTCATTGTAACTGAACATCTGGACACAAAGGACTTGATTCCTAAAGAGCGATAAAATCTTTCATATGATAAATTAATTGCATTAGATTATGCCTTAGTTTTCATGACTAATTATTCTCATAAAAATGTTAACTGGGGAAAACATTAGATCACTGTGCTATTAGACTTGGCTCTAGAAGAAAGAATGAGCACTAAGCAGAAGGGTATGCTCCTTCCTATAAGGGTATTACCTCCTTCACAAGAAGTAGGAGTTTAGATTTACCTTAATGTCCCACGTGATATGATGTCTTCCATTCAAGAAAGAGTATTTTTTTTTATCCTGTCTATTGCAAATTATGCTCTTTTGGGTAAGGCCGTAGAGTATATCTTGTAACTACCATCATCATTTCATTGTTGGACCTCTGGTCACCTGACCAGAATCCAGTTGGACAATGCCATGGCAGTGGCCTACATCAACCATCAAGGAGGCACCAGAAGTCGCACAACTCAAATAGATGCAACCTTTATTCTCATTCGTGCAGAACTTCACATTCTGTCCTTGTCTTCCATCCACATCCCAAGTGTGTTAAATTGGCAGGAGGACATTCCTAGCCATTAGCATCTAGATCATAAAGGGGTTGTAACACCACTGTGTTATTTTCAGTTAATCACCAGTCTTCCTTAATGCAATGTGCCCATTGTATCTGTTTTATTAAAAAAATGCAATTCTTTACTGTATTTCTGAGCGCCGCTCGGAGCTCACATGACCGGCCCCTGCTCCCTCTTCTGATCTGACAGGTACAGCAAGAGGGCCCAAGAATCTTCCTCTGACATCAGTCGCGAAGAGGAGAGAAGGAGAGAGGCGGCCGGTCACATGAGGGCTGAGCGCACTTCGACATACAGTATAGAATGACCCTCCGGACAAGGGCCTCTTCCTGAAAACCCTGGCTGATGGTTGTGGGGGTCTGCAGGCAGGGGGCTTATCGAAATCTGGAAGCCCCCTTTAACAAGGGGGCCCCCAGATCTCAGCCCTCCATGTGAACGAGCATGGGGTACATTGTACCCCTACCCATTCACCCAAAAAAAAAGTGTAGTGTTCCAAAAAACAAAGAGACCATTTTTGACATTTTAATAATTATTCTTTATTAATTAAAAAATGTCTCCCATTGTAGTTACAATGAATCTTCTTTCTCCGGTTTTCTTCTTCCTCTGGTCTTCTTTTTCTGATGTCTTCTTCCTCCGCTCTTCTCCCTCAGCTTTCTTCTCCTTCCGGTGATGTCTTCTCCCTCGGTAAATGTCATCGTCTTCTTCTTCTTCTGCCGTCGCCAACCCGCTCAAAACAAAAAAAAAATCCCCTCCTTCTTCAACTATCGCTCCTGCTGTTATGTCAGCTAAGCCGGCTGCCAGTTCTTAAAAAACTATGGCGCATGGCCACCCGGTGACATTACCCGGAGACGCCGCCCCCTGTGATGTCACATCCCAGGGCATGATGAGCGGGACAGTCAGCGCAGGATCAGATTTTTTTTATTTTAAACGGGTTGGCAGAGGGGGCAGAAGAAGAAGAAGACGACATTGACCGAGGGAGAGGACATCACAGGAAGGAGAAGACAGCAGATGGAGAAGAGCGGAGGAAGAAGACGACAATGACATTGATGGAGGGAATAGACATCACTTGAAGGAGAAGACTCATTGGAGCTATGACGGGGGACTTTCTTCAATAAAGGACTTTTCAAAAACCATCTCTTTTTTGTAACACTACACTATTTTTCTTGGGGTGAATGGGTAGGGGTACAATGTACCCCATACTCATTCACATAGGGGGGGGCCTGGGATCTGGGGACCCCCAGGTTTTGGTTGAGCGCTACACTATGAAGAATATTATAATATATTTATATGGGAATATTAAGCAATATAGGCTACTACGGATGTATGTATGCATGGAACTGGTCTGCAATTTATAAAACCAACAACTTTCTCCAAAGAGAACTGGTATTTCCTGTTGTTGCCTTTATTAGTATGCTAAAACCAAATGTTGTGCGTCATATATTTTGAATTTCTGCTTTGTTTTCAGAGGGCAGGGGAATAGGTGAAAGCCAGATTATAAACTGTGCTATCTTCCTGAGGGAGATATGGCTTTGGAATGCTAAACTGGCCAACTGAAGCCTGCTGAGAAGTTGAGCCAGCTGCTGATCAGGCATCTGGATGGATCCCTACATTATTGTCAGGATCCCTGTAGAGCCTGGATTGGCTCGGTGTCATCAACAGACAATGGGCTTTAGCCCGCTGTCAACTGAATTTGGCTCACAGGAGTGCAGAACTTAGTGCATTCTGTGGCCCACAGGAGAAGTATGGCCAAAATAACTTTGGCCATACTTCTTCTTTAATAAAATTGGAGATGTTCAAAGAAAGCTTAAGACACCATGAGAGAGATCTTAAATATTAAAAGAAAATAATCACATCAAAGGGGGTTTGAGTTACACTCTAATACATTTCAGAAGAAAGATATGATTGTGCAGTTTGGACCAATTAGAGATTTATCAATGATAGCGAATGGAAGCAACCATGTTAAGAATGAGAGGGGTGACTTGCCAGGAAGTCACCTGTGGAGACCTGATAGGAAGACCTGACAAAACAGACAGGTAAGCAAGTAAGTGATAATATTAGATAGGCATGTTGGCTGGTAATCTATCCAGTTTATGAGGAATTTAATATCTTATTTATATATTAACCATTTGAGCTACTTGAGCTAAGAAGATTTTACCTTTTTCATAACCAGGGTATTTTTTGCTATTCTGCACTGCGCTACATTAACTGGCAATTGTGCAGGCATGCAAATCTGTACCCAAACAAAATTTATACATTTTTTTCTCACAAATAGAGCTTTCTTTTGGCATTTGATCACCACTGGGTTTTTTTTTTTTTTTTTTATAATATGAACTAAAAGAGACTGAAAATTTTGAAAATAAAATATATTTTTTACTTTCTACTATTAAACATATCCAATAAAACAATTTTTTTCAGAAATTTAGACCAAAATGTATTCTGCTCATATTTTTGGTAAACAATCCCAATTAGCAGTTTTTAGTGAAAGGTAAAGCATCTAAAAACTATGGGATATATGCTGTATTTTTACTAGTATTGGTGGCAATTAGTGACTTATAGCAGGACTGTTATAGTACGGCGGCAAATCTGACACTAACTGACACTTTGTGGGAACATACACTGACATCATCAGTAACACTAATACTGTGATCAGTGCTAATAATATACACTGACATTGTACTAATAACACTGGCTGAGAAAGGGGTTAACATCTAGGGGAAATCAAAAGGGTCACTTGTGTGCCTAACAAGTGTAAAGTGTTTACTGTGTGATGATTTTCCTAAGGGATGTTCAGGTTTTCATTTACAATCACAGAGCTCTCTCCCGTCATCCACTTTTTATAAATGGTCTTAAATTATTGTCCGGGACTCGCTGATTGGCTTTTTCTGTAAGAAATCACAGCACAGCCGGGGCGGAGGGCGAGCACATGTGTGCCCCCTACCCAGAAGAGCCGGATCATGTATCAGATACGTGATCCAGTGGAGAGTGGCCACCCTGCAGCAGTAGATCAGAAAGGGGCATTCCGCAAATGGTTAATCGTGCAGTACAGGATACAGACTGGGTATTCATAGATCTTGTGTTATAGCCTTGTATCTATAGGGGATTGGACACTGGCAAAGCAAACTGTTCAGTTTTCCTGCAGATGCTTCCTGGCCCCTTCTAGATCATAACACTTGTCTCAGGGTCCCCTAGTCTAACCCTTCTTATATGCGCATAACTGTATGTAAACCCAATGAATATTATGTATTGTGATTTTAGGAAAAGAAATTCAATATTTTTACATTTGCAGCTTTCATTAAATTAATATCTATTAATCCTGCCATGAAGGTCCTTGTCTAGACACTTCCTAATATAAAGTGACAACACCCTGTCCTCGTCTCCTCTCCTTTTCACTCTCCAGGTGTTCCTGCATTGACATTTAATTCTCACATAGGCTTTTAATGGAGACTGCGAGCGGCTATTTCAGCACAATGCTAGGAGGAAGGGGTTATTTAGGATAAATGTATTTAAAAGTACAGCTATCCTTTAAGCAGCTGAAGCTTGACTTGCTACTTTACTAATCTTTCTGTAAAATAAAAATGTTCATTGTACAATTATATGAAAAATGACAATGTAATATTCTTGTAGTGAGATTTATGTTTTCATTTTAATGTAATGTGCATTTTCTGTCTCACCAATTTTCCTGTAAATGCTACAAGGTCTTCAGGAAAGGAAACATTTCACTTTTTATGTTGAAATATATTCACTCTGAATATTGGAGTAATCTAGTTGTGTTAATGTCTTTTGACTGCAGTGTAAAACATTGGCTGGGACTTACATTTTACAAAAGCTGATGGTATATTGGAGCTTAGTTACATGGTCCATTGCTTGCTTTGCAGTTATTTTAGATAACTTCATCTATTAGCTCTTTCATTCTTAAACAGTTTCTAGGCCAAGGAAAAGATTTGACTAATGTATCCTCAAGTGATAGTATAATTATATCTTTATTCAATACTTTTTTTTGTTTATTTTTCAAATGTAAAATATTTTACACTATAGACCAACACTATTGGGTTTAACTACTGTAATTAGGCATCTTAAAGTAGTTTTAAATCTCAGTCATGAAATCTGAACAAAGCACATATACTGTATCTGCAGTGTTCACTTGTCTTTCTCCAAAGCTCTAAGTGCTGTTTCTCTCTGGTGCTTTGTTCCTCTTTTATCAGCATGAGTCACTTTTGAGAAGTTTTCCCCACACATGAGACAGGGAGAAAACTTAGC
Source organism: Pelophylax lessonae (assembly GCF_965119305.1). Taxonomy (NCBI): domain Eukaryota; kingdom Metazoa; phylum Chordata; class Amphibia; order Anura; family Ranidae; genus Pelophylax; species Pelophylax lessonae. The sequence continues at coordinate 386,070,250 of NC_138772.1, forward strand.
ACACAGCTTGTCTATTCAGAACACAGGTCTGTATCCTTCCTCCGTTCCTGTCCCATGTGTGAAAGGGGTGTGACCCTTTCCTCCAATCAGCTCTCACACACTGTACAAGAACTCTAACTGGAGCTCGCCACCCCCTCCTCTGTGCTTCTGACAGGTGAATAAGGATTTTATCACAATTATGCACTTCTGAAGGGATGTAGAGAAAAGAAGACTGTAGATAAACAAGTAAAACTTATGTAGGAGGATTTGTTCAGTCTCTGTGTATCATCTGAGGCTGTTCACTTCACTGGGTATTTTTGAGGGTTTACAAAAACTTTAAACCTTGTACACATAAGCCAGCTCAGTTGAACAAAAAAACTGAAGAGCTTGGGAGAAGATCCTGCACTAACTACAGTATCCGATGTCAGTACAGCATTCTCCCCTGCTGAGCTATTGTGTTCTGACAGGAGGACGGCCCCCCTGCCAGAACACACCGGTCAGCGCTGTCAGCCATTGGCTGAGAGCGATGATCAGGTGACAATCAGAAGACCTTTTTCGGTCATGCCCCTTCAACAGAAGCTGGTCGTTCGGATGGTTTCTGTCAGACTGGCTGCCATACACATGGGCCGAACGTCGGGCGGTTTCTATTGAAACAGCTGATACAACCTGATATTCGGCCTGTGTGTACAGCCCTTAAGAGGGTGTTACTAAAAAACAAAGCGCAGTAACCCATGCAATAAATCTACATAAAAAAATAAAAATAAATAAAAAATTTTGCAGCCATTCCCTTGGGTGCATTATTAGACCATTTGGTGGCATTGGTAACTGGTAAATTAAAATAAACCTTGTATCTTTAACCTTTTTCCTTTCTTATCTTTTTTCTCTCTTTCTCTTCCTTTTTTTATTTTGGCTACATAAGGTCTCTGTTGGACCCATTGTAATATTTACCTACAATCTTAGTTTACAAAAGCTTATTAGACTCCATGTACATTTAAGGGTACTTTTCTTTAATAGAGTTTGAAAACCTAACCTAAATAAATAATAATCTAATGAAAATATATCTATTAGATTTCCATATTACTGTTTAATATTATACTTGCAAATATTAAAAACATTTATATGGATTTGACTCTCAATTATTTTTTTTGTGTATTTATAATATATTTGTATAGACGCTATTGGATATTGTACCCTTGCTGTACTATTTAATGAAATTCGTTATTTATATATTCTTTATTTAAAAAAAAAAAAAAGAATAAAATCTTTAAAAAAAGGTAACAAGTAAATTGTACATCTGTTCAAAATATTTTTTTTTAGTTCTGAGTTAAGTAGGGAAAGGTTAAAACCCATGTCAGCAGGGCTGGAATTTCATTATTGGAGCTTGTAGTTTCAGCACCCTAAATAACCCTCTCTGCTATGATTTCTTTTACACTGGACATTTACATGTTTTCCTGGTCATAATCTGGCTTCCAATATTGTGATAATGTTTAAAAGAATTTATCTAAATGTAGCGCTAACCCCACAGGAGCCACTGGTGAATATAGGTTTCTACCACTCTGCACAGCCAGGCACACACATTTTCCACTCACTCTGGAGACAGGAATCAGTCCTTGAAGCTTTGTTTTGTTTTTTATTATGGAAAATTGAACGTGGATGGAGTAAGTTTTATTATGGGATGCCTACTGATCAGCACAGAAATCTTCAGGGACACAAACACAAACCAGTACATAAAAGGAATAACTCCCGATATTTAAACCTGTTTCTCCTGATCCTCAAATTTATTGCCTTTGAAGTCACCGCACATGATATAGACTTTTCTACTGGATCTTTCCTTATTGGACATTGCAAGCTGTATTTTTTTAAAATAATAACTTTTTTCTATTTTTGCTCTGTTGGCACTTTTTTATTCCCCATATCAACACGTGGTATGAGTGGAACAGCTCACTTTATATAGCACCATATTTTTTAGCACATTAATATTGCATGTTAAATATTATTTATTGCTCATACAATTATTGCACCAGTCACTTTCCAATCTTTCTGCAGGCACTTTTATACCTTGCACTTGCACTTAATTGAAGTTTTTATGGAATATATTATTGTTTGAATATTACACATTATTGTTTTTAGCTTAAGGCACTTTGCATCACAGCTTATTACATTTTTATTATATCTAAATTATATAGGCAGCGCCATCACCCCTATTCCTTTTATATCCAGTGCATAGTCTCCGGACTATCATCCAGGGAGGCTGCAGCCTATTTTTAGATATATCTATATCTATATATATATATATATATATTTTATATTTTATACATTTACTACATATTTTTTATTCATTTATTTATACACATTTTTTTCACTTAATTATTCACTTATCTATCCATTTAGTCCATAGCGCGGAAGTTCTTATTTTTCTTACAAACCAGTACATACACACTTCTCCTCTTCTACCTCCAGCACAATCTTGCTTGTAGAACTACATCTCCCAGGACCAGCTAGCACTGACAGTTTGATCCAAAACAGTCTCAGTCAGATCCAAAGTGAATGCCCTTTGCAGGCAGGGACTGTGGGCCCCTTTGGCAGTGTAGCAGAAAAAGAGGTCTTTGGTTCTAGCTGTCCTATTCCTGCGGCTACTGCTCCCAGTATCACCTCTTCAGTCACTGCCAGCCTGACTGGCTGCAGCTGCCCCTTTCACTAGCCCTCCTGGCTACTTCTCCACAGTCCTCCCAGACTGACTCTGCATCCATCCCAGACTGCTTGCACCCAGTTCCTTCAGGCATGCCTCTCACTCCTCTGACTGCAACACTCACCAGCCCTCTTGGCTGTCTTCCTCCCTGGAGATTTGCCCGGCAGTGTCCTGCTGTCCTTTCTTTGCTCCTGTGCCTCCTGGTCAGGATTAATCCGTGTGTCATGAGAAGGGGTCCCTTCTGCACCCGAGCACAGGCCTGAGGTCCCCCCCCCCCCCAAGACTAGGGGGCTACTCTTAAAGGCCTCCGACAGCCTAAAACTCCATCTCCATCTTCCAGGCAAACTCACAATGCCCCAGTTGGGCTGACTTTGAGGAGGCCTGCCTCCTGCCAGCCTGTTTGTTGGGGATTGGTCAGGGCCCTCAAAATACTCCAGACAGCTCCTCCTAGACCCCTCCCAACTGCTTCTGGAATCTTCTCCAAGTTTCCAGCAAGCAGAGGGAGTCACCAGAGATGCCGCTGCTGAGTCATCCAGCTCCTGAGTCACTCACCTGACCTAGATTAAACAACAGAGGCTGCTAGCCAAGCCTGAATTTTCCTGCACAAACACAAAAACAATCCTGACACTAGCACTCTAGCAATGCCAGGGGGTGCTATAGGAAATTAGTATTTCTACTGATAATGTAAACAATGCATGGACAATATTTATAAATGGAAAAGTTGCTTCTTTGCTACTGGCACCTAAATGCACTTACCTACTCTGCCCTTCACTTTGTGTTGGAAAATTGCAACAGACATGAGAGGAAATCTATACAAAGTGAGGGGAAATCTATGTTTAAACAGTTGCCCCTTATCTCCTGTTGTGACAATTTTAAAATAATTGATTTCTCATCACTTTTTTTTTTTTTTTTTTGGTGATAATGGTCATTAGAAAGCGTGAATCTACATGGTGGGGGCACAGACAGCAATAAAAACTTGACAGGGGTTATAATTCATCCCTACTAAAGAAAAAATGCTTTGGCTATGCATACACTTTAAATACCTAATATACAAATTGGTCAGCAGCTATTCTTTGCAGACTTTATACATCTGTGAGATTTAGCGTTATCATCTTGGTGAAGTCTATGCCATGCCATCGGCTTGCTGGTACTAGTGTATTGTACTAGTTTACAAAACCGCATTTACATAGATATTGTTGCTGTTTTTTTATTTGAATTGAAGTGCCCTTTTTTTAAAGTCATACTTGCTAATTATAGATTGTTTGTTTGTCTATTTAAAGAAACTGGCCAGAGCAAGTTCAACCCGAATTTCCACCATGTTTTGATTATGATGAAAACAATAACCCTGCTGTAGGCAGGTTGCCCACAGTATGTTAGTTGGCCAGTTGCCTGGCCCAGGCTGGGGAGGGAGTTAATGTTCTGCACCTCTGTTCTTAGGCTTTTTGGACCCAGCCTATCTGCTCTGTGTTAGAAATAAGAGGGAAGGCCAGGTTACGGAGCTTTGGCCTGCTCATGAACACGCCATAATTACTGTGGAGGACTAAAAGGGGTGCAGTCTGACAAACTGCATCCAGCAGTCCGTCAGAAGGTACCAAGAGTCTGGAGAAACACCAAGCCTTGGGAAACACCATTAATGGACTATCACCTTACTGAGGTATGTGTAGCTAGGTTAGTTAGGAAATGTTGCATTGAATTGTTCATGTTGGACTATTCTGCAAAATGTTCAAGTAAAGTTGCATCAATTGTTCTAATGCAGCCACCAGTGGTATCAAACAGATTAATTCTTTATTAAGGACAATAAAAATGTAAAACAAGTGGCTACTAATAAAGCCAGGAAGGAAAGCCTCATACTTTGGGGTTGGGAAGCTTGCGCATCAGTCCTTGCAGCACAGCCATTTAATGTTGGTAATCTTCAATTTGATAAGTAATTTTTTAAATCTGGCATTTTAGCATTTGACAACCTTGCCAATTTTAAGTGGTGGGTGGAGGTTTTGATTGCATTGATTGATTATGTATATATTTGCATGAGATACTTAGTGGCTGCATGAGATACTTATTTTTCTTAGGGACTCTTTCCCAATTTTTTCTACATAGTTGCTTTAGGTACGCGGGCCCACACCTAAATTGGTATAATAGTAGAATAAATATTGTGACTCCTATCTGATATTGTGACTTTTTTTTTAAGAGACACTAATTTATTTGGTTAATCAACTGTTCTAAGTCTGGTTTGAGGTAATTTAAAGGCGTGCATGGAAGTTACTGGTGTGTGAAAACCCTAGGGTCAGTAAAGCACATGTGGGGTGTAAAGCAAATCCACTACAAAAGGTCTACTTGGCAAGAGAGGCAGGAGGAGTCATGCAGTTGCCATAGGTGATCAAAAACTAGTGTACATTGCAGCCAGTCATGAAGCATGGTACCTGGCATGGCAGAGAGTCCTCCGCTAGTGAGGAGGTCGGCCATCTGGTGCACTGAAGGTATCGGGACCTAACCCACCTTTTCGGAAACCCATAGCCTGGCCACATGGTATGGGAGAGAAGAAGTTAACAAGTACATGCATGAGGTCTTTATCCTGTCACTGGGAGTGAGGTGACAGAGGTACCCTGGACTGGTGGAGAGGGCACAGGCTCAGCAGTGTCTCTCCCAATTGTAATATACTGTACAGAAGGGAAGTTGGTGCAGTGTCACAGGACAATACTTTACAAAAGAACTCTGTACATTTTCTTCTGCGCACCATGAAGGCTTATGTCTAAGTCAGGGAACTGCCATAGTGTTTGATTCTCACATGAATGCGGTCCCCATCTGGTACTCCTACATGCAGGGCGAGTGGCCGTGCCCACAAAGCATACTATTTTTTTCCAGGTCTTTAAACTTACTTTATTGAAACATGTTCTTACATTTAAAGGCAAAGGCAGCCTATTTATAAAATGTAGAAAAAGTTTATGGAAAAATTAGATTTCTTCTTTTTTATAAATAGAATCTCTTGATAATGATATCTATTACAAATAGACACTAATCATGAACCACTTTCAAGGCTTACATTACCCTTGGTATACAGTAGTTCATTTTAAAGATGTTTTAAAGTACACCTGCAGGGCAAAGGGACAGGTTCCTTTTTCTGACACCTGGAGCTCCTTTTACTAACCTTCCATTTGCTTCTCAGTTGCTGCCTTCAGCAGGGAAGAAAAGTGACAAACTTGGGATTTCTGCATTTAGGGGAGATTGTGAAGTCATCCTTCTTCCACAAACGTTATGTTACATAAGGCTGGAAGAGAGTCTTTAGCTCTGTGTAAACTGAGTAGATTGACGTGGAGCTTTCAGGGGACTTTTTTTTTTTCACCTGTGGGTAAATAGAGCACCAGGGAAACAAAGGAGAGATAATGATAAACAGCTGTGAAAACCACCCAACCCCAACCCACCCAAAACTTACTGTTTCCTCTTTCCCCTTAACTGTGCTCATATCCACTTTACCTGTTCTCTCAGTGGTCCCTGACCAGGTTTCGTGCTTTTTCTATCTCCAATTTATGCTCATCTCCTGTGTGCCTTCACTTTTTACCCCCCTACCCACCCAATAATTATCTAATATTTGCCCATCTCCCAAGTTCTTGTTCAATTTACTATCCTCCTGTAATCCCAGTAGTCTAGAATCAGCTCCCTCTCTGTCACTTTTCCAAGTGGTCTTCAAACTACTCCCACTTTGCCTCTTCTCTCAACGGTTCAATGATCAGCCTCCTCTCTATATCTTCTTCTAGTGGTCTAAGATCAGCTCCTACTCTGTCTCTTCCCTTAGTGGTGTATAATCAGCAGCCTCTCTGCCTCTTCTACCAGCAGTCTTGGATCAGCTCCCTCTTTGCCTTTTCCCCCTATGGTCCACAATCAACCCCCCTCTCTAGTCTATGATCAGCTATCTATTTTCCTCCTCAACCAAACATTTATGATCAATTCCCTCTTTGCCTATTCTCCTGTGGTCCACGATCAGCTACTTTTCTGCCTCACCACTCCCCCACTTCCCCACCAGTGGTCTATGATCAGCTACCTCTCTGCTGCTTCCCCCAAATGGCCTATGTCTGTCTCTCAGGTATCTCTCTGTACGTCACCTATTTCAGTGATCTATGATCAGCTCCCTCTCTAGCTTTTCCAGCAGTCTATGATACGTTGCTTATTTTCCCAGAAGTCTATGATCAGCTCTGTTTCTTCCATACAGGTGACACACACACATAAAATATTGTTGGAGCAGACAGTAATGCATCATTTTACATGTCAAAAGATGTGCAGCATGAATTAACGTATTTAAGACAGAAACACATTTGCTAGTGTAATTGTAGGTGGAATTTCAGCCACAACATTTATTGTTTTAATTACAGTGGGAAATAGTTAGGACCTCTATTAAGTATTTAATGCTGTATGTAGCTCTGTTTTGGAAAATGTCCTTCACTACTGTTGTTTCATAAAAAAAAGTATGATAAAAACTCTGCAACAATAACACAGACAGAAAAAAAATCAAACTTTTTTTTTTAACCAAAGAAGAATGTGTTCGAGCCTCTGTCGGTTTTTTCTGTGACCTCGGTCACCAGAACAGGAATATAGGGAAATTCCTCCAACAGGGATGCAGATAGCAGTAAAAGTCTGACAAAGATTCTATCTCTTAGCCGTTTCATCTCGAGCATGAAAAAAAAAAAAAGGTTTGTCAGCATTTATATCCGCACTTCAGCTGTTCAGAGGCATGGAAGAGCTGCATGCTTTGATAAACATATCCTTTCACTCTTCTGTCCATCAGAAAGATTTTCTTGCTTATATTGTAAGTTGGCATCAAGATTGTAGCTAATATTGAGTAAGTGCTGGTTGTAATACGTAAGTGTGGATGGTGGATATATTCTGTATATACAGTGGATTTAAAAAGTCTATGGACCCCTGTAAAAATGACAGGTTTTTGAGATGAAAAAAACAAACCAAGATAAATAAAAATGTTTTTCCACCTTTAATATGACCTATTATCTGTGAAATCAATTAAAAATAAATTGAAATCTTTAAAGGGGGAAAACTAGCATGTGTTAAAGGGGGCACATGCAGTAAACAAAGAAGGGAGAGCGCAACCGGCCTAGTGTAATACTGTTTATTTGTCATAAAATAAAAGCCACAATCCAATAAACTCACATGGTTCCAGGATTAGGGTTTGACAAAGGAGGCCAAGCCTCCGAAACGCATCATTGTGGCAACCGCTACGTCAATGCCTTCCTGCTTGTCTGGCTTCCTGTGTTGCGGAGGTCTGTTAAAGAGTGCAGCTCGAGTGGGCCCAGGCGCATGTGCAGTAGCCGATGCACGCTGCGGACCGGCTTCGGTGGCTCTCGGTGTTACACAGCTGTCAGTGAGCTGACCGGACTGTGTCTACTCTGGATCCTACAGCAGCCAGCAGGGAGGACTGGATTACACTAGGGAGGTAGCGCTCTCTCTTTGTTTACTAAAGATCCTCTTCCCCTCCTAGTGGGTATCTTGAAGGCAGTAGAGCCATTACTTTTGTGTACTCCCCCTGGGACTGTCCTCTACATTTATGAACTAAAGGGGTGTTTGAAGATCAGCACATGGACTAGTTTTTTGTTGTTGTATTTTTCTAGGGGGGTACATGCTGGGGGTGGCATAGGCTGATTTTCTTTCGATAAAAAAGGTTTCTTCGATTATCTCATTTGAACATCTCTTCACTATTTCTTTACAGGTAAACTATGCATCTATGCTGCTGAGTTTCACATCCACTTGAAACTGAATCTGACTGATTGCTATCAATGTGTCTATGGTAAACTATGCATCTATGCGGCTGCTTTTCACATCCACCTAAAACTGAATCTGACTAATGGCTATCAATGTGTCTATAGTAAACTATGCTTCTATGCTGCTGTTTTCACATCCACCTTAAAATGAATCGGACTGATTGCTATCAATGTGTCTATAGTGAACTATGCTTTTTTCCTACTGCTTTCACCATCTGTAGCCCTGTCCACATTATTGTGATGTTTATTTTGTTCTTTAGCATCTTACCGAAATTATGGGCTGGTCTTAATCTTTACAACTCTACCTGCTTGCTCCTCTTGTAGTCTGCTTTTGGTGCTCTGCTAGTGCTCGTGTCTTTTATTAACCCCTTAGCAAGTACTACCCCCACCTATCACAGTAAAAAGCTAGACCACCTTTATGGGGGTGCACATGCTGAGGTGCAAAACACCAAACCGACTGCAGGTGACCTTGTTTCCCCATTCAGCAATTTCATTTCTTACTCAGTATTCTTCCTAATCCTTCCATTCTCTACCATGCTCTCTCCACCTCTCCTTCTCACAGTTGAGTCCTCTCTCCTTAAACTCTCTTTCCTTCACCCCTCTTCTTCAACCCATAGCTTATTTATATAACCCTCACTTCTGTTCTCTCCTTATTACTGCACTCATCAACTCCTGCTCATTCTAAACCCACATACTAATAAAATCTCCAGTAGTCTGGGGCAGGTCCCTTTTATATATATCACAATCCCATATTACCTCCTTCACCCATCTGCTTCTCCTAACTTCTGGAAATATATCCCTAAACCTTGGGCCTCCCTTTCTCGTGTGCCCTTTGGAATACGTGAATGCCTGCTGTGTCTGTAACAAACGCACCTCTGTCCATGAACTTTTTATCACTAACTCCTTTAATCTACTTGCTGTTACTTAAACCTAGCTTCATGAATGTGACCCTGCTTCTCCTGCTTCCCTCTCACATGGTGGCTTTCTCTGGACTCTCCCAGACCCAGTGGGTGGAAAAGAGGTGGAGTTGAAATCCTTCTATCCCCACAAAGCACCCTCAGGTTCTTCGCTCTCCTCCCTCTCTGTTCCTCACCTCATTTGAAGCACATTGTGTTTGTCTATTTTCTACAGTTTCTTTAAAAATTGCTGTGATCCAGCAGCCTCCTGGACTGGTATCAGCCTGCCTTGAAGACTTCTCTGCCTGGCTTCCCTACTTTTTCTCTTCTGAAATTTCCCCAATCTCGGTGACTTCAACATTAACTGTTAATGCTAACACTCCTCCTATTTCCAAACTTCTCAGTCTATCCTTCTCTTTTGACCTGAATCAATAGATACATGCTTCTTCTCACTTTGATGGCAACACCCTTGACCTTGTTATGTCCTACCTATGCACTCTGTGCAACCTCTCCAACAATCCTTTTCCTCTCTCTGATCTCTGCCTTATTAGTCTCTCTCCCCCTTTCTTCCACCTTATTTCAACCGCCTAACAGTTACCTGTAGAAACCTTTGCCACTTCTCTCTTCTCTATTCTGGCACTGACCACACTGTGACAAAAATCACCCCTGTCCTGTCCCACCCTCACTACACACAGAATCAGACCCTGAGCCCTACATCCTTGGCAAATAGATGAATCCAGAAGTTCCAAAAAATGTAACTGCACTCTTTAACATTTATGATGTATGGCTAAGTCTCAAAAAGACTTTAACCAATATAAATCTGCCCTACAAAAATACAATTTCTGCCTCCACATTGCCGAGCAGACCTATTTTATCACTTTAATTAACACCCTCTCATCCAGTCTAACTCTTCTCTATCCTTAATTCTCTACTTTGTCCTCATCTTCTTCCACCCACTAACTTACTCACTGCCCTGGAGATCGTCAATCACTTAAAAAATACCATTAATATAATTTATGATGAGATCTTCACTGTACATATATCCCCCCCCACTTAACACTCCATGTCCACAGGTACACTCAATACTTCCTTTATTCAACCCTGCTACTATAGACAAGGTTGCTAAACTTTTTTCTAATGCTCACCTATCCACCTGGCTCCTGGATCCTCTTCCCCCACAAATACCACGGTCACTTTCTGGCCCTATTGTACACTCTAACTCACTTCTTCAATCTCTCCCTCTCCTCTGGTATCTTCTCCAATGCTCTAAAACATGCACAGTCACCCATATTTAAAAATCCCTCTTTGGATTCCACTAATCCTAACAACCTAAGTCCTATATCCTTGCTCCCCTTCTCCTCGAAACCCCTTAAGCAGCTGGCCTATTACTTCACCTAGAATAACCTTCTTGATCCCCTTCAGCCTGGATTTTGCCCAACCACTCCACAGAAACTGCTCTCCTAAAATCCACAAATTATTTATTAATGGCTAAAACAAATGGTCACTGTTCTGTACTCCTACTCCTAGACATCTATGCTTCCTTTGATATGGTTGACCACCCCATCCTCAAAAAAAAATCTCTACTTTTTTGGTCTCTGTGACATTGGTTCTCATCCTACCTATGCCACTGCACTTTCAGCGTCACTTAGAATTCTACCTCTTCCTCTCTTCTTCCTTTTTCCATTGGGGTCCCCCAAGTCTCTGTTCATAGACTTATCCTATTCTCAATCTACACCTCCCTGGGTCAGCTTTCAATACCATTTCTTTGCCAATGACACCCAAATCTATCTCTCTACCCCTCAGCTCTCTCCATCTTTCTCCTCACGCATCACTAATTTACTAACAGACATATCAGTCTGGATGTCACATCATTTCCCCAAACTCAATCTATCTAAAATCAAGCTTTTAATATTTTCTCCCCTACATTCCCCTTCCCCTCACTTCTCTTTCAAAATCGATGGCACAACTATCAACCTGTCCCTGCATAACCAGGATGCTAAGTGTAATCATGGACTCTGAACTCTCTTTTCTGCCCCACATATATATAGTTACATATAGTTACATATAGTTGGTGAGGTTGAAAAAAGACATCAGTCCATCCAGTTCAACCTATGATGTGTGTGTGTTTGCTTTTAACTGTACATTGTATAACCCTGTATGTTGTGGTCTCTAAGGTGCCCATCTAACAGTTTTTTGAAACTATCAATGCTCCCTGCTGATACGACTGCTTGTGGAAGAGAATTCCACATCCTTACCGCTCTTACAGTGAAGAACCCCTTATGCATTTTAAGGTTAAACCGCCTTTCCTCTAGTTTTAGTGAGTGGCCACGTGTCTTATTGTATCTCCTTTCTCTGAATAGTTTGTTCCTTATGCTAGGGTTGCCAGTACAGTATTTGTACATTGATATCATATCCCCCCTCAGTCGTCTCTTCTCCAGAGAGAATAGGTTCAGTGCTTGCAGTCTTTCCTCATAGCTGATGTCCTCCATTCCCCTAATTATTTTTGTTGCCCTTCTCTGGACTCTCTCCAGTTCCAGCACATCCTTCCTGAAGACCGGTGCCCAGAACTGGACAGCATACTCCAGATGTGGCCGGACCAGAGTCTTGTAGAGTGGGAGAATAATCTCTTTATTTCTGGAGTGAATCCCCTTTTTTATACATCCAAGTATTCTGTTGGCTTTACTTGCAGCGGCTTGGCATTGCATGCCACTGCCAAGCGTGTTGTTTACCAGTACCCCCAAGTCTTTTTCCATCCTAGACTCACCCAGAGGCTCCCCCTAAACCTCATCTGCCATGTAGTTGCCCACCCCGTTATTTTGTTCAGGTCCGCTTGCAAGGTTTCCACATCCTGCATAGAAGATATTGGCATGCTTAGTTTAGTATCATCTGCAAATACTGAGATTGTACTAGATATCCCCTCCTCTAAATCATTTATGAATAAATTAAATAGGATTGGTCCCAGGACAGAACCCTGGGGGACCCCACTTTCCACACCCGCCCAATCCGAGTATTCCCCATTAATCACCACCCTCTGAACTCTCCCCTGGAGCCAGTTCTCTATCCAGGTACTCACCTTATGGTCCATACCTACCTTCCTTAGTTTGTACAGTAAGCGTTTGTGGGGAACGGTGTCAAAGGCCTTTGCAAAGTCCAGATACACCACATCCACAGGCTTTCCCTTATCTAGGTGGCAGCTCACTTCATCGTAGAAGGTTAATAGATTGGTTTGGCAAGAACGATTTTTCATAAATCCATGCTGATTGCTAATAATACAGTTTTCATTACTAAAGTCTTGTATGTGGTCCCTTAACATCCCCTCCAAAATCTTGCAGACTACCGATGTTAGGCTGACCGGCCTATAGTTCCCCGGGATACACCTCGGCCCCTTTTTAAATATTGGTACCACGTTGGCTTTTTTCCAATCAGCTGGCACCATACCCGTCTGTAAACTATCCTTAAAGATCAAGAATAATGGTCTGGCAATCACCTGGCTGAGCTCTTTAAGAACCCTCTGGTGCAAGCCATCCGGTCCCGGTGATTTATTTATGTTAAGTTTCTCTAGTTTAGTTCTAAGTCTATCTTCTGTTAGCCATGGCGGCATTTCCTGAGGTGTGTTGTTTAGTTCGGCCTTACAAGCTAGGTTCGTGTAGCCCCCCAATTCTTTTGTGAAGACTGAAGAGAAGAAATGATTTAACACTTCCGCCTTTTCTCTGTCCTCAGTGGCCATATTCCCTTTGTCATCTTTTATGGGGCCAATGTGTTCTGGCCTCACTTTCTTACTGTTTATATACTTAAAGAACTTCTTGGGGTTCTTTTTACTCTCCTCCGCTATATGTCTCTCGTGTTCTATTTTAGCCGCCCTGATTTTGTCTTTACATTTCTTATTACACTCTTTGTAATGCTTAAATGCTGCCAATGACCCCTCAGTCTTGTATTTTTTGAAGGCCTTATCTTTAGCACTAATATACATTTTTATGTTGGAGTTTAGCCACCCAGGGTTTCATTTTGCTCTTTTAAATTTATTTCCCTTTGGAATGCACTGGTCAATCCCCTTGTTAAGTATGCTCTTGAAGCACTCCCATTTTTCCTCCGTGTTCTTTGTTCCCAGGGTTCTATCCCAATTGATATTTTCTAGCAGCAAGCGCAGTTTTGGGAAATTGGCTCTTTTGAAATTCAGTGTCCTTATATTGCCCCTCTGCTTCCTATAACTGTAATTAATACTGAAACTTATTGACCTATGGTCACTGTTTCCTAAGTTGTCCCGTATTTCTATATCCGTGAGCAGGTCTGTATTGTTGGTAATCAGTAGGTCAAGTACTGCATTTTTTCTCGTCGGTGCATTCACCATCTGACCCATGAAATTGTCCTGCAAAACATTTAGGAACTGCCTAGCCTTGGCTGAGTGTGCGGTTCCTTCTGCCCAGTCTATATCTGGATAATTAAAGTCCCCCATTATAATGACATTTCCCATCCTTGCTGCCAATCCTATCTGTAAAATGAGGTCCGCCTCCCCCTCCTCCCTCAGGTTGGGGGGCCTATAGCATACGCCCAATATTACCTTCCCCACCGTGCCTTCCCTTTGAAGCTCTACCCATAGGGATTTTGCTTCGTCCATAGCTCCATTATTAATATCATCCCTCATATTTACCTGTACACTGTTCTTAATATACAGACATACCCCTCCTCCTTTTTTACCCTCTCTATCTCTGCGATAAAGGGAATAACCCTGAATGGTTGCCATCCAGTCATGAGAGCTGTCAAACCAAGTCTCAGTTATCCCCACAAAATCTAAGTCCTCCTCAAACATCAGCAGCTCCAGCTCTCCCATCTTGTTGGCCAGGCTTCTGGCATTGGTATACAAACCTCTTAATTTTGTCCAGTTACCTATATCCTCGTTTGATGTTTTTAGGCTGCTCTCCTGATTTTTCCCCATACCCACCCTGGGTATAGGAGCTCCGAACACCCTACCGCAAATGCCCCCATTTCTGCCCCCTGAAACTTGCTTTCCACTGGCTAATTCTACATCTGTACCCTCCCCCCCATTCCCTAGTTTAAAAGCCCCTTTAACTTTTTGGCCATCCTCGCACCCAGTACGGCTGCACCCTCCCCATTTAGGTGCAATCCGTCCCTACAAAAGAGCCGGTGGCCGACTGAGAAGTCGGCCCAGTTCTCCAGGAACCCGAAACCCTCCTTACTACACCAGCTCCTCAGCCACTTGTTAACTTCCCTAATCTCCCGCTGCCTCTCTGGTGTGGCTCGAGGTACAGGTAGTATTTCGGAAAATACTACCTTGGAGGTCCTTATCCTCAACTTAGCGCCTAAGTCCCTGAAATCGTTTAGGACTCTCCAACTTCCTCTGCCTATGTCATTGGTACCCACGTGTACCATGACAGCTGGGTCTTCCCTAGCCCCACCCAATAATATGTCCACCCGATCCACGATGTTCCGAACCCGAGCGCCCGGCAAACAACAGACTGTTCGGCGCACACGGTCTTTGTCACAGATTACACTGTCTGTCCTTCTAATAATTGAGTCCCCTACCACCAGCTCCTGTCTTTCCTTTCCCTTTCTCCCGGCCTCACTGGATGAGTTCTTCCCCTGGCAGCTAGGGGCGTCACTCTGCTCCAGCACTGCTGGTCCCTGACTGGTTTCCCCAACATCACACAACGGGGCGTATCTATTGGGGTGCTCCAGCCCAGGATTAGCCTCCTTGCCTTGTCCCCTTCTACCCCTCCTAACTGTCACCCCTCTACTCTGCTCTGATGCCTGCACCTCCAATACTCCGCCCACCTCTGTGCAGACTCCTGTCTGCACCTGACTGGTACGATCCTGGCTCTCCTCCGGTATGGACATTCGTCTCAGTGTTGCCAGCTGCTTCCCTAGGTTCAGGACCTGAGCTTCCAGGGAAGCAACGTGCTTACATTTTGCGCATTCATATTCGCTCTCGATCACATGTCTGAGGAACGCATACATATCACAAGATGTACACCGAGTCGCATCTCCACACCCGCCGGGCATTGTACCTACTAATCTAGTCTAATGGGGATACAGTAATTTAAGTCTATCCTATGTGGCTATTTCCTAGCTTCCTATCTCTACCTTCTCACCCTCTGGTACTCCGCTACCCTCACTTGACACTCAGTTGCACAACACTCACAATCTCACAGCCCGGTCAGTCGCACAACACTGCCATCCGTACCACCCGATCAGTTGCACAACACTCACAGTCTCACAGCCCGGTTCAGTCGCACCACACTCACAATCGCACAGCCCGGTCAGTCGCACAACACTCTCAGTTGCCCAACACTCAGTCGCACAGCGCAGTCAGTCACAACACATTCTCAGTTGCCCAACCCTCAGTCGCACCGCTCAGTCAGTCGCACCACACTCACAGACACACCGCCCGGTCAGTCGCACCACACTCACAGACACAGAGATACTCACCAGTCGCAAAGGTACTCACCAGTCGCAAAGATACTCACCAGTCGCAAGGACACTCACCAGTCGCAAGGACACTCACCAGTCGCAAAGACGCTCACCAGTCGCAAAGACGCTCACCAGTCGCAAGGCCTCTTACCAGTCGCAAAGATACTCACCAGTCGCAGGGACACTCACCAGTCGCAGGGACGCTCACCAGTCGCAGGGACGCTCACCAGTCGCAAGGACACTCACCAGTCGCAGGGACGCTCACCAGTCGCAAGGACGCTCACCAGTCGCAAAGATACTTACCAGTCGCAAGGACACTCACCAGTCGCAAAGATACTCACCAGGTACTCACAGAGCCTCAGTCAGTGTTCAACCTCAGTCACCAGTCTTGTGTGTGTGGGGGGGGGGTGTCAGCGCCGCTCGCTGCCCGCACACCACACGCTCTTTTTTCCTCTGGGGGGGGGGGAGTCTCGCCGCCGCTCTTCTTCACACACACTCACTCACTTCTTTCAGTCCCACACACGCGCTCCTCACACACGTCCGCCCTGTCAGCCTCTGTTCAGATTCTGTTCCCGCACTCAGCTCAGCTCTAGTCCGCAGCACAGCGCCACCACCAAACCGCTTCACACCAAACCCACATTCAATCATTGTCCAAAGCTTGCTGCCTCAACCTCCACAATATCTCCAAAATATGCCTCCTAATCAATGACCCCACAAAGCTTCTAATTCACTCCCTGATTATCTCATGCCTTGACTAGTGCAACTCCTTTCTCATTGGATACTAAAAACAACTTACAAAGTCATCCACAACTCTGCCCCCAACTATATCACTAACCTAGTTTCAAAATTCCAACAAAATTGTTCTCTTCATGCCTGCGAAGACCTCCTGTTCTCTAGCTCCCATGTCAGCTCCTCTCATTCTCATCTCAGGGACTTCTTAGGAGCCTCTCTTCTTGGCAGCCTTCCAGATCAGTTTTCTTCTTGTTTTTTTTTTTTTTATCAGTTTTGGAGGAAATTCCAGTTCTTGGTAATGTTACTGTTGTGCTATATTTTATCCACTTGTTGATGACTATCTTCAGTGTTCCCCATAGTATATCGAATAACTTGGAACATTTTTTAACCCTTCTCCTAAATCATATTTTCCAACAATGAGTTCCCTTTGATGATTGTAAGCACCAAAAGAAGAACAAAATGTTGTGCCTGAACCTGAATCCAATTTGATTTTTATCAGTTGTTCAAGGAAGAGGGGACAAAGATTCCCAAGGCAAGATGTCCCATACTGATAGACTCCTACCCCAAAGGACTGAATGTTTTCAAAAAATCAAAAGGTGCTTCAACAAAGTAAGAGTGTATATTTATGCACCAAAAAAGCGGTTTGTCATGCGCTTTTACAGGTCAAATTGCATGACAAGTTGCAGCCTATTGCCGGCAATGGCACAGTTCCAATCGGTTTGACGCCGACTTTGCGGTGCTGCACCGATTTGTAAAAGTAGTTCATGCACTACTTTTGCCGATTTTGGGTTCAATAGACATCTGTGCATGAAGCCGCACTGATGTCTTTCAAGTCACATCCAAAGTCACGGCTTTGAAATTATGTGATTTCAGAGGAAGTTTCACAATTTCAAAGCCGTGTTCAGTGTGAACGATGGGTAAAGGTGGAAAAAATGTATTTACATTTTTTATTATTATTATTATTAATATTATGTTATAAAGTATATATGAGAAGAGAGCACTTGGAAAAAGGATGTCCTATGTTTCATAGCCTTTGCAAAATAAAAAAAATGTAATGATAGATAGGCTTTTCTTTTCAGTTAATTTCAATATAAAACAAATAAAATAGATATTTACAATAGAAATCTTTTAAAATGAAAAGGGTTCTCCAGGAAACCCTATTTAAATCCTCCATAAGGTTACAGAGAAAGCAATTGTGTCATATACTTCCTTTGCTTTCTTTAACTGATATAGGTAACAGCATTTTCAGGTCTTGCTGGCAGCACAGCTACAGCTGAAATGCATGTTTCACAGTAGACTGTTAGAGTTGTTTTCTGCCTTACTCATAAACTTGCAAAAGTGTGGCTATTTGTTGAATAGAACTAAAATACAGAATTCCTAGTAAAAAAACTTCCTGATGGTATGAATTTAAAATACAGTATTCAGTGGCCTGGGTAAAGTAATGTATAACACAGTGTACACAGTGCATAATTTTATGGTATGCGGTGCATTAATACAGTGAAGAAGTGCACTGTTGTGGTGACGGTAAATGGTGAAGTGCACTGCGACAGTGGCTGTCATTGCATTGGCTGTCATGTTAGAAGTGCATCATTACAATGGTGGTCAGTGGCAGTTAGTAAAGAAGTGTAAAGGTACATTGAACCAGTGCTCCATTGCAGTAGTAGTTAGAAGAGAAGTGGGCTGGTTTAGTGCTGAAGTGCACCATATGCAGTGACAGCCAGTGTGTAGGCATGTGCAGGCTATTTTCTCCACTGCGGGTGGCGCTCAACCGCAGTGGCAGTGCAGAGGGAGAGAAGGTCAAAAGGAACAGGGTTCCTCTATGGTTTCCTGGGTCATTGGGGCAGTGATCCAGTTGGATGCTGACAGGTCATGTGACTCTGTTGGCCATCTTGGGTCAGGCATAGTCTTTTTAAGACTCTGGCTCCTGAGCTTGTTGTGCATATATGGGTAGTGTAGGGAAAGGTCACCCATCTGTCAGTGGCAGTAATAGTGGCAAGGAAAGGTTCCAGACAAGTAGGAAAAGCCTAGGGATCAGCCACTCTTCCTGGAAACCTTCATGCTTGGGCACAGACCCGCCAGGCCACATTCTGCCTTTAAGACAGATGCTGTCAGTGCGGGTGAAATCTGCTGTGCTACAATCTTCTGTTCTTCCATGAGTGTTCTGGGCTTTTTGTGAACTGCTATACTTTGACAACAGGCCCTATGCAAAGCAAGGAATTTTTTTCCTTGTCTTTGAATTGTGCTTGCTTTGGAAATGCTACACATCATATAGGGGGTGGCATGAACCAGCTCCCAGTTTAAAGACTGCAATAACTCAGCAATTGTAATAAACCATTTAAAGAGAACCACAAAAACAAAAAATAATATACAGGAACATGTATTTCTAAAGAAATTTTATTGTACACAAGTAATTAAAACCCCACAGTTACATTAACCCAGTAAAATCCACAAGCTCCTCAATGAGATTCCAAACCAGGGGCTGCCTAAGCTCTCAAATGATGAGATGGTTTAATTTGTAGCTGGAAGGAAACATTGATACTGATATTAGAGGACAAATTAGTGCAAATCGGTTTGATCTTGGTAGATGACAATTGGGGGCAACAATAAAGGGAATCTCCTGCAGATGTTGGAGGTTTCTGTATAAAATTAGAAGAGGTCAATATGAGAGTAAAATTGAGGACCTTTCCCTCACTATCCTTAGTAATCAGTATACAATCTTTATGCAAGAGTTACAAAAATGTAATTTTTATAACATCATAAAACATAATCTGACACAGGAAAAAACAACAGACCCTAGGGCTAGATCTAGATCTCAAGCTTAAAGTTGTTGTAAAGTCAGAAGGTTCTTTTCTTATCCTAATGCAAATGTTTAGTGTGCAGCAGCCCCCTTCAGCCCCCCTAATACTTACTTGAGTCCATCTCAATCCAGCAATGTTGCAGGATAGTGTCAGCTGCTAGGGGACTCTCCCTCCTCAATGGCTGAGATGGCACTGTGATGCCATTGGCTTCCGCTGCTGTCAATCAAAGACAGTGAGCCAATGAGGAGAGAGAGGGGGCCGGGCCGAATGGCAGCTCCATGTCTGAAAGGATACACAGAGCAGCGGGTTGGTTCGGGTGCATAGCAGTTTGCTGAGGGGGCACTCAGCAGGAGGGAGGGGCCAGGAGCACCCGAGAAGAGAATTGGGGCTGCTCTGCACAAAACCACTGCACAAAGCAGGTAAGTTTAACATGTTTGTTATTTTTAAAGAAAAAAAAAAACCTGAAAATTAAATATCACTTTAAAGATACAATAATACTGCGCTAGGGTGCAGCCAGGTAAGCTAGGTAATGATCTTCTAAAGAAACTCTTCAGATGGGGGAATCTGAACACTGAGCACAAAGGAAGAGAAGGCGCACCAGCCTTGTGCATTACCCAAGATACAGTTGATTTAAAGGTGATATATTCACAAACATTGCAGAGCCTGAAGCCCATCACAAATTTCCAACAGAACAACCAGGACAGATCGCGCTCCTCCTATAAGATCAAGCAGGTGTCCCAGAGTTCCACAGATGCTGCCATGTTGCAAGTATGTCCCCTCTTCCTCAGTGCCCCTGTTAGTAGTCCCAACTACATGTCCTGGAAGCTCAGTCTCTCAACGCTGGATCACACACTTGCAGTCTCTGCCAGCTCTGTCAGCCTCAGCAGCAGGTCAGTTCTCCCTCTGTAGTAGACCGCCAGCCTCCAGCAGCATGTCATGTGACTCTCTCTCTCTGATGCAGCTGGAATCTGGGCTCTTGTAGTTTAGAGTCCTTCTGTTCCCCATTCACTTGTATTGTATTTAATTAAAAAAATAGGTCTGGTGCCCTAAATTAATGAGGTGCCAATTGTCATATGTGATTTAAATCAATCAATGCAGTGACAACCATTAAAACAAGGTGTATATTCAAATACACCAATGAAGTGAATAAACCACAAAGGGTTTGTGACAAAAAAATCAATTCCACAATATGTATCCGTGCTAAAAGTAAAATAAAGTCCGTGCAATAATTATCCAGTAGTGACAATCCAAAGATGAAAGAAACAATATTCAGTGCTCAGTGACACGCTTGAATCCCACCACCTTCAGGATTAGCTTCTTACCAGAGATAAGGGATATAAATGCGGAATTAAGAACACCTTGAAGTGACAACAGCCCTTTACCATATGGGAGAATCACACGCTTGTATTTCTCTGCAGCCTGAGAAAAATATAGCCTCTTACCAGAGCTGTATAGCAATCAGAGTGTGTGATGACTCCTGCTGCTGGATCTCATCTGTATGGTCTCAAGGGATGCCACTTTTTACACTCCTCTCCTCTTCTCAGCACCCCCCCACAAAATGCATAGTATGTTGGAGAATAAGAAAGGGTCCAATAGTGCTTTATTTTTTGATACTTTATTATGAAAAAAAGACGATTGCACTTATATGTAAAAAGGCTTGCTATCACTCGTGTAGTCGCGGCCGCCTGCAGTTGCGGACCGCGGTTGTAGGATGTGACGATGCAGCGCCTCCTCTATGACGCGTTTCCCCCGATAGGGCATCCACTGATACAAATACAATACTTGTATTGTATTTGCCCTCTAGGGACCTTAAAACCACAGTGCCCTTTGCGGTAGCCCCTGCTGCTAATTGGATTTGCTCTGTGATTGTAAGGAGGGGGGGGGGGGGAGCAGTAATTTTTCATTGGCACAACTGTAGCTGCACACACACAACCCCTGCTCCTGTTTCTGCCCTTAGTACAGTGGCAGGGAAGCGGGCAGGTGAGTGGGAGAACATAGAGCTGCTTCAGATACTCGCAGAATGACTGGTTTTTATGTTAGACTGGCAGGGGTTATACAGGCAGCACCCAGCTACACTACTAACACCACTATGGATCATTGTGGGACTATATATGCATGAGATAATGAGCAGTGTTGGCTTTTAGATACAGTCAGAATTTTGCCTCAGATCTAAAAGTTCAATCGTGAGACCAAAAAAATTGCTTTTACATGTTTATTTTACCCCCTATGTGCCTTTTGGCAAACTCCAAATGGGATTAGTAATGGCTTTTTATATATGAAATTTCTGTTGTGTCAAGCAAATTGAGATTATTTAACAGTTGGGGAATATAATTAGTGTTCCCTATCAGTTTTGACAAAATATTCACTTTCAGTGAATATTAATAATACTCTTTCTATGACAAGACTGTCAGTCTTGTAATTACATACCAACATGTTCATTAAAAATATATTTCTGCAAAATGAACTAATTGTAGTTAGTAATATAACCACAAGATGGCTCTCTCACAACATAAAATCTACTTCCAAGGAGGTCTTTGCTCCACAGATTCAATCCTGTTATTCATATCTTCACTTGAGTTCAGTCTAGCAGACAAAAGGGAAACAATGTTTTCATAACATAAAGTATTGGAGTATTTGACTTGGTGAAAAACTTATCCCAAAAAGCAAACTTTAAGGTGTTTTGCTGTTGTTTTTATAAGATACATTTCCTTTACAGCAGACATGGACTCTCTCTTTCCCTTTCTCTCTCTCCCTCCAAAATTATGTGTGGAAATTAGAATGCCAGTTAATTAGAATGCAATTGTTTCAAACATTATATAGGACCAGATCTTGAACCAAAACACATTGCAAGGGTCTGTGTTGATGGGCTTTGAGATTCTGTCAATAGCATCAGTCTTAGATGTTTCGAAGATGATTCAGAAATCATTGACAGGTGCCTTTGACATGCAGCTGACCCCCATCTGACCTGCACTGCACCTTCTTTATATGGGTTTTGCTGACACATTCAAAGGCCCATTGACACAGGCCCTAGTTCATTTAAGATGTTTCTCCTGCATCACATACACCTTTCATTTAATGCAATCTCCATAAAAAAAAAAAAAAAACACTAATCCAAATACATTCCTCAGTAATCACAAATAATATAAATCTTCTTTCTGTTCACCAAATGTATTTGCAAGTGCAGTAATTACTTTGTAAAAGTTGTCGTGATGTCAATACTGCACCACTTGTATGGTGCTAGAGCTGTGGGTGGGGGGAAAGAAAACATGAAACGCTGTTATTAAATATAATATATAGGCTGCGCTAAATAAATGAACCGTGCAAGTGAATATGCACAATATTCAATAAATAAAGTGACCAAAAAAAGAAAATATCAGGGAATGATGATAAATAAACCGTGAATGAAAGTGAATGAACACAATAATTAAATTTAAGATGATCAAAAAAATTACCAATACATATATAAATAAATCAGTAAATATATGAAGAAAGATAGTCCAAAGAGTCCCAAATAAAGTGTCAAAGTGTGCAAAAATATAAATGGTGATGTGTGGTATCCAATGCCAGTGCACAATCCGCCACCAACTGTAGGTCTGCTTACCAGAAGCCAGATAAGTGAGGCTTGTCAATCACCAGACAGATGGATCAGAGAAGCAGGGCTTACAGTATATGGACCAATAAAGCCTGGATGAACCTGGATATCCACAATAGGGTGTATAGGTAGAATGTATCTCCTAATGCCAACCCTTTGCCTCAGAATCCACGAATGGGTGAATTAACCATTATGGAAGAGAAAACATAGGAGGCTTCATAGTGCATACCGTTTAATTAATTTATTAAAATAATATAGAGACACTTACATAAAACAGCAGAGTATAAGCGTAAAACAAAGCAGCCGGTCGGCTGGAGATCCGCCCGTCCTTCCGGGTTCAACGCAGGTCATGTCAGCACACCGTGACCCGACGCGTTTCTTCACAACTGACGTCTGACGTTTTATTATTATTTGCTGATATTTTCTTTATTTGGTCACTTTGTTTATCGAATATTGTGCATATTCACTTGCATGGTTCATTTATTTAGTGCAGCTTATATATTATATGTGCTGTTTGGTGCCATCTCACTGGAAGCCGCTGCTTTATTCATTTAGAAAATGTATTTAATTAATTAATTTTTCACTAGCGCAGTTATATTTTGTGGATATCTTTCATTAAATTTGTTTTTTTTCACACTGAAACCACACAGAGAACTTACACTTTGTCTGGACTTACCCTAAAGAAGAAGGTATTCAGGTACTGCTTAGCAGCCAGCAACTGTTGAGACAATGGAGACTTTGGTGAGAAGAATGTATTGTACAGTACAATGTATATAGTGCAGGGGTCCATCTATGAAATGCAAAAAGTTCAAAGATCAGGAGTGCTGCATTCAGTGCTTGGTTTAGGAGCACATAACACACTGAGAGCAGGGAACAGGGTTAAGTGATACACAGAATGCAAGGAACAGGAGTGTGTAATGCATAATAGCGGACAGGAGTACAAAACAAAAAGAGTACAGGAGTCATGGGTGTGTAACACACAGGAGAGTGCAAGCAATACCTCTCCCATTTTATCCTTTCAGCAAAAATCCCCTCTCTCCCCTTCCAAAAAAAATCCAGTACTAATTTGCATGCTCACCCCTCCAAGTACAAATCTTCGTCACCGTTCCACCCTTCTGCCAGCAGAAATCCACACACCCTCCAATTCCTCTTCCCAGCACAAATGCTCTTCCCCCTTCTAGCACAAACCCTTGTTCCCAAACCCCCCCTCCCAGCACAGATTATCCCCCAAACCTCCTCTCCAGCGCAAATCCCCTTTCTTCCCCTCATATCCCCCTCCAAACACAAATCCTCCTCCCCTCCCAGCACAAATACTACTCCTTTAAATCCCTCTTTTAGTAAGCATCCTTCCTCCCAACTCCTACCCCAAACCCCTCTAGCACAAATCTCCCCAAACCCCCTAGCAAAAATCCTCTCCCCCCTCTAGCACAAATCCTTTGCTCCAAATTCTCCCTTCTTGCACAAATCCTCTCCCCCCAAGACCCCTCCCCTAGCGCCCCTAGAGAAGTCCTCTTCTGCTTTCAGCACAAAGCTTCCGCCTACCTCCCCCGATCACCTCTTACAGCACAAATTCTCACCTAAATCCTCCTAATATCCCTCCCCTCAGTACAAATCATCTTCCCTTTCCAGCACAAATCTGACCTCCCCAATCACCCCTCCCAGCAACCCCCCATACCCTCTTTTCACACAAATCCTCTCTCCATCCAATCCACCCTTTCTGCAACCCCCCCCCCCTCAATCACCCTTCCCATCACAAATTCTTTCACCACTTCTAGCACAAACCCTCCCACCAAACCCTCCCTTTAAGCACAAATTCCTCCCCTTCCAAATTGCCCCCATCACATATCCTCTTATTCCCCCTCCCCCATCATTCATCCCTGCAAAATCCTCCACCCACAGCTACTGCCCCCCCAGGTCCTCCCAATGCTATTCTCCCTCCTTCTGTGACTTAAATACCTCAGATACAGTGTGGCTCAATGCAGGGGGTATCCTTTCTCCTGGGCTTCTCCCCCTGTTGTGGATGAATATGTCAAAGCCAAGGAGGAACCAATAAGTAACTTCTCTTGGCTCTGATGAATATTGTTGTAATGGGCTGGGAGAGATGCCGGCTTCTGTGCAGTGGATGATTGTGGTGATGGGGAACTGGGGCACCCTGCAGGAGATGTGGTGCATGTACCATTGGTGCCCAGCGCTGGTGTGTCTCTGCAAAGTAGATTAGTGAAGCCAAGTACTATAACTTTTTCTGTTACTGGGCTCTGGGACTCCTGGGGCTCCTGGGACAGTTTAGTAGATTCCAGGACTTTTCGGTAAAATGGTCTAGGGAACTCGGTAAAGAACTTTTACTTACCCAATTATCTGCTCCTGGAGTCACTCCTGCACTTGTAGACTGGTTCCTGCAGCCTCTTATGCCCTGCAATCCAGCAATCTAAGTTCCTCTGGTGTCATTAAGACCAATGCAGGGACCATAGCCCTATATTGGACATGTGGATGCAGAGGGATAGTCCACCGCTGCAGCATAGGAGAGAGCTGTCTGCAGGGGGAGTGAAGGTTCAAGCAGTTAACGCTTGCAGTGTGGGTGCAGTCCCACTAATAGGGAGGGATTTTAGGTTTCTTAAAGTTGAGCTTTAGGTGGAATGTGACAGTGTTTGACCGATGATTGGATCTTCTGCAATGTTAGCCCCTGTTTGGGTGAGAGTCATGCTACTGGTCTGCCCAGCAGAAACGGATTTTCAACAGATTGTGATGCATGCATTGTCCCTGCATTAAAATACACAGCAACTTACATGATAACACAATGATCCCAGGCCCCATCAGTTCAACAGGGGTGCCCAGGGCAGAGTTATATTTCAAAGCTCAATTCTGGGAAACCTAAAAACCCTCCCTAGCAGTGAGGCTGCAGGTGGCTTTAATGCCATTGGCCACGGCTCCCAGCAAGTAAAGAAAACTGCCCTGGGCCTCAAAAGTTCAGCAGTGTGGCCCTAGAGGTGGGAGCAAAGAGGGGACTTTTTTTATTTTGTGTGCAGATGTTTTAACATCAACTGCAACTTCCAACAATTAAATTATGGTTCCGGCCAGCACAAGCTGTCCCTGGCTGGGTGATATAGAACTGAGTTAGCAGGTTACAGTAAGTACTGAGCTGCAGTAGTGACCGTGTGATCATGACTGACGTGGCCCCAGAAGTTCTGGGTGTACTTCCAAAATGTAGCACTGCAGACAACCAAGCAGCAATAATAACTACAATTTGTACAGTATACATAGTACATCTGATACATAATGCAGATGAACAGAGATGCTTCATTTTATAGCTTTCCTTACAATTACTAGAGTGTATGATGCAGCTAATTTTAAGGCATAATAGATGTCCCTTAGGGCTTTAGGAATAACTATTAAGCAATAAAGTCAGCTGCAACATTCTGCCAGATGGTACGGTCGCTCTTCACGTTCCAGCCGCACTTGCTGCTGGTGGCCTAACTTTGTTTCCAGTGCAAAAGCTCCAGTTTTTACTGTGAAAGGGCAAGACTATGCAGACTGCCTCCAGGACTAAGATCGTGCCATTCTAGAGTGTGATTATATATGGGGCAGAATGATAGGAAAGTAGTGCAACAGTTGACTTCTTTGTACATTGAGATCTCTGTAGTAAGTGATCAGAACTTTTGTTTTTCATTCAGCAGTCAAGGATCAGATTGCTCCACATATCAGTACACCATTTTGCTGCACTCCTCATACAACTGATCCCCTGCATTCATAGGCTAAAGGGGGTGTTCTTATATCTGTTATACCTTATTTTCTGTAAGGAACAATTGTTGCACACAAACCTTGAGGCTGTGTTTCATTAGGGAGCCCATTAATTTGAATGGACTGCCCAATGCACAGAAATTGTGCCCAAACAATGCCTGCGCATTTTTATAACATGCACCATGCATCGTGTGGGATTTAATGCACATACATTGGCAAGGTGTGTTGGGGTGCTATTAAGAATGAATAGCAGGTCACCTAAATAAAGGACACACATTTTTGTGCATGTTCCTACATCAGAACAGGACTTGAGTAATGTTTGGGCTCTTTACTGTGTATATTAGAGGTGTGTTATATTATGTCTGCTCTGTAGTCTTAAAGTGGCCAAACACCATATTGATTTGGCGGGTGTTGAAATGTATGGGGGTACCCTATCAGGTAGGCTATACGAGGCCCTGTGATTTCTAATGGTGGCTCTGCAGGTAGCACTAGTGTCTTTAGATATATAGACCTAAAACACACTGCAAAGATGTTGCTAAATTAATTCCAATCAATATACTGTAAGGAACTGCTGCTCTCTACTGTACTGTATGTATTTGTAGATGCCTACAGTTGTGCTCATAAGTTCACACACCCTGGCAGGATTTATGATTTCTTGGCCATTTTTCAGGGAATATGAATGATAACACAAAAACTTTTCTTTCCCTCATGGTTAGTGTCTGGCTGAAGCCATTTATTATCAATCAACTGTGTTTACTCTTTTTAAATCATAATGACAAGAGAAACTACCCAAATGACCCTGATCAAAAGTTTAAATACCCCAGTTCTTAATAGCATGTATTGCCCCCTTTAACACAATGACTGCTTGAAGTCTTTTGTGGTATTTGTGGATGATGCTCTTTATCTTCTCAGATGGTAAAGCTGCCCATTCTTCTTGGCAAAAAGCCTCCAGTTCCTGTAAATTCTTGGGCTGTCTTGCATGAACTGCACGTTTGTGATCTCCCCAGAGTGGCTCAATGACATTGAGGCCAGGAGACTGAGATGGCCCCTCCAGAACCTTCACTTTATTCTGTTGTGGCCAATGACAGGTCAACTTGGCCTTGTGTTTAGGATCATTGTCATGTTGGAATGTCCAAGTACGTCCCATGCGCATCTTCCAGGCTGATGAATGCAAATTTTCCTCCAGTATTTTTGATAACATACTGCATTCCTCTTGCCATCAATTCTGACCAAATTTCCTGTGCCATTGTAGCTCACACATCCCCAAAACATCAGCGATAAATATATTGTGTGCTCTTCCTGCCTCTGAGTTGCTGAGTAAAAAAACTCCACAAGGGAGAAGTAAAGAAAGAGAGTGAACTGAGCTACATGGCCTTATACACACAAAAGCTGCATATATTTCACCCAGGCCACAAACAGAGACTATTAGGCAAGTACTCCTATGTTCTAATAGTTTAACTGCAACTGCCTATGGCTTGTTGAGTTTGTATCTAAATCCTTGTGACAGACAGATCTCTGTCCAATTGTTATTATCTCTCATGCACAGTGCCATATAGCTAGGTCTGTGCTACTGTATGTACTATATAAGTTGGACACATTCCAGTGTTTTAGTAGGTGAACCTGTTTATAAGTTTATATGTAGCTCCTGGTATTTTATGATAAATTCCTTGCTTCTGGGACATCCTTCCAAGGGGATTCCAACAGGATACAGCATATTCCGAAACAGACTTTGGAATGATTAGTTATAAATACAGCGAATATAAACACCCTAAAACACAACTTGATGTTGTATGTAAATTAAAGAAAAGCATATAAACTCAGAATGAAGTTCATTCAGTAATTATTGTGCTTTAAAGTAAAAAAGTGGAATGTGCTGACTGTGCTCCAGAAACAAATTATATGCACTTACAAAAAAACGGTGAACGTAGTGAATATCCAAACATTTTTCCAATCACTAAACACCAGGTGCAATGCTCGCTCACTTCCAAAAATTACCTAAAAAGTCAATCAATGCTTAAGGTGGACTTGTTGGTCCGCCAATGTGGTGCACACTAACTTTTCCACATCGTGTTTGTCCACTTTAAACTCCAAACTCGGCTCATATATATATATATATATATATATATATATATATATAAGTAAAATTAATTCATAGCACAATATGTTTTAAAGCCAATTTATAAAACGAATACTGTAAAGAACTTACATATAGAAGATCTTTGATACAGCATGTAATGTGTATATCAGGATTGGCAGTGATAGCTTATCCGTGAAAAACTTCTGTGTCTCAGGGACACCCAGGAAGTGATGTTACTGGCTCCTTCTGACGCATTGCTTTATTTTAGTTAACCCTGTTCCTTTTGGTCAGG
Source organism: Pelophylax lessonae (assembly GCF_965119305.1). NCBI lineage: Eukaryota > Metazoa > Chordata > Amphibia > Anura > Ranidae > Pelophylax > Pelophylax lessonae. The sequence continues at coordinate 386,099,225 of NC_138772.1, forward strand.
AATTCTATAGTTAGTTTTAGCTCAGGGTTCAATACCCATCGTAGGCTAGAGCCTGGTTAGGCATCCAACGGTCACTTCTGGTAGTTGGAGGCCTGGTTGCAGAGTAGATAGGCTGACTCTGAGTTCCAGTGCTAAATCAGGATTTCTGTTGATGAAAAGCTGCATTCCAAGCTGATTGGACAACGGCTTGAGGGTCTTCTCATTACCACAGATCTTGTCTTTAGGATTCCGACACTAAAACAGAAACTTTTAACAGGGGCCCTTATGAATGCTGCAGCATTCATCTGGAGGTATCTCTAATAATAGCTATATATCCCCGGGTATATGTGCACAATTCCACCAGGACTCTTTTTGGACTCTTTGCTAATAAAACCTATTTGTACATTAGATGTATGCACTTTTATTAATATTTTCTTGTTATATGCTGGTTGCAATAGTTTCTCTGGTTCCAAATGCTTTGATTAGATTACGGGTAATATCCTCGGAAAGGAATACCCTCTGCTCACGGAGGCCTTGTTCTGTGTGGAGGCACTACCAACTTTATTATCTGACCTCTTTTTTCACTTAGCGAAGGTTCTGGTTATTTACCTACAGGTTTAGTTCAATATCCTGTTTGGAAAGTGACATTTCTCATACCCCCCCACTCCAAAAGAGGGATAAAATAATCTTATCTTAAACTGATATTGAACTATATCCTTAGTCTCCAAAAATAATCTATGCACACTCACTACTTAATAGCCCTGTAATATTTTCTCATGAAATAATTTCTTACTGTGTTTTTCGGCTGTAACGTCCCCCAAACTTCTCCTTTTCCCCCTCACTTCTGTTTGTTTGAAACAAGCAGTGCAGTTAGTTACAGTCATGTACACTGCTCTGTGCACACTACAAATCTCATAGTCCATAGTCCAAAGTCCTTAGTCTGTCCTCGGTTGTGCCCAGGGCAAGGATGCCAAACTGCGCCTCCCCTTCCTTTAGGGTTAGGGTCAAGGCGCCTCCCCATTCTTGCAATAAACTATTGCGCCCAGGGCAACTGACCCTCCTGCCCACCCTTTGTCCCCTCCCTGGTCCTGGGAGTGAGCAAGAATGGGTGGCTACATACAGTGGCATCATAGAGAATGAATGTAGCCACCCAATAACAGGAAGTCAGATCACAGCAGAAAAAAAAAAAAGAATTTGTGTATTTGGAGAAGGCTGAGAGCAAAATGAAATAGTTTTGAGTTAAGAATACAGGCTGCACTTGAATAAAATCTTTAAACCAGATTTTAGTCACTTCAGGAGGATTATTTGTCAGCAAATGGAGTTTTCCCCCGGGTAAAGGAAATAGGTCAGCATGTTAGTATGTTATCTTTACTTATTCCAATAGCTCCTTAATTTAATAACATATTTTAATTAAGCTGGCGTCCTGCTTTATTGTTATGCTTGTTTGACCACCACTTGCAATTTACTGTTTGAACTTTAGCTAGGATAGCAGCCGCAGCTAATGACCAATGAAGCAAACTACAGACAATAAAAGCAGTGAAGTACCTAATGATAAATTCTAGCATAATAAAAAACATCCACATATAGACTGAAGTTCATGCTTTGTTGTCTGGAGTTTTGGATTGACCTGCATTTCACTCTGCTGCCCATGTAAACATCAGATCTAAGCTGGTAAGGGAATCATTAATCCCGGTGCCTGCAGCGATGTCTGGGAACTTGTCTTACATCTGTGTTCTGATTAGAATGCAATATGTGAAAATTTGTAAATGTGTTAAGAAAGTGCCATTCAAAATGAGCAATAGCCAGATACCAAAATTAGGATTATCCCTGGAGATATTAGACTCATTCAATAAGGAAATGCAGCAATAATATGCAGATTTCACAAAAACTGTGGAAGTCACATACTGCTTTATTTTGGTCTAGTCTATCTCAACCTTTTATTTAGACGAACTCTTCAAATAATTTCCCATTGTATGGAAACTCTTGCTAATAATGTCTATATTTTCCCATTGTATGGAAACTCTTGCTAATAATGTCTATATCTATAGGTCATCAAACAGTTGAGATATAGAAAAAGAAAAAGTTGTTATATAAAATAAAATAATAAGGAATGTGATGTATATTTTTCTTACATTAGAAACAATTGGGAGATGTAATAAGAGAAGAGTCTCATTACACAGGAGGTCACTGGGAGAGTCACTGGGAGAAGGGCTGCATTACACTGGTGGTCAGTGGAAAGAATGCCCCCTTACAGATAACTAAAAAGATCACCAGTATCCTGTCAGAATAGACCTATTAAGTGGTGTTAAAAGAAAGCAAGAGCTAGCTAGCTATAGAAGATAAAGACAGAAGAAATAAATCTCTCAAAGAGAGATTTACTGTTGAAGCTGTGCCCAAAAGAAGGCACGCAGAGGGCAAAGGATTAGTCCCCATTATTGCCTTTGAGCCCCCTGCAGGTAATCGTTTCTCAAATACTTATTTTGCCATATCATTGCATCTCAGTGTAGAGGCAGCCATCTTTGTTTAGGCATTACTTTACTTTTTGAAATTAGAGTTGCCCCCCTGATAAATGGTGATCTGATGATTGGTGAAAGAATATTCAAGAAGCAGCAGGAGACGCTCATAAAGCATAGAATGGATGAAGCAGAATCAGGTAGATCTTTGCACTGCAGATCCTCAGTCACAACTACCTCTCTGGTAAGGATAACCGTGAGCAGCACATTGTCTTATTTAGCACACCCCATGTAGGAGCTGCAAGTTAAAGGGATCCCCCAGCCTGCACAGCCAGGCACAACAAATCTTCACCAGCACTACTGAGACAGAGAACAGTCCATAGCTTTGTTTTTTTTGTGTTTTATTGAGGGTTTAAACTTGTATAGGGATTGGGAGTTATGGGATGCCCACTTGAAATCAAAACTTTAGGGACAGCTTTCTCAATGCAGTCTCTATGTACAAATTATTTTCTTCCTTCTGTACAAACTTGCTTGTAGAACCCAGCTATGTCGCTCTGTGATGATTGTAGCAAAGGCCCATTAAAGGCAGGGACTCGCAGCCCCTATACATGTAGAACAGAAGAGTGACACAGTTCACACTTTCCCAGCACTTCCTCTCTGTGGTCACTAATCCCAGCACCACCTCTTCAGGCCTTCTCAGCTCTCCTAACTGCAGCAGCACCTTTCATAGCCCTCCAGACTAACTTCTCTCCACAGTCCTCCACACTGACACTCACTAGCCCACCCAGCTAACTCTCAGGAGATCTCCCGAACATGCTGACTTGTTCCTGCTGTCCTCTTTTCTTGCCTCTGTGCCTCAAGGAAGGGTTCCCTCCATGTGTTGTGATAAGGTCCTCCAAGGACCCAAGCCCCCTCCCAGACTAGGGGGCACCCTTAAGGGCCACCGACAGCCTCCTCAGCACTCCATCTCCATCTTCAACCCAGCTCCCCTGCTGGCATGGCTTATGCCTATTTATGACGGCAATCTGCCCCCTGCCAGCCCATTTTACTGGGGATTCGCTGAAGCCCTCATAAATAAGCCATACAGCCCCTCCTCACCTCTACCCACCAGCTCTAGAAGTTTCTACAACCTACTAGACCAGTGGAATGCACCAGAGGAGCTGTTAGGAAGTAACCCTGACTCAGATTACACAGCTCAGGCTTAGTTCTGAGCTGAACTATGGTTTGCCAACACTATCAGCTACATTAACAAGACAACAAAAAAATTCACCGACCTAGATCGGTGAGTCAGTGCTCACTGTCACAACATGGTCATTGATGTCCTGTTTGGGTGACGCCACTAACCAATGGACAAATAAACCAACAGGACATTAATGACCATCAGTTTTCCTTTCTTTTTAACACATTTCTTTTTAATATAAAAAAAGTTTTTTAACAGTGAATTTTATAATAACAATGTGCAAATGTATCCATATACACACATGTATGTGTACTTTTTTGTAGTATTATGGTTTATATACATTACTCTTTTTAGATTAGTCATAACTTTTTTAATTTTGAATTTTAATTTTAATTTCTCTTTTTCTTTTATTAAACATATGTATGTGTAATACATGCATCTATCCTTGAGATATGTGCTACTGAGCATGGTTCATGGTATGTAAAGGATGGATTCCGTAGTAGTGATGCACAGGTGGGGGCTTATCAGATCTACCCCACAATACCAGTGTCATTAACACGATATCGTTGTTCCTAAAGTTTCTTAGTGAGAATATCATGGGGGTTCTTTTTGAACCCTTTAACTTTTCCCTGCTTTCCTGTTTTTCTATTTTGATGCCGTTTAAATTGGATTTTATCTCCCCCAAATTAGGTTATGGGTCACTGTCCCATATAAATATTTACTGATGGTGGAGGGGCGGGCCTGCCTGATGAAGGAGGTGGACCTCCGAAACGACGTTGTGGCTCGCCATCCAGTACTTTGCTCTGCCGCATGACCCCTGTCGGACTCCGTGGAGGAACTGGCAGTGTGCATTGCGTCACTTCCAGCCACGGGCATCAGCGAGGCTGCTCATCCAGGGAGCCTCTGCTACGCTCAGCCATAGCCCAGTGCTCGGACAGTCCCCTTACACAGCACAGGACCACCGCCGGGGTCTCCAGCAGAACATACAGCACCTGGCTTCACTGCTAGAATCTTTCCTCGACACCATGCAGGCTGATGGTTGGATTTTTTACTTGTAAGTTGCTACAATAAAGTCATTGCTTTTTACTTATCCCTTGTGACCTGGCGCCCTTGCTTTCTTCTTTTTAGCTACATTAACAAACCAACTAAATCTAGCACACTCTTAGAGGGTGCTAAACTTAGATGATCTCACACAGCAGGTATACAGCTATGATGCTTTAGGCTCAGGAGTACCTAGACACAGTCACCTGCCAGAGAATGTACTGTCATTTTTCAGTAGGAATTAAAGGTAAAATATAATCTTTAGGGTATTTCTTAGACACAATTAAAGTTTTTTTTTATAGATGTTCTTCATAAGACAGCAAATCCTTACTTGGTGAGTTCAGGTCTACATAAGTGACACTGTATCCATCAAGTTTTGGTCGTGACTCCTATTATATTATGCTGATATGAAATCTCTTTTTTCTAATTTTTGATAAGTTTATACTCTGGCAAATATTTTCTGTCTCTTTTATATTCCTATCTTTAATATTTACATTGACAAACATGTGACCCGTAGGGGGATAGGATCTTGGCTACTCATTATTGCTCAGTATTTATTTTACTAAAAATTGTATAAGCCTTCCTTCTTTTTTTTTTTCTCTTACCTCTGCTATTATTCCTCCAGCATACACCTTTTTCTCTCTTTGTACTTAAAGTGGTATTAAGCCCAAAAGCAAACATTTTTTATATTGCAGCTTACCAATTCTTACACTATATTACCAAAAGTATTGGGATGCCGGCCTTTACACGCACATGATCTTTAACGGCATCCTAGTCTTAGTCCATAGGGTTCAATTTTGAGTTGATCCACCCTTTGCAGCTATAACAGCTTCAATTCTTCTGGGAAGGATGTCCACAAGGTTTAGGAGTGTATCTATGGGAATGTTTGGCCATTCTTCCAGACATGCATTTGTGAGGTTAGGCACTGATGTGGACAAGAAGACCTGGCTCACAGTCTCTGCTCTAATCCATCCCAAAGGTGTTCTATCGGGTTGAGGTCAGGACTCTGTGCAGGCCAGTCAAGTTCCTCCACCCCAAGCTCGCTCAAAAACAGATACTGCAGGTATAGAGTGCCATTCTTGCTTGTATATCCAGCTTGTTATATGAGGCTGTTAATTAATTAATGAAAATTATGTATAAAAAAGAGGGGAGGCAGTGGGGCGCTGAGTGTGAAAATGAGGATGATGATGATGATGGTGTGGGGTGGTTGGAAATGGGCAGTGGGGTACCAGGTGTGATGAAGATGAGGATGAGAATGACAGGGGGTAGGGTTGTAGGAAGTTGGCAGTGGGGTAACAGGTGTGATTAGGATAAGGATGACAGGAAGTAGGGAAGTGGAATTAAACACTCTTGTCCTTTGCAGTCAAGGAAGCTGCTTCTGTTTGATCTGCAACTGCTATTGTGCTGCACATTTGATCAGTTATGACACCAGCCATTTGATGGTTTGACAGTTTGGTTGGGAGCACAAGCAAAAGTGACAGTTAGCAATCCTGGCATTCCAGGAATGTGACTGTTTTTTGAAACTGTTAAATTGATGGGTTTATTTCCACTTTATGATTTACTGCTGGGGCTCTGGGCTTCAGCGAAATGGTGGCCTCCAGCAAGAATAAACAGGAGCAATGCTGAAGGCAATTTACAGCGCACACTCATTTTTGGTAGCATAATTATTAATGTGTATTGTATGTTCTTTGCTAAAGAACATTATATTTTATTAGGTTGTTATGGGTAAAGTTCTGCTTTTAAGGTAAAAAAAAACCTTCTGTCTTTAAAATTACTTTAAAAATTACTTTTGAGTAAAATTCAGAAGGAATTGAACCTTCCTTTAATATCCTTGTTATGTTTTTTTTTTCTTTTTAGCTTGGCATACTTAAAAAGATCAAAACAGATTCCATCCATATGAATGTGAGAGCAGGAAATATAAGAATTTATAATCTACAAAAAATCAAGATATTGAAATGCCCATTTTTAATTTTTTTTTTTTTGTAAGCTGAAAAGTAAATCTGGCACACCTTACTCTTCAGAAGTCCATATAGACAGCCTGCTATGCACTTTTTCTGCCCCATCAGTCATAACAACATAGAACTTATGACAGACCTAATGTGAACATTGGTAAGGTACGGTGGATGAGTTCTTGAGTATGACCCTCAGGAAATGAGGCGTGTAATGCTATGAAGAGCACTCTAGAAGACCCTTATTGCCTGCTAATGCTTATACACTGCTCGGAGCAGTTTGTTTTAGGATTTGCCATTTGCTCTGCAAATTGTTCAAATGGTTGAGCACTAGGAAGCTAGAAAAAATCCTTTATTTTGGGATTAAAGCATTCAAGTCAAGGAAAGATCATTGTTTTTGAACTTCCAAGAGAAAGCCTATCTGTAGAGAAAGGCTGTCTATTCTAATTAGTTAATATTTTGTCTCATTATCATACACAGTTTGACATCTTTACCAACCGGAATTCCATTGTCATTACACCAAACCCACAAGTTCAGGTATTTATTAACATTCGTGATTGCAAAATCCTTTATGTCTGGAGAACGACCTTGAATCTTTTATAGACTGCAGCACAAGCTGATTGGTTGAATGACAGATGCAAGCAATTTAAAGGCATGCATTTTATAATGCATTATAGTCAAAATAATTTTAGTTCTTTTTATGCTTGTAAGGAAATTATCTGTGAAGTATAGTAAAATCTTGATCTAATGCTATGCTTTATCTCAAAAGAATTCAATCCTGTTTTGCGTGGGGATGTATGATGTTTTAGAGTTACATTTAATAGCATTGTTGGATGGTACATTTGATCCAAACAGCCATAAAGAGAAAGAATAGACAATTGCCTTTAAATTAAGTATGTATTGGAAAATGGTTATGCTTGCCTCTATTGGCTTAAAGCTGAACTTTAGTCCTTCTAGGTTCCTTCTTCCCTCATAAACATGCTAATTAAAACTTCTACATATTGCTTTCTTTACAGTTCACACAGTAAGTTTTCATGCAAAAGATTCTCTCTACAGATTTAACAGTATTCACCCATCAGTTCCTGCGAACATTCACACCTGATGAATCTTGCATAACTGAACGTTGGCAAGCTGAATGTCATTCGAGTACACACAGTAAAGTAGGGGTTATTATTTTATTTTTTTTTTAAATCTTTGAGTGAATGTTTTGGGCGAATCATGTAACGGGACTGTCCTTTCATTAATTTCCTAGTATTACCTTCGATGGTGCTGAAATTGTGTACTTACAGTTTCAGCACTAGGAGGGTAATATACTGTAAAATGTAACATAAAAAGGCTTTATTCCCTCTCTTAGAGCCAGTCAACCTGCCACGCCAAGCATGCAGGCTAGTATCCCCATAGCACAGGAATTACTAGTACACAGCTCCTTGTAGAGGCCAAACTAGAACCTTCACGGCCCCAGTGCAAGGAACCATGAAAGGCCCCCCTGGCCCCCAACAAGGGCCCTTCTCACTGATTTTGGGGCTCTTTACTTCCATAGTGGGACCCTTTATTACGGTCCTACAGCAGGCCACCTTCCTGCTGTCTTGGGGTCCTCCCACGGTGGTGGAATGCCAATGTCCAGGCCCAAGTGAAACCTTTGTGACCCTTGTAGTTCCGCCACTGGTGTCAGTAGTTTTTTTATTTTGGTTGTTTTATTTTTTTATTTGTTTTCATTGTTTTCATTGTATTATTTTATTGTTTTTACAATTTTATTTTTTAAATTATTTTTTACATACTTTTTAGGACCCCCATTGGCTTTGGTAAAATATCAGGGGGTCTAAACAGAGGGATCAGTTCCTCTACATACTGCCACCCCCGCCACCCTCCTATCCAGGCATACAGGGGTGCCACACGAACCCCCTGGAGCATGGAGCCGGGTCAAAATGGTGATCCCTGCAGCCCCTGTGCGTACGTACCTGGCCTCTTGCTATGTTGATACTAGCCCGTCTGCCCTTTAGTATTAAAGAAACATTAAACCTTGCTTGCTATGGGTGCACTTGTCTATCTATTGACACAGATCATGTGTGGCTCGGCCTCGCTTCCTCATCAGAGCATTGATTGACAGCAGTAGAAGCCAATGGCTCCCACTGCTATCAATTTGCCCAGTGAGGAGGGAGACAGTGGTGAGAGACGCTGCTCTCATGCACAATGCTGAATTTGGCTCAGGTAAGTATAAATGGGGGGCTGGGCAGAAGAGAAGGTCTTTTACCCTAATGCATTAAAGTAAAAAACCTTAAGGCTTTAGAACCACTTTAAGGAGAGGTTGCTTTGAGAGTTCTTTCCTAAACAGGTGCTCTCCCAAAGCATTCTAGCTTGATGCTGATAGACCCCTAACTAGTTTACTAGTGCATGTAGGTGAGAAAAATTTGTAATAAAAACACACCAAAACTAACCAATTATCTTCAAAGAGTCCAGCGGTGTCCAAAGATGTCCTGCAGCATCCCCCAGTGGTGGCAGGTCAGAGGAACGGAGAAGTCAGATCCCTTCTTCCTCATTGCTCAAACCTTGTTTGAATAATGCCTATCAGCGTTGGGCCCAGAGTGGAAATTCTTCTCAAGGCACCCGCCAATGCTGATGTGCATGGGGGCTGGTATCCACATAGGGGGGATGCATGCTCACCACTTACTTGCTATGGGGAAACCAATTTGCATGTTTGACATGGTTTAAAAAAAAGTATATAAAAATGAAACATAGAAGTACTACATACCTAGTCTCAGAATTCTTATGGACAAAAAATCCAAAGCCAGGAACAGTGGTGTTGATTTATTAAAGGCAAATAGACAATGAAGTGAACTCTGCAGGTGCAGTTGCACTTAGTTTCCTTAGTAAATGTAATGTGGCAAAGCTTCACTTTGTAAAGACTACCCAATCAGGTGCAAAGAAAATAATAAAAAGCATTTTGCTTGCACAAGATTCAATGATGGAAATCAACATTGCTTTACCGCATCAACTAAGCTCTGGGAAAAATGAGTGCTCTTGCAAAGTGCACAGTTTATTTGCCTTTAGTAAATCCACCCCAGTGTCACCCACTTCAAACTAAGGGACAGGGTGAATAATGTGCAAGGCAAAAATGGGCACATCATGAGAGAATACTAGAACATATAAACATTCACTGAATGAAATTCATACAATATACACTTTTCTTTTGAAGAACAGATGTGGGCATATCTTGTTTGATAAAAATGTCACCTGGGAGCATTCTGGGCAAACATTGGGTTATTTTCATTTGATATTGGACGAAAACCACTGTAATAAATAAACTGAATATGAAAAGACTGAACATGAGCGATGAAAAGGTTTATAATTAATTTTACAGCATCTGAAATAAACACAAGACAGCTGAATAGAACTGATATAAAATGTCTAACTCAGTACATATAATAGGGAAAATGATTGTTTTCTTACCAGTTAGCTGATTCTAGTATATCAAGAACAATACAATCTCGGCTATACTTGGGAAATCATTTCTAAAATATAGTATTTAAATATATATATATTTTTTTTTTTTACTAATAAATGGTAGGCAATTTACAAAATGAAAGATTCATTTGCTGAAAGCTTTTTCTTGTTGCAGTCACAATAACCCACATGTCATCTGGTATGCAATACCAGTAATCAGTTTGTGTAATCAGCTTCATGATTCCCCTGTTCTGGGTTTGCAGTTATATAGAATAGACTACAGGAGGATTTTTAGTACCCTAAAGGCCACGACATGTCATCATTTGGCCACACAAGCAATTAGCTAATAAGAATTTTATTTTTAGTGGTAAATGATGCCACACTTTTCAGATATTCATTTGTAAAACATTTTTTAAATCATTTATCATTTTCCTTCCAATTATGTACAATTATGTGCCACTTTATGTTGGTCTATCACATAAAATCCCAATAAAATACATTTATGTTTTTGGTTGTAACATGACAACGTGGAAAATTTCAAGGGGTTTAAATACTTTTTCAAAGCACTGTATATGTGTTTTATGTTGATGTCTGGTGTTTTGTTTGATATTTGCAGATCACCATCAATGGGCTCATCTAAAATAGAAAGTAGATATTGCTATCTACTTTTTGTTATATTGCAGAGTACTACTTTATTCCTGTGTATAAACCATCTATTACTCAACTCTATATACTATAGGAAGCAGCTAGCACCACTATGCATCCAACCACCTGTACAAAATTCAATAAATACAGTATCTCACAAAAGTGAGTACACCCCTCACATTTTAAAAAATATTGTATTATATCTTTTCATATGACAACACTAAAGAAATTACACTTTGCTACAATTTAAAGTAGTAAGTGTACAGCTTGTATAACAGTGTAAATTTACTGTCTCCTCAAAATAACTCAACACACAGCCATTAATGTCTAAACTGCTGGCAACAAAAGTGAGTACACCCCTAAGTTAAAATGTCCAAATTGGGCCCAAAGTGTCAATATTTTGTGTGGCCACCATTATTTTCCAGCACTGCCTTAACCCTCTTGGACATGGAGTTCACCAGAGCTTCACAGGTTGCCACTGGAGTCCTCTTCCACTCCTCTATGACGACATCATGGAGCTGGTGGATGTTAGAAACCTTGCTCTCCTCCACCTTCCGTTTGAAGATGCCCCACAGAGGCTCAATAGGGTTTAGATCTGGAGACATGCTTGGCCAGTCCATCACCTTTCCCTCCAGCTTCTTAAGCAAGGCAGTGGTAGTCTTGGGGGTGTTTTTGGGGTCGTTATCATGTTGGAATACTGCCCTGCGGCCCAGTCTCTGAAGGGAGGGGATCATGCTCTGCTTCAGTATGTAACAGTACATGTTGGCATTCATGGTTCCCTCAATGAACTGTAGCTCCCCAGTGCCGGCAGCACTCATGCAGCCCCAGACCATGACACACCCACCACCATGCTTGACTGTAGGCAAAACACACTTGTCTTTGAACTCCTCACCTGGTTGCCGCCACACACGTTTGACACCATCTGAACCAAATAAGTTTATCTTGGTCTCATCAGACCACAGGACATGGTTCCAGCAATCCATGTCCTTAGTCTGCTTGTCTTCAGCAAACTGTTTGCGGGGTTTCTTGTGCATCATCTTTGGAAGAGGCTTCCTTCTGGGACGACAGCCATGCAGACCAATTTGATGCAGAGTGTGGTGTATGGTCTGAGCACTGACAGGCTGACCCCCCACCCCTTCAACCTCTGCAGCAATGCTGGCAGCACTCATACGTCTATTTCCCAAAGACAACCTCTGGCTATGACGCTGAGCATGTGCACTCAACCTCTTTGGTCGACCATGGCGAGGCCTGTTCTGAGTGGAACCTGTCCTGTTTAACCGCTGTATGGTCTTGGCCACTGTGCTGCAGCTCAGTTTCAGGGTTCTTCCTATTGCCTAGGCCATCTTTATGTAGAGCAACAATTCTTTTTTTCAGATCCTCAGAGATTCTTTGCCATGAAGTGTCATATTGAACTTCCAGTGACCAGTATGAGAGAGTGAGAGCGGTAACACCAAATTTAACACACCTGCTCCCCATTTACACCTGAGACCTTGTAATACTAACGAGTCACATGGGAGGGAAAATGGCTAATATGGCCATTTGTTGCAATCACTTTAGACATTAATGCCTGTGTGTTGAGTTATTTTGAGGGGGCAGCAAATTTACACTGTTATACAAGCTGTACACTCACTACATTACATTGTAGCAAAGTGGCATTTCTTCAGTGTTTTCACATGAAAAGATATAATAAAATATTTACAAAAATGTGAGGGGTGTACCCACTTTTGTGCGATACTGTTTATATAATACATTTACGTGAGTCCATTTTTTCTTTTAAATATATATACAGTCCATCAAATAAATGATTCAATGTCCATTAAAAAAAGGTTGCAGTCCCATACACCAGAAACTCTTCAGTAATTGCCTCTGATCCCCACAGTGCCCTTCACCTCACCTATGGGTGTCTTTTCACCTGCTTGAATGGACCTCACTAATTAACCACTTTAGCCCCGCTTACATTGAGGCTACTGCGGCAAAGTGCCGCGATCCCGTCCAGCGACGTAGAACTACGTCGCTGGACTCCGCCCCTTGTGGGCGGCGCTCACGCGCCGCCGGAGGCTCGCTCCCGCTGTGTTCATTCACAGCGGGAGTCGGGCCAGCGGAGGAGCAGCGGCGATTGCCGCTGCTCTGCCCCGATCGTCGGGGATCGAGTCTGGAGATCCGCCCGCTGTGTGTAAACACAGCGGGCGGATCTCCATAGTGACAGGGACTGACAGATCGGAGTGTTCAGCATAGCTGGACATCCGATCTGTCCTTCTGTCACACAGTCACCTCCCCCCCCACACGTCAGTAAGCACCAGGCATACATTAACCCCTCCCTCTCCAATAAAATTAACCCCTTCCCTGCCAGTGTCATTTTTACAGTAACAGTGCATATTTATAGCACTGATTACTGTAGTAATGTCACTGGTACCCCCAAAAGTGTCAAAAATGTCAGTCAAGGGTCCGATCTGTCCGCCGCAATGTCGCAGTCCCGCAAAAAAAAATCGATTTTTACATTTTTTTTGGGGGGAATTTCATATAAAAAAATGTGAAAAATATTGTTATTTTTTCAAAATAAACGCTCTTTTTTTGTTTATAGCGCAAAAAGTAAAAATCGCACAGGTGATCAAATACCACCAAAAGAAAGCTCTGTTTGTGAGAAAAAAAGGACGTAAATTTTGTTTGGGTACGGCGTCGCACGACCGCGCAATTGTCAGTTAAAGTCGCACAGCGCCGAATCGCAAAAAGTGGCCTGGACGGAAGACAGCAAAATCCTCCGGTGGTAAAGTGGTTAAAGGAGGTCTATTTGAGCTTTACAGTGTTATAAGTGGCACTACTCCCACTGGCTTTACATTCCAAATCCATGTCTCCCAGCAGCTCTCAGCGTGGTATCAATCATATAGGAGGCAAGAGGGAAAGAACCATAGTGCAAATCACTAAAAAAAGAGTATTTATTTTCATATAAAAACCCACCAACATTTCAGAAGTAAAAAAACTAGCATTTCACAATGCAATCCTCTGCATACACAGCTCCACCTAGTCCCAGCATGATTACGTCACCATCCACCTCATGCGTAGCACCCAGTGGGCTTTCTCAAAGGTTCAGGTTACCTTTTATATGGAAATAAATACTTTTTATTAGTGATTTGCACTATGTTTTTTTCCTCTTGCCTCCTATATGAGTGACACCATGCTGAGAGCTGCTGAGAGTCATGGATTTGGAGTGTACAGCCAGTGGGAGCAGTGCCACTTATAACACTTCAAAGCACATATAGATCTCCTTTAATTAGTGAAGTCCATTCAAGCAGGTGAGAAAACACAAGGAATGGGCTCTGTGTTCGAGTCAAACGTAGGTTTGCTGAACACACAAACAAATGGGGTGCTCGGCGGGAAGTTCGCTCCTAAAAAAAAAAAACAAAAAATCAAAATCAAAATCCCCGATCTTGACAGTTCTTTTATAGTCAAGGGGCGGGGCCACCCGAGTACGTCACCTATTGACACTGTATATAAACAGTATTTGAAAGAAAAGATGCACTTTTTGTGACTACTTTATATCGCTGTTTGCCAATTCATTAAATGTGGGTCATGGTATGCAGCATGTGGCATCTTATAGAGTTCTCTCTGCTTATATATGAGTTCTTAGGTTGGAGTTGCTCATACCATAAGCCAGATAGCCAACGAGCCTTAAAATTATAGCTATTTATAGTCTTAAAGTGGTTGTAAAGGCAGAAGTTTTTTTTATCTTAATGCATTAACATAAAAAAACCTTCTGTGTACAGCAGCCCCACTCCACTTCCCTAATGCTTACTTGAGCCCCATCTGGATCCAGCGGTGTTGTACAAGTTGTTTGGGACTCTCCCTCCTGAATGACTGAGACACAGCAGTGGGCGCCATTGGCTTCTGCTGCTGTCAATCAAAGTCAGTGAGCCAATGAGGAGAGAGAGGGGGTGGGCCGAGTCGTGGTTCCATGTTTGAATGGACACAGGGAGCTATGGCTCTGCTTGGGTGCCCCCATAGGAAGGTGCTTGCTGTGGGGGCACTCAGCAGGAGGGAGGGGCAAGAAGTGCCAAAGAGGGCCCAAGAAGAGGAGGATCCAGGTTGCTCTGTGCAAAACCATTACATAGAGCAGGTAAGTATAACAATTTTTTTTTTTTTTACAAAAAAAAAAACGAGACTTTAGTATCACTTTAACTCTGGCCTGCAAGGGCTCATTTACACATGCTTAGTCTGTAACACACATTAAAGTGCCTACTTTTTCTATATGCTTTGTTTTTGGGCTCACTTACACTTTAACTTCAGCACACATGTACGCACCTACTGCTTGAACATGCTTTTTTGATGTGTTTTTGATGCTTCTGTGATGTTTTCTTAAAGCTTTAATGAAGGTTGGCAAAAGCCCTCTGTGTGTTAAATTTCTATTTGTTTCAAGGGGGTTCAGTATTATCCCAACTCTGTAATATCTCCAGCTCATTAGTACCCTCGTTCAGCAGAACCCCTAGATCATTAGTATCCCCACTCATCCGATCTCCAGCTCATTAGTACTCTTGTTCAGCAGATCCCTGGCTCAGTAGTATCCTCAGCTCTTTTGAAGCCCTCCTCAGTAGTACTCCCAGGTCTGCTGATCACCCGCTCATTAGTAACCCCCAGCTTTGGTGATCCCCCACTCAGTAGTAACCCTCAGCTCTGCTGATCCCCCACTCAATACTCAGCTCTGCTGATCTTCTAGTTTTCTGATCCCCCCTCTCTTTCAAGTCCTCGCTCACCTCCTGCTATATTGTTTCTCCTGCTCTGGTCCTCCAGCTCTGGTGATCTTCCACAGCTCAGTCCTTCCTCTCCTCAATTCCTGCTCACCCCCACTATTTTGTTCCCATGCTGTTCACCATGTGAGACATCTGCTGATTCCTCCTGCTCTGGTCCCCCAGCTCTGCTGATTCTTCACCTCTCAGTCCTATCTCTCCAGTTCTTGCTCATCTTCTGCTATAGCATCCCCACATTTTGCACCATGTTTGCCATCTGCTAATTGCTCCTCTCCTGGCCGGACCCCGCTTACCTTCCTGCTGCTCTGTGCTACACACCAGATATGACATCTGCACCAGACACTTCCAGAATATTTACACATTAACTGGAAGTAACTACTGATGATGTCTTTCTGGTTTACTTGTTGGTTTCCCAGTGCATTCTGAGATATCTCATACCTCCTATTCCTCCAAAACAAAGCGACACAAACTTTGAATAAAAGCACCTCAAGTGCTGCAGGTGCTGTTAGCGAGAGTTGTAGTAGACTTCTACGGAGGCTTTGGAGACACTTTGAATCACCAAGGGCATGGGATATAATTTTTGAAGCAAAACAAACACAACAGTGTGAACAGGACTCTAAACTAACCATTTTATTTATTTGACTGGCATTCAGAGTGGTTTAAAAAAGCGTGTTAAATGGCACATTTTAAAGCAAGTGTAAACAAACCCTAAAAGTTAGCTAATAGCTTATTGTAAATATCTGAACTTTCACTGGTATCAGCCTCTTGCAGTCCCTGTACAGCAGGGCAGGAGTTTGAGAGGAAGAAGCACAAGGAACCAATCAGTTCATGTCCTGACAAAAAGCACGCTGTTAGGAGGAAAAAGCAGAGACAGAGAGATGAGCTCATCATTGTGCTGCTTCTTCTGTCCAGTCACAAACTTGGATGGGTCCATGATGACCTGGGCTCAAAGGAAATGGGTTAAACGCATGCTGGCCATTTGAGGAATATAGCAAAAGAACAAAGTTTTGTTGGGTAAATCTCTGGATTGAAGCTAAATATTTTTCACTGGAGTTCTGCTTTAATAACAGTAAATGTATATTAAATATAGAAAGTTGTAAGAAATAACATGGATCAGTCTGTCTGCTCAAAGCAAATGAAAGCTAAGTCTTTTTTTTGTAATATAAAGCAAGCCTAATTAAGATACTAAATAAATTAATCTTTTTATCAGACATTGTGAACATGAAGACTAGCATGCTTCACTGTAATATTAATACGTTTGTAATATATAATAAATATTTAATTTTGGGTTTCATGTAAGTTTAAAACAGCTATGCAATTACTGCCCACAAAGCTGAGAGCAAAGGTATTTATTTATTGCATCTTCATCCGTGAAGAATGTTAATTTTAACAGATTTCAATTTATGCATTCAATTTATTCACAACTTCTTCCGCAAAAGACTTCATCATTGTCTAAGGTGTCCCGTGACAATTTCTGCTCAAGGCCACGTCTAAGAATAGGTAATTTCTGAGAACTTAATTATGGATTCAAGAGAGTATTCCATTAAGGAATACCTTTCTGGATCCAGATTTTTGATATCTGAAGCACTCTTTAATCTTTATTACATTGACTCATGGACACAGACCACTGTTTGCCAGAGGCTATGAATTAAGATTTCCAATATATATTACAGCATTCTGCAAAGTCCTTTAGAAGCAAGGCTGCATATGTCTGTGCTTAGGAAATTTTTCATGTTTACTTGCTTTAAATAACCCTTTTTTGGTTCAAATGATCTAACATTTAATAAAAACATTAATAAGAAAAAAAACTTGGGGATATTGGGTAAAAGTTGACACTGTTTATACTGTACATACATCACCTGTAGGTGGCAGTGTCATGCTACCTCATAGCCTATATCAGTGTTTCTCAACCTTTTTTCAGTCAACGCACCCTTTAACCACTTAAGGACCGCCCGCCGCAGATATACTGCAGCAGGCAGCCCCTCCTGCAAGAACCGATGTAGCTGAACGTCGGTCGCGCGCCTGCAGCTAGGGGGTAAGCGTGCCCCACCCCCACTCAGCAGCGGGGACTCCGATGCATGGGGCCGGCAGCTCCCATTGGCGCTGGGCACCTGCGATGGTTCTCCACTGAGAGAGAAGAACGATCAGCTGTTGTAAACACAGCTGACCGTTCTTCTCTCTGGAATGATCACAGAGCGCCTGTGATCCTTCTATATAGGATCACAGGTCTCTATGATCATTTCAAAGGCCCAACCCCCATACAGTTAGAATCACTCCCCTAGGCTTACATTTAACCCCTTCATCACCCACTGTGTTAACCCCTTCCCTGCCAGTGTCAATATTACAGTAACAGTGCATATTTTTAGCACTGATTACTGTAGTAATGTCACTGGTCCCCCCAAAAGTGTCAAAAATGTCAGTTAGGAGTCCGATCTGTCCACCGCAATGTTGCAGTCCCGCTAAAAATCGCAGATCGCCGCCATTACTAGTATAAAAAAAAAAAAAAGCAATAAAAATGACATAAATCTTTCCCGTAGTTAGTAGACGCAATAACTTTTGCACAAACCAATCAAAATACGCTTTTTTGCGATTTTTTTTTTAACCAAAAATATGTAGCAGAAAACAAATTGGCCTAAAATGTTTGGGGAATGTTATATAGCAGAATGTGAAAAATATTGTTTTTTTTTTTTTTCAGAATTGTTGCTCTTTTTTTGTTCATAGCGCAAAAAATAAAAATCGCACAGGTGATCAAATACCACAGAAAGAAAGCTCTATTTTTTTGGAAAAAATTATTTAGGTACAGCATCGCACGGCCGCGCATTTGTCCGTTAAAATAACGCAGTGCCGAATCGCAAAAAATGGCCTGGTCATTAAGGGGGCAAATCCTTCCGGTCCAGAAGTGGTTAAATAATATGGACAATCTCAAGGCGCCCCATTCTAAAATGTAAAAAACTATTCTAATAGTTTTACATTATGCTGCAGCATCGATAAACGTAGGACGCCACACATTAGAGGTGATTTATTCTTACAAAGCAAATACACGTTTGCACACTGGTACAGACTACTATTCTAGTGTTTCTCCTCTCCCTCAGTTTCTGTCCTCAGTGTTGACGGAGAGGGGCAGGCGAGGGTCAAACAAGGATGCTGTGCAGATGATTAACACCCTTCTTATTAACACTAATGACATCACTGATTGTTAGGATGCAGATGGCTGGAAGGTCAAAATAGTGCACAATAAAAACCTGTGGCTTTGTGTAACTAAAAGGCAGGCCTGTTCCACCTGCAGGCTTGTATACAATTTTGGGCAATTTTTAGGCATTTTACCACGGCACCCCTGAAGAAACCTCAAAGCAGGGTGCCTGGGCACCCTGGTTGAAAAAGGCTGGCCCATATGACAAAGTGACAGTGGCTGATGAGATTTGTATTATAAAGTTTGCTTTATTGCTCTTTAGTTTGTGTTGAGCAGCCTTTGGCTGGCCATACATTATACAATTTTCTGTATAATTTTCTTCAGATTTACGGTCAACTATGTAGTACAAAGGCCAGCCTAATTGGATACAATTGAAAGTGTTGTTTAGTTTTGACCTCATATTATTTGGTTTTTGGTAAATCTAACAGAAAATTGTATGAGAAAATTGAACATGTATGGCCAGCCTTCGTTTTTGTTTGCGATGCAAAACATTCACCTTGTGTAAAGCAATATGTAATTCTTATGAAGGATAATAAATTATATTTATGTTCTTACATATAGCCCCAGTTTCAAAAAAGTTGAGATGCTGTGTAAAATCTACATGAAAACAGACTGCAATTATTTGCCAATTTTGTAAACCCAAATTTTATTCACAATAGAAAATAGAAAACTTATCAAATGTTTTACCACTTCAATACAGGGAATTTCACCCCCCTCCTGCCCAGACCAATTTTCAGCTTTTAGTGCTCTCATGCTTTGAAAGACAATTACTCATTTTTTGCAATATATTATAGTGATAAAAGAGCAAAACATTTAAAAAAATATATTTTGTTTTGGTTTCTATTATAAATTTTGCAAATAACTATTTTTTGTTCATAAATAAGTTATAGAGTCTACAAGCTATGGTGCCAATCATTAAAAATTGATCACACCTGATGTACTGACAGCCTATCTAATTTCTTGAGGCCTTGAAATATCAGGACAGTACAAATAGTGACCCCTTTTTGGAAAGTAGACATTCCAGAGTATTCAGTAAGAGGCATGGTGAGTTTTTTGAAGTTGTAATTTTTCCCCAAAATTCTTGGAAATAATGAAAAAAAAAAAAAAATATATATATATAATTTTCTTTACACAAAATTGTCATAATAAAAATTTACGTTTCACACACAGCATATGCATACTTGTAATCACACCCCAAAATACATTCCGCTACTCCACCTGAGTATGACAATACCACATGTGTGAGATTTTTTCACAGTCTGGCCACATACAGAGACCCAACATGCAAGAAGCACCTCCAGGTGTTCTAGGAGCATAAATTACACTAACATTAATTTCCTATCACATTTTTGAATGCCCTGGAGCACCAGGACAGTGGAATTACCCACAAACTGACCCCATTTTGGAAAGCAAACACCCCAACGTATTTTCTATGAGGCATAATGAGTCTTTTGAACATTGTTCAAAAAAGCATGTAGTCAGCCATGAAACCACCTCTTGAGAAACATCTACAAAGTAAGACATATAAAGACATAAAAAAAACAAAACAAATTAGGCATACTGTGCGAATAGGAACGCATAATATATATAACAAAAAATGGTGTTTTCCCAAATTTCAAAACAAGGGAGACCAAACTCTCCTAATTTATCTGGCTGGCTTCTATACTAATATGTTATTTTATAAAGAAGAAATGCTGAATTACCTAGGGGTTTCCAAAAAAAAACACTGTTGGTAAGTCAGATTTCTTCCATTGTAGGGCAATGACTTTTCTTGGGAAATATCAGTGTAGACTCCTGCGCTACCAGATAAGTAGTGCCTAGTGACTCAAATAAAATAACAATACTAACAAAGAAAAATGGAAATATGTGCTGCTGCAAACACCAATTTGTGTTTCCCACAAAACAAATGAAAATAACTGTAAAAAATGCTGCACTGCTAATGATCTACTCAATCATAACAAAATATTTAAACTGTGCATTACAGCAATAAAAATTCATTCAATAAACCTTTATATCAAACCTGCTGCCTAAATACATATAGTATTTCAGTTCACAAAATTGTCCATAAATCCAGTGTATCAAAAAAATTATAGTTCAAAAGGGTCATAGAAGTAACAAACAACTTCTTACAGTATTCCAAATTCCCATGATGAGCTGTTCCCTTCACTAATAAAGTAATGAATATCAATACTTGTATTAACCACTTTACCACCGGAGGATTTTGCTGTCTTCCGTCCAGGCCACTTTTTGCGATTCGGCGCTGTGCGACTTTAACTGACAATTGCGCGGTCGTGCGACGCCGTACCCAAACAAAATTTACGTACTTTTTTTCCCACAAACAGAGCTTTCTTTTGGTGATATTTGATCACCTGTGCGATTTTTACTTTTTGAGCTATAAACAAAAAAAGAGCGTTTATTTTGAAAAAATAACAATATTTTTAACATTTTTTTATAAGAAATTCCCCCCCCAAAAAATGTAAAAATCAAATTTTTTTTAAATTTCTGGCCAATTTGTTTTCTGCTACCTATGTTTGGTAAAAAAAATCGCAATAAGCGTATTTTGATTGGTTTGCGCAAAAGTTATTGCGTTTACTAACTAAGGGAAAGATTTCTGTCATTTTTGGTGTTTTTTTTTTAAACGCGTAATGGCGGTGATCTGCGATTTTTTTTGCGGGACTGCGACATTGCGGCGGACAGATTGGACCCTTGACTGACATTTTTTACACTTTTGGGGGTACCAGTGACATTACTGCAGTAATCAGTGCTATAAATATGCACTGTTACTGTAAAAATGACACTGGCAGTGAAGGGGTTAATTTTATTGGAGAGGGAGGGGTTAATGTATGCCTGGTGCTTACTGATGTGTGGGGGGGGGAGGTGACTTTGTGAGACAGGGACAGATCGGATGTCCAGCTATGCTGAACACTCCGATCTGTCAGTCCTTGTCACTTAGGAGATCCGCCCGCTCTGTTTACACAGGCGGGCGGATCTCCTCACTCGATTCCCCGACGATCGGGGCAGAGCAGCGGCGATCGCCGCTGCTCCTCCCCTGGCCCGACTCCCGCTGTGAATGAAAACAGCGGGAGCGCCGCCTACAGGGGGAGGAGTCCAGCGACGCAGGTCTACGTCGCTGGACGGGATCGTGCCACTTTGCCGCAGTACGCTCAATGTGAGCGGTGGGCAAGTGGTTAAATATCACCACATGCTCCCTTCAAGCTCCCAGAACTCTCACCTCCAAAATATAGAAGTTCAGCATATACTGCTCAGACACTGTAGTCTCCCTGTTCCTCTGGTCAGTAGGGATGATCGAACTTTTGAAAAGTTCGGTTCGGCCAGAACATCCGAACTTCCCGAAAGTTCGGCCCAGATTTCAGAACCCCATTCAAATCAATGGGACCCGAACTTCGGTAATCAAAAAAACACAATTTTTAAGCCCTAAAACCCAATAAACGCTCCTAAAAAGTGCCCAGGGTTCTGGGTCATGCCCCATTAACTATTAATCACACAAAAAAAAGTTCTTAAAAATTGTCAATTTCGATAAAAAAGCCAATTATTGAAAAAATTAAAAAAAAAAAAAAAGAGAGATTTTTTGATTTTTGGATTTAGTATCTGGGGGGTCTAAAAGGTGTGCATGTGAAGTTTCAGCTCTGTAGCGTGTCCAGAACCATGAAAAAAAAAAGATAAGTTTTCAGTAGAACCGGGATGTGGGTCGGGAGCCTCCTTTAACTTTAACACCTATATGATCTTTTTTTCTGGTTCTGGACATGCTACAGAGCTGAAACTTCACAGGTACACCTTTTAGACCCCCCAGACACAAAATCACACAAAAAAAAGTTCTTAAAAATTGTCATTTTTGATAAAAAAGCCAATTATTGAAAAAAAAAAAAAAAAAGAGAGATTTTGGATTTCGTATCTGGGGGGTCTAAAAGGTGTGCATGTGAAGTTTCAGCTCTGTAGCATGTCCAGAACCAGAAAAAAAAAAGATCGTTTGCATTAGAACACTTTCTTTCAGGACAGGTAGTTAGCTTCTCTCCCGGTTTAATAGAAGGCATTTTTTGGGGTTCTTTTCAGTCAGGAAAAACATCTGAACTTGTGTATAGTGGTACTGTGCACAAGTTCTGATGTTTTGCCTGCCTCCAAAAAACCCCAAAAAATGCCAGCAAAAACACACCTGGGCATTTTTTTTTTGACGCTAGCGTTTTTTTTGGCATTTTTTTGGGTTCTTTTGAGGCAGGCAAAACATCTGAACTTGTCTATAGTGGTGTATATACACACATACTTATATGTTTATACACACCTAGACATATATAGGTGTGATAGTAGCAGAAATATATGCTTGCGCTAATGAAATCATTTACACTAATATATTTCTGCTACTATCACACTTATATATGTCTAGGTGTGTATAAACATATAAGTATGTGTGTATATATACCACTATAGACAAGTTCAGATGTTTTGCCTGCCTCAAAAGAACCCAAAAAAATGGCAAAAAAAACGCTAGCGTCAAAAAAAAAAATGCCCAGGTGTGTTTTTGCTGCCATTTTTTGGGGGTTTTTGGAGGCAGGCAAAACATCAGAACTTGTGCACAGTACCACTATACACAAGTTCAGATGTTTTTCCTGACTGCAAAGAACCCCAAAAAATTGCCTGCTATTAATTTAAAGAATTAATTTAATAGCAGGCATTTTTTTGGGTTCTTTGCAGTCAGGAAAAACATCTAAAGTTGTGTATAGTGGTACTGTGCACAAGTTCAGATGTTTTGCCTGCATCCAAAACCCCCCAAAAAATGCCAGCAAAAACACACCTGGGCATTTTTTTTTTTTGACGCTAGCGTTTTTTTGGCATTTTTTTGGGTTCTTTTGAGGCAGGCAAAACATCTGAACATGTGTATAGGGGGTATATATACACATATATGTCTGAATATATACCCCTAGACATATATAGGTGTGATAGTAGCAGAAATATATTACTGTAAATGATTTCATTAGCGCAAGCAATTATTTCTTCTACTATCACACCTATATATGTCTAGGGGTATATATTCAGACATATATGTGTATATATACCCCCTATACACATGTTCAGATGTCATGTCTGACATCAAACATGTCCTCAAAAAAGCACTGACAGTGGCAGCCCCTGCAGCATAAAAAATGCTTGCTGGTGAAAAGCCATAATGGTGTTCCGAAGCTATTCAGAGAAATGATCATTTCTCTATTGCGGTCACCCTGACATGGAAGGGTTTGGTCACCTTGCCATGGCAGTCACTGTCAGTTCACCCTACACTACATTACGGTCACCCTGGTATGGAAGGGTTTGGTCAGTTGGTCAGCCTGCCATGGCAGTCAGTTTCCCCTACACTACATTACGGTCAACCTGGTATGGAAGGGTTTGGTCAGTCGGTCAGCCTGCCATGGCAGTCAGTTTCCCCTACACTACATTATGGTCACCCTGGCACTTCATACTTTCCCTACAGAAACAAATTTTTTGAAGCTAACTTAAGTGTAAAGGAGCACTCTAACTACACTAGATATCCCTTTCCTCACACTAAAAATAGCTAAATGACACTTTTAAAGTAAAATTAACAGAACTGCTTCCACTCTCTTCCATGTCCAGTATAACAATGCTAGGAATTTGGCGGGGGCGATCTTATATACTGGGGGGCGTATTCACTAATGATTGGTCTAGGGACCCCCTAGTCACTCCAATCACATTCCTAGCATTCTCCTGCCCCCTCAATTGGCTTTTGCTAATGGTTCTGGTCCAATCACTGGCTTTTAAAGCCCATTTCCTGAAGCATTGCATTTTGGGCGGTTCTGGTTGCCGAATTCCGAACTTTTTGGGTAAAAAGTTCTAAATTCGGCCGAACCTCGAACACCCAATGTTCGGGGCGAACCGATGGTCGACCCGAACCGTTCGATCATCCCTACTGGTCAGGACCACTTTAATTTCCAATCCATAGGGGGTCTCACTTCATATACTTCACAGTGCCTCCCAGAACTAAAAGGGGGCTTTTACCTCTTCAACATAGGGCACTTTCAGCCCCTTCCTGCCCAGACCAATTTTCAGCTTTCAGTGTTCTCACACTTTGAATGACAATTCCTCAGTCATGCAACACTGTACCCAATCAAAAATTTTTTTCACACAAATAGAGCTTTCTTTTGGTGGTATTTAATCACCATTGGGTTTTTTATTTTGTGCGATATAAGTGAAAAAATAGCGAAAATTTTGAAAGAAAATGTAGTTTAGTAACTTAGTTTTAATAATTTTGTTTCTATTAAAACATTTGCAAATCAGTAATTTTTGTTGATAAATGTGGGCCGAAAATTTACACTGCTATATAAATAATTGTATATTATTTAGTATGTGTGAAAGTTATAGAGTCTAGAAGCTATGGTGCCAATCACTAAAAATTGATCACACCTGATCACACCTGATGTACTGACGGCCTATCTAATTTCTTGAGGCTCTGAAATGTCTGGACAGTACAAATACCCCCCAAATTACCCCTTTTTGGAAAGTAGACAGTCCAAGGTATTTAGTAAGAGGCATGGTGAGTTTTTTGAAGTTGTAATTTTTCCCACAATTCTTGGAAAAAGTAATTATTATTTTTTTTTTTACACAAAATTGTCATAATAACAAGTTATTTCTCACACACAGTACTTGAAAATACACCCCAAAATACATTCTGATGCTCCTCCTGAGTATACCACATGTGAGAGACTTTTTTACAGCCTGG
This sequence comes from Pelophylax lessonae, assembly GCF_965119305.1. Taxonomy (NCBI): domain Eukaryota; kingdom Metazoa; phylum Chordata; class Amphibia; order Anura; family Ranidae; genus Pelophylax; species Pelophylax lessonae. The sequence continues at coordinate 386,124,584 of NC_138772.1, forward strand.
CCCCATGCAGAGGCCCAACATCCAAGTAGCACCTCCAGGCGTTCTAGGAGCATAAATTACATATATAGTTTCCTGATGACCCATCACATTTTTGAATGCCCTGGAGCACCAGGAAAGTGGAATTACCCACAAAATGACGCAATTTTGGAAAGCAAAACACCCCAATGTATAACAAATAGTGGGAAAAAGCTGTGCTAAATGACATAGACATAATCTATGAGGCATTATGGGTCTTTTGAACATGTCATTTTTTTCCACAAGTTTTTGGAAAATGTGGAAAGAAAATGAAAACATACTTTTTTTTTACACAAAGTTGTCAATTTATAAGATATTTCTAACACATAGCATGTACATAGCAAAAACTACACCCCAAAATACATTCTGCTATTCCTCCTGAGTATGGTGATACCAAATGTGTGAGACTTTTACACAGCCTGGTCACATACAGAGGCTCAACATCCAAGTAGCACCTCCAGGCATTCTAGGAGCATAAATCACACATCTTATTTCATTCCTACCTATCACACTTTTGAAGGCCCTGAAGCACCAGGACAATGGAAACGCCCACAAAATGACCCCATTTTGGAAAAAAAACACCTCAATGTATAATTTATGAGGCATGGGCTGCAGACAGGTACTTGGGTACTCTGATGGGCTGCAGATAGGTACTCAGGTACTCTGATGGGCTGCAGAAAGGTACTCGGGGTACTCTGATGGGCTAGAGCCAGGTACTCGGGTAATCTGATGGGCTGCAGATAGGTACTCGGGTACTCTGATATAGGTACTCGGGTACTCTAATGGACTAAAGACAGGTACTCGGGTACTCGAATGGGCTGGAGACAGGTACTCGGGTACTCTGATGCGCTGCAGATAGGTACTTGGGTACTTTGATGGGCTGTGGCAGATGCTCGGGCACTCTGATGGTCTGTGACAGGTACATGGGTGCTCTAAGGGGTTGTGACAGGTACTCTGATGGGCTGTGACAGGTCCTCTTTATTACTAGGTGCAATCAGTGTTGCTGTGTACTGGTCACAGAAAGTAAACAAGCCATGGTAACTAGCTGTTACCGCAATCTCCCCCTCACACTGGATCGGTGTGTGAGGAGGAGAACCTGGTAACAGCTAGTTACCACGGCTTGTTTACTTTCTGTGACCGGCTGTGATTGGACACAGCCCATCACATGGTAAAGAGCCAATTCCCCCTGGGGGCACACACGAGCGGCATGCACAAGGACAGTGCATGTAACCCGCTGTGATTGGACACAGCCGAGCATGTGGTAAAGAGCCATTTTTATTTGCTCTTTACACTGATGGGGGATGGGCTGTATCCCAAGGGGCACGCATCATCCCCGATCGCCATGCTGCGCACCCCCGGGGGCACGCAAGAGCGGTGAGAACGGGTGGACCTCATTTTACAATGCGCCGGTAGGGAACTGGTTAAGTTCCCTTAATTATTAATGCAGCCATTCTGCATAGCTCTCGATGAAAGAAGCATATACAGTATAGAGGGCTCCCATAGTGCAATAATGTTAAAAGCAACCATTTTTATTGAATAAAATTACATTTACATTAAAACAAACAAATTGCACTTTTAACCAGGCCGTGTAATGGATATCCTAATGCGTCACTTCCGGTCCACGCCTGTCTCTGATCACGCTCTATGCTTTATGTCACCATTATGAGACTTCCTTGTGACATAATGCGTAGGGCATGAGTGGAGGCGGACGTGGAACAGGAGTGACGCATTAGGAAATCCAGTACTCAATTTTATACCTGGTTACAAAGCATAGTTTGTTTTAATGTAAGAGTAATTTTATTCAATAAAATTGGTAGCTTGTGAGTGTAATTTTATTGCATAAAATTGGTTGCTTTTATATATATATATATATATATATATATATATATATATATATATATATATATATATATATACTGCATCTATCTCTATCTCTCTCTGTATATATTGTGACAGGAAGTCAGGTAAATCTGTGGATGTTGTCACAGACAGGAGATACATGTCTGTTTGGTTTAGACAATTCACCAATTACTATAGGGTGTCGGCTGCAGAGGTAGCTAGCAGGACGGGGTAAGGAAGTTGAAAAACCATCAGCTATTCAGAATGAAGAAATTAAGGCCTCTATATTTTGTACAGAGGAAGTCTATTGATTGCTGCCTCCTGATGCGGTGTGGGTAGAGGAGGACAGTCAGATGGGTGTCTCCTGAAGCTGTGTGAGCATGGGAGAGAAATATACCTCCTGGAGCGATGTGCGCTGAGGAGGGTAAAAAGAGTGAAGACTTCTCAAGGTGAGGTCATGGATTGTTTTCTATGTGAAGAGAAAAACAAATGAATGTTTTCTATGTGAAGAGGTAAATGAACATTTTCTATGTGAAGAGAAAAACCAATGGATGTTTTCTATGTGAAGAGAAAATGAACTATTTCTATGTGAAGAGGTAAATGAACATTTTCTATGTGAAGAGAAAAACCAATGGATGTTTTCTATGTGAAGAGAAAATTAACTATTTCTATGTGAAGAGAAAATAAATGGACTGTTGATGGTTTGCTGTAGGATCAGCAAAGTCTGCCCAACAGTAGGTTGGGGACAGACTCCTTAGGTAGGTTCCTGTGTGTGAGAAGGTAGCCGCCCACAGTGGCAAGGATTTATTTTGTGTTTTATTTTATTTTGATGTTTTGGATGCTTGCACTTGTGTGAAGAAATTGCAAGAATAAAACCATACACTGTTTTTTTCAACCACTTCTCGGCTATCTCCCTGTGTAACGAACCCCCCAACGGGTCATCCACACACGCCACCGAGCTAATCCCCCTCACAATATACATATATATACCGTATATACTTGAGTATAAGCCGAGTTTTTCAGCATGTTTTTTCATGCTGAAAAAGCCCCCCTCGGCTTATACTCGAGTCACGGTCTCACTTACCTTTTCCCCGGTCAGAGCGCATGCGCCGCCGCTGCCCGGGAAAGCCCGTACACGGTCGGCTATTCCCGGGCAGACAGCGCATGCGCAGTGACGTGTTGATGCCAATGGCGGCGCCATTTTTAAATGTAAGGCGGAAAGGTAAGTGAGACTCCTCCGCAGCACTGCAGGCAGGGCCGCCATCAGGGGGGTACAGGCAGTACTGGTGTAAGGGGCCCGAGCCTCTACAGGGGCCCGGGGACCGCTTCCCCCTTACACACTTTAAAAACAATGGCTCCCGATCTTCACCGCCGCAAACTGCAACCCCCCCCGCCGCTCATACACCGGGGGGGGGTCGAGCTGATATGTGCTATTGCTTGCGGTTTGGTCGGGGTGGGGGTGTTCTAGTAGTCAGTAATGAGCAAGATCGTCCTCCCCCCCCCTCGCTGCACAGCCTGCACTATAGTCTGACTGAGGAGAGAATGAGTACCTACATACAGAAGGCTTTCTTTTCCTCCCAGTGGCCGCGGGTAGATCCTGACAAGCTTCAATTACCTCTTTGCCTGAGGCGGAGCCTGGTTCTGAAAAAAAAGCTTGGGCAGTGGCTGATTGGCCAGCACTCAGCATAGGGGTGTGGTTATCTGCCTAATGGAGGAAGTGGCCCCAGCCCTCGCAGGTGCATGGAGCAGAATGAAGATCAGCATGGAGGGTAAGTCACTGAGTTTTGTATGAGCAATGTGCTGGCGCTGCAGCCTGCTGTTGGTCCACCTGTGCTTTTGTTTGGACTCCTGATGGGACACAGACTCCAGACATGATGGAGTTGCAATGCATTGTAAAAATGGCTGGGGATGATTCTGAGTGGGGAAAGGAATTACACTGTGGAGAGCCTCTTCACTTAGTAACTCTCATCCCCAGCCAGAATCATCCTCATCCATTTTCACAATGCATTGCAACTCCATCTTCCCCGCCCAGGCCAGATTCCTCCATCCATGTCCACAATGTATCCCCATCCCCACCCGGAATTACCATGCCTGTACATTTCTGTGCCATGCCTGTACCATATCTGTGCCATGCCTCTACCATGCCTGTACCATCTGTACCATGCCTGTACCATCTCCTGTGCCATGCCTGAACCATCTCCTGTGCCATGCCTGAACCATCTCCTGTGCCATGCCTGTACCATCTCCTGTACCATGCCCACAGCCCTGCTTCTCCTGTACCATGTCCGAAGCCCCTGCACCATGCCCACAGCCCCTGTTTTGGGTCTTGTGGTGGTCCAGTTGGGCCAAGTAGCTGCCGCATTTCCTGCCCTAGGTCTACATTCGAGTCAATACGTTTTCACAGTTTTTTGTGGTAAAATTAGGTGCCTCGGCTTATATTCGGATCGGCTTATACTCGAGTATATACGGTATATATATACATATATATATATACACACACACACTCTTAAAAAGTGCACAAAGGAAATTATGTAAAAATGTGTCTTCAATAGTCCTTCATATACTGTATCTCCAAATAATATATAGTGTCTTCAAAATTTGCACCACTGTGTCTTCTTAAACAGGTAACAGTCTAAACTTTTTCACAAGTGTGTCGTGTGCACCACCACCTCTAGGTGAAATGCCTGCTCACTTCCAGAGTCAGACCCCACTACAGAGTCTCCTTGTCTTGCCAAGCAAGGCTGTGCTGTGTGGCAGAGCTGTGTAAATCTCAGAACGATGGGATGGACAGAAATAAAAAATACTTCTGCAGTAAAAGTAACATGCTTATATGTATTTAATCTGTGTATTTTTTTATTTGCACAGGGTTCAGTTTTTAACTGGGACTCCTTAAATTCACATTTCAAACAAGGAAACTCCAGGTTTAAATATGATATTATATATGTTCTTTGCTGATTTCTGTCTTGAATGATACCCTTCTTAAAATCTCCTAGATTTTATAGTTTTGTGTCCCCAGTTTAGTGAAATAGTCCTTATTTTTTCCTTCCATCATCTTGTTTTACTGTTACATTTGCATCTATACACCTGAATAACCTTGAGTTTAAGACTCGCTTTTCCAAATCAATGTTCTTTTTATACCTGATAGAATTAATTGTAAATAATAATTGCTTCTTGAAGATTTTGACTTGATTGGCTGGAAAATGTAATGAAAGTAAAGTTTAGAAGCAAAGTAATTTAAATAGTGAAATGCATTTATTTTTGAGACTAGAAGAAAAACAAAACAGCTAAAACCTTAAAATTGGAGCATGTATATAGATCAATTAGACATTTTCATTCTTGGTTTGTGTGTATAATTGGGTTCCCCTGACTGCATTCTCTGCTTTCTACTCAGGCAATTATGAAAGTAATTCTCTGTCAAGGTGAATCATGGAATTGTAAAAACAATGTTATTAGATAGTGCTTACTTGCATGGTGCAATTTGTATAAGTTGTTTTCGAAAGCCCTTTATATTCATATCAATCTCTATCTTGTCTACACAAAGTTATTTACAGCCTCTTTCATTACTGACTCGTCCTGCACATCATTAGTCAACTCTGTCTGTGACTTCTTTCTGCCTCTACATTTTTTTGATTGGTTACTTGTTAAAAACTCAGCAAAAACTCTGAAAGTCTGATTATTCCAAGATATTTACTGAGAGTGTGCTTTAAAGGATATTAAATTCCAATCTTCTTGAAGTGAAAAATTGAGACACCCATATAATGTGAAGTTTTCTTTTATAGGTTTCAAATGCAGTAAAATATGTAAAAAATGTTGCCTGTTGGAATATATTAAAGTTATAGGCAGGGTTGCATTCAAAGACCTGAACTATGGAAAACGCACCCAAAAAAGTCAAACAGGGCCTGTAGGCACCCAGCAGTTTATCTTTTCCCTGTTTGGGTGTACTTACACTAGACATGGTTGCCTTGTACTGAGCACGACTGGCGTACACCAGTATGCTTACATCCTCACCTCTGCCAGCCAAACCATAGTGATTCCTGCTTCTGTTCTCTGTGAGTGCTCAGTGATCTATGAGAGTTCTGGCAAGATTAGCAACTACCCAAATACATCATTTGCCGGAGTCTCTTTCAGTCAGGCTTGGACACAGTACTCTGAACTGTGCATGGGCACCAGTACCATAACCATGCCTGAGTACACTATGGAACCATCACACTAGTAAAACAACTGGACTTTGGGGATCAAATGTTCTTGGGAACTATATACACACCTTAGTGTGAGTACACCCTTACTAACTTACCCTGCCTTGTGTCTTTTTGTGGAGACAGCCATCTTGGTAAAGGATCAGGGTTGTGCTTCATAATACCAGAGCTGGAGCCACGATGACTGATTAATCATAATGAAAAAACCAAGCAGTACCAGGAGTACTGCAGAATGAATAAAAAAGAAGCAGAGAAATACTGTGCCTGCAGGTCCTCCAATACAACTTTCTATCCAGAAAGGAAAACGGAGAGCAGCACAGTAATTACATCAACAAAAATCGCACTCACACAAGTATTGTAAGACTAGAAGTCAAAGGCAACAGTGTCTTAGATGATCCCTTTCAATGGGAATTCCTGACAAATAGTACATCTTTTTAGGTGCATCTTAGGCACAATAAACATTTCCAGATCATTTCCATAACAAAGCAAGTCATTTTGAGTTTAGATCCACTTTAGGCTTCGTTCACATACTGGCGTATCAGATCGCAAGCAGAATCACTGCGATTCTGCCCGCGATCCTGAATCATTCCAAATTTCAGGACGCCGGTTTGTTTCCTGTCACTTCCAATGGCACCCCAAACGCAGTACGATTTTGCCGTTATTGTTGCCCAACGAATCACAGTAAAATTGTGCAAAAACAATCATGGGACGCCTGTTGCCCAAAAAAAAGTACAAGAACTTCTTTTGGGCGACAAGCATCCCGCAATTCTGTTTGGGCAATTTTACTGTGATTGGTTGAGAGAAAATCATGGCAAAATCCCGCCGCTTTGACGGTGCCATTGCAAGTCACGGGAATCGCACGGGTGTCTCGTCATTTGCAATGATTCAGGATTGCTAGCAGAATCACAGCGATTCTGCCCGCGATCTGATACACCAATATGTGAACAGAGCCTTAAGGTTTGTGCTGCCCTAGGCCCTTGATTGATGAGGCCCCCTTATGAAAAACAGTTTATTGAGATTGCCTTGACCATGTGTGAGTTCATCCCAACATGTTCCCAGAGCTTCAGCCACCGCCCACTGCCGCCCCTCCCTGTGTCAGCAGTAAAGGGAGAAGCTCTGCCCACACATCCGCGTCATTCAGACACACAGCTCTGTGTGTCTGAATGAACTACAAGCCCTGACATCCCCATTTTAGCGGCTGTCGGCTTGTAGCTCTCAATGAACTACCACGGTGCTGTGGAGCGCTGTATCGGCTAACCCATAAGGGATGTACGGGTAAGCTGATACACTGACAGTGTGCAGCCAACCGGCATGGCATCAGCGACCTGCTGATCACTGGTGCAATGCTTTCCAGGCTCCTGCAACAAAAAATAATAAATGCACATTTTTTTACCTGCAAAAAAATGTGCATTTTTTTTTTTTTTTTTTATGAATTCATCCTTTATTCACCATCTCTGTAATGCCTGCATTTGAAGTCATGCAGTTACTGTACTATATTCAAAAAACATTTTTGCAACTTGTACAGAATGAGACATCATAATCCTTGTGAGTGACTACAGAGTTCAATTATTGTTATCCTTTAATTAAATTAATGAGTTTACAATACATATCTTCATAGCATAATTTCATAGAACACTTTTAAAGGATAATCTGATCTCCTAAAAATTATTAGGCCGACAAGTACATTGCCATCAAGTTCACTGGTTCACCCTGTCTGCTCCATGAACTGTTTTAAGATAATTGCTTTAATTTTGTTGTCACGAGTCAACAGTTTGCAAGGCTGGTTGAGTGTTTGACATGCTAGCCTTTGACATGAACCTTATAGCAGAATGACAATAAATGGGAAACGGAACATCAACATTATAAAGGCCAGTTTCCCCTGTCTACTATATTCTTCTTAACTTTATTTTGTGTCTTAGTTATATTTCTATTTGCTTAGCTTAACAAAATGTAGTCTAATGTTTTAAAGCCTCCTGTTTATGCACTGCTTGAAGGTATGTATTTATTATGCATTCATTGATTTAGAAAGTTGTTCTTCTTACACATACATGCTATAATTACCTCTTGGTAGTGCAGTTATGATTGCGCTTAGTGCTTCTTTTAATCCTGTGCAACACTACAGAGCTAATGAAGACCATAGTCTCTTTATACAGATTATGATATATATGATTGTAACATTTAGAAAGAATCTAAAAATCGATATGTGAAAAACAATCAGGAAAATATGGTTTATCATCCAAATAAACTGCTAAAGCCACATAAAATGTCTACAATAACAATGTAACCTGTATACTAATATACTGGAAGTAAGGTGAAATAGTTGGTAGTTTTGAGTAATATAGCTCTCTTGTAAAGAGAGGCAAGTGCTATCATGGGGCTTAAAGGATTTGGAGGGACAGATTTCAGTGCTGTGCTCCTAGAGGTCCCTTTAAATTCCACTCCTCCCATTCACAGCCACAGATTCTTAACCACTTAAGCCCCGGAAGATTTTACCCCCTTCCTGACCAGGCCCTATTTTGCGATTTGGCACTGTGTGACTTTAACGGACAATTGCGCGGTCATGTGACGCTGTATCTAAACAAATTTGACGTCCTTTTTTTCCCACAAGCAGAACTTTCTTTTGGTGGTATTTGATCACCTGTGCGATTTTTACTTTTTGCGCTATAAACAAAAAAAGAGCATCAATTTTGCAAAAATAACAATATTTTTCACATTTTTTTATATGAAATTCCCCAAAAAAATGTTTTTAACATTATAGGCCAATTTGTTTTCTGCTACATATTTTTGTTAAAAAAATCGCAATAAGCGTATTTTGATTGGTTTGCGCAAAAGTTATTGCGTTTACTAACTAAGGGAAAGATTTTTGTCATCTTTATTGTTTTTTTTTTTAACGAGTAATGGCGGGGATCTGCGATTTTTTTTGCGGGACTGTGACATTGCGGACGGATCGGACCCTTGACTGACATTTTTGACACTTTTGGGGGGTACCAGTGACATTACTACAGTAATCAGTGCTATACATATGCACTGTTACTGTAAAAATGACACTGGCAGGGAAGGGGTTAACTTTATTAGTGATCAAGGGGTTAAGTGTGTCCCTAGGGGCGTGCCACTTACTGTAATGGGGTGTGGCTAGTGATGTAACCACAGAGATATATGATCCTACATAGCAGGATCGTATGATCTCTGCAGTTAGATCAGGGAGAATGACAGACGGCTTTGTTTACATCAGACGCCTGCCTTTCTCCCTCTCCAGCGGGAGATTGCGAGTCACCGGCGGACATCGGGTCCGCGGGTCACACGCGTGGACATGTTAGGGAATGAGAGGGGGCGGGAGCGCACCTCCGGCGGCACGCGCTTGCTCCCTAGAGGCTCACAGGCTAGCGACGTAGTACTACGTCACTTTGCCTGTACGGGGATGACCACCGCAGTAAATGTACTTGCGGCGGTCTGCAAGTGGTTAAAGATGTGCAGACCCACACATTCTGTATTACAACAAATTATTTGTCATATTGTAGCTTTGCATGTAGCCCCCCCCCCCAAAAAAAAAAAAAGCTTATATATTTTAACAGCATAGTTGTATAATCTTTAAATATATGAAACCTATATGAAAGTTGTATAAACCTTGTTGGAATCTGTAACAAATTTGTTAAAATCCCTGTAATGTGGGGCGTGGCCAAGCGAGGCATGCAGTGTGTTGGAAGGCATTTCTTGTTCAGATGTTTCTAGATGATTGAAACCTGATTACACATGGCCTGAAATGCCAGCAGAGGAAGTTTACCCAGCAGGGTGGGTGTTCGTGACAAGAATTTATAAATAGGAATTCATATCCTCACAGGATGTTCTCGCGTAGGCCTCCTGTTGTGAGGTATGAAGTTAGCGTAGCCTCAGATAAGACCTCCTGGGGAGGTTATATAGGTCTAAAACAGTGATTATTGGATGGATGGGGCCCCTAGTTGGGACTATAACATGCTTCCTGGAAAGATGAGATACTTCCTGTTGTTTAGGAAGGGTGGCCTCTTATGAATTGTCATTGGACAAGCAGACAGTGGGTGTTTATGTGGGTGGCTTAGTGGACTTTAAATCGCCAGCTAGAATTCTCTCTCTTTTGTGCTTGAGCCCAGCTGAAAGATACCGAATACCGAGGATGCCCATATGTAAAGTATTATCTGTGCTTGTTTTGTCTTATATGCTCTGTAGTATCCTTTTAGTGTTTTATGTTAGCATTTCTACTTTCTTTATAATAAAGTAGATCTTTGCTTATTGTAAGCTGTGTGTTTATTTTTTTTAGCTAGCATTGTTATTGTGCCCTTCATTAACCTTATCAGAGCTTTAATAGACTATCATAGGAATAGACAAGATAATACATGTTTATAATAAATAGGGGAGGTCCAAAATCCCCCATATTTTTTTCACAGTGAAACGTATCTTTGAGAGCTTCGCTGGGAATCCTGCAGATTGCCTCTAGCACGGCCATCCTGCCTTGTATCTCTCTGGGACCAACACCACTGGCTGCCCCTGTGTCTCTGCATCCCCTGGTTGGCTATATTTGTGTCTTCCCATGGCTAAAAGAGGACAGGGCCCTCGTGTTCCACCCAACACTCCCGGCCAAGATGGGGGCCCCGCTCGGCAAAGGAGGCTGCTCAGCGCCTCTTCTCCAAGGCTGGCAAGGATCCTCCACCACCACAGCTGGCTGCTCCTGGAGGCAGTGAGTATGATGATGACTCAGGGGACCTGGGTGCTTTCCCCCTGCTGCTAGCTGACACTCCAGCTCGTTCACATGTGAGTACACATTCTGCACAGCAATATGCCTCTAATATGACAATGGCTGGCCTGCAGACCAGCACAGAGCATGAACCTACTCTTAGAGATATCCTGGCTGTTGTCAACATATGTAATACATCCATTGCGGACCTTGCAGGGGAGGTGAAGGGCATGAGGATGGAAATCTCATTAGTGAGAAAAGACATGCAGAAATTGCAAGACCCTCTGCATTGGAGGGACGCCTCAGTACATTAGAGGATGATTGCCAATCTCTACAAAGAGATGTTATATATACTCAATCAGTGGCTTCTACTAACACATCTCGGTTGGAGAATATGGAAAACTTGGACTGGTGATATTGGAGATATAGATGTGGATCAATGGGACATGGCCCGGGAGTCTCTTCCAGTTGTGTTAGTATCGGCTTCCCATAAACTCTTGCAACTATTTATCCTGCACAGAACTTATCGTACACCTCTTAAACTATTTGATTGGGGCTGAGGGAATCTCCTTTATGCCGAAATGTACACTCCACAGAGGGGACTTTATACACATGATATGGCGTTGCCCGAAACTTACACGATATTGGGCAGAGGTTATGCAGACTATTTCTGATCTAGCCCAAACACCTATACCTCTAACCCCACTAGTGTGTCTGTTGGGTGCAATCAATGCTGAAGTGTATCCAAAAGGTATTTACATCATGGTAACCAGATTATTATACCTTGCTAGGAAGTTAATTGCCTGATTTTGGCAGGCATTTACTGTGCCATCTAGGGCTCAGTGGGTTGCCTATGTTAACGCTTTTCTTCTTAGAGAACAATTGGCCTATCACCATCGTAATGCGGTCAAAACATTAAACCTTGTATTTCAAAGCTGGCTAGATAACCCTAGCCTTGCCCCTCCACAGCTAGTGATGGATAGATTGTTGTGATTTTAAACCCACCAAAAGTTTTAGTGATGTTTGCCTGTGCTTGGGACTTTTCTTATGTTCTATATAGCTAAGTTGACATTTTGAGCGGATGCCCATTAACAAGCTTGGATGGTTTGATTAGTTTTTCTTTTTTCTTTCTTTTACCTTTTGTTTTCTGTTTTTGCAAAAAAAAACAAAAAAAAAAAAACAAAACGTTATATACAGTATGTGCTATATACCAGATGACCGCCTTTTATTTTCTAACTATACATGTATTAGTATGTGCAATAATTATGTTCTGATTGATCTGTATACCATGCAATTATGCTGTATGGTCACTTACAATCCTTGTCAATAAAAAAGTTTTGATTAAAAAAAAAAAAAAAAAAAAAAAGTAATGTACATAGATCCCCAGAGGGGAATGTTTTTTTCTCAACAAAAGGGGAGTTACACTTTAACAGAACAAAAGGGAGCAAATAGGATACGTTTATTGTCAGGGTTTACATGCAATTTCAATCAAGCTGTGAAATAAAAGAAGATTATGCATTATGGTGATCTTGTCAAGCTGATGGGTTACAATTTAATGAGCGTTAGATGACAGAAGAAGCCAAGCACAGTTGTTCAATATTATTATAAAACAGTTAATAAAAAGCTGGCTATAGCCCCCAGAGAATGGGCAGAAATGAAAGGTTCGTCTGACCTTCTTATGATGTCTGCTGTGCCAACTCAGGCCTTTGACAAGAACTATTGGTTTTTACAAGTCCTCTGTAGGCTACAGTGGGGGTTGGAGAAGGTGTAATTTCACTCTATCCAGACAGTGGTGGTGTTGTGTTGTCTCATAGGAAATAGTTGCAAAGGGGAATATTTTCTAACCTGTCCTAAGATCCCTTTCCTTGAAATGACTAATGTGAGGCTGTCTCATGGACCATAGATTGACATTTAAAATCATCATAACCTAAGAGAAACAAACAGGTACCCTACATGGTAGAATGAACCAATGTACCAATGACAAAATAAAGTAATGGTAGACTTGTGTCATCATGTATACAAGCTATTTGATAATTTGCACAAGCTTGGCTCAGAAATGGACAAATAAAGCATAAAGCAGTTTAAACGCTCAATAGAATGGTGTAGACTGCTATAGTCATGATGACATTGTGGGACACTCAAAATATCTCTCTTAGAAATGGTTTCAATTGATTATAACAACAATCACAAAGCTATGTGAAATATTTTTCAATAGCTGCAATAACAGTGTTTCCATTTTTATGTGAGAAACATTGAAAGGATCCAGAATAATTTTTTGGCAGAACAAAGGAATTACATTAAATTGCATGTCATTCAATGCTCTCTTTTAAAAAGGACTAGAAATAAGTAGAATGCCTGGCATTGAAAACTGTTCATAAACACTATAGAAATCGCTTACAATGTTGGAATCATAAAATGCACATGCTTTTAAAGTGCATTTCTAAGCAAATTGTGAGAGCACACTTTAGTATGAATGCATGTCAACTATTAATTTTGTGGGATATCACAGAAAATGGACAGAATTGTATTCTAAAACACATATTCATCTCTTGGGTCATTGCTATACATTTGTAGTAAAATGGTAATTGCCATGGCTCATACATTCACATGGACAGGAATGACAAAAGCATTACATACTTACTACATTAGCCTCCCATATATGAAAAATATATTTTTACTTCACAAAGCTGACAATAAACATGACTTAAAGTATAACTAAAGGCAAAACTTTTTTTTTTTTTTTTTAGTTTTGGATAGAGTGCTTGTCTTTTTTTTTTTTTGCTCTCTATGTCACCTGTTAGGGAGATTCATCCTCTCTATTTGTCCTGTTTAACATTATCACTAAAAGTGAAGGTAAAAGAATATCCCAAAATTTGAGTTGTCCCCAGAAAAGTAATAGAGGGGAAATCTTTCAATGGGGACACTAGTCGTAGTGATCTGGGGTTCCCCAAGGAATTCCCTTTCACCAATTTCCTCTCACTTCCTTTTTGGCTATGGGACAGGAAGTGAAGGGAAATCTCTGAAATCGAAAACAGATGGCAAAAAAAATAAAAAATGTGACAGGGGTCATAACCCTCCCTTGCTCTATCCAAAATGAAAAAAAAGTTTCGCCTACAATGCTACTTTAAGTGTTTCTCCAACAATCTTCATTATGGCACCCGTAGAAAAACTTAAGAATCTGTATAAATTATTATGGGCATGTTGGCACCACAGATCCACAATAACTTCTGCAGGATCCATAGCTGCTGGAGACGAGGTGGCTGAAGAAAAACAGAAACATTACTATATATAGTATATAGCAGGGGTCCCCATCCCCTGGGCTGCAGACCAGTGCTGGTCCGTGGCTTATTGATGACCAGGCCGTACAGGGGAAGGTGAGTGGCGATCGGGGTCCACACAGGGCTATCACAGACTGCTGTTGCCACTCACCACCTGCTGTGCAGCCATGCTCGTGAGTCCTCTCCCGACTTCTCTGCCCACCCAGCCCACAATATCATCCTATTAGCAGGGCAGAGGGCGGAAGGAGCTTCAGATTGGAATGGAGAGCTCCTCCCACCCCTGCCCTGCTGATAGGATGACATTGTTGAGTGGGCGGGGCAGCCAGGAGAGGACACACGGACTGAGCACAGCCTCTGCCCTGCCAAAGACAGGAGTCCTGTGCAGGGGAGGCAGAGATTAAAATGGAAAGAGAGGAAAGGGGGGAGAGAGTTAAGGGGAGGGAAGAGTGAAGGAGCACTGTGATGGAGGAGGCTGTGATTGCTCTCGGTGACTGCTCTGTAAAGGGGGCACTGTGATATAAAAGGGACTGTTCTGTAAAGGGTGCACTGTAGCGTAAAGGGGGCACTGTGATGTAAAGGGGGTACTGTAATTTAAAGGGGGACTGCTCTGTAAAGGGGGCACTGTAATGTAAAAGGGGCACTGTGATGTATAGGGGACTGCTCTGTAATGGAGGCAATATAATGTAAAGGGGGGGAGGGGATAAAGGGGATGCACTAAATGGGGTACTGTAATATAAAGGGGACTGCACTGTAATCATTACAGTGCCCCTTAACAGTGCAGTCCCCTTTAAATCACAGCCCCCCTTTACATCACAGTGCCCCCTTTACATCACAGTCCCTCTTTACATTGCAATGCCCCCTTTACAAAGCAGTCCTCTTTAGATCACAGCCCTCCTTTATATTATGGTGCCCCCTTTACAGAGCAGTCCCCTTTACATTACAGTGCCTCCTTTAAATTACATTACCCCCTTTACATTACAGTGCCCCTTTCCAGAGCAGTCCCCTTTACATCACAGTGCCCCCTTTACAGAGCAGTTCCCATTACATGAATGTAAAGGGAACTGCACTGTAATGTAAAGGGGAGCTGTAATGTAAAGAAGAACTAAGGACACTGATATAAAGGGGTGACTGTGCTGTAAAGGGGGGTTGTGGTGTGAAGGGGGGCTGAGGACAGACTCTGTGAAATTTCCCATCCCTTAACCCATCCAACAAAAGTCCCCTCCCCAGTCCCTGGGGTAATTGGCTGCCATGCAACCAGTCCCTGGTGCCAAAAAGGTTATGGACTGCTGGTATATTGTACGTCTATAGAGAAACTGCCCTGGTGTTTCCCTAGAAAGGAATTTTGACTGATGATTGCCCACCTTCTTTACTTATTACAGAAAAACCTCAGAAAAATACTTGGGCAGCAATGAACTCTCCTACAAATTACCAGAGTCTGCTTCCGTCCAACATCCATCAAAACTCCAGGCTTCTGCCTTTCCCTCTTGGTGACACCCCCTGCATGTGTATTAGGCCTTTTGCTCTTTATAATGCACTATGAGTGCAATGTGTCAAAGTGATGCCTCCCTGGGGCAAGGTCGGTGATGCCCTGTGCTTATGGCATGTTCTTAGTCTAACTCAGAAGAGTTACTATTGGGGCCAGCACCAGAAAAGAGATGAATATTGCAGCTTGGTTATTTACTTTTTTTAATGCCACTTTGTCGACCAAGAAATAAAAAACATTATCCCAGAGTTGGGCATTAGGAAGCACTTGTTAGTATTGAGAGATTTTTCAACTTGCGACCTGGTCAGTTCTTCTCTCTTCTGAATGACAATTGAAGCTAGAGACAGCCATCCTCCATACCTCCTTACATGTGTCTTTAAGAAAAAATGTCAATTATGATTTAATAAAAAAGAAGGGAATTATAAAGGTGTGCTTTAATCCATTGGTCTTCAAACTGCAGCCCACTGGTTACCTTATAACCTCCATTATCTAGAAGACCTTGCACAATGGGTGCTAGCAGATGCTAAGCACTGGAACGCAGAGTTACAGAACCTGACAATGTACTTTAGCCAACACTGATGGACAGAGAGCTTTCCTGCCTAATTCTGCCTGTGGTGTCATCTGGACAATAGAGGAACAGTATGGGAAATAGAGCAGATCAGTGACTATGTAACACCAATGCTCTATTAGGAGTCACTAATATTTCCACTGATAACAATGATCAGGGGTGGTGGTGAGGAGGGTGGTTGGTTATCAATAGACGCTGTCACACAGAATAGAATGGTGACAAGTGTCTCTTAAAGTTTAAGTGGGTTATGTATTAACTTAAGATTTTGGGTTAAAGTGAACCTGTACTTTGTGCATGCTCAGTTCCAGGTATTTCTATTTCCTCATGATGGCCAAATGGAGCAGCAGGGGGAGAATGTATGTGCATCTGGGGAGGAAGGCAGTTTAGAGAACATGTTGCTTCATTTTGTGTCGGCAAAAGGTTAGGTTAAAAGTTACCGGGAGGGTAGAAGTGCTAGGGTCAGGTGTTAGTTTAAGTCTTAACTCTCTGATGGGGGGAAGACTGAAATGGAGGATGATTTAAAGGTCAGGTGATTTAGGAGTCACTTTGTTTTTAGATTGTTTTCAGTGGCAAATCCCTGCACTGTCAACTATTAAGCAGTGGTTTGCAGCACTAAAAAAACAACATACTAAGTAAAGGGTAAGAGTGGTGCCCAGCCCAAAACCCCCTTGAGTGGGGACATGGTCCATGCCTTTTACTCTTAAGCACTGTTATTGGACATGTAACACCCCCCCCCCCCCCGATCCCTAGAGGTATGGTGGAACCCCCAGAGACATGGTGAGCTGCCATTTCACCTCAGGTTTTAAATTACTTAGGCAATAGTGGGATGTGAACAGATGGGTGCCAGTCACTTTATTATGGAAAAAAAGAGCTTATTGCTCACACTCAAAACTCCATTGACTAGTAGACTCCACAAAAAAGGAAAAAAAAAAGTACCCACAGTATTCACAAATAGAGAACCCTGAAGCTGACCAGCATTCTTGTTAGATTAGCTTCCAGCACCCTGGATAGAGAGGCACCATACTCTAGTAAGGTCCAAGCTCCACATCTGAGCTTCTCCTGGCTCCTTAAGACATCTGGAGGTCCTTCATGGTTCCTCAGTCCCAGGCCCCACAAGCTAGACCTCAAATCCAGGCCTCAGTCTAGCCACATGGTCACCCTCTCAGGCAGAAGGTCTAAGAGGTTTCAGCAGCATAACACACCCCTCCCCCAGACAGAAAGCTCAGGGGAGAACAGACTGACTTCCCAAGGCCACAGCCTGAATGTGTATATCCCCTCCAAGCATGCACCAGTGGCAAGGAAACTTCTAACAGTTAGCCATTGAGAGATAAATATTCATAACTCTGGTTAGTGCAGCTCTCATGCCATTGTTGGAGGCAGCAGTGCAACCTACTGGCAACAGAAGGACACACACAGTAACCAGAGCCCAGGAGAAACCCAAAGAAGCTAAACTATCAATTGAGTTAAGCCGTCTGGAGCTTAGCAACGCTAATTTTAAATAGACACTCCTTCTTAGGGCAGGGTGCTACAGACATGTTATTCTTAAAATGTAAAATTGCATAAGGTACTACAAAAAAAAAAAAAAAAAAGGTACTTTATATGTCATCACATGTGCTAGCAAAAAGTACCTTTGAATTGACTTACCAATGCTTTCAAAATGTTTCTGTCAACATGAGGCAATAGGTACGCTCCTTGTGAAGATCACTGCTTTTTATGCTATAAATGGGTTTGTTATATTACCACTTTATAATTTCTGGATTTAAAATTCCAATTCAGCAAGACATTTTTTTGTGAATAAATATGCACCGGTTTCTCTTTTGTTACATTTTTTTTTTATTTACGCACAAACAGTACCATTGCTTTCTAGTTTGTAACCTGTAAGAATGCCAATATTTTCAAAATGAGCACACCTTAGAACTTTGGGGTCAGGCAAGTATTCTCACAAATGTAATTCTGTCCAAACATGCATCATCCTTCACTTTGCTTGAAGAAAAACTAGGCATTTCCAATAAAAATATATGCTGCAATACTTACAGTTTTCTCTTAGTGCCCCTGCAAAGTGTTATAAATACCTGTTGAGCCTCCCAATGAAGTCCACCCAATGCAGATTCCTGTGATGGTATGGAAACAGTAGAAAAGCCTATTCCTTGCCAGTATGCTGCAGATAAATACTCTCACTTTCTGAGTGGAAGCAGCGGTCACTCTGCAGATGTCTTGCACATCCCTGCTAAGTTATAGCTATAGCTCTGCAATCAGCCAAACTCATACTCCCTGCTCTTTGGGGAGCTCTGGTTCTCACTCAGCAGGGGGCTCATTGTATTTCTACAGAGAGACTACTGCATTAACACCAGAAGCAATGTCCTTCTCTGCAGAGTACTGGCAGGGAAAGGATTTTTTTGCTCAGACTGTGGCTGCTTTGTAAGCAATACACATTTTTAGAATTTGTATGTAGCACTGTCCCCGTAGGGCTTGCTGTGTGATGACTTGTTGGGCCTCCCCTGATTACCTGCAGACAGTCACTTAGGGACAGTTCACACATCCCTCCTTACTCCCAATGGCTCGTTACTCATTAAACAGTCTGGGGGTTTTGGTTTTTAGTAATTATTGTGGAACTTGGATGGGAGAAGGGAATAGTGGGATACTCCAACTGAAACTATTTACAATTGATAAGGACATCTCTCACATGGCCTCACCAGGTTACTTGTGGAAGCAGTCACACTGCTTTAACCATACTGCCACATGTATGGAAAGGGATAAGCCTTTTTGCTCTCTCTCCAGCAACAGACTTGGTGAACCACATTATCTTCAGGACACTCTCTAGCATCCCCTTTGCTGACATCCATCCACTGACTCTTCTAGCTGAAGGGATGGCCTCCCTCAGGACAGGCCCCTTGACACAGATCTGTACTCACTGTATGCAGAATCAGATCTTTCCAGTGTCTCCCTTCCAGTCAGCTCTACATGGCCTCTGGGTTTGGTTCCTCTCTAACTCTTTAGGCCCTCAGGTCGACCATCTATGGCCGCATGGCAATTTCTACAGAGGAGGAGGCAGCGGCCCCCTCCCTTCGGGACTCCACTCTCCAGCTGGAAGACCCCAAGCACATGTGCCCTTGACATTTATACAGTATCCCAGCATGCACCGTTGCGCTTTCCTCTGCCAATCACCAGGGCTGTACTAAATGCCTGTGCACTCATTTGTCAGTTTTCCTTCCACTGTCCAATATGCCTCCCTATTGGACCAGCATAGGTGTGCACAGGGGGTGTGCCAGGTGTGCCTAGGCACACCCTAATCACTAGGTATGGTGCCAATTCTCCCTACTGCTTGTACATTCCCCTCTGTTGCTTCGGCTCCACAGTGCTGCTGGCTTCCCTCCATTCCTCTCCCCCCCAGCTGCTGCAGGCGATGTTTTACGATGGAGAGAGGGGGAAGGGCTAGTAAATATGTCATTTACCAGCACCTTCCCTTTTATAAATGAACGCAGGCAACACACTCACTGTGTTCACTCATAACTGAAGCATAGTAAACTGTTTACTATGCTTCGGTTTGAGAATGAGCAGGAAGCTGCTCAGCACAAAGCACTTCCCATTCATTCATTCACTGTCCAGTTCAGCTGAGGCTGCAGAGAAAGGCATGTGTGTTTGAGGTTTGGGGGGCCTAATGCAATAGGCTGCACACACCCATGGAGACCAGTGTGAAACACTTCAGACAAACTGAGCTGAACCTGAGCACAATGAGCAGACCTCACTAGCAGATCCTGCTCTCTGGTAGGCAGAGAACAATAAAGAGTTACCTGGCAATGCCTCTGGTAAGCAGAAAAGATCCAAAACTATACTCTCTCTCTAGCACCTACCTAGGAGGGTGCTACATGTACACTGTGGGTTTTGATGCATACTGTATTCAGGTTATTTAAATTGAAGATTCAGCCCCTGGTCACACCGATCGCGACATTAAAATTATGCTACGTGGATGACATCTGTGACTTTGTGCACAGATGTCTATGTGAGTCGCACCTGAACTTGCAAAAAAGTAGTGCAGGAACTACTTTCAAAATCAATGCGACTCCGACGCTTCCAATGCAGTCAATAGGGCAGTGGCGGCTGGAGCATTGGGGGTGCAGGGGCGCCGCCCCCCTATCCATGCGTCCGACCCCCTAATCTACATGCAGGGCGCCGGACACATGGATTCCAATGGGTTTTTTTTTTTTGAAGCACGTGATTAGAGCCAGAGGCTCTAATAGGCTTCAAAAAAGGGTGGGCTCGGTGCGCAGAGCACTGGGGGGGGGGGGTGGTGGTATGGTGAGTGTCCGGGGGGAGGGTATGTGTGGTCCGTCGCCCCCCCAGTCCATGGAGCACCAGCCGCCTCTGCAATAGGGTGGGACTTGTCATGCTATAGCAAATTGGATCATGCTTTGCTGGGGTTTTTCCTCTTCCTCTGGATCAACTGTGAGTATAGGATTGTGTATATGAGGTTGTATAGTTGTGTTTTTTTTTTTTATTGGTCTTTTTTTCAACCTGACTAACTATGTAACCATATTTGAAACTGTCAAATCACATGACGAGTTGCATTGGTGTGACTGGGGGCTTAATTCGGCTTTGATGACACACTATAGCAAAATGTATTATAATCTGGTAATTGTGTGGGAATGCCAGTAATAAGTATAGAGGTTTTTTTTTTTTTTTTTTTTTTTTACAGGCTTTTATGTAACATTTGCCCCCAAATCTTCTGGGTTTGCAGTGTATGGAAAATGCAGGACCAGTTGTGTTCCACTTTTTAACTGTTCATGATAAGGCAGATAGTTCTCCATGCTGCATAGATTCACACATCTTGTTCTACAGTAATTGTGAAACGCGCTCTCTGGTATTTCGTTTGTTTCAACTTAAGAAAGCAAAAATGGGAAGTGCAGTAATGTGTTAACTGTCCAAAAAATTAGAAATCTTTCTCATCATATCGAATTAGGATGAATGCTACTTATTTTATTCCATATCCATCTTCACACACCCCCTCTAAGACTGTGCTTGGTCAAGTGGAGAAACAAACTCAACCAAGCCTCAATTTTGAAGCCCAGGAGATGAAGGCTTTTCAAATATGTGCTGTTAAGCTGTGGTGAGTTTACCTGAAGTTGAAAGCTGAAAACACAGACCATAAAGCTGGTTTAATTGGCTGAAGCTGAACATTGTCTTCTGGTGAAATCTATCTTTAGACAAAGTGAGACCTTGTCTTTGGATTTTACTGCCCACTGGGATCCATTTAGCTTCCAGTAGGAAAGCGTTTCTGTTTTACTTGTCCACTCTTAACAGGGGGCTTACCTACTAAACTTTGATTTTCTAGCAAATACAGTGTTTTGCATAAGTATTCACCCCCCCCCCCCTGGACTTTGTAATGTTGCAAGACAGAATCAAGATGGGTTAATTGGAAATGCATGCCAGCAATCTACACAAAATGGTTAGAGATGCTGAACTGGGAACTACGTCTACATCCTTCAGTGGCCATAATGCGGTATTTGTTTTGAAGTGTTTCGAAAGGTAATTTTTTTTTTTGTAAAAATAAAAAACATGTCATGCTTACCTGCTCTGTGCAATGGTTTTGCGTACAGCAGCCCTGATCCTCCTCTTCTCGGGTCCACTGCTGGCGCTCCTCCTTTTCATCCAGTGTCCCCACAGGAAGCTGCTTCCTTGGGGGGGGGGGGGCAGTTATGCAGGTTCCCTCCTGAGACCTGCTGCCCGCGCCCATAGACGCAGACAGCAGGACATGGCCCTTCCCCTCCATCACAGTGGCAGCAGATGATCCCAATGGCCCCCCGCTGCTATGGATCTGCCTTTTGAGAAGGGACAGAGCTGGGAGAGCCGCTGTTCTCATGCACAGCACTGAATTGCAATGGGGTTCAGGTAAGCATAAGTGGGGGGGGGGCTTTTGGTGGGAGCTGGATACAGAAGTTATTTTATTTCTAACCACTTGCCGACCACCCACCGCATATATACTGTGGCAGGCTGGCTCGGCTGCGCGAATCGCTGTACCTGTGCGGCGATCCGCAGGATCGCTTCTGGGGGGCGAATGCGCGCCACCCGCCGCATGCTCCTGCCCCCACTAGGCAGCGAGGATGCCGATCCACGGGACCGGTGGCACTGATTGCCGTCGGGCACCCGTGATCGCTCCCCGCTGAGAGAGAACACCAGTCGGCTGTTGTAAAACCAGCCGACTGTTGTTCTCTCTGAAATGATCACAGAGCGCCTGTGATCCTTCTATATAGGATATAGGATCACAGGTCTCTATGATCATTTCACAAGTCCCTTCCTCCACAGTTAGTAAACACGCCCCTAGGCTCACAATTAACCCTTTGATCACCCCTAGGTTAACCCCTTCCCTGCCAGTGTCATTAGTACAGTGCATGTTTTTAGCACTGATTACTGTAGTAATGTCACTGGTCCCCCCAAAAGTGTCAAAAATGTCAGTTAGGGGTCCGATCTGTCCGCCGCAATGTTGCAGTCCTGCTAAAAATTGCAGATCGCCGCCATTACTAGTAAATAAAATTATCTAAATCTTTCCCCTAGTTTGTAGACGCGATACTTTTGTGCAAACCAAATTGGCCTAAAAAGGTTAAAAAAAATTATTTTTAATTTTTTTTTTTGGGAATATTCTATAGCAGAAAGAAAAAAATATTGTTTTCTTTTTCAGAAATGTCACTCTTTTTTTTGTTTGTAGTGCAAAAAATAAAAATTGCACAAGTAAGCAAATACCACCAAAAAAAAGCTCTATTAGTAGGAAAAAAATTACATCAATTTTATTTGGGTACAGCGTTGCACGACCGTGCAATTGTCCGTTAAAGTAACGCAGTGCGGAATCGCAAAAATGGCCTGGTCATTAAGGGGGTAAATCCTTCCAGAGCTTGTTAAGCATAGAAGGCAAAAAACTTCAGACTTTAGAACCACTTTAAATACCTCCATCAAAAAAAAAAAAAAGAAAAAGGATTTTTTGCCACTAGATGGCATTTACAATCATACAAGATTGTTCTATAACACAGAATATGTCAAATTTCTTTTGAACTTTGTGAATGTGTCACGTTCGTTCAGTGAACTTTTTATACAGCAAACCTTTTAAATAAACACTGGTATAGCCAGTTGCCTTCAGAAGTCAAATAATTAGGCAAATGTGATCAACCTGTATGCAACTACTTACTATATATAGGATATTTCTTTATGGTGAACATTTATAAATGTATATTTACAAAAGGAAAGAAAGAAAAGGTTTGCAAGGCTAGTATGGCTCTGTGACATAACATGTGCTACATTCCCCATTTCTTCATTTGTCTATATATCTTTTCCAAGTTTAGCAGGTGGGAAGATATGATCACTGTTTCTTACAGTACATCAGATAGCTACTCTGTCATTTATAAATGTGATGGAAAGCGGCAGGGATACTGACTCCCAACTGTTGTGCACAAGTATATGGTTTACATAAATAGAGATAGGCAACCGCACTCCAGTTTGAAGGTATGAAGCAATAAAATCCATTTATTGAAAATCCAATCGATTAAAAAAATCCATAGTGACAAATCAGAGACAGGGGACAAAACAAAGTTGACGCGTTTCACGAAATTACATTAGCTTAGTCATAACCAATGATGGTTATGACTAAGCGAATGTAATTTCTTGAAACGGGTCAACTGTGTTTTGTCCCCTGTCTCTGAATTGTCACTATGGATTTTTTTAATTGATTGGATTTTCAATAAATGGATTTTATTGCTTCATACCTTCAAACTGGAGTGCGGTTGCCTATCTCTATTTGTGTACAGTTGCCAGGACTGCGGACCTAACCAGCACCCTGCTTGATCGTTAGGACATCCATTCACCTGAGTGTTTTTTCCTCTTTCCCTGTGTTCGTATATGGTTAACATACTGTATTTCAGTATGAGAGAAAGGAGAAGGAGGCTTTCAGCTGCTGCAGAAGGAAAATACAGGGATCGTTTCCAATAAATGCTGCTGCTGCTCCTGTACAGGTTGCAGGGTCGGCAAGGAAGGGACATGATCTACTTGTCATCTCCCCATGATCGACAGATACATCGCGATTGGTGGATTGCCGATCCTCGCTCTACATTGTGTCAGAATGTTTTTTTTTCAAAAATGCAACTTCTTTTTTTATTTAATTTCAGTATACACCAATGCAATATGTTGGTGTGAACTGAAGCAGTGGGACATAAGGCAAATTGCCTTGCCTATGCAATGGAACTGTGATACAGTTGTCTGTGCAATGGGACTGTGTTGGACAATGCAGGGGTGGTTGAGTCCTTGTACTCCTAATGCACTCTCCTGTATATAATGACTCTTATGTAATGTAGAACATTATATAATTTTGTTTCAGCAATATTTTGATAAGACTGATAATGTTTTAAATTTCTTTTTTTTGCATACATGTCACTTCTAGACTTGGTTCACACTGCTGCGACATGGGATCGGACTTTTGAGATCCCAGGTCACATGACATGCCAAATTCAAAGTTTCCTTATGAGAGTGATCTTAACTAATGCTACACAAGTCATTCCCATTTTGGAAAAGGTTCCTGCAATACTTTGGTCCGATTTGGGTACCTTGTACAGGCTCCTAAATATACTGAACAAAATTATAAATGCAAACACTTGTTTTTGCCCCCATTTTTCATTAGTTGAACTCAAAGATCTAAAAAAACTGGGATTCATACGTGAACAGAACACCTCTCCAAAATGCCAGACTCCATCAAATCTGAGCATTTGCCCACTCAAGTCGGTTACGGCGATGAACTGCAGTCAGGTCGAGACCCTGATGAGGACGATGAATAAGCAGATGAGCTTCCCTGAGATGGTTTCTGACAGTTTGTGCAGAAATTCTTTTGGTTATGCAAACCGATTGTTGCAGCAGCTGTCCAGGTGGCTGGTCACAAACGATCTTGGAGGTGAAGATGCTGGATGTGGAGGTCCTGGGCTGGTGTGGTTACACATGGTCTGCGGTTGTGAGGCCAGTTGGATGTACTGCCAAATTCTCTAAAACCCATTTGGTGACTGCTTATGGTAGAGAAATGAACATTCAATTCACGGGCAACAGCTCTGGTGGACATTCCTGCAGTCAGCATGCCAATTGCACGCTCCCTCAAAACTTGCAACATCTGTGGCATTGTGCTGTGTGATAAAACTGAACATTTTAGAGTGGCCTTTATTGTGGCCAGCCTAAGGCCCCGTGCAATAATCATGCTGTCTAATTAACATCTTCATATGCCACACCTGTGAGGTAAATCATCTTGGCAAAGCAGAAGTGCTCACTAACACAGATTTAGACAGATTTGTGATTAATATTTAAAAGAAATAGGCCTTTTGTGTACATAGAAAAAGTCTTAGATCTTTGAGTTCAGCTCATGAAAAATGGGGGCAAAAACAAAAGTGTTGCGTTTATAATTTTGTTTATGTGTAGCATCCAAGTCAGATCTAGTTGGAAGGAAGACTCAGGGCAAAGTCGTACAACTTTTTAATCGCAGCAGTGTGAACCGATCCTTAAGCCCTGTACACACGTTCAGATAATCTGACGACTTATCGTTCGCATTTTGTTGCATGATAATAACATCGAATTCAACAATGCGTACAAACCGTATGATTTTTGTCGTACAATTCAGGAAAAGCTTCCTGGTTGCTTAGCTACGTATCAGATGGTGCAAAACAAAAACAATGGCAACCAGGCTTTTTCCTTGCTATTTTAGTGTTTCTGATTATGCGCGGTCTTTGTCGATCGATTTTAGCGGACGCATAGTGTACTGATGAAACGAATGTCGTTTGCGGGGCTATCGTACGACAGAAGTTTTCCTGTTTGTCCCTTCGGATTTTGTTGGACCAACTGTCGTGATCGGCTGTCGAAAGCTGTGTACAAACCATCAGATTATCGTGCGATCAGCGAGTTTTATCGTACGATTATTGGAATGTGTGTACAGGGCATTAGTCATGACAAACTCTAGCAACCCAAACTTTTTACTAGTTTTCTCCAATACATCAGCACAGGTTGCTATATTGACTCTATATCAACCTCTCTTCTAAATCAAATATCTATACATTTGTTTCATAGACAACTTTTATAAGGACTTTTCAGGTGCTACAGTTACAATAACATACATTTTTTACATTCATTGTCATTGACAATTTTATTTTTTTTAGACACACTCAACACATGTCCTAAGAAAGCAAACACTGTAGTTTGTGAAACTCATCCAGCAGAGCATGACCCATTCTCCACCAAACTATTTAATATCATCCCCGAATGAAGGTTAATTTGTGTTATGACTTACTTGGTGAGTGAACAGGGATACTCTGCTGCACGAGTTGAGTACAAATGAGTGCAATTCTGGTTCTGGATTGGCGCATGTACCAGACCACAGATTATCTCATAAGATTTGAATTCATGCCTGGTTGACTTTTTAATATGGTTTTAATACCAATAAAATTCACAATTTTACAAAATGTATACTGATATAACTGTTACATCTGAAAAATACCTATAAAAATCAATATGTGATGTAGTTTATAAGTTAATTGGGATGTTGGGCATAAAACCATGCACTGGTCTCACTGTATACATCTATGAGTTCTGAAAACTCTGGCTGCCTGGTTAGTCGATGGATAAGAGGAAGCATGCAGCAACTGAAGTCAGAACTCATGTCTTGGGTCAGTGACATCATTTTCAGAAGGAGAACCTCAGCCTATTAACTCGCTCATGACTGGTTTTCTTTAAATTAAGGTTACCCAGCTGGAATAAATAAAGATTTTGCGGAAAATAAAATCATATTTTATAATATGCATTGCCTCATATAACTTTATAAAATGTACTAATACTACTACTACTACTAATCATAATAAACAATAGAAAAAACAAAAAAGCTGGCCATATGCTATACAAATTTCAGTCGGTTCCTGATGAACTGCCTAAAATTTCAGTCGGTTCCTAAAGAACTGCCTAAAATTTCAGCCGGTTTCTGATGAACTGCCTAAAATTTCAGCCAGTTCCTGATGAACTGCCTAAAATTTGATCAGTGGGTTGCACTGTTGCTATATTCCTGCCTTCTGTGCCTTTAAAAATTGAAGAAGGCAGGTGGAATATTGTCAGCTGAGCAATAGCTGCATCCAACAAATGCAGCCATTGTTCAGGCATCTTGACAGCAGGACCATCTGTCAAAATTCAAAACCCACAGCTGGAAATTCATCCATCTGTGCTGTATAGTGTGGAAGGAGAATTTTTTGTTGGATGTTTTTTGTTCAGTCCACAGGCTGAAAGAAAAAAATCAGTGTTATGGGCCATACACACTATACAATTGTCTTTAGATTTTTTAGATTTACCAAAACCATATAATATGAGGTCAAACCTAAACACTTTAAATTTGTATGCAATCTGGCAGGCCTTTGCACTACATAGTAAAGGTAAATCTAAAGGAAATCTAACAACAAAAGTTGTATAGTGTATATCCAGCTTACGTAGGGCCAGCTATTAAGTTCTAACAATTGACTATTCTGCTTGAAACTGAATTCTGTCTGGATTTGGTCTTTAACCACTTCTGGACCGGAAGGTTTTATCCCCTAATGACCAGGCCATTTTTTGCGATACAGCACTGCGTTATTTTAACTGACAATTGCGCTGTCATGCAAAGCTGTTCCCAAAAAAAAATCAATGTCCTTTTTTACCCACAAATAGAGCTTTCTTTTGGTGGTATTTGATCACCTGTGCAATTTTTATTTTTTTGCGCTATAAATTAAAAAAGAGCGACAATCCTGAAAAAAAAAATATATATATATTATTTACTTACTGCTATAAAACAATTCCTTTTTGCTGGTAAATTGATCAAGCGGCTACCTAGACTACTGACAGCTTGTATCTTATCCCAGGAATCACTGCAATCAGTGGATATTGATGAGTGATGAGATCGATACACGTTGGTTGATTCGTTGGATATTGTGATTACATGCTTTATTTTGAATTTTTTTTTTGTAAGTGCATTTGAAAAAAAAAAGGGGGGGGGGGTTGGTAATACATTTTAAGATGGTATTTTGCTATGAGTCAATTTTTTATAACATGGGAGACACCTTGTTGAGAGGAGGATTCCATATATAGAGAATTCCATAGGATCCATAGAAGACAAGAGCGTTATTTCAGGCGAATTATTTATAGAGTGGGTTTAACATCTAAAGGGACAGGTCTCACGAGGTGTGGTGACAGGATGTACAGACCAAGTTTGGACTTTATCCCCACTAAATCCAAGTGGTGCAAATAACCTTAGGACTCACATGGTGGTTATTTGGAATTTAAAAGCACAGGAGGTGGAATACACCTGAGGAACACTGCTAATGCTGTATGGTTTTCTATGAGGATTTAGGGCATGAAATATGTATAATGGATTTTATTTATAGTGGCTGCTGATGGTGCAATTAACTGTTTTAAGATATTTTATTTGATCTTTCCATTTGATAACAACTGTGTTTTTCTGTGCGCTGGGAAAAAGCGATTGCTATACCTTTGGACTGTTTCAGTTGTTTTGTTGTGTTGGTGAATTGCATAGTCTTTATTACATACAAAGCATTTAACAACACAATCTAAATTAAAAAGTTGATTATGAGGCTCACACAAGCTTTCTGCTGCTGGAAAACAATTAATCTTTCATGAGCTGTTGTCTTTTCCGGTTTGCATTAATTCCCCTTCTCATCACATGATATTGACTTTTCCCCATTTATCATTGTTGGCAACAGTAAATGACATAAAGCCTCTGCATCCCAAGAGAACACATTCACATTAATCTCTAAAAATACTCTGCTGTTATGAACTTTATGATGACCTTATTAGCTGATTGACCCAGTTAAGTTCAATATATTTGGATATAACAAAAAAGCACAAGGCTATGACTGAATGCAATAAAAAAAACATCTGACACTGGTCAAATACTTCTGTATAAGGGCATGTCACACTGGTTAATTCAGTCCCTTGATTGGGCAAAACACTTAAATATCTCGATCACTAGTAAGGGAGCAGTGATGGAGCACCAACACATGGGTTTGGGCAATGAGGAAGGTCATCAAAAGTGAGAGTGGGTTAGGTCTTAAGCCCCGTACACACGAGAAAAAATTTGACCAGGAAATTTCGTCCGACTACCGATCTGCCGATTTTCGGCTTGTTAGTATGATGCTTCCAACAACCGACTCCGACTTTTTGGCCGAAAAAATCCTGGTGTGCAGGCTATATCATTTATGTTGACTGTCAACACACGTCCGATTTCCGTCTCGTTAGTACAGATTTCGAAGGGGAAAAATCTTATGAGCAAGACTAGGCATGCTCAGAGATGAAAGGACACATAGAAAGCAATTCAACACATGACATCACTTCTGAAGTAGAATTCTGTTGTACGGGAAAATTTGTGTGCAGTCTAGAGCACGGACGAACGGTCGGCGGAAAATCGTTGCGTGTGTACGAGGCTTTAGAAATGTCATTGTCAAGTTGTTTATGAGATGTTAACCCAGGGAAATGTTTACCAGGGTGATTTAATAATTAAATTAAGGGTGTGGCTAGTTAAGGGGCATGGTTTTCTTAGAAATTCACCTTTCCACATAAACACTTTTGTCCGCACAAAAAAAAAATTCCCCAAGCAGACAATTCTTGCAATAACTAAATTTTCTGGAAGTACACAGCTTACCAAATCCTGTTTTTCACAGGATAAATCAAAATCTCCAGACAGCGTTTCAACATGCAGACAGACAGCCATGCTGGGTGTTGGAACATGAACTGCATTCCAGCGCTTGGTACTTAAAACTGCAGGAGACTCAGTGAAGCTTCTGGCAGACTACCCCGAAATATCAGATAACTCCCAATTCCCAGGTGACTGTACACAATAAGAAAAGTGGTACTGTGCAGAGTTCAGACATACAGAATAAAAATAGATACTAAAAATTACACCCAGCATACAGAGCAAGAATGGTACAAGTGGTTCTGTGCAGATGTCATACTCAACATTTACTATGTTAACCTATTTTACTTTTTTGCTTGAATGATATGGATCCCCTCCTCCATTACACTTATATTCACTTAGTTGTCCCCACTATGATAATGCTCAGCTGCTTGTCCCCTCTGCATCAAATTAACATGGAACCCCAAACTTCTCAGCTTTCCCCTGTGCCTCTCTCACAAAACATAGTCTAGCCCAGTGTTTCCCCAGCTTTTTTCAGTCAAGGCACCCTCCAAAATTTAGAGTCTTGAGTCACTGTTTAAAATTATGGACAATCTTGAGGCACCCCATTCTAAAATGTAAAAAGTATTCAAATAGTTTTACATAATGCAGCAACATTCATATAAGTAGGACACCCAAAGTTAGAGGCGACTTATTCTTCCAAAGCAAATACACTTTTGCAAACTGGTACTGACTGACTCCATCACTCAGCTAATGTGACCTCAAAGCTGATAGAGAGAGGCAAGGGAGGGTCAAACAATGATGCTATCTAGGCAGCTAATATCCTCCTTATCAACTGATGATATCATTGGTCGTTAGGAGGTCGGCAGGTAGAAGGTCGTAATGGTGCACAATGAAAAGCTGTAGCTTTGTGTAACTATAAGGAAGGCTTCATCCACCCACTAGCTTTTATACAAATTTTTAGCAATTTTTAGGCATTTTGTCAAGGCACTCCTGAAGAAATCTCAAGGCACACCAATGTGCCAGGGCACACTGATTGAAAAAGGCTGGTGTAGCCCCTCTACCTGTGCTGTGATTCAGGGAGTTGGGTTCTGACTAGAGTTGAGCGGACACCTGGATGTCCGTGTTCGGCGGGTTCGGCCAAACTTGAAAAAAAAGTCTGGGTCCGTGTCCCGGACTTTTTCCGAACTTTACCCGGACACCGAACCCCATGGAAGTCAATGGGGACCCGAACTTTCAGGCACTAAAATGGCTCTAAAACACCAATGGAAAGGGCTAGAGTGCTGCAAATGGCAGCAAAACGTAGTTAAGAGCATGGCAAGTGCTCTGCAAACAAATGTGGATAGGGAAATAACCTAAAACAACAAAAAAAAAACAGAAAAATAAAACAATGTTCTTCATCTGTGAAGGACGAGGCCCATATGGAGTAGGAGGGAGGTTGAGGTGGTGGTGGATGTGGCGGTGTCATAGGCGTGCGCACAGGGTGTGCCGGGTGTGCCTGGGCACACCCTAATCACCTAGGGCACATTAGCATTATCGCTCTGTTTGCCAGTGAGGAGATGGGAAAGATCTCCCTCAGACCTGCTCTGCCATAAGAGAAGTGCCACACACTTCTATTTTACTTTGCCAGCAGGGAGAGTAATGTACCGGGGCCATATACATGTAGGCAAACACATGCATGTGTATTTAGATGTATGAGATGCGCCCCAAAAATTGGAAAGGTGTATCTCACACGTACCGATACAGACTATCCCGCAATTTAATTGTTTTTACCCCAAGGGTGTAGATTGAATAGCGGAATAGAAATTATGATATCAAAAGGTGTATCTATCTCACACGTACAGACCCAGACTAGGCCCCGATTACTATTTTTTGTACCCCAAAGGCAGGATGAGGAGTAGGAGGAGTTCGGAACAGGCAGGAGGCAAACTGAAGCACCCTGCAATCCTCGGCGGTATGAGATGCGCCCCAAAAATTGGAAAGGTGTATCTCACACGTACCGATACAGACTATCCCGCAATTTAATTCTTTTTACCCCAAAGGGTATGATATAATATGATATAAATTTGGTGATTTTTCAATAGCACATGTGAACACAGCAGTGTCTTATATCAGTCAGCTCTGCTGCAGGCTATGAAGGGAAAAAAAAAGAAAATCCCCCTTTAAGTTTGTAATTTTTAAATAGATTAGTACAGACTATGCCACAATTTAATTTTTTTAACCCAAAAGGGTGTATATATTGAATAGTGGAATAGAAAAAAGTGTATAAATTTTAAAATCACTAGCACATGTGAACACAGCAGTGTCTTATATCAGTCAGCTCTGCTGCAGGCTATGAAGGGAAAAAAAAAAGAAAATTCCCCTTTAAGTTTGTAATTTTTAAATAGATTAGTACAGACTATGCCACAATTTAATTTTTTTAACCCAAAAGGGTGTATATATTGAATAGTGGAATAGAAAAAAGTGTATAAATTTTAAAATCACTCAATAATAGCACATGTGAACACAGCAGTGTATTATCACAGTCAGCAGCACTGAAGGAAAAACACTGCACACAACTGACTGATAAAAAAGATTTTTTTCTCCCTCCTCCTCAGCGGGCAAAAATATTGTGTTCACTGCACCACCCCGCACACAGCAAAATCGATGTAGAACACTGACCCTGCCTATTCTCCAGCCTCGCCCTAAAATGATCAATAAGATCGGTCACTGGCACTGCAAACCCCCCACACAGCAAAATCGATGTAGAACACTGACCCTGCCTATTCTCCAGCCTCGCCCTAAAATGCCCTAATAACTCGCTCTGCCTGCACTCTGACCTGACCCTGAATTCTTTTCGGACACAATATAATTTTTCACTGTCTGTCCCTAATCAGCAGCCAGCACGTATGATGTGTGCTCTCTCCCTAAACTACAGCAGAACGAAGCAGCGCGCTGGGGCTCTCAAACTTATAAAGACATGGTCACATGCTTCAGATGGCCAATCACAGCTACTAATACATTAGTAGGCATGGCTGGGATGGCTTAAGGCACACCAGTTAAACGCTTGTTGATTGACTGTTGAAAGCCCGCCATTAAAAGCGCGCCATTACATGCAAACCCGGAAATAAAATGACCGAACACGGATTTTAAACCCGAACATACAGTAAAGTTTTCGGGTCCGTGTTCGGGTAACCAAAATCCAATTATTCGGTATGAACACGAATAATACAGTCCGTGTTCGCTCAACACTAGTTCTGACTTCTTAGCACGTAACATGTTTACTGTTAAACAAAGAAGCACAGTACCTCAAACAGAACCCACAATTACTGGTGCTCCTACCCTCACTACTTTGCTGCGGCTGTGTCTTATGCTACTTAAAGTATATCTAAACCCAAAAACAAAAATATAATATATTGCAGCTTACCAATCCTTTGATATATCTGCCAAATTCATTTTCTTTATTCTTGGAGAATTTCCTTGTTATTTAGATATTTCGTCTAACTTCCTGTTGTGTTTCTGGCACAGGAATGGAAGGATTATTTCGACAATGGTCATACAGTAAAAACAATAACCTAAAGGGGTTTTAACTCCTTACCTACTCTATCCAAAGTTAAAAATAGTTTTGTCTGTGCAAACAATTAAGATTCAAATTCAAAATACTTTATTAATCCCAACGGAAAATTTTTGCTACACATACCACACTCATCAAAGACAACATTTAGTTATTGTAAACCCATATTTTATTACAAAAAAGAAAACAAACATGTCATTCTTATCTGCTCTGTGCAATGGTTACTTGCTAGGGGGGCTTGGCCCCGCTCCTGCAACCTCCTCACTGGCTGTGATTGACAGCAGCGTGAGCCAATGACTTCCACTGCTGTCTCTGAGCCTATGAGGAGGGAGAGAGCTGCTGCTCTCATGCACAGTGCTGTATTGATAGCGGGCTCAGATAAAGAAAAGGGGGGCTAAGGGGGGAGCTGCTCTCAGAAGGGTTCTTACCTTAACGCAGAGAATGCAATAAGGTAAAAAAAACAGCCTTTAGAACCATTTTTACTCTACTAAACAGGTGAGCAGTTGCTGAAATCACTTCTGAATTTCCAGGTGACTTGACATGTCTGTTGTTGCAGTGGAAGAATCACTAGGAGAACGTAGGCCTAAAGACTTTTAGGGCTAACATAAACCACAAACTGACATATCTTTGTTAGAAATATTTAGAACATGCAGGCTGCCTATGTGTTTCTTAGCATTCTCTAACTTAACCACTTCAGCTCCAGAAGTTTTACCCCCTTCCTGACCAGGCCATTTTTTGCGATACGGCACTGCGTTGCCTTAACTGATAATTGCGTGGTTGTGCGACGCTATACCCAAAAAAACTGACGCTGCCTGATGAAGGGGCCCTGCGTGGTTCGGAAATGTTGCTACATATCTATTATGTGACCACCAAATAAAGCTTTGGACCCTTTTGAGGAATCCTTGGTGTGCTGATAACATTTCTTCACTTTGAGTATCCTTGGTTTCCAGCCTATGGTAATTACAGCACCCAGCATCACTGAACTGCCGGTTATCTTGAATGTGTGAGTGGGGAATATTGCGTTTCAAATGAAATTAATTGTCTTTTTTTCCCCCACAAATAGAGTTTTCTTTTGGTGGTATTTAATCACCTCTGCCGTTTTTATTTTTTTCGCTACATACAAAAAAAGAACCATCATTTTGAAAAAAAAAAAACCCAATATTTTTTACTTTCTGCTTTAAAACATACCCAATAAAAAAATGTAAAAAATCTATTTTTTTTTATCAATTTAGGCCAATATGTATTCTGCTACATATTTTTGGTGAAAAAAATCCTAATAAGTGTATGTTGATTGGTTTGCAGAAAAGTTGTAGCATCTACAAACTATGGGATACATTTATGGACTTTGTTTTTTTTTATTTTTTTATTGTTTTTACCAGTAATGGTGGCGATCAGCTATTTTTAGCGGAATTGTGACATTGCAGCGGACAAATCTAAAACTAAGTGACACGTTTTGGGGACCAGTAAAAAAAATGCACTGTTACTGTATAAATTACACTGGCAGGGAAGGGGTTAATACCAGGGGCGATCAAGGGATTAAGTGTGCTTTCTAACTGTGTAGGGAGTGGATGCACTAGAGGAAAAGAGAGATCTTTGTTTCAGCTTAACTGAAACACAAGATCTCTCTTTTCGTCCCTGACAAAAAAGCGGTCTGCCTTGTTTACACAGGCAGACCGCCATTCTGTCATTCCGCCGAATGATTGGCAGGTCCCAGAGGCAATCTTGGCGCAGCATGGCCATCCTGCAGCAGTATATATGCGGCAGGCAGTTCAGAAGTGGTTAAAGAGAAGCTCCAGGCCCCCCCCCCCCAAAAAAATGTTTAAATCAGCAAATGCAAATACTGTAGCTGCTGACTTTTAATAATAGGGCACTTACCTGTCCAGGCATCCAGAGGTGACCTCACCCAAGCCGATTCTTCATTCTACAATTGGGTGCTGGGCACCCTCTGAACTAAGGGAAACCGGCAGCGCAGCCTTGCGTCTTCACAGCCGGTTTCCTACTGCGCATGTGCAAAGCTCGCTGCGCTTTGTGAATGTGACCTGTGAAGAGTCCCAGAAGGGTGTGGGGGGAAGGAGGAGGGGCTGTGGCAAACTCAGCCAAAAGTGGGAGCGGGTACCTGTCAAAACCAGGTACCCGCTGCCCTCTCCCCCCCAAAAGGTCCCAAATGTGGCAGCGCGGGGGGGAAGAAGGTAGACAAGTGGAGCTTCCCCTTTTGGTTGGAGCTCCGCTTTGAGTAAAATAGCCAAATTTATAAGGTTCAGTAATTATTAAAGCAGAACTAAACTGTATCTGAGCACCACAAACTGAAAATGCTATTTAATTCATTTTGAAAGCAAACTCACCCATTCATCTATATCTCCACAAGAGAAATCACCTTAAAGAACACCACCCTAGCATTTCTAGCTGCGCCCTTCTTGAGGAAGGGCAGATGATTCATGTAGCATTTACTTCCTGGAACCCATCTGTCCTTAGCTGAAACACGCAGGCAGTATGGTGTTGTTAGCTAAGAAATCGCTTCCTGCCCTCCTCCAGACGATAGAAAAAAAATGTTCATGAAGACTCCTGGGATGTATAATTTTGGCCCAGGCCAGAAACCAGGAAGCAACTGTAGCAATTTGGAAAAAGGTTTTAAAAAAGTAAATATAATATAAATATAATATACCTTCCTATCCATTTAACATTGCTAGCAGCATAAGAATTAGCAATAGTTAATGTTGATGGAGAGAGTTTAGTTAAAGCCCAGTTCCATCCCAAACATTTTTTTTCAATAGATGGTGAGTTAAAATTCTGTCACATTTTTATTTATGTCTGCAATTTTTTTTTCTTCTCTATATACATTGGAAAGATGTCTCATCACTTCCTGTCCTGACAGGAAGTCAAAGAAAATTTTCCCAACATGAACCCAGGCAGCAATATTAAACTTGAACTGGAACATACCCTGTAAAGCTATGAGGCACATCCTGGGAGAAGGATCTCTCGCTCCAGATTTAAACTTGCTAGGTGTGATTTTATTTTTGAGGTTGGGTGATTTTCTGTATGTGACCTGAGGTATAGGAGGGAGGACAGCTTTTAAGTGAGTGTCTTCAAACAGAATCGGCCAGTGTTTTTTGAGGATATATTCCATTTTTTTTATGTTGATGGTAAAACGTGGTAGTGAATCAGACAGATTGATCAAACAATTCCCGTTGTTTGGTGGGAGGGGGGCCTGTCAGATAACAAGTATATGCTTGGTCAATTAGGGATTCTGGATAACCCTTTTCAGTTAGTTTTCCTTTGAGAATTTTGCTTTGCTCTTTATAGTCGTCCAGCCTGGTGTAGTTTTGCCTAAGTCGGTAGAACTGTCTTTTTGGGATGTTGTTTGTGCATTTATTATAGTGGAAACTCTTGTAATGTAACAAAGAGTTGCCAGCAGTGGGTTTGTAATAGTTCCTGGCATGGATATTATCTCTGCTATGATAGAGTTTTAAGTCAAGGAAGGCTAATTTATCAAAATCAACAACGTGGGTGAATGATAACCCGTATGGATTGTTGTTACAATGTTGTACAAAATCACTAATAATGTTACTTGGGCCATCCCAGATGATTTGGATGTCATCTATGTATCTGCCATAGAAAATAAGGTTTTGAAGTGTGAGTTGTTGAGCCATATTTGTTGTAACTCCCACAAACACATAGCTAGATTAGAGTATGAGGATGCAAAGTTTGCTCCCATGGCTGTCCCTTTTATCTGCAGGCAAAATTGATCATCAAAGTTAAAATAGTTATGGGTCAGACAGAATTTGGTACATTCCATAATGAAGTGGGCCTGCTATTGGCTCATTTAGGGATCATGGGACAGAAAATGATCTAGTGCTTTCAGACCAAATTTATGTGGGATGGACATGTATAGTGAATTGACATCTAATGAAAACCCAGATGTAACTATTTTACCATTTATAGGACGATAATAGTTCTAAAACATGGGTACCATCTCTGATGTAGAATGGTAGACTTTGAGCCATTGGTTGTAGATAATGATCTATATATAAGGAGAGACCAGAAGTGATACTCTCCATGTCTGCGATAATGGGTCCTCCTGGGGGATGGGTCTGATTCTTGTGAATTTTTGGAATATGGTAGAAGTAGGGTGTTCCATTGAACATCCTTCTGAGAAAAGAAGCTTCATTTTGATCGATCTGTAGATCTAGTTTGTATTCAGATAGTGGATCCTTATTAGGTTTTGTGGACGTGGAGGAATCAGCAAGAAGTCTGTTGGCTTCCTTGATATATTGGGCTTGGTCTAGAATGATGATGCCTCCACCCTCAACTGCATTTTTAACGATGATATTATCATTTTTAGAGAGAGATTTGAGTGCTTTGTTTTCTAGGGGTGTGAGGGTGCCAAGGTCAAGATGATTGTTAGGGGGTTGTTGACATAATTTAAGAAAATTGGACTAAACCATATTGTAGAATGTGGTTAGATGAGGGCCTTTTGTGTGATATGTGTAAAAAACTGATTTGGGTTTAATTGTTGAACTACTGTTGAACTGGGGGGAGAGGTATGTAGATGCTGGGTAAATATCTCAAGATCTATAAGAGAGTCATCCTTATATAACTGTTCAAGTGTGTCTAGGATGTCTGCTTCAAAATCAAATTCTTATGGTTCAGGTGTTAGGCAAGTTGGGTCAATGTGCAGTTAGGCTCTTGGCCCTTTGTGGTATGGTTGATCTGGAAAAACCTTTTGAGCGTAAGGCTTCTAATATATTTGTTCAGGTCTTTAAACAAAAGGTATGGGTCAGGTTTATTGGACAGGGCAAAATTGAGACGCCTGCTCAGGAAGGATGTCTCTGCAGGGGAAAGGGTGTGTGTGGAAAGGGTAAAGATTTTGATAGTTTGCGTGCTTTGTATTTGTGTGCGCTTTGTTCTACTTCTCCCCCCTCTACATACTCTCCTGTGTGTTTTCTTTTGGTTGGGCTGAGCGGAGAGGAGTGAGCAGATAAAAAAGACAACATTCATGGTGGGTCAAGGTCTTTTCAAAGGTCATTGGAATTGGGTTTGGGTGATGTGCTATGAGTAGCATTTGTCAACTGAGTGACAGGAGTATTAAGGGATGGTGTGGGTGACTGTTGTACTAAGGAGGAAGCAAATCTGTCACTCAGGTGGGTGTCATGGGTGTCAGACTCACTATGTATAGTGGATGAGGTATGTGCAGTGAGCAACATATGCTGCCCACTCTCCCTCTGAATGATGTTCTGTGAGTGTATAGTAGTGGAAGTATGGGATTTGTTGGCTGTTCCTGCCCGGTTATAGAATTTTTTAAGATCTGTCAATGATTTCACGTGTGGCTGTTTTTTAATATTTAAGCTGCTTTCTAGGAATAGTTTTTTTAGGGGGTATGGTGATTATGAGGGACTGTTTCCTGGTTGGTACAGTGGGGCCGGAACTATTTCCAGAAGTGTCAGGCCTATGCTGCGTTACCAGAGGTAGGGAAAGAAGAGGTGGAAGGGATCCTAGGGAGGGGCAGTGGTCATGGGAGAGATAGAAAGGCTGCTGTGGTTTATTCTATGTGAAAACTCTATTGTGGGTATAATACTTTAGATCCCGTCTGAATTTACCTAACTTGGTGCGAATGAGATCATCTTGTCTTTCGGTAGTCCTCTTAAGGGTGTCTAGCCAAGAGAGGGGAACATTATGTTTGATGTCTAAGATCTCTGGAGATGTTATTTGAACCTGGTGTGTTAGTTTGTTGATACCTGGTGGATCTATGTTAATTAGGAATACTCATCCATTTGGAGGTGCAGAATTCTGAGATACTGCTCCATTCTGTGGAATTGTCAGATTCCAAAAAAAAGAGCATGTCTTAACTATTCTTAGGCCCCTAGGGGAAATTCTGGATTCCAGATGCTTGGTTAAGAAAAATTTATCCCACTATGGGAGATTGGTTGTATGTATGAGGCGCTCGAGTTTCTAGAATTTGCCACATAATGTGTAGCGTGATGTTTTAGTGAAAGATGGATTGCTGTTGAACAAAGAAATGGGCAGTTTGAGTAGTGAAAAGTGAGTAGTGTAAAGGTCATCCAACACACTATATTTGTGGGATTCTATCTCAATGATAAATTCCATATTGGCTGAAAATAATGACCAAAAAAAAAAAAAATGGAGGGGAGGGAGGGGGAAGGGAAATGGGGACAGGGATGACAAAGGGAAATGTGTCACATTAAAAACTATTACATATAGTATAGAGAGACGAATCTGAGGGCTGGACCTCAGGGTGAGGCGCATCGTCTTCCATGTATGCGTCACTCCATGTATGCGGCATGCTCGCGACGAATTTCGGCGCATGCACACTGGAGTAGGCTGCCAGCACGCGCTCCTTTTTCAAGCTGGTATAATTGAAGTAAAAAGTTCATTTTATATGCTTGGAATACAGTGTCACCCGGTGGAGGAAATGTGCATACCACTCCATGGGAGAGCCCGGAAACAACAACAGTACCAGTGCCATCTAGTGGGGAAAATTGTGCATCAACCCATCGGGAGGCATGAACCCCGGACCTCCCATACCTTGGGTCACATACAGAAAAGCACCCAACCTCAAAAATAAAATCGCACCTAGCAAGTTTAAATCTCGAGCGAGAGATCCTTCTCCCAGGATGTGCCTCATACCTTTACAGGGCATTTTCCAGTGCAAGAAACAACAGTGCAAGACTTTTGCCTTTGTTGTACATGATAAAAAAACTTTTTTCCACTCAGGACAAAATATATAAACTTGATGACTTTTACAATCGTTCTTCGGACTATGTGGTCTACTGCCTCAGTTGTCCCTGTAATTTAATGTATGTTGGACGCACTATCCGCCCTCTCTGACAAATATTCGGCGAGCACCGGAGAAAGATAGAGTTAGGTAAGAACAAGCACAGTGTTCCCTGCCATTTTGCAAAAATATCACAACAAATCCACTACTGGTCTGGAGGTATGGATTATAGAGCAAATGTCCAAAGATATCTCAGAAGCCGAGAGGTTTCACAAGCTCTGTGAACGTGAAACATTCTGGATATATTCTCTTAACACCCTCTCGCCCAATGGGCTTAGTGAAGAATTAGAAGTATCCACCATCCTAAAAATTGATAACAATTAATAACAATTTTTGTTTTTCCCTTCTTTTTCTAGCTGAGGTCTCTATATGCTTCTGTGAAATAATAAGAATGTAGTGTGCTGCACCAATCCTGAGCCACCGCTAATACATAAAATATAAGGTGATTGATATATGCAAATACCGTGCAATAAATATATAAAAAATAAATTGATTGTGCAATTTATTGGTGTGAATATTAATAATTAAATAAGTATTTTAAAATAAAATCAACTTTATTTAAAATGGTGGCATTGCACTTACATTTGTAGGGTGCTTGCAGCACACCACACTGAGACAGGTATAACAAGGAATGGACCCGAGTGTGCAGGCGGAAATTTCCAGAAATGTCATAACCCTGCACTATTTATTTACGGACACTATCAACCCAGCACTCAATTACAATTATAAAGACTTTGTATGGCATGATTTAATTGCATGTGGAAGTGATCAATATATTTCAGAACAATTAATTTATTTGGAATGAGAGGACACTTATATTAGCACTACTATAACATATTAAGATCATTGTTTATTTTCTGATTTTTTTTTGCACAATAATTCAATTGCGTATTTATGTATTATGGTTTATCGGTGATATTATCGTAGTCGCGTAAAAAGAATGTACGGACCTCATTTAATATTCACACCAAAAAATTGCACAATCAATTTATTTTTGATATATTTATTGCATAGTATTTGCATATTTCAATCACCTTATATTTTATGCATTAGCGGTAGCTCAGGATTTGCGCAGCACACTTCCTTATTATTTCACTAACCACACATTCACCTTAAGGGGAGTGACTAGTGCTAGCAGCATTAATATTCATCAAATCCATAGTTAGCTTGCAGAATACCTTATCATCATTAGCTCTATTTGCTTCTCCTACGATCATACATATTCAGATGGAGGGGGTGGTGGGCGGTTCTTCTTGGGAGTAAGCGGACATATCCACCATGAAGGATATCAGGTATAACACACACCTTCTCTATGGCTCCCAATTATACCTACTCACAATACCAACCAAGATACACACTTTTGTTGTGGGTAATTGGTACACTTCCATCAGTCATTATAGCTCTTTTTAACAACTAGACATATACCCTACAGGAATTTCCTTTTTCGGACACAATAATTCATCCAGATTACCAGAAACACATTGACCACCCATTATTTAAAACCCGTGTTTTTTTAGGGTATTAAACCATTTCCAAGATTCCTAACGGTCTTCGACCTCAGTTTGCATAACTTCTCTGTATAACCCAAAATTCCGTCCACCCTAGTACTTATGTTCTGAGTTTTTTTTTCCCTTAGACATACTTCTATATACATTGTGTAATTATATACATATACAATTTTTTGCCACTCCCCTATATTTCAGTATGATTTCTTTCAATAGTCATTAATTCTCTAGTCCCTGACATATTTGTGTCTTTAGAAAAATCATTTTTTCACCCCACATCCAAAATAATCCAAGGGTACACCTTTGTTATGCTAATTTTTACATCTTCGCATTTCCACTTTTATTTTTTCATCTTTATACATATATATGTTAAGTTTATATATAAGTATATATACAGTATATATATATATATATATATATATATATATATATATAATTTTATTTCTTTTTCATTATTTATTATTTTATTTTTAATTTTTTTACTTTATTGATTACTATTATTTTTTTTCACTTTATAGGTAATTTACTTCTAATTACCTTCATTATTATTACACACCTTCTCCAGTTTTCATTGTTTTGATTGCTATATATTGTTCCATTTATACAGCAGATGTATTTCCTTAATTTGCATTTATTTCACATTGGCATCTTTTCTGGTGTCCATGCCTCCTGATTGGTTGATACGCAATTTTCCTCACTAGATGGCGCTGGTACTGTTGTTGTTTCTAGGCTCCCCCGTGGAGTGGTATGCACATTTCCTCCACCGGGTTTCACTGTATTCCAAGCATATAAAAGGCAATTTTGACTTCAACTATACTAGCTTGAAAAAGAGCGCATGCTGGCAGCCTACTCCAGTGTGCATGCTCCGAAACGCGTTGCGAGCACGCCGGTGACACATACATGGAAGACGCTGCAGCTCACCCTGTGGTCCAGCCCTCAGATTCATCTCTCCACACTATCCTCACATCCTGCTGGTCAGGACAACAACACGAGCAGCATTACAAAAACCCAGAAGGTGGCCTCATGCAGACCCTGTACACCGGACATCCCATGTGCTTGATTCTACATTCTTTTATGTGAGTTTTTATTGTGTCCTTCACCATTAAATCATTCACAGTTTATACTCAGAGGCGCCTGTTCTCTCTGTTTTATTGCATGTTTGGAGGTCGCTTCTGCTCCCCTCCAGGCTGGCCCCGAGTCCAGAGACTGTGCCCCATTCATTACATGGACAATAAGGGCAGTCTTCAAGACTGCTTTTTTGGACATCATCCATTTGATACGTGTCCCCTGCTTGCGCCACTATGTATTCTTTGTTCCATGCTAATAATTGAAGCTTTTTGGTCAGCAGCAGCATAGCAGCTTTTTACTCCTTTATTTCTATATTTAACGTTTTAGCAGATTTGTCTATGCAGAAGTAGCAAAATTGTGTGCATCCCTGCAATGATTGCATCAATATATATAGTTTATTGTCATTTGTATATATGTAATAGTTTTCAATGTGACACATTTACCTTTGTCAGCCCTGCCCCCACTTCCCTTCCCCTTCTTTTTTTTGTTTGTTGTTATTTTCAGCCAATATGGAATGTATCACTGAGATAGAATCCCACAAATATAGCGTGTTGGATGAGCTTTACACTACTCTGCCCATTTCTTTTGTCACCAGCATTCCATTTTTCACTAAAACATCACGCTACACGTTATGTGGCAAATTCAAGAAACTCAAACGCCTCATACATTCCACCAATGTCCAATAGTGGGAAAAATTTTTCTTAACCAAGCATCTGGAATCCAGAATTATCCCTAGGGGCCTAAGAATAGTCAAGATATGCTCTTTTTGAAATCTGACAATTCCACAGAATGGAGCAGTATCTCAGAATCCTGCATCTCCAAATGGATCAGTATTCTTATTAAACATAAGTCAACCAGGTATCAACAATTACCACACCAGTTTCAATAACATCCCAAGAGATCTTTGACATCAAACGTAGTGTACCCCTGTCTTGGCTAGACACCCATAAGAGGAATATTAAAAGACAAGAAGATGATCTCATTCACACCAACTTAA
Organism: Pelophylax lessonae; assembly: GCF_965119305.1. Classification (NCBI taxonomy): domain Eukaryota; kingdom Metazoa; phylum Chordata; class Amphibia; order Anura; family Ranidae; genus Pelophylax; species Pelophylax lessonae. Next base: position 386,168,253 of record NC_138772.1, read on the forward strand.
GTAAATTCAGACGGGATCTAAATGATTATACCCACAATAGAGTTTTCACATGGAATAAACCACAGCAGCATTTCCTTCCCTGGTAACGCAGCATATGTCTGACACTTCTGGAAATAGTTTCGGCCCCACTGTACCAACCAGAAAAACGTCCCCCATAATCACCATAAAAAACCCTAAAAAAACTATTCATGAAAGCAGCTCAAATATTAAAAAACAGCCACATGTGAAATCATCGACAGATCTTAAAAAATTCTATAACCCGGTAGGGACAGCCAACAAATCCCATACTTCCACTACTATACACTCACAGAACATCATTCAGAGGGAGAATGGGCAGCACATGTTGCTCACTGCACATACCTCATCCACTATACACAGTGAGTCTGACACCCATGACACCCACCTGAGTGACAGATTCACTTCTTTCTTAGTACAACAGTCACCCACACCATCCCTTAATACTCCTGCCACTCAGTTGACAGATGCTACTCATAGCACATCATCCAAGCCCAATTCCAATAACCTTTGCAAAGACCTTGACTCACTACAAAAGCAGTCTTTTTTATCTGCTTACCCCTCTCCACCTGGCCCAACCAAAAGAAAACACACAGGAGAGGATGTAGGGGGGAGAAGTAGAACAAAGCGCACACAAATACAAAACACGCAAACTACCAAAATCTTTACTCTTTCCGCACACCTGCAGAGACATCCTTCCTGAGCAGAGGTCTAAATTTTTCTTCATCCAATAAACCTGACCCATACCTTTTGTTTAACCACTTCCCGACCACCCGCCACCTATTTACTGCGGCAGGGTGGCTCTCCCACGCAAACCGACGTAGACCTACTAGCTAGGGGGTGAGCGCGCACCGCCGCCCGCGCGCTCCTACCTCCACTCAGCAGCGGGAAGCCGATGCATGGGTCAGGCGGCTCCGAGTGCCGCCTGACACCTGGGATTGCTCCCCGCTGAGAGAGAAGGACGGTCGGCTGTTGTAAACAAGGCCGACCTTTCTTCTCCCTGAAATGATCACAGAGCTCATGTGATCCTTCTATATAGTATCACATGTCTCTAAGGTCATTTCACAAGGCACGCCCCCCCACAGTTAGAATCACTCCCCTAGGCTCACATTTAATCCATTGATCACCCATAGGGTTAACCCCTTCTCTGCCAGTGTCATTATTATAGTAACAGTGCATATTTTTAGCACTGATTACTGTAGTAATGTCATTGGTACCCCCAAAAGTGGCAAAAAATGTCAGTTAGGGGTCCGATCTGTCCACCGCAGACCCGCAAAAAATTGCAGATCGTCACCATTACTAGTAAAAAAAAAAACAATAAAAATGACATAAATCTTTCCCGAAGGTTAGTAGACGCGATAACTTTTGCGCAAACCAATCAAAACCAATCAAAATATTTTTTACCAAAAATATGTAGCAGAAAACAAATTGGCCTAAAATGTTAAAACATTTTGATTTTTTAATTTTTTTTTGGAGAATGTCATATTCCAGAATGTGAAAAATATTGTTTTTCTTTCAAAAAAATTATGTTTTTTTTTGTTTATAGCGCAAAAAATAAAATTCGCACAGCTGTTCAAATACCACCAAAAGAAAGCTCTATTTGTTGGAAAAAAAGGATATCGATTTTATTTGGTTACAGCGTCGCACAACCGCGCAATGGTCCGTTAAAGTAACGCAGTGCCGAATCGCAAAATAGGGCCTGGTCATTAAGGGGGCAAATCCTTCCGGTCTAAAAGTGGTTAAAGACCTGAACAAATATATTAGAAACCTTATGCTCAAAAGGTTTTTCCAGATCAACCATGCCACAAAGGGCCAAGAGCCTAACTGCACATTGGTTGGCCCACCTTGTTTCACACCTGAACCATAAGAATCTGATTTTGAAGCAGACATCCTAGACACACTTGAACAGTTGTATCAGGATGACTCTCTTACAGATCTTGAGATATTTACCCAGCATCTACATATCCGTCCCCCAGTTCAACATTAGTTCAACACTTAAACCCAAATCAGTTTTTTACACATATCACACAAAAGACCCTCATCTAACCACATTCTACAATATGGTTTAGTCCAATTTTCTTAAATTACATCAATAACCCCCCAACAATCATCTTGACCATGGCATCCTTACACCCCATTCTAGACCGAGCCCAATATATCAAGGAAGCCAACAGACTTCTTGCTGATTCCTCCACGTCCACAAAACATAATAAGGAACCACTACAAACTAGATCTACGGATCATTATTGATCATGCCATTCACCACAAAATTATAGATCAAAATGAAGCTTCTTTTCTCAGTAGGATGTTCTACCGAACAATATACTTCTACCATATTCCAAAAATTCATAATAATCAGACCTATCCCCCAGTAAGAACAATTATCACAGCCATGGAGAGTATCACTTCTGGTCTCTCCTTAAATATAGATCATTATCTACAACCACATGGTACCCATGTTTTAGAACTATTATCTCCTTATAAATGGGAAAATAGTTACATCTGGGTTTCCTTAGATGTCAATTCACTATACACGTCCATCCCACATCAATTTGGCCTGGAAGCACTAGATCATTTTCTGTCCCATGATCCCTACAAGAGCCAAAAGCAGGCCCACTTCATGTTGGAATGTACCAAATTCTGCCTGACCCATAATTATTTTAACTTCAATGATCAATTTTACTTGCAGATAAAAGGGACAGCCATGGGAGCAAACTTTGCTCCCTCATACGCTAATCTAGCTATGGGTTTGTGGGAGTCACAACAAATATGGCTCAACAACCCACACTCCAAACACCTTATTTTCTTTGGCAGATACATAGATGACATCCTAATCATCTGTGATGGCCTAAGAACCACCATGAGTGATTTTTTACAACACTGTACCAACAATCCATATGGGTTATCATTCACCCACGTTATTGATTTTGATAAATTAGCCTTCCTTGACTTAGAACTCTATCATTTCGGAGATAAAATCCATGCCAGGAACTATTACAAACCCACTACTGGCAACTCTTTGTTACATTACAAGAGTTGCCACTATAATAAATGAACTAGAAACATCCCAAAAGGACAGTTTAGACAACTATTAAGTGCAAAGCAAAATTCTCTCAGTTAGGAAAACTAACTGAAAAAGGTTATCCAGAATCCCTAATTGACCAAGCATATACATGTTATCTGACAGACCCCCCTCCCACCAAACAACAGGAATTGTTTGATCAATCTGTCTGGTTCACTACCAAGTTATACTATCAACATAAGAAAATGGAATATATCCTCAAAAAACACTGGCCGATTCTGTTAGAAAACACTCACTCAAAAGCTGTCCTCCCTCCCATACCTCAGGTCACATACAGAAAAGCACCTGACCTCAAAAATAAAATCGCACCTAGCAAGTTCAAATCTTGAGATCCTTCTCCCAGGATGTGCCTCATACCTTTACAGGGCATGTTCTAGTGCAAGAAACAACTGTGCAAGACTTGTGTCTTTGTCACACATGGTAAATAACGATTTTCTACTCAGGACAAAACATATAAACTTGATGACTTCAGCATTAGAAAACTGACAGAGGATTTCACCTTTTTCTGTTATCCAAAATTAAATACATTTTGGCTCAAGATGCTTTGGGCATTGTGGAAGAAGATCTGTTTACCTTGGCCCCATTTTGAAGTGTGAAATAAATAATTATAGTGATTAGATGTGGGCTAGTGGTTAGCTGTGGGCAGAAGCCCCATTGAAAGCAAGAGGAGGCTAATTAGCATAAGGGGGGTGAATCGGCACTTATTCCTTTATAAATAATAAATAAAACCAAGCATAAAAATATGATGATCAACTTCAATCAAATAAATAGTGTGGGAAACTGTTAAAGAGGTGTGGAAAATGTTGCGTGGTGATGGTGAATAGAAACATGAAGATAAAGTGCTGGTGCCTATAAATACACAGATAATACGTGGCCACAAAATATATGAAATCCTTTAAAATTATAAAAATCAATACAATAAAGTGAAAAAAGTGCTAAAAAATTATTGTGAATAAAATAGACAAATAAAGTGAAACTTTTTGCTTAAAAATGTCCCAGTGCAACAAAATATATAACGTGGCTTGAAGGTGAGGTCTCAAAATATAAAATTGGTGACTTTTCTTTGTGAGATCCAAAATGGTGTCATGCAGAGTGAGCAAGGTATCCAAAAATCGGGTGCAATGGCCGCTCACCTCACATTACACCAATAAAGGCGTTATCGGTATTATAGTAGTGGTTCTCAGATCCAGGTAATGGATTCCTCCTTTTCTCCTTTGGAATTGAGATAGGGGATTGCACCTCAATGGCCACTCCTTAATGGTATGGACTCGATGTATGAACAGATCACTGTTCTAGATCCCAGTTGGGTAGTTACCACTGCAAGTTGTTTTTCAACCTTAAATTGTTGGAATCAATCTATGCTGATTACTACCAGTATTTTGTGAAAATACAGAATTGGCTGCTAATTTCCTTCTTTTCTTCCTTTATTACCTTAATTTTTGAACTCACCATCTTGTTTACTCTCTTATCCTATACCAAATTAGCAGTGCATAGGTATTTTCTTTTTTTTTTCAAGAGGAGGCTAACATCTCCTGTAGCTATTCACAGCCTCTCGCTTGTAATCGCTTATGAAGCAATTACCTTCAAATGATCAGCCCTGGTCCCACTGGGTCTTAGGCATTTAACCGTTGACAGCCCCTTTCATACTTGTAAATGGGGTCTTAAAATAGTTGTAAAGTCAGAAGGTTTTTTCTATTCTATTCTTTTCTATTCTATTCTATTCTATTCTATGCACTAAGATAAAAAGCCTTCTGTGTGCAGCAGCCCCCCTAATATTTACCTAAACCCCATCTCAGCAATCCGGGCTCTCCCTCCTGATTGGCTGAGACACAGCAGTGGCACCATTGGCTCCCCCTGCTGTCAATCAAAGTCAGTTAGCCAATCAGGGGAGAGAGGGGCAGGCCGAATCGTGGCTCTGTGTCTGAATGGTTTGGGTATGTGCCCCCATAGCAGACTGCTTGCTGTGGGGGCACTAAACAGGAGGGAGTGGCCAGGAACTCCAGCCAGGAACCTGAAAAGAGGAGGATCTGAGCTGCCCTGTGCAAAACCACTGCACAGAGCAGGTAAGTATAACATGTTTAGTTTTTTTATAGAAAAAAAAAAAAAAAACTTTACAATCACTTTAAACTAAACATGTGACAGCAATGAATCTAATGCTGAAATAAATGGTCTTGCATAAAATAATTCTATAAGAGATAATATACTCCTTTTGTTGGTTACACTGCTGGACTTAAATGTATATGTAGCACAAATAATGAAATATGTGGCTATAATGAAAAGTAGCCATAGGAACAGGGATGTTCTCTATTGTTACTGTGTATAATATTGTTAATGAGGAAACAAACAACGTAATTATTACCAGTACATTCTTTGTAATATCTCAGTACTGACCTGATCTGTGGCTCATTAGTGTATAATATGCATAGTTATTGAGCAGCAGCAGTTATGTAGTGCAGGCACGTGGAAGCAATCACCAGAGTCTACATCTCTGTGCAAAATTTGTTCAATTAAACAAACAGCATAAATACAAATAAAATAATACATTTATAATCAACCTAAATTCTCTAATAAAGATTACAGAGTGAACTTGATTTCTCCTTTTATGTTTTCTTATTGCTAATCCAATTTCCCAGAGATGTTAATGTGGCAATTATTTTCATTTGTTGGCATGCTGTCCGCGTGTTATTGTAACTTGTTTAAACTCTGTAGGTGACTCAGATGCATATTATTGGACAACATTTTGTTCCCTGGAGAAAGCATTGCAGCTAAACAATTAGCGGCTCACATTGTGATAATATAAAGCCTGGCTTATCTTATGATTTAATGATTAGGAACTGCAGAAGCTGCTCTCTCTGTCAAGACCCTAGATGCTTCGCTGACTGGGATTCCTAATGACAGGTGTACTAACAACATGCAAATCCTTCAACGCATAAATGACAAATGAAGGAGAGTTGAAGGATGGGTGAAGAGTCTGCACAAAGCATATTCCAGGCACCCCAGAGCTTTTCCTAGACATTGGAACATAATTGGTGAACATCTAAGCATACACAAATTACTATTTTACCCAATAGTGTCCACCTGCAATGACTCCTTGCCTTGCATGGGTATGTCAACACATGAACATCTTATACTGCATGTCATGTAAAAAGAAGAGAAATAGTAAGCCCATATGGCAATCTTCATTTGACACATAAAAAGGTATCACTGGTTGATGAACAAGGGAACACAGCACCATCAAAAGGCAAAAAAGAACCATTACTGTGATTTCCTACTCAAATCTTCCATTGGAAGTTCCCCTGCTCTGATGCCTTAGCGGTCACTTCTTCTGGTCTTTGCACTAAGAGTCCTAACCATAGGCTTAAGATTCCTGAGCTGAGAGTTTGATTACTTCCCCCAGAAGTTTCCACAGCATAGGGCTGGGAGATTTAAACGACCAGTTGAATATTTATCATGCCCTAGCCAATCCCTGGAAGGAGGTATCCAGGTGGCTGGGGGGGTGATAAATGGACAGGAGGTCTGAACAGAGTGTTCTTTTCCTTTATCAGGGAAGGTTCCAGTTCTTCGGGGGGGGGGGGGGGCTGTTGTCCTTGGGAGATAGCCAGAGAGACAAGAAGCTGTAGTCTGGGCCTTAGCGGCTGTTGGGCTGAGGGTATCGGAAAGATTGCATATGGATTACACTTGCTGGAGGGCACTGCACTGAAATCCTGATTCTGGTGAGGTTTTTGTTATCTCCCTCATAAAGGATCTACCCTTTAGGTGCTGGGTGGCAGACATCTACTGGAATGCTAAAAGTAAAACCCTCAATGGGATTGATAGCTTTGCGAATGCAATAAAGGAAAAAACAAAAAACTTAGACCAGCGAGATCAGAAGTAAAATAGGGGGTGATGATTGTACAGTCAGTGCATGCATAACAATGCATGAGAGGTGAGGGCTCAAAGTCACTTTTGATGGTGGAGTATGTTTTTAAAAAGGACAGTCTTTGAGTAGAAGAGCAATAGGTGGACAGGGTGGCTACAAGCTCCAGACAGAGCTAGATGGGACTCTGTAGTAAAACAAGCAAGGGGAGGGAAAAGAGAGCAGCGCCACCTCAGTGTAGATTATAAAAAATAGGTTTATTGCGTAAGAACATTTAAAAACTCACAAGATCGAAGTTTAAAGTCAGCACAGTATATTGGTCATCTGCATCGCTTGGGGATGGACTTGCGTCGGTGGTGTACGGCACTTCCTGGTTCCTGAGCTGTCTTTCAGCAACGTTTATGTCACATCCGGCGGTAGCAGGGAGGTGCTAGGATTTGGAGCATGCTTGCTCCTTCTTCAGGCGTAACGTGACCAATATACTATGCTGGCTTTATACTTCCATCTTGTGAGTTTTTAATTGTTCTTACGCAATAAACCTGTTTTTATACTCTACACTGAGGTGGCACTGCTCTCTTTTCCCTCCCCTTAAGTGCAATAAAGGAACTAAAAGCCAGAAGTGTCTTTGTGCACTGCAACTGTAGGGTCAGTGGGTATATACAGTGGGTATAGAAAATAATTTTGTTTCTTTGTAGCCTGAAATGAAGATAGACACAGTTTTTGTTTTTTTTTTCCAGCTGAATTTACTCAACACAACTTATAACATCCAAGTGAAAGCTATAACACCAATATGTCAGAAAAAAGAAAAACAACTCAAGAATAGTTGGAAAAAGGATCAACCCCTTGTGTCAGTATTTTGTTGAACCACCGTTGGGCTAAATTTCAGCCTTTAGTCTGTTGGGATATGTCTCTAATAACTTTGCCCATCTATAATTATTTGCCCACCTTTCTTTGCGTAAGGGCTCTAGTTCAGTTAATTTTGATGGTGACTGTTGTGGATTGCAGTCTTCAAGTCATTCCACAGATTTTCAATAGGATTTAAGTCTGAGCTCTGACTAGGCCATGCAGGGACATTCACCTTTTTCTCCTTCAACCACTGTGTGGTCATTTTTGCTGTGTGCTTTGGGTCATTGTCATGTTGGAAGGTAAACCTTCTTCCCATTGACAACTTTCTGTCAGAGGGCAGCATATTTTCTACAATAATTTGATGGTATTTTCCCCCATCCATTTCTCCTTCTGACAAGTGCTCCAGTACCTGCTTCAGAGAAACACCTCCATAATAGGATATAACCATCCTCATGCTTTATTGTAGGAATGGTGTTATTTGGATGGTGAGCTGTATTGGATTTCCACCAGACATATCATTTGGATTTTGAGGCCAAATAATTACATTTTATTGTTATCTGAACATAACACCTTTTTCCATGTGGCCTCAGAATCTTCAAGGTGCATTTTGGCAAAGCTCAGTTGTGACTGCATGAGGCCTTTTTTGAGGAGTGGCTTTTTTCTTCCAACCTTCCTATACAAGCCACATTTGTGGATAATTTGTGGTATTGACACATGCATACAATGACCACTCTTTGTCAGAAATTCCTGCAACTGCTTTAGAGTTGCTGTAGGCCTCTTAGTAGCCTCTCTGACCAGTTTCCTCCTGGTTCTTTCATCTAGTTTGGAGCAACGTCCTGATTCAGGGAGGGTCTGTGTTGTACCAAATACCTTCCACTTTTTAATAATAGGCTCCACTGTGCTTCTAGGCATTAATGAAGCCTTTGACATTTTTTTTATATCCATCTCCTGACTTGTGCTTGTCCACGACTTTATCCTAGAGATCTTTTGACAGTGGCTTGCCACCCATAGTTGATTGTGTTATTCATTTGCACAACTAGGGACTGAAATGCTTCAGGAAAGCTCTTTTCATGATGAGTTAATCAAAACAACCACAGATGATCACAGTTGGAAGTCAAATAGCTTTGTGTGCCACTGAGAAAGTCATTAGGTACACTTGATTGAGCTTACAAGTCATTTTTAGGAGGGGGTGATCCTTATTCCAACTAAGTGATTCTGTTTTTGATTAAAAAAAAAAAAAAAAAAAACAATTCTGACATGTTGGTGGTATAGGTTTCACTTGGATGTTATAAGTTGCACTAAGTAAACACAGCTGTATAAAACAAAAACTGTGACAGTCTTCATTTCAGGTTGCAAAACAACACAATGTGATTATTTCAATGGGGTTGATTATTTTCTATATCCACTATATATATAGATATATAAATATATATCTATATATATAACAAATATCTATCTATCTATCTATCTATCTATCTATATATATATCTATATATCTATATACTGTATATATATATATATATGTATATTGTAACAGGAAGTCAGCTAAATCTGGGAATGTAGTCACAGGAAGGAGATACATTTCCACCTGATTGAGAAGTCCATTAATTAATTTAGGGTGTTGGCTACAGAGCTAGCCAGCAGGAAGTTGAAAGGCCTTCACCTGTTCAGAATGAGGGAGTTAAGGCTCTATAATTTGTTCAGAGAAAGTCCTATTGTTTGCTGCCTCCAGAAGCTGTGTCCTGAAGCCATGTGGGCTGGGAGCAGGAGGACAGTCAGCGTGTGCCTCCCGACAGGATGTGTGGGCCTGGGAGAAGACCCCCCGGAGTGATGTGTGCCCGGGACGGTAACCAAGGGTGAATACGTCTCAAAGGTGAGAAGACGAACTGTTGATGTGAAAGAAACAAAAGGACTGTGTTGCCCTGTGAAGCTATTATAAAAGGACTATTGAGTGTCCGCTGTAGGACAAGGAAGTCTGCCCGACGGTAGGTTGGAGACAGACACTTAGGCAGGTTCCAGTTGTGAGAAGGTAGCCGCCCACAGAGGCAAGGATTTATTTTCTGTTTTATTTTATTTTGGATGTTTTGCTGCATACAGCCTGGTGAAGAAAACACCATTTAATAAACCACACTGTTTGTTTGCAAGCACTTGTCGGCTACCTCTCTGGGAAAACGCACCCCCCAGGGGGTCATCCACGCCTACCACCGAGCTAATCCCTCACATATGGTGGAGGTATGCAGTGGGCAGAAGCAGCAAGATCCCTGCAAGGAAGTGCAAATGTTTGATGAACTTTGTCTGGTGCATGAGATTGCACAATCTATGTGTGCAGGAGAGAAGATCCTGACAGAAAAAAAAAAAAAAAAAAAGTGTTTTAAAGAGACAGTGGTCTCAAAATTATTTGATGAACTTTGTTGTGTCTGGTGCAAGTGACTGCACAAACTGTGTGTGCAGGAAAAGAGATCTTGCAAGAGAGAGAGAAAAACTACATGTGTTAAAGAGACAGTGGTCTGAAAAATTTTTGCTGGACTGTGAAAAATTTGTTTGTGGAGTTATTGAAGATGGGGCGTTCAAAACGCCTGAAGAATGCAAAGATAGATGAAATGAGAGACCGGATTCTATGGATGGAGGGGATGTTGCCGTCTGAACCAGCCCCATCCATGCCTAAAGAGAGTCTACTAAAGAGGAAGGTTGTTGTCCCTAGCAACACTGATGAAACTGCTATGGAGACGCAGTGTGCTCAGATGAAAAGTAAACTCAAAATGGAGGAGATGTTGAAACATCTGATTATATCAAATGCAGCTCAACAGCAAGCAAATGCAGCTCAACAGCAGGCAAATGCGGATTTTCAGCAGAGCTTTGCAGCTCAACAAAAGGCTCATCAAGAGAGCATGGCAGGCTGGAAACAGAGACGCCAGCAGCCAATGGAGGCCATCGGTTTGGAGGAAACCGAGTATGTGTGCAGGGCTGAGTTGGATGCCTTGCAACGGAAAATGGAAGAAAAGGAACAAGCCGTGGAATTGCTTAAAATGGAGCATAGAAACTTGCAGGAAATGAATGAACTACTCAAGTCTCATGTGTCACAGTGGGAAGAATCCACTGCTCTTCTTTTGGTCGAATTGCAAAAATGTCAAGACACTATAAAGGAGAAAGATACCATCCTCATGGAAAAGGAAATTGAAATTCAGACTTTGCAGAAGCAAAGCATGTGTGAAATGTTGGAGTTGCGTAATCAGCTGGAAAAAAGTCTTCAGTGTTTGGAAGTTACAAAAATAGACCTGCAGGAGTCGCAGGAACAGAATGTCGCTCTGAAAACGACATTGTCTCTCAGCGACAACGAGAAAAGTGAAAGAGAGGCTAAATTACTGAGTACTGTGTATGAGCTCACCACTTTGAGCAATGTGGTAGATGAATTACGTGCAGACTGTGAAAGTTGGAAAGGGGAAGCCCAACGTTTCCAGCAGCAGTTAAAGGAGAAAGAAGCCTGTGTGGCAGAATTACAATCTCATTCCCAGAAACTAGCCAATGAGGTGAAGGCTCTTATGCAGGGAAAAGGAGATTGTGAACATAAGAGGGAAAAAGTAGAGGCACAGCTTCTGGAATCGCAAGTCAAGGTGTCAGAAGGTGACCGATTGTGTGCTAAGCTGTCAGAGAAGGCAAACTGACTGCAGGTTGAGTTGGACAATGTTATAAATCAGCTTTCTCAAGCAGACAGAAAATCTAGAGAAATTGCGGAAGATTTTTCTATCTTGGAATCGCAGCTGCAAGACACGCAGGAACTCTTACAGGAAGAGAGGTGTCAAAGGCTGAGTTTTAGCACAAAGCTCAAACAAATGGAAGATGAGAAAAATGGCTTCCTGGAACAATTAAAAGAGGAGGCGGAAGCAAAGAAAAACCTATCAGAGCAAGTCGCAACATTGCAAGCTCAGATAGCGGATATGAAAAAACGCATGGAAGAAAGCGTTGGTTCATTACAGTGTGTTGAAGATGTGAAAAAGAAGTTTGATCAGATGCTTGGTGAAGAGAAGACTGTGTCTGCAAAATATGCAGAAGAACGCGCACGTGCAGAAACGGAGGTGCGTGATAACGAGAGCAAAGCCCTGTTCTTGGCTCGCTCTTTGGAGGAAGCTCTAGAGTGTAAGGCTGAACTAGAAAGTGTTAAACAGCTGCGTACAGAAATGGAAGAATTGGTCAGCTCCAAGGATGATGTTGTGAAAAGCGTTCAGGAGCTAGAAAAGTCTAAGCGAGCCTTAGAACAGCAACTAGAAGAGATGAAGATTCCGTTGCAGGAACTGGAAGAGGAATTCCAGGCAACAGAGGATCTGTCCCAAAGAGGGGATAGTGTGCCTGATGCAGTTTTTAAAAGGATCAGTGTTTTGGGGTCTGTCCTGAGTGAGCCTCAGAAATGTGACGACATGTGGCTTGAATCACCCCTTTGGAATAAACCGTTCCTTCAAAAACTTCAAGCATTGGAAAATGTATCATTAGAACTTCAGCAAACAAAGGAGCTGAGTAAGAAATGTGGTGATTTCTCAGTTCAGGCTGAAAACCTAGTGGAGAAAACTAAGGCTGTTGGTGAAAACGTGAAGCAAATGAATAAGTGCCTTTCAGGGAGTGTTTCCAAAATGGAACTGGTGAAAGACGGGTGGCAGAAGTTTGATCGTGATCTTGAGATGCATTCCATGTGGAATTCAGATAGAGAAAAAGAACTAGGTGACCTTGAGCGGTCAAATAGTTCAGCAGAAAGTGCATTGAAGAAACCTGTAAAAGAATGTGTTGCAGTTCCATGCTTCTTCACTGATGCAGAGAGGAGGTCTATAATGGATACCACCCAGATCGCTGGGTTCAACTGTGTTGTTGCCTTTGACCCCTATGTTGGTGGAAGGAAAGTTGATGATGTTCTGGTTGGCTTCTTCTGTGAAGAGTTTGGCAAGAAATATAAACTGAATATCAAATCAAATAGTAGGCCTTTACTGCGACTCGCTCAGGAGGGCGAAAAGTTTAAGAAGTTGATGAGTGCAAATGCTTCAGATCTGCCTATGAATATGAAATGTTTGGTGAATGATATTGATATCTCTGGGAAAAGGAACAGGGGTCACTTTGAAGAAATGTGTGACAGCCTGTTGTCTCAATTGGAAAATCCTCTGCACAGCATCTTAGAGCAAGCAAAGCTCAAGAAGGAAGATCATTCCCTTTTACAACAAAAAGCCAATGATTGTGTACAGATGTATGGAGAGGCAACTCAAGTCACAGAGGGATGTCAAGAGTCCCTACTTGGAACACACCTTAGTGAAGCAAAGGTTCTCAAAGTTTTGTGGAAAACATTTATGGATTGCAGAGAGAGGCGTCTTAAGAATGTTGAAGACATTAAGACTAGCCCAATTGAGTTGCCTATGGATCACGGTCCTCCATGGTGGATTGGACAGACGGTTATGAGGGACAAGCTGTCTGACATTTATGAGAAAGCTGTCAATGAAGATGACAGAAACGAGAAGGAGCGAAATGATGCCAAAAATGCAGTTGAAGAATGTGTATATGAGATGAGAGACAAACTGTGTGGCATTTATGAGAAATCCGTCAATGAAGATGACAAAACAGTTTCATCCGGAAGCTTGAGGATAATAGGAGGCTTATCAGTGAGTCAGCAGTGCTTGACACATGCGTGCCTGGAAATCTGTGTCCCAACCCTAGGGTTGAAACAAGAGGGGGGGGTATGTAACAGGAAGTCAGCTAAATCTGGGAATGTAGTCACAGGAAGGAGATACATTTCCACCTGATTGAGAAGTCCATTAATTAATTTAGGGTGTTGGCTACAGAGCTAGCCAGCAGGAAGTTGAAAGGCATTCACCTGTTCAGAATGAGGGAGTTAAGGCTCTATAATTTGTTCAGAGAAAGTCCTATTGTTTGCTGCCTCCAGAAGCTGTGTCCTGAAGCCATGTGGGCTGGGAGCAGGAGGACAGTCAGCGTGTGCCTCCCGACAGGATGTGTGGGCCTGGGAGAAGACCCCCCGGAGTGATGTGTGCCCGGGACGGTAACCAAGGGTGAATACGTCTCAAAGGTGAGAAGACGAACTGTTGATGTGAAAGAAACAAAAGGACTGTGTTGCCCTGTGAAGCTATTATAAAAGGACTATTGAGTGTCCGCTGTAGGACAAGGAAGTCTGCCCGACGGTAGGTTGGAGACAGACACTTAGGCAGGTTCCAGTTGTGAGAAGGTAGCCGCCCACAGAGGCAAGGATTTATTTTCTGTTTTATTTTATTTTGGATGTTTTGCTGCATACAGCCTGGTGAAGAAAACACCATTTAATAAACCACACTGTTTGTTTGCAAGCACTTGTCGGCTACCTCTCTGGGAAAACGCACCCCCCAGGGGGTCATCCACGCCTACCACCGAGCTAATCCCTCACAATATATATATATATATATAAACATATACACACCGGCCATTCCCTGCTACCTCCAGAAGAGCTGCTTTGGAAGACTAGAGAAAAATGCTTGTCGTCCTACTGATGTTGATGATTGTTTTGGAGTATTCTGTGACCCTAAGCTCCTAAGTTTAAATCCTTCAACAATAAAACCCTCCCTTAAGACAAATAGGACATCCCCTAGAGCTTTAATTGTCAGTGTGCATGGGCCTGTGCTTGTGTGACTGGCAGCCTCTATACCATTTGGGAAAACCTGGGCATATTTTCGACTGAGGTATGTAGGGCGCTTCTGTATGAATGGAATCTCTGGACATCCTGGTCCTCAAGGCTGTCATCCAAATGGACTAAGAGCAGCTGAGGGATGTGTAGAGGGCACTTATTTAGTACTAAAAGAGGTAGAAGCAAACTCTAGAGAGTGCAGTAACAGCAGTATTTATTAAACAAGAGTACAGTAAAACCTTGGTTTGAGAGTAACTTGGTTTGAGAGCGCTTTGCAAGACAAGCAAATTTTTTAAATAAATTTTGACTTGATATACAAGCGATGTCTTGATATACAAGTAGCGTCATGTATAAAAAAAGAAGAGAGGAGCCTCTAAAGTGTAGCAATATGGTTACATTTAATGAAGGTTCAATATTTAGCAACTCACATGGTTGATGATTAAAACAGGCACATCTAAGTATGCAGGCATCCGGGGTAAAGCTGTCCACATAGACCATCCTCTTCACCGCCATCTTCATCATCCATTTCTCCGCTGCACTCCACGAGTGATTCAAAGCCTCACCTTCAGATCACTCTACTGCAGGCCATTCTTCCCGGTCAGGATTGCATACTGACAGTGGTGAAAGCCGGTGGTTCAGAAGATGGTCAGCTTTACCCCGGAAGCCTGCATACTTAGATGTGCCTATTTTAATCATCAACCATGTGAGTTGCTAAATATTGAACCTTCATTAAATGTAACCATATTGCTACACTTAGAGGCGCCTCTCATCTCTCTTATATTCTGTAGCTCTGCTATATTTTGCTTCTAATCCCCTTGGGAAGGCTGCATATTGTGGATGGACATGTTATGGTTACACAACCTATCACATTGCTATAATCTTTGTATATAGACTATAAACCGAAGGACTTGTGGAACGAATCATCTGAGTTTCCATTATTTCTTATGGGGAAATTCGCTTTGATATAAGAGTGCTTTGGATTACAAGCATGTTTCCAGAACGAATTATGCTCGCAATCCAAGGTTTTACTGTATTATAAAAAGGCAGGATTAAAGTTTTATCTCCGGAAAATATCCCCTGCTAATATTCTGCTGGCTTTGCTAGCTGCAGCTTGAGATTGCATGCTTTTGCTCAGTCTGTCTTCTACTAGGACCCCCATATCTTTCTCCATCCTTAAAATTCCCCTACAGGTTCACCTCCTAGTGAGCGGTTTTCGTTTGTTTTTAGCCCCCAAGTGCATTACCTTACATTTCTTCACATTAAACAACATTTGCCATGTAGTTGCCCACCCCATTATTTTATTCAGGTCGCCTCTTTTTCTTTTTATTGGTCATATTCTTAGCTGCCCCTTTGGGGGTAAGTGCTACACATGCTTTCCTGTTGGCAAATTATTCAGTTCTTTCATTCTCTATTGTTGTCACCTCCCACATTAGCAACCAAGACGTCTCCCATGCTGCGTTTTTAAATTGGAATGCTCTGCTTTGTTTTTTTAAATCGTTCTCTAATATTGAATGTTTCAGGTACTGGCTGGAAATACATCTTTTTAGGAAAGTCTTGCATAATCTGTAGCTATCTGGTAATATGGTCATTTCATAATGGCCGCGAGCTGGGCTGGGTTAATCTGTAAACAAAAAATAATGTAAAGCCACCAATGGAAGGGCGCAGCACAGAATCTTCCCCTTAGCTATCATGCCCTTTGCACCCTTGCTCTGAACTGTGGTGGAATGGCAGGGTGGTGATGTCATGCTCTCCACCTCATCCAATCAGAAAGCATTCTCTGATTGATGCCCATGCAGAGTGGCTGATCTTCTCTGTTCAGAATGCAGCTCAGCCACTTGGCATGGGACCTGGAAGCAAATGGAGATCACTGGAGTAGCAGTGATTTCCAGCTTCCATGGGGCTCAATCAGGTAAAATATATATATAATTACATAATTACATTACATAATTGTCCAACTTGGACCAATACCTGGAGATCTTTGCCTGAGGGGCATTGCTGACCCAACACCCCCATGAGTTAGGCCTCTCTCACATGGGGTGGATTCTGTTTTGATCAGCAAGGTATCAGCCCACAAATCCTCTGCTGATCAGAGCAGAGCAGGCAGATGACACATCCGTGTCTGCTCACATCTGCAGAACAGACACAGGCAGAGCATGCTATGCTGTATGGACAGATTGAAGTAAACATACATGCTTTCCATTTACACCTGATTACTGCTCCACCTAAACAGGATAGACAGTGTCCCCTTCTGTTTTTTTGTAGTGGACCTGATCAAAACCTGGAAGAAAAGGGAGAAGAGACCCACATGATGGGACTTTGATGGTCTTTATCCTCTTAGTTACTGATAACTAAAGTATTTAAATATAGTACAAAAGGCAAAATAGATTATATTTATTACAAAAAATACAAAAAAGTGTAGCACATACAAATAGGGGTGGCTAGCCTTAAAAAGACTCCATCATAGTTGTCACTGTATAAACATACATAATGCATATAATGTGTATGAACAATTTACTCATGATACAACATGGCGGCACACTCGACGCGTTTCTGCATTAAGATTCCTTCTTCAGGGATGTATGAGTAGTATTATTAAAGACAACATTTATGATGCAAAGAGTCAATGAAATAGCCAGCGTGTCATAAAATCAACATATTCATATGTCCATCCCAGAGGATCGAGGGGAGCATTGGCCAACAAAGTGCATGTGGATGTCACAGAAAAGAAGTCCAGCAAAACCTGGCAGAGCGCTACAGCGACAGCAGTGCAATAAGAGCAAAAGCTCTCTGATAAAAAGAAGCTTGGTAATGACAAGGTATAAGCCCACAGAGCCCACGGCCAGCAATCCAAGGGAGGCAGGGATCAGACATGGAGGTAGGCAGATGTAAACGGACAAAAGTCAGTTTACACCCATCTGTCCATAGGGATGAATGTACCTTTCAATCAGGTCCACTTGAGAAACCGACAGGCGAACTTGATCAGAATACCCATGTAAAAGGTGCCTCACATGTTGATGCCAGTCGAGATGGGCTAGGTAGGGTGCCAGATCCCTGAAAACAGTTATAACTGACAATAACCCCTGCCCCATATGTACTCACTAGAGCCAAATTAGATGTCAGGCATAGATGGTTGGCTGCCTTATCAGGGTTTTGTTTCAGCTTGAAATATTGTCCAGGTGCTGGGAACAGAGCTGCTGATGCCCAGATGTCCAAAAGACCTTATGACACTGAGACTCCTCTGGAAGAATGAATGCAGTAGAATGAATGGAACTAACATCAGAAGGGATACAAGCTTTATGCCAAGGATTAGACGATTGGGCCAAAGTAGTGGTAGGGACTGAAGTTATTGGAGTTTTAGTGGCCAGAGTCCCCAAATACTGCTGTGACCTTTCCCAAGTAAGAAATGAAGGCTTGCCAAAACTTACCAAGGAGGACTTCAGGACAGTTCAGATGGATGAATCTCTTTGCAGCTTGACAATATCGGCCCTGGAGGGGCAAAGCCCAGACTTGCTACTGACAATCTCTCCAAAACAATTGCACCTAATTCACAAGGAGTGGAATCATTTACAGTTACGTGGTCTACTGTAGAGGCCCCTCAGATGCTCTCAAAGATAAGTGGCAATTGTAAAGCCTCATGTACACTAAAGTTTAGGAGCTTTTGGCATTTTTTTTGCCAAAGCTCCTCAACTCCATAAAAGCCTATGTGTACATATACATACAGTATAGGCTTTTAGGATAATTTAGGAGTTGCTGTGGTTAGGTGAGGTTCAACCTCCCTCAACACCTCCCTCAACCGCCCTCTCCTGAAAGCAGAAGAATCACGTTCAGGATAGGAACGTTTTGACTGCCTACCGCAAGATTCATCAAAATCGTTTTGCATTTTCATGTGGCCGGTGGTCAAAGTAGTTTTAGTGTACATGAAGCCTTAGGGTGCAAAACCTGCAACCAGGTGATAGAGTGATGCTGATGAATCTGAGTCCCCCTGTGAAACATAAGATAACTGATCAGTGTAGGTTCCAGCCCTACATCATTTGTAAGCCGTAGCCAGGTGCCAAGCCATTCCAATATACCAAACACCAAAAAAACCGTGAAGGAAGAACAAGCTCTCTGAAAACTGGTCATCATAGTCACTTATTGCCACTAGCAGAAGCAGTTTGTGTGCTTCAACAACCAGATTCATGGCCTACCCAGATTGCCTCGCAAAGATTGCATCCAATGACCAATTGACTAGGTCTTTGCCATCAGATGTAGACAGGGAAAAGCAGAGAGGAGAAAGATGTCTACACGGACTGGTTGTGGCCATCTACAATGTAAGAGACTGTCTTTCCTCCTCCTGCCAGGCAAACAGATACTGGGACTCTTAGACCTGAGGCTCCAGAATTTTTACCCCAAGAAGACCCTCCAGCTTCTTTGCAGGGAACACAGAGACTTTCTAACCATCCATGGAAACAGAAAAGGAATAGATTGGAAAATAACTATGCGAACTAAAAGAACACAGGGCAAAGCAAACAATTCAAACCCCTAAAAGATGGACTTACCATAACTTGTGTGAATATTCTGATTAAGTCATTTTCACCACCGAAAGGACTCACACAGTGCCAACTCTTCCCATTCCAGATTTAGTGGAAGGTAACTCAAACTCACCCCCTCCAGATCTAGCTGGGGAGTCCCAATATCTGTGACTTATGGACAAAATAACCTTGCTCCTTCTAACAAATGGTGGGAGAACCACTTCTCAAATTCCTATGCTAATGTGAATCATTTGGTTTTGTGTAAAAGTAAACTTAAGCTTACTTTTAGCTTTTCATTTATGTTAGCCTAAAGTTATGGACTTTATATGCCATTGGACTCTGCCTTTTCTTTGGGGACCAAAGTTTTTGGTGTCGGGAATGTGTAGCCATGTTAAGAATGGAGAGAGAGAGAAAGAGAGAAACACTGGCTTCAGTTGCTCTCTGTAGCTGCTACCTTGCAGTGCTAAACTGGTTACCAGCTATTTCCAACAAGAGGAGGGAGCTACTGAGCTGGAAGATTTCAATAGACAACTCAGGCCACATTGCACTGTAGTAACTGTAGTTCAGAGGAAAGTCTCTACTGTGTAACCAAAAACTTTTGAACTACTTTCCCCAGAGAGATGTTGCTGGGTGGAGGGGAAAGAGCTGAATTTTCCCGGACTGTACAGTACATAACTCTCTCTTGCGGTGAGAGAGATGATAGAGCACATCACTGTCCCATGTGCACCATCACTGCTGCATATCAGCATCCTGATCAGCTGATCTAGAGTGCTGACCGCTAGAGTTACCTGGGTGCAGAGCAGAGGGGGGACTGATTGCTGTTTGACCATATTGCGAGCTGCAATATCACTGGGATTGGTGAGGTACCCCTGTAGTGATTTACCATCTGCTGCTAGAGCGATTAAGCCCTTTAGGAACTGAGTATACAGCTATCTAGCAGCCTTACTCAGTGCCTGTAGGTTTAACTGGGACTGTACTCATGTGCAGTGCACTGGTAAAACTGGGCTCCAATGCTAACTGGTTGAAGAGTTAGAGCTAAGGACTACCCCTTCATAGCTGCTTCACAGAAACCTTCGCCCTATAGGACAATTGTAACTAGTCTAGACCAGTTATAGTAGTCTTATCCACACTAAAGTTTTTGTTACTTTGTACGGTTTATTGTCCACTTTGGTGATTTACTGTGTGTGTCTAATGGTACAGAACTCCATTCATCACAGATACTTCGGCATATTGACTGCACTGTCTAGCAGACTCTGTCTGAATCTACCGTCTGTGTCAGGACTGGGATTTGAACCCATGACCTCTGCTGATCCACCTGAGAGAGATGCTAAACAGTATCCTGACCATGAAACTCTGCTTATTTATGCCTATACCACCATTTACTCTAACCCGAACCAATACATTGAAATAATTTACCACCAAACGGCCTTGTGTCTAATTCCTGAAACTAAGGTCTCATTCACACTGAGCATTTTTACAACTGCTGTTTTGGGTGTCAAATGTTTTTTTTTAACTGCCTCTAAATTCCCCTGCATGTTATCCTATGTGTTCATGCACACATAGGCTTTTATCAGCGCTTTTTGGCAGGAGAGTTTAGTGGCAGAAAAAAAAAACACTCTGCCAGCGTGTTCTGGAGCAGCAGCGTTTTGGCAGAAAAAATGCTGACAGTATTTTTTTTGAACCGGAGGCCACCGGAGTCCTTAGCAATCAGTGAAAAGCTGGTTGTTAAGGAGCGGGCTGGGAAGACTTAACAACAGGTTCCCTGCTGACAGCTGAATTTAAAAGAACATTGCTGGCAAGAAAACAATTTAAAGAAAATTGTGTGGGGGTCCCCCCTCCAATCCGTACCAGATCCTTATCTGAGCATGCAGCCTCGCAGGCCAGAAAAGGGGGGGGGAACGAGTGAGTGCCCCCCCTCCTGAACAATACCATGTCACATGTCCTTAACATGGGTGGAGATGCTTTGGAGAAGGGGTCTCTCCCCCCCAATCACCTTGTTCCCATGTTGATGGGGACAAGGACCTCTTCTCCACAACCCTGGCCAATGGTTGTGGGGGGTCTGCGGGCGGGGAGCTTATCACTTCTATGTGAATATGTATGGGGTACATAGTACCCCTGCTCATTCACCAAAATAGTGTAAAAAGTAAATAATAACACTAGTTTTTGACAAGTGTTTTCTTTTAAAAATGTAGAAAAAAAAATCCCCCGCTGTATTGTCAATTATGATGCCCGTCGCCACCTCTGATCCTGACAAAGGCTCCCACTGTCTGTCAGCTCTTAAATAACTAAGGGGCAGGGCCAACCAGTTATGTCATTGGGCGGCAGCGCCCCCTTGTAACGTCACCGACTGAGGGCATGCTGGGTCAGTGGGTAGAAGCTGTCAGGCGGCAGAAGGCTTCATCTGGACTGGAGGTTTTTCTTTTCTTTTTTTGGGTCGGCGGTGGTGGTGGGCGTCATTATTAATGATAAATCTACAGCTATGACTTTTTTTTTTTATTAAAGAAATTTTTAAAAACAAGTTTTTTTTTTTTATTTACTTTTTACACTTTTTTGGTTAATGAGTAGGGGTACTATGTACCCCTACTCATTCACATGGGGGGCAGGATCTGGGGCCCCCTTGTTAAAGGTTGCTTCCAGATTTAGATAAGCCCCCCGCCCGCAGACCCCTACAACCCTGGCCGGTAATTGATGCCCTTGTCCTCATCAACATGAGGACAAGGGGCTTTGGGGGGGGGGGCAGCCCGCTCCAAAGCACCCTGCTATGTTAAGGACATGTAGCCTGGTATGGTTCAGGAGGGGGGGGGTGCTCGCTTGTGCCCCCATTTCTTGGCCTGCCAGGCTACATGCTCGGATAAGGGTCTGGTATAGATTTTCGGGGGGACCCCAAACTTTTTTAAAAATGCCGTGGGAATCCCCTTCAAATGGTCTGTTATGGATTTTGGAGGAACTCCTATGCACACATTTTTTTTTAAAATAGCGTGGGCATGGGGGTTCCTCCAAAATCTATACCAGACCATTTGAAGGGGACCCCAAGACATTATTTAGGAATTTTGGTGTAGTATGGATTTTGGGGAGGACCCCACGCCATTTAAAAAGAAAATTTGGCGTGGGGGTTCCTCCAAAATCCATACCAGACCCAGAGGGCCTTATAAGGATTGGGGGGAGGGGGGCCTCCACGCCATTTTTTTCACTTTTATTTCATTGCCGGCAATGTTTTTTTTTACATACATGACTCATCCGATGTTAAGGATGTGGCAGCCCCGCTCCTTAACACTGATGCTACTAAACGTAGCTTACACACTAGGCAAAACCCTACTAAACACCGGCAAAAAATGCTAAAACATTAGCATTTTTTGTTCAGCGTTTCTAAAAAAAGCTTTTAGCTTTCTAGTGTGCATAAAGCCCAATGCACAGTGGAGGTAAAATTATCCATATACGTATTCTTATAAGTGCTTGCAGCAGTTTTTATTCAACCAGGTGTGCCAGAGAGGCTGAGGTTATTCACAGAGTTGAGGCAAAGAACAGAGGACCCAATCAACCAAGTAGCTCCTGTGAGGGTAACACTACACTGGTAATATCAGTTCATAAAAATGGGCCCTAGGTATTGAAGATATATTGATCACGCCCCTTTATTTCTCTTCACAGCAACAGAAAATTAGATGCAATTCAAGTTGTGCCTAAAGAAAAAATCAAACAAGGGAGAAGTTGTAAACTGTAAGATTAGATAGGAATTGTGTGCCAGTCAAGAATGTATTAGGACCTGCTTCCATGATTTGACAGTGTTTTTAATACTTGGAGTGCATTTTTGAAGCAAGGCAAAAACATTTATTTGCTTTCTAAAGTGTGGGTTAAACCTATCCACCAGATGCAAACATTTTTGTCATGGTAAACACTGCAACCTGCGGTTCTTTGGTGCTTTGTTTACCTACATTTCCTTGGTATTGGTAATCCTCGGAACATGGTTTTTGTTGCTAGTTAGTTAAGGTTAGTTAGCTATTTTGTGACCACAGTTTAATTTTGTTTTGCTATTTTTTTGCATTCTTTTTATTGTATGCTAAGCATTTGTTACATAGTTATTTAGGTTAAAAAAAGACCATCTAGTTCAACCAATCATCCTCTAGTTCAACCAATAAAAGAGAAAAAAAATCATATACACAATCCTATACAATCCTATACAAAAAACGGGTATGATGGCGCTCCCGGACAAAATGGCACAAAAATAACTTGGATGCTGCTCGGGATCTTAAATCATTGGACTTGTTTATTAAAATCAATTAAAATGAGAGTGAGCTCCTAGACAGGAAAAGCCAGTGGTATGCTCAGAGTGCAGCACTCAGCAGATGGATGTGATACCGGAGGAGACAGATCTGAAGAAGGGCTTGGCCCGAAACATGTCATCCCATTTATCCGTGGCTTTCCCCAATAGCTCCGCCAGGTGACCCTTTGGTTGCACAGAACAGCCGTCGGTGAGCTGCGTCCACATCCCCGGCTACATCGGAGCTGCAGTCCCCGGTGCGCACGCTAGGAGCCCGGTGACGTCATCTTCCGGCGCCACGTCAGCAGGGTCTAACGAGCAGCGGCCGCTGCCGCCTCAGGCGTGCACCGCCACCGGAGCTGTCCGTGGGGGTTGAGCTTCTCACTCCCCCCCCCTCTCTCCAGCCTCTCGTCTACATCTCAGGCATCGCCCAGCCCGGAGGCACAGCTGCAGAGAAGGTTCCCGGCTCGATTGAGGCTGCCAGTCCATCCACAAGTGTCATACCGTCCAGGCTCCACAGGTGGTAAGGCGTTGCTTCCCCGCTTCTGGGTCCTCCTTGCTTTGGAGTTGTCTCCTCCGGTATCACATCCATCTGCTGAGTGCTGCACTCTGAGCATACCACTGGCTTTTCCTGTCTAGGAGCTCACTCTCATTTTAATTGATTTTAATAAACAAGTCCAATGATTTAAGATCCCGAGCAGCATCCAAGTTATTTTTGTGCCATTTTGTCCGGGAGCGCCATCATACCCGTTTTTTGTGTTGCTACTTTCTCCTCTCAGCTGGGATCTGGGATAGGGTAGGCAGCAGCCCGGACATGGACATGTAATTCATGGTGGACCTCTTTGGACACAGTCCGACCCCATTGTCCCAGCCCCGCCATCTGATCACCGGCACCACAGTGCCAGGATTTTCTGTATATACTTATACACAATCCTATACCCACAGTTGATCCAGCAGAAGGCAAAAACCCCAGCAAAGCATGATCCAATTTGCTACAGCAGGGGAAAAAATTCCTCCCTGAATCCACAAGAGGCAATTGGATATTCCCTGGATCAACATTACCTATAAATGTTAGTGTAACGGAACCGCCGACTCACACTGTACTTGTTGTCTTCCGTCAGTATACGGCTTCCTTGCAGTCATGAACATATATCCCAGATTTTGCCAGCCGCCATCATACAAGGCTAGTCTGACATTTAGCTCGTACAAGTTTTGGAACCTTCTCCTTTATTGAACAGTCTTACACTCAATTTATACACACATGACCATATCCCCCTCCTGATCAGATTACTACACACAGGTCAGGGGTTGCCTCATTACATTATCCTATGCAGATGAAATTGTATACAGAAACAGAATTAACCTGAACTAATTATCTAGCTGTCTGGACAGAATACACATCCCACCTCATTACACAAACAAAAGGGAGAGCCTGTCTGACATTTAAGTTCAACACACATTAGCATAAGTGTAAATACAGACCCCATTTGAAGCAACCCAAACCATTACATCCCGAACGACGTCAACCTATGACAAAACACGTCGGGCCGCTGCAGACGTGATGTCACCACGTCCCCACAGCCGGCTACAGTTTGTGTATGTGAATGTGGGACGCAATGGTTTTTGTCTTCTACACCCATCGGCTTTTGTGACATGCTCGCCTGTTTCATTGTATATGTAAGTGTGATTTTAAATAAAAGGGTTTTAATCTAAGCAATATTACGCTATCTGCCTTTCTCCTCTTCCCTGAATATGTGGTACACATGGGCTTCACTTGCCATATCCTGAGGATTGGCTCCACATTGACGATACCTCACAGTTCTCTTTGGATGTGTTGCCTGTCATATTCTGAGGGGTGTTTCACAGGATCCAGTTCATTTGTCCTGTTTCCAAGCATTTTGTGGTCTATCCATTAGGTTGCATGGCCATATTGGTCTGGTAAGCAGCTTATTTTTATATCCCTTCAGTCTCGGGTGGTCTCTTGGCACATTGTGAAGATATCCTTGGACGCTTTGCATTTCCTGGGACTTGTGGTTCCTTCCAAGCGTATTGCAGTACTTTTCATTGGCACTTTTGTTATCCCTTTCTGGAGGATTTTACATTATTGGGACGGTATTTTTTTGTGTTGAAACTTGTCGTCCCCCTAACATTTGTATATTTTTTTCTGTCATATCATTATATGGAGTTTACATAACTTGTATATCATTTTGTATATTAGCTCTACACTTATTTATTGTATACTGTCTGGACTTTTTTCTATAGGTCTGTGTATGCAGCTTTTTCATGTCACTGTTTATTTTTTCACATATTTTTACTTAGCGCAGAATTATACCTTAATTTATATTAAGTAAAACCTTGGACAGAGGGGTGGCTGTGGACGTAGTAAACTTGGATTTTGCAAAAGCGTTTGGCACAGTTCCCCACACACAGCTAATGTGTAAGGTAAAATCTACAGGCTTGGAAAGATCAGTTTGCAAATGGATAGAAAATTGGCTAAAAGATAGAATTCAGAGAGTAGTGGTTAATGATTCTTACTCTGAATGGTCTAAGGTTATTAGTGGTGTACCCCAAGGTTCAGTGTTGGGACCCTTACTTTTAATATCTTTATAAATGATATAGGGTCTGGGGTTAAAAGTACCATTTCAGTCTTTGCAGATGACACCAAGCTTTGCAGTGGAATAACTTCTTTACAGGATGTCTACAACTTACAAGCTGACCTCAATGCACTGTTTCATTGGGCAACTATGTGACAAATGAGGTTTATTGTTGATAAATTTAAAGTAATGCAAGAATATGCATGCATCATACATACTAGGCGGAGTAGAATCCATAGCGGAGAAGGATCTGGGTGTTCTGGTAGATCATAAGCTTAATAATAGCATGCAATGCCAAGCTGTGGTTTCCAAAGCAAGCAAAGTCCTTTCTTGTATTAACAGAGGCATAGACTCCAGAGAGAAAGAGAGAGATATAATTTTGCCCCTGTACAAATCATTAGTAAGACCTCATCTGGAATATGCAGTTCAGTTTTGGGCACCAGTTTTTAAAAAGGATATCGGGTAACTGGAGAAAGTGCAGAGAAGAACAATCAAACTGATAAGAGGCATGGAGGAGCTCAGCTATGAGAAAAGATTAGAGGAACTGAATTTATTCTCTCTTGATGAGGATATTAAGGGGGGATATTATCAACATGTATAAATACATAAGGGGTCCATATAGTGAACTTGGTGTTGAGTTGTTCACTTTAAGGTCAACACAGAGGACAAGGAGGCACTCTTTACGTCTAGAGGAAAACAGATTTAGTTATTCTCCAAATACGGAAAGGTTTCTTCACCGCAAGAGCTGTGAAAATGTGGAATAGACATCCTCCAGAGGTGGTTCTGGCTAGCTCACTAGATTGCTTTAAAAAGGCCTGGATTCTTTCCTGGTGGACTTAATATAAGTGGGTACTAATATTTATAGGTAAAGTTGATCCAGGGAATATCTGATTGCCTCTTGGGGGATCAGGAAGGAATTTTTTTTCCCTACTGTAGCAAATTGGATCATGCTTTGCTTGGGTTTTTTCACCTTCCTCTGGATCAACTGCGGGTATAGGAATGTGTATATGGGATTGTATGGTTGGGTTTTCATTACTGTCTTTTTCTTTTTTGTTTTATTATTGGTTGAGCCAGATGGACTTGTGTCTTTTTTCAACCTGACTATGTAACTATGTAACTATGTAACTACGAGGTATAGTCAAACATCTATCCTGAGAGTCTGCAGGAGCCTGAGATTGCACCTGCAATCTGCTGATCATGGGTGCAATGCTCTGCAGGCTCCTTAGAAAAAAAAATAAATTTAATTTTTATACCTTTTTTAAAAAGGTGAGCTTATCCTTTAACTACTTACTGTGGGTGGGTGGTAGCTACAGGCCAAATGGCGTACCTGTACATCGCCTGGCATATGTGCACTGGCACACTCCCTGGAATGCACAGCACGTCGCTCCTGTGACTGGAGGATACAGCGAATTGTGGCTTCTGGTACCCAGCCACTTTGAGCTGTCGGGGTATCATGTGATCATCATGTGATCACATAATCAAAATGTAAAAACAACTGTTATGAATCGGTTTCTTTCATAACAGATGGGCTTAGTATTGTGATGCTGTGATTGGTCCACAGCTATTACATGGCCAATCACATCACCCTGTACCATGTGATAGCTGTGGGCCAGTCACCACATCACAATAGTAATTACAGCTGTTATGAATTAAACCCATTCATGTCAGTTGATGATCACCCCTCTAGTGTAGTACCATGTCACTATGGTGGCACTGAACTACTTTGATGACAGGATGTAAAAAAAAAAATAGTAAAAGAAGAAAAAAGTGTTAAAAAAGGAAAAAAATTGCCAGTTAAAGCGGTAGTAATCCACAGTTAGTGGGAAAAATATTTTCCATGCAGGACAATGTCATAATGTGCTAGCATGTGTCACATACTAGCACATTATGAGAAATTTACCTTAGAACGAAGCCCTCCAGTGCCACGCTGTTACTGCTGAGAGGGCTGACATCTTCCCCCGGTCTTCCGTTTGGGTCCCTCTGTCTTCCTTTCCTTACATCATTTCATGTATGCACACGGGAGCCGTCGTTTACAGCATGGGCTCTGAATGTCCGGCACTGTGCCGGTGACAGTGCAAGGTAAGCCTTTTTATAGGCTTACTGGTAGGAAAAGGTGGTGTAAAAGAGTTTACTACCACTTTAAGGTAGTGCAGTGCTGAATAGCAAAAAATGGCCTGGTCATGAAGGGGGTAAAGTCTTCCGGAGTTCAAGTGGTTAAATATTACTTATAAAAAAGCTCCAGTGTATATATATATATATATATATATATATATAGGTGCATCAAGATTCAAACAGCTCACAAGCTCAAGACTCCTTCACGCACTAGCAGCGCTAAAAGTCCATGTAATAAAACATGAATCAATAAATAAATAAATGGATGAGCACAACAATAAAGGGAAGTCCATGCATGCAGTCCCAGAATGTAAGGAGATGATGAGAGTGGGTATGTCCTTGCAGAAACCCAAAAAGCCTTCACCACACCGCTGTGTGCACCCTTAAGTGGGGACACTTACCAGAGCCAATCTGTATGCAAGCAGAATATTACAGCAAGCGGGAATGTCTTTATCGCCTTACACCTCTGCGTGGAAACTCCAACAGGGACCACCAACAGATATCACATGTAGACCCCCTCACCAGCATAAGGAACCTTATCAAATGGACCCCTGAGCAAACAGGAAGTTAAACAAGCAGATGCTTGATTTGATCATCACTAATATACACTAGTACCAGCGCCTACCTTACCTATTTTAGATTCCGTTTATTTATGCACACACACTTTTAAAAAAGGGGCAGCAGGTCATTTTTTCACAGTGTAATTTAAAATAAACTAGGCGCCTTCACCCTTACCATATAAATGATGATATCACGGCTAAGCTCCGCCCGATGTGTTTGGTCAGAACAGATGTCGTCCAGGGGGACTAGAAACTACACCTCCTATAATCCTCCACACTTCTTTTTAGAGTCTCTGTTGCAGTCCACATCCACAGTTCACCTCCTAGTGCAGTGGTCCTCAACTCCGACCCTCAGGGCCCACTAACAGGCCAGATTTTAAGTATTACCTTGGGAAGATGCAGACTAGAGTACTGCAATCACTGAGCAGCAAATTATATCAACTGTGATGTATTTCAGTTATCTTGCAAACCTGGCCTGTTAGTGGGCCCTGAGGACCAGGGTTGAGGACCATTGCCCTAGTGGATGGAGGGCAGCTTAAGACCAGCTGCTCAAGTTTTTTGCAATAGAAGCTTCCTTCTGCAGCCCTGCCTGTAAACTGCCTTTGATCTGACACAAAAATCCTCTTCTTGTTAGTGTTGCAGACTGGGCTACATTCTGCATCAGCTGAATCGAGCATACATATTTATGAAGCAGCCAGCAAACTGACAGGCTTCAGGGTAGTTGCATTGTGCCTGGATTTTGGACTGCTCTCTTATGTCAATGGCTTGCCCTTCTTGTCTGTGAAATAAAAGCAAACATTGCATGACTGCTTTTGCTTTCTATATCATATCAATGTCCTTTCCAGGGTCCATTTCTGTGGATATCAGACCAATACTTATAGGAAACCTGTTTTTGCTGCCTGTCACATCAACTCTTCTTTTCACAATGTAGGCACTAGATTTACTCTGCATATATGCATGTATGAATACAGACATCCATATAAGTAGTTTCTGTTAATCATAATAAATATAATAAATGCAGTGGAAAAAAAAGTAGTCATATGTCAAAAAAAATAATGTGACTATTTAAAAAAAGTTAAGCAAACATTCTCTTTAATTGCATACGGAACCTCACCATTAGCTGTTCTAGGTTGTCTATTAAGATGCATTATTCACAACATTAGTCTTAAAATAACATTTTACTGTTGTCAGGGGACTGCATAGTCAATATTACAGTGTACTGTGTTTGTGTATCATTTACATACTTTATCCTTTAGGAAAGTCATAGTCATCCACTGAAGATCTTGCTGTTGTTTAGCTACAAGGACAAAATTAACTTGCAGCATAATCACTGGCTTAATAGCTTGTGTCACTGAATTACTGCAAATTTTTTTCTTATTGAAACAACAAACTACTAAATCTATTTATTATCTATACAGTACAGCTTACATATCTGTCACGCACCATTAAATGGATTTGACAGCACAGATTAAGATGCTTGGAGACGTCAGTATTGGGGCCTGGTATGCATAAGCCACCACAAGTAAACTCTAGTAAAAAAATGGCCATTAAGTATATTTCATTATCTAACGGACAGAGCACATCTCAGTTAAGTTTTCCCATTTAAATAATTTACATTTTACACATCAGTACATTTGAATAACATTTGGCATATCATTTAGAGCGGCAGTAAACCGTGGCATTTAAAAAAAAAAAATCACTTGCAAGGCGATGGCATTATGTGCTAGTATACGGGTATGCTGTTCCTTCAGAGCACATGCGCCGGGGGCGTTACCGCTGCCAAAAGAGTGAACACACAAGAGTGAAACAGTACACATTTTGGAAATATTAATTTTACGTACAGGTAAGCTTAGGTGCAAGGCAAGACTTCCTCATCCGAGAGCCCCTCCATCACGGCTACGACTTGCTGGTCTGATCACCGGGTAAAAATAAAATAGAAAAACGTCTGAAAAGAAGACTAATGCAACCGCCATATGCAAGGATTGCTTTAGTGAGTTCAAAGGAGGACCTGTTTGAAGTATATCGTCCTGTCCTGGTATCAGGTGTTTATACCTTTGGTGTCCTGAGTCTGCCTTTACTGACCCCCTGTAACTTAAGGGGTCCACTCCATCCGGTAAGCCTTGAGTGCACACCGGGTGTTCCTGTGTATTTGGTGGAGGTGTTTACAACCTATCAAGTGCTGTTATTTTTGCCATCATCATTTCCATTGGACATTTATTATTACTACGGACTATTTATTTATTTACTTATTTAATTGGCACTATATATGTTTAGTTCACCTCATCATAAGCATATGATTGTACAGAATTTATCCAATTTCTGTTAATTATTTATTTATGCACTATATTGTGGACCTTATTTTTGCCTTGATTGTAAGGTCCTTATTTTGCACAAGTGTTTTTTAGTTGAGCGCAACTTTTATTTAGTAATATTTAACTTCTTTCATCTTTCACGCATTCAGGTGCTTTTTGCGGCTCCTATTAAAGAGTTAATCCTGCACTTTCTATTCAATATATTTTTCATATATTTTTATACACTTATTTATCACTTCCTTTGCGCGGGTTTTTGTTGGCATCAACACCACACATTTTCTTCTAAGCTTAGGTAAGGTAAAAATCACAAAGCAGACTTTACTACTGCTTTAATAAAAACCCTGCTGTATTTTACATATTTAGTCTGGTTGACAAGTGGACAAAAATGTAAAAATGTTTTATTCATTTTTAATACTTTAAATGTAACAGGCAATTACAGTGTTAAATGGAGGCATACTACAATTTACAGGCTGCAGTGATTTCTGAATACTGAAGCCACCTTCAGTTTGCATGTGATCACTATATCATAGCTGCCACAATGGTCACATGATCAGGAACCACACACATGATTAGGAAAATACCACATGAATCCCCTAATGTTGGTGAGAGGAGAAGCTGTTGGTAACATCCAGGTTTGAGAGCAGCCTTGCTGGTAGTTGACAACTGGAGGATATTGATTACCGTATCCTTAGTATGGGATATTGTGTGACACACAGATTGTAGGCAGCAAACTATTAAGGTACTCATTTATAAAGTATTTACTTTACAGTATTCACACATTCATTTGGGAGCATTTACCCTGGTATTAAGCACATTTGCTATACATTCACTAGGTGAAAAAATATATAACTTAAAATAGAAGTGCAAGTCAGGTGTGGTGAATAGCGCTTCGGTTAGTTCCTAGTGCAATGCAATCAGGTCTCACAAGCCATATACTTGTAAAAGAAAATCCAAGCAGGATTGTTGCACTTAAAATGTAATAGATAAACAAAAATATCAAAAATGTACTAAAAGTCAAAAGCATTCCATTTCAACAGTTTCTGGGTAGCATGATAATTCTCCTTCTCTGGCAGGAACACATCCAAACACCTTAACAAAAGCATACATTTTATATATGGTTAGCAAATCTGGAACCAATTAAATAATTAGCTTAAGACTAAAGCTATACAGCCATGTTAAATCTTATGCCCAAATCGCAGAGAATAGACCATTTTATGTCATGTAATCCTAATCTTCACTTTCTGTGTG
The DNA here is from genome assembly GCF_965119305.1 of Pelophylax lessonae. NCBI lineage: Eukaryota > Metazoa > Chordata > Amphibia > Anura > Ranidae > Pelophylax > Pelophylax lessonae. Next base: position 386,200,284 of record NC_138772.1, read on the forward strand.
GTCTCTCCCACATAAAGAAGTCCACATGGACACTTAATAATGTGAACAACATAAGAAGATTGGCATTTGAAGTAACTCCTGATGTTAATATTATTACCTCTATGTGGATCGGAAAAATATTTCCCAATAATTATACAGATACATTGTATAACGTTTAAACAAGTAATTTAATCTAGTATTCCGGGGACCCAAAAAAGTTATAACAAGCTCTAACAAGTCTATCATGTATAGTCCTAGCCCGCCAATATGAAGACAAGGGGGGAGTACTAAACTTAGGGATGGTAGGATAATTACTAATTGAGATAGACCATTGATTTATAATATTATTACACTATATATACGAGTGGAGAAAAGGTGAAATTGAGAGACAAAGGGTATTCTTCTGTTTGCTGTATATTTAAGCTAAATCTGCTGAGATTTGAACCAGGCATACTGATTGTACTCAAATTGATCAATAGATCCACTTGGGTACAACTAGCATGTCAGATGGATCAGACATGACAGGAGCAGCAGACAGCACTGATTGTAATGAAATTGATGGTGCCGGGCCAGATGGGACATCAGTGGGAGGCTGTGCTGGCATGGAAGAGATCGTTGACGCATTTCAAAGCTTCAGCTTCTTCATCCACTGACGTCAGGTCCAATCCGGTGCCATCTTGCATTCCTTGGTGGTTTTGCGGTGGCCGCCCACTACCTGCTGCTCCTGTCACCTCTGTTTCATCACACTGGTGATGCTTTCCCATCAAGGACTGCCCGGTAGACCCTCCACTTCTGGCTACTGGATTATTTATACGCTCATTCAAGTATTTTAACATGTGAGTTGCCCTTTTATCTACTTTTAATAAATTGAGATGTTACTAATGCTGCACTTAATCTGGTGCCCCTGTATCCTTTTCCTATATGCTTACAGATCTGCTTGCTTCGCTCTAAAGGGTCCTGACGCTGATGATGTGTTTATTCGCCTTTATGTCATCCCACCCATACATTGACAATTTTCTTACTGTTATGAACCTTTGACTTATTGACTTTTCAGCTACATCTCCCCAGTGCTACTGTCTCCTCCTTTCCCCTTAAAACCAGAGACAGGCTTCTTCTGTGCCAGTCAAGATCTATAAAAGGGAAAGGAGATGCATCAGAAGTTACAAAGGATTAGCAGAAAGAGAGTCTGCTGCTGTTTCCTAGTGATCTGCATACTTACTTTGGAATCTCTCCATCATCGCTTGGTGGATCAAGCAGACAGGGAGGCCTGGATGTGAAGTTGTCTGGCATTAGCAAAGGTGCCTTCTCAATCTTCTTTCTCTGTGGCTCTGCCCAAGATATCTCGAACAGCCTGCCATTCAGCAGTGGTATACAATCAACAGGTCCCTGCTTCTACCTGATCTGGTGAGCTCTTCTGAGTTGATGAGGCCCCCCACAGATCTTCTCAGCTCCTGGGTCCAGACAATCTGATGTCACTTCCAGGCTGGCTACCTTCTTATCATGCATAAAATTTGGCCTCTTCTGGGTCAGTGGATATATTTGTCAGAAGAAAGCATGCACTGGGATCCCAAACAAAACAAATGACGCACTGTGACGCAAGTGGCTGCACTGCTTTAACTCTCTGTTCCACAAGGAATGGTAAGAAAAGTAATGGTTATAACCCCTCAAGCAACAAGCCTTGCTGAAGAAGAAGACAAGCCCTAACTAGGTGGCAGCAAGCACCATTTGAGTTCTTAATACACCATTACCAGTATGCCCAGGGTGTCCTAGGAAAAAAAAAGGGATGTCTGCCACAATTAACTCTCTTCCTGGATCCATGGAGCAACCTTCTTTTCAGGATTTTCCTATCTCTTTAAATTATACAGCACTATCGAGAACTTCATCCCATACTCAGATCGATAATTTAGAGTTTGTCACCCCATTTCCAAACTTGTTTAGCGTTTCCAGCTACATAATCATTGTAGTATTGGTTCTAATTTCACAGGTGGTTTAGATTCTGTATGCTTGGACTCTATGGATCATAATACCTTACTGATAGCCCAGTTGTTTCAGTTGCTACCCCACAGCAATCTTTTTCCTTCACCCTTTGTTTAAAAGAACCAATAACTCTTATATTATTCCCTTTAGGCTTTCATTTAAGCCCTAGCATTATTATTTCATTTATAGAAAGGGTAATACATTGATATTTTGTCCTTGCTACCTTCAGTGAAAAAGAATAGATTTGTCTTAAAAGAAACTGATAAAAGTGAAGATGATAAGCACAGGAATGTTCATCACTCATTTAACAAATGGCTTGCAGGCATTCTACAAGTACGTCATCATTATGGGTGAAACACATCCAGAACATTGCTGCAGATTGTTTCAAAATATGGAAATAGATGTAAGTATTTTAATAGCTTGGCATAGTTTTACTTGACGAGTTATTTCATCTGAGACATCTACTAAAGATTTTGGATTGTAGCTGAATTTTTTGTTAACACAAAAAAGTTGTGATTATACCACAATCTTCTGTCCAACTGATGACCTTTTTAAAAAGGTTTATGCTTTAATGTTAATGATAGTCAATGAAAGTGGCCTACCTGTAAACAGAAACATTAATTTGCTGCTCTGCAGGGTCTCATGTTTCAGCATGAATCAGCAGTCCCTGAGGGATTTTTCTCTTAAAAGCAACACCTCTGAAAACTACATGCAGTGTTGCCATGCCTTCATATTTAGCCAAACTGGCGAAGGGTGGAATGCATTTAATTTACAAGTTTTCAAGGTTTTGGTTGTGTAATTTTTTATAATATACTGTACCCTCAGTTTCTAGACTGGCCAATATTTGTCACATGGGAAAAAGCAGCTTCATGCTTTTTTGCGAACTTATTAACAAAAAAAGAACGACAATTTTGAAAAAAAAAACCCCAATATTTTTCGCTTTCTGCTAAATAACATTCTCAAAAAAAAATCTAAAAATCAAAATTTTTTTAACATTTTAGGCCAACTTGTTTCTGCTACATATTTTTGGTAAAAAAAATCGCAATAAGTGTATTTTGATTGGAAAAGTTATCGTGTCTACTAAGTACAGGAAAGATTTATGTCATTTGTATTGGTTTTTTTTCTTTACTAGTAATGGCGGCGATCTGCGATTTTTTGCGGGACTGCGACATTGCGGTGGACAGATTGGACCCCTAACTGACATTTTTGACACTTTTAGGGGTACTAGTGACATTACTGCAGTAATCAGTGCTAAAAATATGCACTGTTACTGTCATAATGACACTAGCAGGGAAGGGATTAACAGTGTAGGTGATTAAGGGGTAAATGTGACTCTAGGGGAGTGATTCTTACTGTGGGGGGGGGGCTTCTGAGATGACCACAGAGAAATGTGATCCTATATAGAGGGATCACATGAGCTCTGTGATCATTTCAGGAAGGACGGTCGGCTGTGTTTACAACAGCCGACCATCCTTCTCTCTCAGCGGGGAGCAATCGTGTGTGTCAGGCGGCAATCGGAGCCGCCTGACACACGCATCGGGAGGACGCGCTGCCGGCGGCGTCCTCCCAGAGGAGCGACGTAGATCTACGTCGTTTTGCCTGTACGAGTCACCCCTACCGCAGTAAAAAGGCGGCGGGTGGTTGGGAACTGGTTAGGAAACGCGAAGTTACAGTACTTTGCATATAATATAAGTCATATTGGATAACAAAAAGTAGGAAGGGAGCACCAGCTTACTGCATTACCAACTGCATCATTTATTAAATAAAAGTGATAAATGATTATATTTACTAACACAAATGAGTGTAAAACTCATAGCATAAAACAGAAGGAAACTTCCACCAAAGTCTCATCCTATGGCCTTGGATAGGATAAGATGACATCCAAATAGCAAATGCTGCTGCTATTCGACTGTCATCTTATCCTATTCAAGGCCACAGGCTGAGGGTATAGTGTGAAGGGCCCCTAAAACGCATGTTCCTTGCACTTTAGGGCCTTAGTAAAAATATCTTATGGTTTGAATTATTTCTTGTTTTGGTTACTATAGAGTTTTTGGGGGATCATTTCTGTATTTACCTGGTTCTGTTCAAATTGGATAATGAAGGTGTGGTTATCTACCAGGCCCCCAGCCATTGCTGTTCTGAAACAGTTAGTATTTAGGTGTTAAGAGCTAAACATTTGGATAAAGGCTAGTTACCTGTTGGATAAGTTTAATGTGATAGGGGACTCTATCACGTTTTTAATTGTCTTGGTTTCACACTTTGATGCCAGAAACAGACGAAGTAAGATGCTTGTGCCTATCCAATCTCTAGCATGTACAGTATATTAGATTTAATTGGTCTATAAAGAACTTTTTACCCCCCCTTCTACATGAGCCAGTTACATGTCTGCATGGTCAATGTGTCTTTTGGTCCTGGTCATACGATTTTTTTGGAAGCTTTATTATTGTTTTTTTAATAATTTTTGTGATGACAGAATTATTTGTACTTTCATATAATTAAAACTATATTATTTTTAAGTTGGGAAGACCATGGGAGACATGGGACATGGGGGACCTTCTTGTACTTTTTCTCCAAAAAACATTGAAGGGTCTCATAAATCACTTTACTACTGACAGTTATTTTCCAATCAATCTGGATATCTTATGACAACTATGTTTAGCCCCTGACATGATTTGTTTCCCCGCTCTTATGAAACGTCTCTTTTCCATCTGATGTTTATGCTATTGTTTTACTGTGCTTTTCTCATTTCTCAATTTCTTCCTTTAAATTCACAGGACCCTTCAGGCATTTTTTATGGGATTTTTTATTTGTATATTTTTATATGCACATGTAAAACTAGCAAACTTGGCAAGTATAGGGGGAGTGTCTTGTTCAAATGTTTTCTCTGTTTCAGTAGTTAAATCTTCTTTGTGCCTTAGGTCTGGTACACAATATTTATTTTGTTCTGTTCAACCCAGCAGGCTGAACAGAAAAAAAATGAAGAGCTCAAGAGGAGCAACTGTACTAACAATCCAATGTTAGTACAGTGATCTCCCCCATTGAGCTATTGCGTTCTGACTCGGGGACAGCCCCATGCCAAAACACACTGGTGATCACTCAATCAGCCATTGACTAAGAGTGCTAATTGGATGCCGATCGACAGACCTTTTTTAAACATGCCTTTTAAATGGAAGCTGGCAGAATGGCTGCCGTACACACAGGCCAATGCCGCCCGATATTCAGCCCCTGTATACCTCCTAAGTGACAAGGAGTGACAGATTGCAGTGTTCAGCATAGCTGAACATGCGATCTGTCCCTGTGTCACTCAGTCACCTCCCCCCACACACACGTTAGTAAGCACCAGGCATACATTAACCCCTCCCTCTCCAATAAAGTTAACCCCTTCCCTGCCAGTGTCATTTTACAGTAACAGTGCATATTTATAGCACTGATTACTGTAGAAATGTCACTGGTACCCTCAAAAGTGTCAAAAATGTCAGTCAAGGGTCCGATCTGTCCGCCGCAATGTCGCAGTCCCAAAAAAATCTCAGATCGCTGCCATTACGCGTTAAAAAAAAACACCAAAAATGACAGAAATCTTTCCCTTAGTTAGTAAACGCAATAACTTTTGCGCAAACCAATCAAAATACGCTTTTTGTGATTTTTTTACCAAACATAGGTAGCAGAAAACAAATTGGCCAAAAATCTAAAAACATTTTGATTTTTACATTTTTTTTGGGGGGAATTTCATATAAAAAAATGTTTAAAATATTGTTATTTTTTCAAAATTGTCGCTCTTTTTTTGTTTATAGCGCAAAAAGTAAAAATCGCACAGGTGATCAAATACCACCAAAAAAAAAAAAAAGGATGTAAATTTTTCGTTTGGGTACGGCGTCGCACGACCACGTAATTGTCAGTTAAAGTCGCACAGCGCCGAATCGCAAAAAGTGGCCTGGACGTAAGACAGCAAAATCCTCTGGTGGTAAAGTGGTTAAACAAAGGTCTGCAAGAAGAGTGTATGTTACAAACTTTGGTTTACCATCCACATGTTTTAAAGTTTCTTTGCTTCAGTCAATGTGGTATGCAATGAATGGCCTACACTAGATCCCGTCTAGGCAGTTTGTCACATGGTCCACCCCTCACATTATTATTTTTTACCTTAGTGGAAATGACACCGGGCACCACTATACTTTTGATATTATCAACCAGATTAAATTTTATTTGTTTAATTTACACCTCAATTTGCCTTACACTCTTTTGATACTTTCTGAAGTTGTGTCATGTGTAACTTCACTATACTTGAAACATTTGGATAAAGTATAGAAATGTATTAATAAGGCTATTTTTTAAATTTCTGCTTTCCATTAATAACTTGTCATTTAGCTTGAAGGAGATTTGCCTGGTTTATTTTGAATTCACACTCTGACTTAAAGCGGTTGTAAACCCTTTTGTGCACTATTCAGGAGATATGTCAGTGAGCAGCAACCAGTGATGTCATTGGCGCTCTAATAAAACAGCATACTCGTGAAGTTCCTTCGGGGGTATGTACCGTGCCCTGGGCTCCAGCGCGCATGTGCCGGGGTGACGTCATCACGAGCCACGGACCTGGAAGAAGACCAGGTGAAGATGGAATCCCTGTCAGCGGTGAAAGGGCACCGCTGGAGGGATCCATTTCTAAAGGTAAGTCTGACATAATGTGCTAGTATGCATGCTGGCACATTATGGCTTAAACTTGCAGGGATGACTCTTTTTTTTTTGTTAACTTTACTATCGTTTTAAGGTTAAATCATTTTAAATGAGATCTTCAAACTTGTTGGGTGGGTGAGTGCTAGGCTGCAAGCCAGGCTTTTTTTTGATGGATCAGTGGTTTATTGGCTTTAATGGGTAAGCTAAGTTGACAGTTTTCATAATAGATTTACAGTATTTACTTGGTTAACTATATAAACCCAATAATAAGGGTCAAGGCCAATTTTATCCCATACATGTGTATATTATATTTGTTTTTTTTATTAGTTCTGCCTATTGTCCCATACCACTGTCGAATGTTTCACCTCCTTCTGCAGCTAAAGGTTTGGCTTGGCCAAACATCCACTTACTTTCTGCTGTTCCCTGAATCACCAAACAGATTTTCTGTCTAACCCTGGTTCGGATTGAACTGGCAGTGCATCCCTACTAAGTACGCCTTCTCTTTATTAACACCCAAAAACGCAATAGGTACATAATGTACATTACATAGTTACATAGTTAGTCTGGTTGAAAAAAGATACAAAGTCCATCTTGTTCAACCAATCAAGAAAACAAAACAAACATTTTTTTTTTTCACAATCCAATATACACAATTCCATTTCCACAGTTGATCCAGAGGCAGGCAAAAACCCCAACAAAGCATGATCCAATTTGTCCAGCAGGGGAAAAAAATTCCTTCGTGAACCCCCAAGAGGCAATCAAATATTCCCTGGATCAACTTTATCTATAACTGTTAGTATCCAGTTATGTTATGTACATTTAGGAAAGAATCCAGGCCTTTTTTAAAGCAATCTACTGAGCTGGACAGAACCTGATATTGAGGGAGTCTATTCCACATTTTCACAGTTCTTACTGAAGACATTTTTCCATATATGGAGATTAAATCTCCTTTCTTCCAGACATAACGAGTGCCCCCTTGTCCTCTGTAATGATCTTAAAGTGAATCCATCACCACCAAGTTCACTATATGTACCCCTTATGTATTTATACATGTTGATCATATCCCCCTTATTCTCCTATTCTCAAGAGAATACATTTAGTTCCACTAATCTTTCCTCATAGCTGAGCTCCTCCATGCCTCTTATCAGTTTAGTTTCTCTTCTCTGCACTTTCTCCAGTTCCCCAATATCCTTTTTGTGAACTGGTGACCAAAACTGAACTGCATATTGCACATTGATTTTTTCCAGTGCATGTTCAAAATATTAGACATTAAAGACAGCAATATGTCATCACAGGCTCCACAAACAAGTATTTTCTTTTTGTGACCAATGCCATTTAGAGTTTAGCGGTACAGTTTTTCAGCAGGGCTAAAGCATTGGTATAAATTAATGTGTTCAGTGACAGGAATGAAAGGAGATTACAGGGATAAAGAGAGATAAGCTTTTAGGGTGTAAAACAATAATCATTTCACTGGCTGACAACACTAGCATGTTTAAAGTGAGAAATTCAAAGATGTTTTGTACTGTGACAACAGCTCTATTACTTCAAAGACATTGTGTATAATAATTGTAGGAACTACTATACTTTACTAGAATACTATTACTACCTTTTTATACAGAAGGTTAGAAAATTAAATGGTTAATTATATGTGAACCTTTACCTTGTAAAGAAATGCAAGGCAAAACATTTGCATTTAGATATAAAAATAAAATGATAAATGCCTTTTTTTTGTTTTCATGGTGTATCATCCTCCTAGATAGGCTGCTAGTAAGGATAAGGCAAATTTCGTTTCTTGTGGCTCTGCCTTAAACAGCAAAGCAGCACGGGATTTCTTTGAGCTGCTCTGGACTCTGCAGGCTGCATATTTTATTGCTCTCCCTGTCTTCTGGAGACTTCCAGACCACAGTTGGAGGGAGAAAAAAATGAGCAGCCCATCTATTTATGCAACTCCAACCAATCCCTGCATCTCACTGAGGTCCTAGCTGTTTATAGCTGGGGGATCTATTCTGCAGCAAGTTCCTAGAGAGCTAAAAGAGAGGTTTCACAAAGGATCCGGTTTGGAGGCTTATGGAGGAGACCTGCCTGAGTTTGGAGAGAGAATTCCAAGTCCCAGGGACATTGTGAATACAGACCTAGGAGGGGGATCCTACTGACTGTTTCTGCTGTTAACCCCTGGTACACTAGTATTAAGGCTTGCCAGAGCTGGAACGTTGCTAATGGTGTCCCAGTGCTGTTCACTTCATGTCCTACCGCTCCATGGACTGTTCTGAGAAGTAGCTACAAAGGGAAGAGTGTCCTCACATTCCTGTTAAGTGTTCTGGAGAATCCCACAGACTCATTAAGCCCATTCAAATTACTCTATAATAAACTTTAAAAAATGCAACCCCTAGACTGTTTTTTAAACACACAAGGAGTGAATGCTACACAGAGGGAAAAAAACCCGGGACACAAATTGTCGGCTCCTGCGGGAGTAGCGCTACAGTATGATCACATGATGAAATGTATCAGTGTAATAAGTGGTAATATAGACTGCTGCTGCAGTGAAAGGTGTGGTGTTCGTTTTTTAAAATAAAGGAATGTGAACCCAGCACTGTCTAATAAAAAACCTCTGTGCTAAACTACATATTATCACTCTCAGTGCAAAAAATGTTGAAATCATCTTCACAAATATAACAATACATCAATTCATAAAAAAAACTCAAATAAAGTTCATATAGTGTGACATATTCATGAATTTGTTCAGTGCCAATAACTAAATTAGCCCTCTAAAGTGCAATCCGTGCTTCAATTTTCTTGTGCCAATAATGTGCAGTGAAAAGCAATAAAGTTCTGTGCTCTCCTCCTCATGTGCCCTCATTTACCGACTCCCAATGGGTATAACGCCTGTTCAGTATGTGACAATCCTCAGATGTCTGTGATGGGCAGCATAACCTCTGATGACACTTCTGAGGAGGAGCGAAATGCATTAGGCGGGACTTCTGGTGACATCACATCCGGTGTTTGGAACACAAACCGCGGAAGTTGTGTTCTTTTTTAAATTTTTTTTTATATATTTATTTTATTGATTAATTTTCAAAATTACAAAACAAATAGTAAAAAAAAAAACTTCATCATTAAAGTTCAGTTTTGTCATATAACCTCCCTCTACCCCCCATCCACCCTATCCCTCCCCCCCCCTCTCCCCCGTACCCTTTCCCCTCGTACTCATATAATCATATTCCCGTTTCCCCGCTCCATTTGGTATATTCCTTTGTTTTTTTAAACTCCATCCACTCCTCCCAGTCATTATCCCACCCTTCTGGTTCATCTTCCCTCCACTCTTTTAAATATTTTAGGGTCCGGGATCTTATTCTTTCAACTCTTTTTACCCCTTCTCCTAGAGACGGGGGGAAGTTGTGTTCTAAGCCAGCGCTGCATGCTTTGATACAAGAATAATATATGTGAGTATAATATCTGTTTTAAAACCTATTTTTTTAATAAAATGAAATTATGCTTTGGATATCTCCTGATTCTCCTTCCATGAAAACGTATGCGAGAAACCTGATGCCCTGCTGGAACACATGAAGGAGAAGTAAACTGCTCTCAGAAGTGATGCAGTGCGCACCCCCAGGGACACTCCAGTGCGCATCTGCCGGGCGATATACTGGTACCTCACCTGGCCTGCAGCTGGCCAGAGTGTTTTGCATTGTTTCCTGTAAAGTTGGCCATCTTCTTAGAAGCAAGGCTTTGTATCCTCTTGTCTGAATCTCCAGCAAAGAGAACTGTGAGCAGGACAGGAGGACAATAGTGGCATCACTAATTATCATTCTGGAAAGAATACCCAATAATGTGCAAGGAAAAAAATTGCTTGCACATGATTGGATGATGAAGCTTGCAGAGCTTCACCTCAATAACTAAACCCTGGTGCAAATTGACCTGCAAAGTGCAACTTCCCTTGCAGAGCAAACAGTCAATTTGCCATTTATCAATCAACCTCCAGATCTCCTTAGACTAGTAGTCAGAAGCACATGTTCCTATATTTAAAGGCTGATGACAATCGGATATTCGCTGGATCAACTTTACCTATAAATATTAGTACCCATTTATATTATTTACACCCAGGAAAGAATCCAGGCCTTTTTTAAAGCAATCTAGTGAGTTAGCCAGAACCACCTTTGGAGGATGTTTATTCCACATTTTCACAGCTCTTACGGTGAAGAAACCTTTTCGTATTTGGAGACACATTCTGTTTTCCTCTAGACGTAAAGAGTGCCCCCTTGTCCTCTGTGTTGACCTTAAAGTGAATAACTCAACACCAAGTTCACTATATGGACCCCTTATGTATTTATACATGTTGATCATATCACCCCTCAATCTCCTCTTCTCAAGAGAGAATAAATTCAGTTCCTCTAATCTTTTCTCATAGCTGAGCTCCTCTATGCCTCTTATCAGTTTGGTTGCCCTTCTCTGTACTTTCTCCAGTTCCCTGATATCCTTTTTAAGAACAGGTGCCCAAAACTGAACTGCATATTCCAGATGAGTTCTTTTTAATAATTTGTACAGGGGCAAAATTATATCTCTCTCTCTGGAGTCCATGCCTCTGTTAATACAAGAAAGGACTTTGCTTGCTTTGGAAACTGCAGCTTGGCATTGTATGCTATTAGTAAGCTTAGGATCTACCAGAACACCCAGATCCTTCTCCGATATGGATTCCCCCAGTTCTACTCCCCCAAGTATGTATGATGCATGCATATTCTAGCCCCCAAGTGCATAACTTTACATTTATCAACATTAAACCTCATTTAATGTTGCCTCATTTGCCACATAGTTTACAAATGAAACAGTGCTTTGAGGTTGGCTTGTAAGTTGGAGACATCCTGTAAGCAAGTTATTCCACTGCAAAGCTTGGTGTCATCTGCTAAGACAGAAATTGTACTTTTAATCCCAGACCCTATATCATTTATAAAGATATTAAAAAGTAAGGGTCCCAACACTGAACCTTGGGGTACACCACTGATAACCTTAGATCAGGGCTTCCCAAACTTTTTTGGACTGAGACCCAGTTCTGAATACAGTTATTTTTCAGGACCCACTTACTTGTAATTGAAAATTGTAAAGTGCTACAGAATATGTTGGCGCTATATAAATGCAAATAATTATAATAATAATAATAATGCATACTTTTAAGGGAGGGGGATGGTAAATTAAAAATATCAATTTACTACTTTTTAATTTATTATTGAATACACTTAATTAATATATAAATAAATATAAGGCTACATGGCACTTGTTTGCCCTCTCCATGTCCCAGCACACCTCACCCAGTCTCCATGATGAGGAGCTCTATGCTGGTCTTGGTGTCCTGGTTCTTCTCCTTCAGATTCTCTACTGGGGTCACAGAAACTGCCATGAACTCCTGACACTGCAGGGCCACCTGGTCCTCCTATGACACCAAGGCTGCCATTTCTGCCCACTATAGCTGAGAAAATCCCACCGCCAGTCTAGCCACCAGCAGGACCGAGGAGCTGGCCTACATAACAGCCCATATACGTACTCACTGATGCAAGTATCCTCCTTGCGTTAAATGCAGACCAGCCTTCGTAAACTGCATGGGCGGGGTCCTGAATCCATCGCAATTTGACTGCTTTGGCTCTCTGTAATTTGCGTGGGCTCACACAGCATTATTTAAGCGGGCCCGCTCTCAGTGATTTATAACTCATCGTGACCCACTCAATCGCAGCTTGCGACCCACCAGTGGGTCCCGACCCACAGTTTGGGAACTCCTGCCTTAGATCATTCAGAGTAAGAATCATTAACCACTACTCTCTGAATTCTATCTTTTTGGCCAATTTTCTATCCATTTACACACTGATCTTTCCAAGCCTGTTGACTTTACCTTACACATTAGCCGTGTGTGGGGAACTGTGTATACTACATCCACAGCCATCCCCCTGTCCAAGGTTTTACTTACCTCCTCATAAAAAGAAATTAAGTTTGTTTGACAACTTCTGTCTTTCATGAATTCATGCTGTCTGTTGCTTAAAATATTTTTTTTCCAGCAAGAACTCATCTATGTGGTCTTAAACTCTCCAGTATCTTCCCGACTATAGAAGTTAAACTAACAGTTCTATAGTTATTTGGCACAGACTTTTATCCCTTTTTAAATATAGGCACCACATAGGCCCTACGCCAATCCAGTGGTACTATTCCAGTCCTTAACGAGTCCCTAAAAATTAGAAACATCGGCTTTAAAATTTCAGCGCTCAATTCTTTTAGGATGCGTGGGTGGATGCCATCTGGTCCAGGCACTTTATTCACCCTTATTCTGTCTAAATATTTCTGGACCATATCACTTTTGAGCCATTGTGGATCATTTGGGGCTGTGCCAATACCATCCTCATTAGTCTGAGATACGATGTGTGTGTGTGTGTGTAGTGAACACCCTGCTGTATCTTAATAGGTGAACCTGTTTTTTGCAATAAAGTTTATATGCAGCTCCTGTTATTCTAGTTAACCCTGTCTGCCTTCTGGTCTGAGATTCTATAGCTAGTTTTAGCTCAGGGTTCAATAAGCAGTATGGGTTAGAGCCAGGTTAGGCATCCAATGGCCCATTATGTGGTTAGAGCAGAAATTACTATTGGTTAAGAAGCAGTGTAGATAGACTAAGGCTCCATGTACACGGGACGTTGTAAATGGCCGTTTAGGAGCAGTTGGGTGTTTTTTTTAGAAGCCCCTGAACCCATCTACATTTTATCTTATGTGTCCATGTACACAGGGTCTTTTACAGTCATTTGCAGGCAGTTGAGTTCAGGGACGTTTTTTGGAACGCAATTATTTGCGTTCGAACGTGTGTTTCCCCCGCGTTTCAAATGCAGAAATGCGGGTGAACATGACCAAACGTGACAGAACGTTCAGCCACGTTATACGTTTTTTCTGCCTCCATTCAAAATCAATGGTTCCCTATGGGAGCCTAATGATTTGAATGGAAGTCGCACCGCAAGTCGGATCAGGATGATCCGACTTGCGGCGGCGACTTGCGCTGTGAGAATCTTAAGGGAGGAGGAGGAGGAGGGAGAAGGAGGAGGAGGAGGCGAGACATCGTCGGAGGAGGACCGGAGGAAGAAGAAGAAGAAGACCAGAAGAGCGGACAGCAAAAGAGCAGAAGATTGGACAGCAGAAGAGCAGACAGCAAAAGAGTAGAAGACAAGAAGACTGGAGAGGGAGAAGACCAGAGCGGAGAAGACTGGATGAAGATTTTTAATAAACTTTCCAAAACGTCTCCTGTCGTTATTTACCTACACTGCCTTTTATGGGGTTAATGGGTAGGGGTACAGTGTACCCCATACCCATTCACATAGGGAGGGGGTCCGGGATCTGGGGGGCCACCCTTGTTAAAGGGGGCTTCCAGATTCCGATGAGCCCCCTGCCCGCAGACCCCCACAACCACCGGCCAGGGTTGTGGGGATGAGGCCCTTGTACTCATCAATATGGGGGCAAGGTGCTTTGAGGTGGGGGGGTGCAGAGCTCCCCCTGTCTCAAAGCACCAACACCCCCCCCATGTTGAGGGCATGTGGCCTGGTATGGTCCAGGGGGGGTGGGGCCGCTCGCTCGTCCCCTCCCCTTTCCTGGCCTGCCGGGCTGCATGCTCGGATAAGGGTCTGGTATGGATTTTGGAGGGGACCCTACGCCGTTTTTTTCAGCGTGGGGCTACCCTCAAATTCCATACCGGTCTCGAAGGGCCTGGTTTGGAACCTGGGGGGGACACCCAAGCAGTTTTTTTTCCCATTTTTTGCGTGGAGTTCCCCATCAAGATTCTCACAGCGCACGTCGCACCGCATGTCGGATCATCCTGATCCGACTTGCGGTGCGACTTCCATTCAAATCAATAGGCTCCCATAGGGAACCATTGATTTTGAATGGAGGCAGAAAAAACGCTGCTAAAAGCAAACGTGGCCAAACGTGCAATAACGCCAATGGAAAAAGCTACTGAAAGCATGTTTAACAGCTGCTTTTTCCCGGCGTCAGAACTAGCCTTGCAGCACGTTTTTTCTAAAGCCCCGTGTACATGGAGCCTAACTCTGAGTTCCAGTATCATACCATGGTTTCTGCTGGTGATAAGCTGTGTTCCAGGCTGGCTGGACAACGCTTGGAGGATCTCCACATAATCCATGCTCTTGTCTTCAGCTCTTCTTCACCAAGATGGACACTGCATTGTGATCATCCTCAGAAGCCCCTGTAACTGAACTTTGCTGCAACATTCACCTGGCGGTATCTTTACTAATAACTATTTGTAACAGAGTATATTAGCACAATTCCACCAGGACTTTTGTTGGGCCCTTTGCTACCTGTTTGAACATTGGATGTATGTACTATTATTAATCTTAATCTTTATATAAAGCTTGTGTTATTTATATACTGGTGTGCATCTACAGTGGGGAAAATAATTATTTGATCCCCTTCAGATTTTGTAAGTTTGACCGCTTACAAAGATATTAAGGGTCTATAATTTTTATCATAAGTGTATTTTAAATGATAGAAACAGAATATAAACCAAAAAATCCAGAACAAAAAACATGATACAAATGTTATAAAGTTGAAGTTCAGTGAGTAAAATAAGTATGGGATCCCCAAGCAAAACATGACTTAGCACTTGGTGAAGAAACCCTGGTTGGCAAACACAGAGGTAACAAGCTTCTTGTAGTTAGTGTCCCAGGTAGAGGCACTGCCAACTTTATTATTAAACCCGCTTTTTCACTTAGCGAACATTGTAACTCTTTTGTTTACCTACAGATATAGTGCAATATCCTGTTTTTAGGAGGGCCATTTCTCATAATGCCCCCAAAAAGAGGGCTTCATATACATTATAATGTCAAAAGTATTGGGGCGCCTGTCTTTACACACACATTCAATTTCAATGACATCCCAGTCTTAGTCCGTAGGGTTCAATATTGAGTTGGCCCACCTTTTTCAGCTATAACAGCCTCAACTCTTCTGGGAAGGCTGTCCAGAAGGTTTAGGAGTGTGTTCATGGGAACATTGGACTATTCCTCCAGAAGCGCATTTGTGAGGTTAGGCTCTGATGTTGGATGAGAAAGCCTGGCTCAAAGTCTCTGCTCTATTTCATCCCAAATGTGTTCTATCAGGTTGAGGTCAGGACTCTTTGCAGGCCAGTAAAGTTCCTCCACTGCAAACTCTCTCATCCATCTCTTTATTGGCCTCTGTGCACTGGTGCACAGTCATGTTGGAACAGGAAGGGGCCATCTCCAAACTATTTCCACAAAGTTGGGAGCATGAAATTTTCCAAAATGTCTTGGTATGTTGAGACCTTAAGATTTCCCTTCACTGGAACTAACAGGCCAAGCCCAACTCCTGGAAAAACAACCCCACAACATAATCCCCCCTCCACCAAATGATTTGGACCAGTGCACAAAGCAAGGGCCATAAAGACACGGATGAGCGAGTTTGAGGTGAAGGAACTTAACTGGCCTGCACAGCGTCCTGACCTCAACCTTATAGAATACCTTTGGTAAGAATTAGAGAGGAGACTGCGAGTCAGGCCTTCTTGTCCAATATCATTGTTTGACCTCACAAATGTGCTTGTGGAAGAAGGGTCAAACATTCTCATAGACACATTTCTAAACCTCGTGAACAGCTTTCTCAGATGAGTTACAGCCACAAAGGGTGGGCCAACTCAATATTGAACCCTGCGGACTAAGACTGGGATGCCATTAAAGTTCATGTGCGTGTAAAAGCAGGAGTCCCAATACTTTTGACAATATAGTGTATTTTTCAGAGTACTGCTTAGGCTCAATTAGCATTTCTAAATGTACCTTATACCATATCAAATCTTCACTTTTTCAGTTTAGATCCACTTTGACTGCACAGAATATCATTTTACACTGTTGCACACAATAGTTTTAGGAAATATTAAATGTTCTTTTTTTCCCTTTGTGGCAATCATTTAATTATATATATTTAGGAAACTATGACTTTCACTTTGATGTATCCCCCCCCTCTGAATGGTTCCTTTGTTTCAAATTCCCTTACAAAGTGACCTAATGAATTTGTATTTTTAAACCTAAGTGTGCTTCATTTAATTGGAAGGCAAGCTTCATCAGAGAACAGTGTGAGACTGCATTGTAACCTGCCTTTAAGCCAGTTTTCAGTCATTAGTAGGAGCAGGGAAAATAACTTTGTGGTAGCAGGAGGTTAGTCACCTTGCTGGTGTGTCTTGCAAATGTTTTTTGGTGTAGGGCACAGCAAGCTGTTGAAAGAGAACAGAGCTAGAAGTGTGTTTTTTAAAAAGTTGTATTTTTAAAATTTAGAGTAAAAGGACATTTAAATAGTCTCAAAGTACTAAATGTTAAATATTGGAAGGGGTTAGTTTAAAGTGTAATTCTACTTTTGTTGAACAAAAGTAATAAACAATCTCCTATGGAGTATTTTATAAACTGCAAATACTGTATTTTAATAAACCTTGTTGCAGATTCCTAACTCTTCTCTGTTCTGAAGGAAAAGCTGTTTTGTTTCACTATTTCCTTTCTAGGCAGATCCCTGAATGGGTGGGCCTGTAGTCATTATAATCATGTGGTTCACTTTTAGTGTTATGATGAGAAAAGCTGAAGTGACTGCATCCCTTTTAGAAGTAGTAGTTTTTTTTTCTTTAAAAATAACAAACATGTTATACTTACCTGCTCTGTGCAGTGGGTTTGCACAGAGCAGCCCAAACCCTCCTCTTCTCGGGTCTCTTGCTGGCTCTCCTGGCCTCTACTTTCTTTTGAGTGCCTCCACAGAAAGCAGATTGCTATGGGCACCCGATCCGAGCCACAGCTCTGTGTGTCCATTCAGACACAGAGCCATGGTTCGGCTCCGCACCTCTTTCTCCTGATTGGTCGTGGCTGAGCAGCAGATGTAACAGGACGTGTCCCTCTCGCTCTCCGCCGAAGATCCTGCATTTAATCATTAGGGTTGCAATCTAATGCGCCCATATTACATGTGATACATCCTGGCGGTCCTGTAGGAGTGTGCGGTACACGTATAAAAATTATGCCCGCCATACAGCATGGACAAAAGGCTGAAAAACACCTGGTCTACTCCCGACATGCTGGGACAAGATGGCGTCGCTCCTCGTCACTTCGCAAAGAAAAGCTATAAGGAGGCCGCACAGAAGCTCTTCTCGCGGACCTCACTAAAGGAATCTTCTACTCCCTTCGCCATACCAGAGGGTTCCTTCGGTGCTCCCTTAGATGAGGATGATACAGCACCGTTGGAAGATCTGTCTGAACCACTAGCTGTTGGGATGCAGTGAGTACACTGACTGATGCCTGCGTTATACCAGCCTCAATTAGTGGGGAAGATCCGGAGCCTACCCTCTGTGATATCATGATGGCAGTGACCACATGCAATACATCAATACATCAGTAACGGCCCTCACTAATAAGATAAAGGGAGTGAAGGCCAAAGTCTCCTTTATCAGGCATGATATGCAAAAGCTACAAGAGAGAACATCAGCTCTGGAGGGATGTGTTAGCACAGTTGAAGATGACATGGCATCTCTAATGAGAGATGTTAGACAAAATGTGCTCCTTGTGGCCCAGCAAGCCGCATACCTGGATGACTTGGAGAATAGAATGAGGCGCAATAACATACTGTACGTGCAATTGGCATACCAGAAAGAGCAGAAAGGAAGAACCCTGTGGTGAAAATTGTCTGCTGACAATATTTGGTAAAGACTCTTTTACATCCATGTTTTCAGTGGAACGAGCACACAAAGTACCCATGCGCCCCCTGCCACCAGGTAACCCACCTCATACTTTCTTGTTTAAACTGTTGAACTATAAGGACAGAGATGCAATCCTTGCAAAAGGCAGAGGCATGGACAAAGCACTCCCCATTGATAACAAAAGTCTCCTTGTTTCCAGATTACTCTACTGAAGTGCAGAAACAATGAGCAAAGTTCACAGATGTTAATCGACTCCTCTGCAAACTCAATCTTCAGTACACCATGGTATACCCGCTAAACTTTGAGTAGTCGCCAAGGGGGAGGTCCATTTCTTTAAAAAACCTGCTGCTGCAACCCATTGGCTAGACAGAGAGGAGAGATCGCTGCGCTCTAGCACACCTTCTAGACCTACCATGCCCTGATCGATATTGCTAATCCTGTATTACCAGTTATGTAGTCCCCACCACTTGGTCATTTAGGAACAGGCGGAACACAAATGACAAATTGGATGAGTCAATGTCAAGATAAAGTATTAGCTGTTGTGAAGTTCGCTGCTTCGCCTTTGAACTTTCACTGTACCCCCACTGAAGTCCTATGTGGACAGCTCGTTGAGAGGTTTATGTTTACATGGATCACATTGGTCCTG
Organism: Pelophylax lessonae; assembly: GCF_965119305.1. Classification (NCBI taxonomy): domain Eukaryota; kingdom Metazoa; phylum Chordata; class Amphibia; order Anura; family Ranidae; genus Pelophylax; species Pelophylax lessonae. The sequence goes on from NC_138772.1 coordinate 386,219,252, forward strand.
TACACTTTGGATCATCTTCTTCTTTTTTTTTCCAATACTTTTTGAATTTTTTGTTTCCTGGATGCCTGGTGAAGATGCTTCCTATTGCTACAATGAGCCTGCAATTATTCTCCTCCTCAAGCACCTGCTATGCCTACAGATCTCCAACAGGGGGCCACAAATGGGACTTCTTTTGCTTTGCTTCAGCTAAAGAGATGAAGAAACATCACAATGTTTTTCTTCCAAAATATACGCCTTATTACACTCTTTACCTGACATATGCCTGATACTGTTCGTGTACTGTCCTGGAATATTTGTGGACTCAGCAATCCAGGGAAACATACGACGGTCCTCAGAAATGTTAAACTACTTAAAGCAGACATTATATGTCTTCAAGAGACTCATCTATCTTCTTCTCCGCCTCCGTACTTCTCTACATGTTTGTTTTGTCATCAGTACCACTCCACCTATTCTTCTTACTCCAGAGCTGTGAGTTTCCTAGTGAGGCAAGGAACCCAATTTATGTGTAATCAAGCAATTATTGACCCTAACGGTCCTTTAGGAACTCCACTCAGGATATTCTCCTTGTATTCTGTTTCTTTTAGATTGATCTCTATTTGGCTAAGGGCCATCCTACTGATACAGAGATCATTACTGATACAGAGATTGTTAGCAGCTTTAAAAATTGCACCCAATGAGAAGTCCCCTGGGGCAGATGCTTAATTGGAGCTGGGGGGGCGGAAATACCAACCTATTGAGCTCCCAAATTTGCTTCCTGCACCAGGGAGTGGAGATCTTTCCCTGGTGCAGTTGCACTGTTGAGGCAGAGGACAGTAGAGCAGCAGTGAGCTCAGTGGCCTGGTCTGCTGCCAGCCATGTCCCCCCCTCCTGGTAGTCCAACAAACATACATGCACCACTTAGGCCAAAAGGGGAAAGTACAACAAATCGATTGCAGCTACTTTCCTCGGCTTACCACTGTAGATCATAAAGAACCCAGAGAAAGATAGGGCCACACTCCACAGCTGAGATAAGATATTGAAGTTCCTTTATTCATCGTCAGTCCAAACAGACGGGACAGGTAGACAGGTTAACGATTCACACGACACACCGTGCTTGTTCACAACCTCCGGTAGTCGGACTCACCATGATCTCCCTCTCTACCAGGGCAGAGCAGAGGATGAGTAAAGCGATTGGTAGACAGAGGAGAGCACATCTCTGGCATGCATGTGAGCTCAGCTGGTAGAGAGGGGGAAAGCTCCTTCCAGCACTGGGGAAGGGGAGGCGGTGATTGTGGAGGAGGAGCTCAGCCAGGGACTCAGGGACAGATCTGTGTTGCTGAGAGGCTGGAGAGCGAGGGAGCATTGTCCTCACCTCTATTCATTGACCTGCCCCAAACACCAGGGTGCTGCACCCATCGTAGGCCGGGGTGGCTCTGTTCAGCTTCTATGAGATTGGCTACCTATGTAGCATTAGGATAATCCTCCAGTTGTGTCAGATCATTAACAAGCCTGGGCTAGGAAGGTACTAAATGTGGATTCATCTAGTATCCAGTGATTGGAACATACATTGTGGCTTGGGGTCTGAGCACCCTTATGAGCTGTTCTGATGATTGTGGGGGCGCAGTGCTCCTGTGCTTATAGAAGGGATGGAGGAGGCTGACATGTATGCGATCCCCCCCTATGAGTGCTGGGTGGGTGTGCTAAGGTAGGCAATCTTGCTGCAGTGGTTTCTAATGGCTGTCAAGTGTATTGATGATGGGCTTCTCCAGTTCAGATCCAGGTCCATATTTGGAGAACAGTGCGGCCTGAGTCTGACTCAACCTAGGCACCTGAATGCTCTGTCAGCACTGGAAAACACATTGCATCTTCACTTACCACACATCATTACTATACTAGTAATGGAAGTGTGTGTGTGTGGTAATCAAGGGGTTATTTCTAACTATGCGCCGGGGATCTGCGCTATTTTAGACTGACGCTAACACTAGCTAATGTCACCTGTGTCACTAATAATAGTGATCAGAAAAAAAACTGTACACTATCAAAGTAATGCTGTGACAGGGCAATGAAGAGGTTAACTGGGGGTGATCAGGGGGTTAAATCTTTATGGGGGGGGTGGCGGGGACCCTAAACCTCCTTGGGACAGAAACTAACTCGCTAGCGCTAACTCAAGTCACAATCACACTAATACAAAATACAGTAAAACAGTATATTACATGTGTATTAGTGTGCAATGGGACAGGGGGGAAGGGGTTAACTGGATGTGATCAGGGGGTGATTATGGGGTTAAATCTTTATTGGGAGGCAGTGGCGGATATCCTAAGGATAAAAGGAACGACCGCAAGCACTAAACCTGGTCACAAGTCACACTTATACGGGTATATAGAAAATGCTATATACTGTATACAGTGTGTGTTGTGACAGGGGGTGTAGGGGTGATCAGGGAGGGATCAGGGGGTTAAATCTTTATTGGGGGGGTGGCGGGGACCCTAAACCTACTTGGGATAGAAACTAAGTCGCTAGCGCTAACTCAAGTCACAATCGCACTAATACAAAATACAGAAAAACAGTATATTACGTTTGTATTAGTGTGCAATGTGACAGGGGGGAAGGGTTTAACTGGGGGTGATCAGGGGGGGATCAGGAGGGATCAGAGGGGTTAAATCTTTATTGGGAGGGGGTGGCGGGTATCCTAAGGATAAAAGGAACGACCGCAAGAGCTAAACCTGGTCACAACTCACACTTATATGGGTATATAGGAAAATGCTATATACTGTATACAGTGTGTGTGTGTTGTGACAGGGGGTGTAGGGGTGATCAGGGGGGGATCAGGGGGTTAAATATTTATTGTAGGGGGTGGCAGAGACCCTAAACCTACTTGGGACAGAAACTAAGTCGCTACCGCTAACTCAAGTCACAATCGCACTAATACAAAATACAGAAAAACAGTATATTACGTTTGTATTAGTGTGCAATGTGACAGGGGGGAAGGGGTTAACTGGGGGTGATCAGGGGGGATCAGGGGGTTAAATCTTTATGGGGGGGTGGCGGGTATTTTAAGTGTAAAAGGGAGGGCCGCAAATGCTACACCTGGTCACAAATCACAATTATACGGGTATATAGGAAAATGCTATATACTGTATACAGTGTGTGTTGTGACAGGGGGTGTAGAGGTTAACTGGGGGGGGGGGTGATCGGGGGTTAAGTGTGCCTATCTAAGTGTGTGTGGGTGTGCTTGGTGCAGTACTCACAGTTAGATGTGCTCTCTCCTCTCGATGAATCCAAAAAGGATCATGGGAGGGGAGAGCACGTCTTTTCTGAGCCTGTGTTTACATTACACAGGCTCAGCATTGAATCTGATTGGGCAGGACCGATCAACAGGTCCAGGCCAAAAATCATTGGCCTGGAACTGATGACTGATCGGTTCTGAACCCAATTAACCTCCCTGGCGGTATGATTATGTCTGGAATTACATACCAAAAGCGGTACAATTCTTTTCATGGAAATTTGGCGTTATGTATTATAGGCCTACAATTCTTAGTAATTACTGACTTAAACCTGACCAAAACAAGACTCTAGTAGACATCCCAGATGTGATAATTTTGAAACACAAACGCATGAATTATAATCGAATCAATAATATTATTTTACTATTTAATATATAATATATGTAATAAAATTATATTATTGATTAGATTATAATTCATGCATTATATATTATATATAGATATGTGTGTGTGTGTGTGTGTGTATATATATATATAGATATATATATATATATCTATATATATATACATATATATATGCACACATATATATATATATATATATATATATATATATATATATATATATATATATATATAATATATAACGCATGAATTATAATTGAATCAATAATATAATTTTATATATATATATATATATATATATATATATATATATATATATGTGTGTGTGCATATTATATATATATATATATATATGCATATGCATATATATATATATATATATATATATATATATATATATATGCATATATATATATATATATATATGCATATATATATATGCATATGCATATATATATGCATATATATATATATATATATATATATATATACATATATATATATATATATATATATATATATATATATATATATACATATATATATATATATATATATATGCATATATATATATATAATATAATATAAAGTGTGTTTTGTGTAACGTTTTTTTTTTTTTTTTTGGAATTTCCCTCCCTAGTTCCGCTCCCATGCAGCATTGCTGCTGCAGGGAACGGAACTAGGAAGTGATCGTACCGACGGAGGGACGGAGGAGCGGCGGGACTCTCGGCTGGCGGTCTCAGCAATGAGAGATCATCGCTGGATCGCCAGGATAAGGTAAGAGAAGCTCCGCTGCGCTCTCTGCAATCCACCCCGAGCGTGACTCGGGGTTACCGTTCCTGATATGAAAAATCAACCCCGAGTCACGCTCGGGATTACCGCTAAGGCGGTTAAGCCGCGGTGGGGGGGCGCGGGAGCGTGCACCAGACCGGCGGGAATGAGCGACGTAGTACTACGCCACTTTGCCTGCATGGGGCTGACTGCCGCAGTAAATGTACTTGCGGCGGTCGGCAAGTGGTTAATATTTTTATGGTGGTACTTTTTTATTTTTTTTAAATTTTTATTCACAATGTTTTTGGGGGGAGGGGGAAGGAGGAAGCTGTGTTGAAATATCAGGGGTCTAAACAGACCTCTGAAGTCTCACTTTTGAGACAGAGAAAGGGACTAAGGAAACAGATCCCCAATTCCTTTCTCTGTAGCCTCAGCTACAGTTAGATGAATGAACAGGAGACACTCTATACAGAGGCTCCTGTTCATTCACAAACAAAAGCATAGTAAATAGTTTACTACCGTATGCTTCATTTGTGAATGAACCGATCACTCACCCTGTTCATTTAGAATAGGAAGGGACTGGTAAATAACATATGTACAGGCCCTCCCCCCTCCATTCTGAAAACATCCCCCTGTGTGCCTGCAGTAGCTGCCAGGAGGTAGAGGAGGGAAGCCTGCAGTGTTGTGGGGAATGGGGATCTTTTAAAGGGATGGTAATCACAGTGGTAGTGGGGGGGGGGGCAAATACTGGAACTGATTCCTCTGTGCCTCCCTGTGCAGCAGCTGAAAGCCAGTGGAAGGAAGAGGAAAGGAAGCTGGCAACACTGAGGGGGGCAGGGGGACTATGCTATGGCCAATATAGGGATTTTTATTGCTTAGATATGTGAATTGTTACATTTTAGTTATTTTGTGTTCTTTGCGAAGCTAGGCCTCCCCATTGATATGCAAATTATAGGAAATACAGAACATACAGGAAGTGGGGGGCGGGGAAAGGGACTTAAACAACCATGTGCTAAGGAACTAATAGGCAGTTGTTTTCTGGACTCTGAGAAGAAAGGATCAGTGGGAAGAATTCCATCACAAGAAAAAAACAAGTTAAGTAGCTGTTTAGTTTACTTTTGCATACATTGTACATGCTTTTTTGTTAGGAAGGATGGATAGCTTGTGCATTTTGTAAGCATATTTTGTAATATCTGTCAGTCTTGTACTATATTCCTATAATTGTAATAGTTTGTATGTACAGCATTTGTTTAGTAAAAGCACATTAAAGTGCATGTAAACCCTTACATATACCCAGTGAAGTGACCAGCCTCAGATGATACACAGAGATGAAACAAATCTCCCAACATAAGTTTTATTTGTATATCTGCTGTGTTCAATCTTTACACTGTTTAGAAAGTGAGCATCGGGTTAGAATTTTTTCTTTCTCTTCCAGCATTGGGTGTGGAGTCTTGGCATACAATGTGTGATAGCTGATTGGAGGAAAGGCACACATCCCCCTTCCACATAGGCAGAGGAAGGAAGAAACATGCAGAGATGTGCTATCAATAGACAAGCTCTCTGCTAATCTATCTCTATGCACCCACCCCAACACAAATTTCCAGCTGCTTTTATCTCCTGTGCCAGAGAACTTGTCAGCAGTTATCATGCTGATAACAGAGGAACAGAGCAGAAGAAAGACACGGGACTTAGGGTTTTGGAAAGAGAGAGAGAGAGGTATACACTACAGATATCTGTGCCCAGGTCAAATTTCATGAATGGGGTTTACATCCACTTTAATGCACTACAGAGCTTTAATTGTTTCCTTGGGTTTACCGCAAGAACCTAAATAGATGCAAAGAAAAAACAATTGGGTTGTCGTGGGCAGATTTGCGCTAAAGTTCAAGTGAAGCAGACATGTAGTTTTTTCTGTTGCTTGTGCTGGGGAAAATTCTGTGTACACTGTTTAAGAAAAAGTAGGGCTGCAGAAGTTTCTGGTGTCAAGGAGGAGTGCGCACCATGCCTACCTGGGCCAAAGACAGTAAGTGGATGTCTGTTACAAAGGAGTTGCAAGGTATGCGTCTCCTTTAAAGAGTGCTTTGGGTGAGGGAGATTTTAGTCTTAAAATCTTTAGGTTCAGTTAGCGAGAGATTTGGGCAGTAGCTGTGTTTGGTTTGAAATTCCTACATGCACTGCATACTGAATCTAACAAAAGAGGAAAAGAGCAGGTTGCAGTGTCTACCAAGTGTTTGCAAGACACTGCAAGCAAGTCAAAGGATTTAGAATGTAGGGTACTCAAATTCAAACCTGCTATGGATTTGAAGTTTTCAAACCACTTCAGACAGAGCTGAGGATTTGAATGAGCGGTGTACAACCCTCATGATCAAGTCTAATGATGCCCTTACATATGACAAAGGCCCAAAGCCTCTATAAGCAGACGTAGGACATATGCAACTGTAACTTTCCATACATGGGAAGGTGTGAGTCTGTAGAGATGGCAAATACAAAAAAGGGAGGGGGGGAGCACTGAAATGGGACTTTGAAGGCACAGCATATATTTAAAAAACATAATTTATTTAATATCATTAATCATAAAACAAATTTCTCATATTAGTCCACAAAACATAATGTAGTACACATATTAAAACATCAGAGTATGATAAAGAAAGCTATTGCATTAAAGATGGTTCATTCCTTTCGGCCTGTCGCTTTTCATGGACTTGATCCACTTCCTCAGGAGCCGTCAACATGCTTAGTCAAATAATAATCTAAACAAAAGCAACCAAAATTATTATTCATTATTCTTCATCCCAGTACATAGGTTATTAGGGTGACATCCCTGGACACACAAAGGATGGGGGGGGGGGGGGGGAAACATCACAATTGAGTAGGGTGGGAGGTTATCCACGTCCTTAGTCAGAAAAACTACAGCAGGTAACGCTATCCTGAGAGCCAAGAGTGCCCATCCGAGGGCAGTAGTCTAAAGTATTCCCTATGGGCAATATATTCTGATAAAACACAATTGTTCAAATAAACAGGATTTTGAAAGGGAAGCCTTAGCTTTAAGAAATTGTCTACTTTTAAAAGACTATATTAAAAAATGCCTAACAAATCCTATTAAAATGCTTGTGAATGCCCACGGCCGGAATTACTACTTGAATGTGGAAAAATAAACGAACAGTCTAAGGATACAGTGAAGTTAATACCCACTTATAGCTATCACCACCAACAGTTCAGGGAGACTTTATCTAAATGTTGGTGCTTGTTAAGCACAGATGAAGTTATAAGTAAATATGTTAAATCTAATTTGGAGATAGTATACAGATGTAGCACATCTCTGACAGATAAAATGGTACACAGCTCAAATTTGGTCCCATTGGGTGGCAATGAGGGCCCATGTGGGACTTTCAGATTTGTTAATTGTTCAGAATGTCCATTTATCAAGGAATACACAGGATGTGTGCTCCCTGACCGTACATGGTTTCCGCCATGCTTCCATGTGAATTTTACCCCGGTGGGGGTTGTCTACTTGCTGACCTGTGCTTGTGGTGCATTGTATGTAGACAAAACAAAACGGCCCTTTCACATCCATGACCACATTTAATACACGCCTAAGATCAATACTTCAATTGGTCAACATATTGGCTTACAACACATTTATGATGTCACAATTATGAAGGTCATGGCTCTGAATAGAGTCATGGAGGACACTAGGGGAGGGGACTTTGACAAAAGAGTGCTTCAGCGAGAGACCAGGTGGATACATTGATCCAAGGCTACAGTGTCACTGGGTCCGAATGTTGTCATTAGCTTTGCATTGTTCTTGTAACATTTTAGTAGCAAATACCTGTCTCTTTTTGATACACACCTAAGCACCCTGGCAGTAGGGTCCCTGTAAAAGAGAGAATACACTCTCTCTTTTACATTTCTATGTCATGCAATTTTGAATGTAACAAATTGAATATGTACAATACACCTGCATGTAGAACAAATAATTTTTATTTGCAGGCTGTAGTACATACCTGGTGGTGGGTGGAGGTAATAGGCAGGATGCTGTAAATTGTTTGTAATGTCGTTTTCTTTCATTGTTTTGTTCATTTTGGGAATTATCCCTTTTCTCCTTCCCGGAGGGTGCACTTTCTGGATGCATTTAGGGTATTGTGGGATGGCCGTGGGTCGGGGCCAGTGCTGCGCAGGAGCTAAACCCAATATTGATAGTAGGAAACAGCTCCTCCCATTGGAGTGCAAACAGTGTTGTGTGGATGCCCTGTGATCCAGGGTTGTTTGCACCTCTGATGGCCACTCAGGGGTCATACTGGCAGCAACTTTCACATCTGAAATGGATGAGGGCAATCAGTGCTCATTGAGCATGCGCTCCATAAGATCGGCAGGCGGGCACCGGGTGGGCATGAGGCAGTGGTGGCCACCATCTTGGAACCACCTGAACGCCAGTTGACGTTTAGGCTGGGGTTATGCCACCTGTGACTAATTTGGGGACTATATTGGGGCAGTGCTGTGTTCCCAGTCACGGTGTGGTGTTCCCGGTTGTGTTCCCAGTCATAGACTTTCTAAATAGGCTTTCTATATGTGAAGGATATCCAGATACTCTTAGCAAGAGGGGAGTTGGAATATTTAAACAAGGTATGTGACTCTAGAATTCAGGCTTTGGTATTAAGCGAGTGGCTATATCTTGCCCTAATAGAGAAACTTATATTGGTTTTGCCACCATAGGGGACCTTGTGTGATCCAGGAATTAAGTTAGATTGAACCCTTGGGGCCTGGGGCATGAATTATATGCAAGCTTCCTGTGCAGGAAATTGATTTGGGCATATTGTGATACTAGAGGTAGGTTGAAATTGATGTATTTACTTACATGGTATGAAGTTGAATGAGGACTCATTTTGAGCTTTATATCCCCTTATACATCCATATACACTTTATATGGTAATAGGAATGTACCTGTATAGATACGGATTAAAGCGCGACTCCATCAATTGAGGTTACTCGGTTCCTACCTATTATTAATTATATTTATTTGGCTACTGGTATTCCCCATTCCCAGCCTGTATGCCTGCTGCCAATTAAAGGTAAATATTTGTTAACTCTGCATGTAGAGACTCTACATTTCTACAGTCATATACTGTATATGTGATATAATATATCACTATTTATTTTTCGTCTATTATATTGTTCTTCTCCCTTTAAGTATCGTTAAACATCTCTTTTGTGCATGAGGCCAATAGGAGAAAACACATTGGTTTGAATAAGGTACAAACTTTTTAATGTGGTTTTGTGTTGCTTAAAGTGTTACTAAACCCAGAACCTGCATTCAATATATCTGGTCTTCCACAGTACACAGAACAGCGAAATGCAACTATTTTAATAAATATAAACTGATAAATTCCTATTCTCATCAGCAGTATAGAGCAACCTTGTGACTTCTTTCAGTTCCTACTAAAGCTTGTAGGAGGAGTTTTCATTCTCCCCTGATCCTCTGTCTGGACAGTGCTGATTGGCCTTGTGTTGATCCCATGCACCCTCCCAAGCAAAAAAAAAAAACTTCTAGCAATACACACCAAACTGAGCATGTGCATCCCATCCCCTGGCTCTGTAAATCTCAGGGTATTTTTTGGAGAGGGTGGAAGAAGACGAGGATTGGAGAGACATGATCAAACATCCTTTATACACACAATGCAAAGGATTAACCCCTTAGGTTCCACAGTGAGTATAACAAGCATGCTTTACTGCATACACAGACTGATTTTACTGTTGTGGGTTAGTAATGCTTGAATGCTGTTTTTTGTAAGGGTTTTCAATAATTGTGCACTAGCTGGTTTCATAACTCTATGATTGGGAGCAGACTGGGGATGCCCATGGGGGTGGTGCAGCTGGGCCTGCTACTGCTCTCTGTGGGTCCTTAGTTGCTTCTGACCTATGGGCCTTTGTTTTTTCCCCCCCATCCTTTGTGTATCCAGGGGTGTCACCCTCATAACCTATGAACCGGGGTGAAGAATATTGAATAATAATTTTGGTTTGAATTTGTTTAGATTATTATGTAAATAATCATTTTGACAAGTTCATGAAATGTGTCAGGCAGAAAGAATTAATCTTTAGGACAATATGTTACTTTATCATACTCAATGTTTGTGGATTAATATGAGAAATTTGTTTTATGATCAGTGATATTAAATAAAAAATGATGACTTTAGCTATATGTTGTTCCTCAAAAGTCCCATTTTAGCGCTCCCCCCTTTTTCCCCTTCCTCCGCTTTTTTTGTATTTGTCAATATATAGGGATGTGGCATCATCTTTTTCAGTTTAGGATCAAATAGAGATGGACGAATCAGATAAAAGGCCTATGATTTCCAGGAAACAAATTTGGACTGATTTACTTAAGGTGGGGGTCCCTAGAGAGGAAATAGATGAGATTCCTACACCAGCTTTGCTTAAGAGGGGGAAGCAAGTAGCTGGGAAAGGTAGACTCAGTCACATTAGATGTTTTTGTTGGCATAGACTGGGGCACATTGCTAGAGAGTGTCATGTTGTGAAGACTGGACAACAGCACGCCTGTGTTCCTAAGAAAGCAGAGAGAGAAGCAGGTTTATTCTTTCCACTGAAAATCTATGCCTATTCATGAGAATATTACAAGGCAACAGTAGGCATCCTACAATAGTTTTGCAGTCAGAAATGGGCATATAGAGAAATGTGAGCAGTGAGCTATGTTTTCTGGCACAGTTGGAAGGAACATACAGTAAAATCTGCGTTGTCTACTACTCTCGTTTAAAGTAGGCAAAGCAGATGACCAAGCCAGATAGGATGAGGCAGACCAGAAGTAGAGATGAAAGCATGGGGAAGATGCAGATATTTTCATGATCATGGCTGAATTGGAGTGGATTTTCATCTAAGCATTTCCTTATGGTCTGTAGAACAACTGACTTATCTGAAATTTTCCTTCCACCTATTTCACACAAACTGCCAAAGACATTGCTAACCCTGTTAAAAGGAATGTTGCAGCTTGTCCAGTGACAAGGGTCAAACCTGATTGCCAAGAAAATACGGATGTTTCAAGGGAATTTTTTCCTACCATTTACAATACGGGGGGGGGGGGGGATGGTATTTTTGCCCTTTCCTGGACAAAGACTTTAAGAGCTGCTGAGAAATACTAGAAATACTAAGGTTCAGTTTCCCTTATATCATGCTATAAAAATCAAGAGTTGGAATGTGTTGCTATGGCTATTTTAGTAATTTTTACAGCTTAGCCATCACAGGAAAAAAACAAGTTAAGTAGCTGTTCAGTATACTTATTGCATACATTGTACATGCTTATTAGTTAGGAAGGATGGGAAGCTTGTGCATGTTGTAGGCTTATTTTGTTATATCTGTCAGTCTTGTACTATAATCCTATAATTGGAATAGTTTGTATGAACATTTGTTCAGTAAAAGCATATTAATACACTGCAGAGCTGTAATAACTTCCTTAGGTTTACCGTAAGAAACTTAATAGATGCAAAGAAAATATAGGGGGGCCTGGTCAGCTGGGGGAATCAAATAGTGGACAGGAGGGGGTATTCGGTGTGGCAGGAGGAAAATTACAGGAATTGATCCTTTTTACAGCTCTCCCTGCTGCAGCTGAAAGCTGGCAAGAGTGAGAGGAGAGGAAGCCGACTTTCAGCTGCAGCAGGGAATCCCATACAAGGATTTGGTTCCTGTAACTGCCCTCCCCCCCCAGCCCAACACACCCCCATCAGCTATTTAATTTCCCCTCCTGCTGAACTAATGGGGCCGTGTCTTGTAGAGGTACCTCCTTAATGCCGGCCATGGGTCTGAGAGATAAAACAAATCAAGAGAGACTTCAGAAACATAATATGTACAGACTGTAGGAAAAAAGGGAAAGATCAGACATGATTGAAATCTTTAAATACATCAAGGGGGTGAATAGGGCTCAGGAGGGCAGTATTTTCAATACGAAGCTAAGATCAAGAATATGGGGACATGACCTCAAACTAGCAGGAGGAAAGTTCAAAACAAATCTTAGAAAGTATTATTCTACCAAAAGGGTTGTTGATCTTTGGAATAGACTTCCAGCAGAGGTAGTGAGTCAGTCAACAGTAAGAGGATTCAAATATGCTTGTAAAAAACAGAGATCTATAACATGTATAAATTAAAAATAAAATTATCAATTCAACCAAGCGCTCACTCCGATGGGGATGACAGGCGTGCCACTCTCCTCAGGTAGGGAACTCCAACATAGGCACATGAAATAAAGAAAGGAGGCGCAAACACCTAGTGCATTACCCATGGACACCTTGAAAATGTTTTAATAAAATGCCAAAAACTCACAGACATGAAGAATAAAATCGCATTACAAGAATCCACCACATGTGAAATGGAACATGTCTCTGTAGATAGGACCGCTAACGGGTTTCGGGAGTCAAGCTCCCTTTATCAGAGCTCCTATCAAGGTGTCCACGGATAATGCACTAGGTGTTTGCGCCTCTTTTCTTTCTTTCGCATAAAAATAAAATGAGGCAGACTCGGTGGACCATTTGGACTTTTTTCTGCCATCACTCTTCTATGTTTCTATTACTGTGGAGCTAGTAATTGATCCAAAAGTTAGCTCAGGCCACCAGGAACCCATATTTTCTTCGTACACCAGTTCCTCAACCACCAGTTCCCTAGGATCTTGCTGCCACTCCACTGTGGCTTGTGGCACATGGCATATTTATGAACATAACACTATGGAGATGATTTTATCTAGCTTGGTAGCCAAGTCCCCAAAATCATTTTTAGAACCTATAATCTGCTTCTAACTTTGTCATTTGTACCAATGTGTACCATAACAAGTAGGTCCTCCCCAGCCGTACCCATTAATGATGTTGTTTTTTTAGTTTGTAAGGGCATGCACTTACAGATCACCAATAGTAAATATCAATATTATGTAAGTGGGTGTGGTGCTGAAAGGTCAAGACAAATTAAAGAATTATGAAAAGGTATTTAAATATTTTTATCCTACAATTTATCTTATAATATCTTTACTTTGCAAATAAACATTTAATACAGGGTGCATGAGAGTGCATTGTAGAAGCTAGTTACATTCACACTGTCTTTTTTTACTGAAAGTCCATATAGAGCCATGCAGAACAGGAGGAGGGGGTGTGTAATTTGAGCTTTGTAAATAGCATGGCAGTAAAGATTATCCTGTTAAACATGGTAAAAAGAAGCCTAAAGTTCCCAATTCTAAAATGGAAAAAGGTCAAATAAAATATTTATATTGAATATTTCATATATATTTACTTGACACAAAAAGAAAAAAACATTTTAGAATTATGTTTTTTGCCCTAAACATAGTAAGAAAAAATATGTACAAAAACACTTTTAAAAAACGAAAAAAAAAACAGAAATAAATTACAGATACTGTGTAATAAATGATGTGTAACAAGACTGTTTTCTTGAGAGATACATAAACATACACAGCAGGTGTTAATTGCCACGTAGCACTACATTCACTAAACAAACATTGCACATAACTCTTTTTTTTTATTGTTCGTGTGAAGCAATTTATATATTATGAACAGTACTGTCTATAAGACACTTTACTGGCATGACAAAAAAGTTAGCAGATTTCAATTATGCTAAAACACTACAAAAAATTTGGAGAAGTGATTCAGATTTATGTTCCAACTTATGCTTTGTGTATGGATGATGACTTTGCTTTCAATTAACATACCAAACACAACTGGTGCTGAATTCTAAATCATTTTTTCTTATACTTCCTAATTAAATTGTAACACCAACAAAAATCTAAAACTTTTTTATACCTTTGGATAATGAAGGGAAGGGTTAGAAATGACCTCAGAATTTTATTGCAATCTGTAACCCATCAAGATAAGAAAGGAGCGTAAATCTCCAATGGGAACATCAACACTGATGGGGGACATGCTTTCCCTAGTGGGCTAAAATAAAACATTTTATTTTATTTCCTGTCCTGGTGATAACATTGTGCCTACTCTATCTACAGCAAATAGAAAACATTTAGGCTTGAGTTCCACTTTAAAGATGTTATAATGAATGTTTAGTTTGTGTAACTTACTTTACGTTGGCAACTAAAAGGCCCTTGATTCCAAAATTGTTCACTTTAGGATTTTGCACTATTCTTGGGGTCAGGATGTAGTTGAGCATTTGACTTAATAGGGGACTGTATTGGTGGCATGATTTAGTGTGCCTGTGACTTTCAGTTTAACTCCAGGCTTCTGTCTCAATTTTCAAATTTTCATCCCTCTTTGCATGTATTCAGTGAAAAAAAAAACAAAAAAAAAAAACTGTTAAAACATAATAATGTCTTAAAAATAACAAATGTTAGTCCTTTCTCCTAATTCTCTGTGGAAGTCTTCAACAATGATCACACACTGGAAATTTCTTTGACATCCCAATATGCATTGTGTTTTCCCCAATCACGAGTCACATGAAGTCTGAAGAAGGGCATGCTAGTAGCTACCTGAGCTAATTGAAAAGGTTGGAAGATACTACGTGTCATCCTACCAGGAAATAAAACTGGGCCTGATCTATAAGCAAGTAGAGGAATACAATGGCTTGGGGAAGGTCCTATATTCAAAGTTAATATATCGATACAGCCCAGGTAATATATTATTAATAAAGAAAAGTAAAACAGGCTGGATTGAGCTTTCAGGGGTTGCAGATACAAATTAAAAATTGTTCATATAAAATCTCTGAATTTCAGTATTTGTTCTGTTTAGACTGTTGTTATTTATTTAATGAAAATGAATGCCAGTAGATCCAGGACGTGTTTCAGAGGAACCATCCACCTCAGTCTACAGTGCCTTCACTAGTATTTTATTTGTTGAAAACAGATTCCAGTTTCTTTCAGAAGACCTCTGTAAAAAAGACATCCATACCTGGTGATAAGTACAATTGGTAGACACCTTATGTGAGTGAAACAGTCTAAACAACATCATCAGTCTAAACTGTCTCTTTTCAATCTGCACGCCATTAAGTTTAAATTTCTGCGTATTAAGGTTCCACCCCTTGACAGGGGTAGGTGTTTTTTCCCCCCTTTTTTTTTTCTTTTTCTCTTACCTAGTTCTTTCTATATAAGAGACTTCATGGACACACTAAGATTTATCTCCCTAAACATAAAAGGGCTTAATGCCCCTGAAAAACGTAGACTATTGCTTAATGACCTTAAACAACGTAAGGTGGACATAGCTTTTATTCAGGAGACGCATTTCAGGGAAGACCGACTTCCGGTTTTTAGAAATCGCTATTATCCATTGACATATCACTCTACAAGTAAAACAGCAAAAGCGAAGGGAGTGTCTATATTAATCTCTGCAGGGGTTCCGTGGACGTTAACTCAGAGTTGCAGGGATGAACAGGGTCATTTCTTGTTCCTCAAGGGCAAGGTGGGAGATGTTGTGGTGACTCTTGCTACATTGTACGCACCTAATGATAAACAAGATTATTTTATCACTCGTACTCTTTCTAAACTATCAATATTCTGAGAAGGGATTCTGATTGCTGGAGGTGACTTTAACATACCCCTAATTCCTACAGCTGATACGTCAACCGGACGTTCCTCAGCCCCCCCGGGCGTACACAAACGGATCCTACAGAAAATACATGACTCTCAATTGATAGACATATGGCGCTTACAGCATTCAGGAGAAAGGGACTACACGTTCTACTCTCACCCTCATAGATCCTATTCTAGGATCAATTTTTTTCTTGATCCCACACCGCCATTTGC
The DNA here is from genome assembly GCF_965119305.1 of Pelophylax lessonae. Lineage (NCBI taxonomy): Eukaryota > Metazoa > Chordata > Amphibia > Anura > Ranidae > Pelophylax > Pelophylax lessonae. The sequence goes on from NC_138772.1 coordinate 386,235,374, forward strand.
ACGCTGTTAAGACGACTAGCATAGATTATATTACGTATTCAGATCAAGCAGCCATCACTCTAATTTACGCTCTCTCTGAGGCCTCTTCTATGGCTCCTCGGTTTTGGCGACTTAATGAGAGTCTGTTACAGTCCTCAATGGTCACTGAGGAGGTTCTTCAAGAACTGACCGCATATTTTGCTATAAATGAGATCCTGGATTGTGACAAGGGCGTGGTGTGGGAAGCGCATAAGGCGGTAATCAGGGGGATCCTTATTAAAAACGGTGCCCGGATTAAGAAAATGAGACACGCGACCCTGAATTCTCTTCTATTGAAAATCCACGAGCTAGAATTAGCACATAAAAGATGCCAAAACACGGGTACAGAACAGGAGTTGTTTGCGTTACGCAAACAAGTCACTGATCTCCTGTACTCCAAAGCTAGGGCAGACCTGCAGAGATGCCGCCAGTACTCGTATATCTCGGGAAATAAATGCGGAAAGTTATTAGCACGAACAGTTCGCGAACAAAGGAAGGCTGCTTACATCCCTCATATACTCTCACCATCAGGACAGAAGATGTCTCTCCCACAACAGATTACACGGACCTTTCGTGAGTTCTTTGCATCCTTATATGACTTACCAGACAGTAACGTTCCAATAGTACAAATGGAGGAATATATTACAACATCTGAGCTATCAGTTCTTTCGGCTGATGCACAGCGCAATTCTTTTTCCGGTACTAGGCCCCCATATGGTTAACCTTCTTAATGACCTTGGATCCACCGCTTCCTTACACCGTGACACTTTGAAGGCGCACATTTCCCTTATTCCAAAGGAAGGTAAGGACTCATTTGGATTCACTGGTCCACCTAGACCAAGTGGGATTTATCCCAAAGAGGGAAGCAAGAGACAACACTATTAAAGTGTTGAACCTGGTCCACACTGTCTCGAAAACTGCCAGTCCTAGTATTTCTCTCAGCACTGACGCCGAAAAAGCATTTGATCGTGTTGATTGGCGGTTCATGTTCTCGGTCCTATGTCATATCGGATTAGGGACAAATATGATTTCGTGGATTTCCCAGGTTTACTCTAATCCCTCTGCTCAGGTGAAGGCCAACGGACTCCTCTCTGACCCCTTCCAGATATCTAATGGTACGCGTCAAGGGTGTCCGTTGTCCCCTTTACTTTTCGTGCTCTCTCTGGAGCCCTTTTTGCGTAAAGTACGGCTTAATTCTGACATCACGGGGATATTTGTAGAGAATGCCGAGTATAAGGTCTCAGCATATGCTGATGACCTTTTATTCTCGCTAACCAGACCTATGATTTCCCCCTCGAATCTTCTACGTGAATTTGAGAATTATGGCAGGCTATCTAATCTAAAAATAAATTTTAACAAATTAGAGGCTATGGCAATTGGAATAACCCCAGGCTCTTTGTCCCATCTTAAGTCCACCTTACCGTTCTGATGGACTGACACAGCCCTTCAATATCTGGGTATTTATATACCTCCAGATCTTTCTACAACCTACTCGGTGAACTTCTCCCCACTGCTAACTCGTATCGGTGAAATGCTGGAAAGGTGGCAACGCGGTCTACACTCTTGGTTTGGGAGATGCCATCTATTAAAGATGTGCATACTCCCGAAGCTGCTTTACCTATTTCAAACATTACCCATTGCCATCCCTTCACTCTTTTTCAAAAGAGTACACTCACTATTCATTCGATTTATCTGGGCCAACAAGAAACCCCGTATTTCTCATGCTTTATTGACCTGGCCAAAATTAAAAGGAGGCATAGCCCTCCCGGACGTTCGTAAATACTGCCAGGCAACTCACTTGGGCAGAATTGTTGATTGGAGACGTCATTCCAGTTTCAAGTTATGGGCATACATTGAACAATCACAGTCAGAGGTAGATCTGGGAGGAGCATCGTGGTGCTACAATTATCTGTCTCAAGATCTTGTGCAACACCCTACAATCGGCCCAACGTTAAGGGTCCTGTCCTTATTAATAAAATGTTCGTCCTTAACATCAAGTGACTCCCCCCTAATACCGGTTTTGGGCAATACAGCTTTCCCTCCTGGGATATCGGACCGCCCTCTGCGAGACTTAAAAAAAAAGGATACCTCCAGGCCTCAAATTTTGTGAATGAAGGGCATTGGCCCACTATTGCACGACTAACTGATACAATGGGTCCCTATCGATTACCTTTCTGGAATGCTATTCAGTTGCACCACTTTCTGCACTCTCTTCCAGCCACTGAGCAATTAAGTAAAGACCTAACGCTATTTGAACGGTATTGCGCAGGCAGTGGCGTGATACCGAATCTACTTTCCAAGGTCTATTACTTACTGTCTCTACCACCAGAGGGTAAACGCCTGCCCTGCCTGGATAAATGGGAGAGGGACTTGAACTGTAGTTTCACGATGAAGCAAGAACAGGATATATTAACACTAGCCCTGAAAATCACGGTTTGCACCAAGATGCAGGAAATGAATTACAAACTGTTAACGAGGTGGTACTGGGTCCCCTCGATTCTGCATAAATTTTCATCAAATACTCCAGATCTCTGCTGGAGATGCCAGGGGGGGCTGGGAACTATTTTACATATCTTCTGGTCGTGTCCACGGCTATCACACTTTTGGGGTGAGGTGTATGATCTAGCTCAAGAATTTACCGATGGGGATATTCCGAATAACCCCACGTTTTTCTTACTACTTATCTCCACGTTGCTCTTTGGGAGTTACAAGAAATCGATCCTGTTCCACATTTTGAATGCAGCTAAGTCATGCATACCTCTATTCTGGAAGACACAGCTCTCCCCAACGATCAGTGACTGTATTCATAAAATTGAAGACACTAATAAAATGGAAAACTTACGTCTTCATGCTCAATTAAAAAAATTACTTTATAATAAGAAATGGGGCCCTTGGAACCTTTTTCTTTCATCAGAAAAAGGGCGGTCTCTAGCATGCCCCACGAGGTCAGCAGTCTTAACCGACTCTAAAGGGAATCGGAATCTTAGTGTAGATAGATTTCCTAGTTGTGTCCAATGAAGCCTCTTTTCTTTTTATTCTAACTTTTCCCCTCCTTTTTTTTTGTCCTTTCTCTTTCTTTTTCTTTTCAGCTTTATATTTTTTCTTTCATGCTTTAGAAAATTAAGAAGGAGACGAACTGATTTCCGTAGGTCTGACAGTAGCAAAATGCATAAATTATTATTTAAAATTGTTGGGTTGACTCTGGTTGTTACCTAGGCAGGTACCTTATTCTTATTGCTATGTTCGTGATATATACTATTAAGGTTTTTTTTTCTCTTTTTGGTGGATGAAGGTTTTCAATATTGATTTTGTATTGTTGTCCAACACTGTCAATACGGTATTTAATAGATCTACTATGTTTGTTCTCTTTCATAAATAAAAAAAAAATATTTGAAAAAAAAAAAGTTTAAATTCCTGAGGTTTGGGTGAAAGACCCTGTTCTGGACTAGTAGATCCTTACTATATGGCAGTGGAATAGGTGGTTCTAACCTCAGTCCCTCAAACAATGACCTTTTTGGCCAATATGGGACAATCACTATCGCCCGTACCCCCTCCTGTCGAATCTTGAGCGGGACACATAGGGGTTGATTTATTAGAGGAAAATTGACTGTGCATTTGCAAAGTGCAGTTGCACTCTGCAGGAGCAGTTGCTCCAGAGCTTAGTAAATGAGCGGAAGCTCTGTTGACCTTCATCATCCAATTATGTGCCATAAAAATGCTCTTTTTTTATTTTCCTTGACTGTGATTGGGTATTCTTTGCAAAGCAGAAAATGGCAAAAGGGATTCCCCCAGGGTTTTATTTTTTTAGCAGCAGTGTACTAAATCAAACTAGTATTTTTGTAAAAATTGTATTTTATTAACAATTCATAAAAGGTTAATTCCACATAGAATAAAAAGTATATTCTGGTTACAACAACAACAAGTCATCCAACAGTAAGAAAAATGTGTGCATGGTAGCAAAACGGACTACCAAACACTAGAATACTATAAAATACGCATTTCGACCCATTTAAAGTCATGGTCTTCTTCACGTTTTTTTTTTTCTTTGAAATATATGCATATCATTAGTAATATAATATTACATTCTATTTCATTTATGCATGTAAAAACAAGGTAGGTGTGTATATAATTACCGCTAAAGGATGAAGAAATGACTTGCAACCTGAAAGGTCGATCAGAAAATTCCCCCAGAGAGATCCCGCAGATTCCCAGTTGAAGGTTTTTTAAGATTACTAATCGGATTTGGTATGGGCTTATCCACATCCCCCAACAGTTTGTCTAAGTTCAACTGGTCAATTAAATCTATGGTGTTACTTTCTTCATAAAGAAGAGTAAAGTCTCTTAAGGCCTTAAATTCCTGCATACTTTACTGAGACCAATCAGTGGTATCCTTTTCTTCAACTACAGTATCATACAAGCATCTCAACATAAGTTTCCATGCAAAAAGTTGCAGATCAGGAACCACTTCAAAGAGATCATGGTCCTGTTGAGGACAAAAGCTGAGGCCTCTGGATAGTAATAATCTCTGTTAGATTATGGGACGAAAAATTAACAACATTTAAATGGCCTCCTAGGAACGTATCAAGTAGGGTTCTAGTCCTTTTCTCCCCCTGGTGTTTATCTGGGGGGGAACGTGCCCCCCACATAGGGTTTAAAGTTTTTTTGGAGAAGGTTTAGCTCTGCCCACAACTTGTGATGCATAACTCATGTTGGTAGATGAGTCTGATAAGGAAGAATATGTTCCCCCCATCATTGGGTAGTGAGAATGATTTGTTTGTATATACGATGATGATGATTGTTCGTTTTGGGAAGTGTTATATATCTGTTCGTAATTCGCATCAACGGTACGTCTATTGGTCTCTTGCATCCAGCCAACCTGTGGGGAGTGTACTCCCTAGCCATGCTTCTCGCCGTTCTCCTTTTTCCCGTGGACACCGTGGGAATCTGGGGCTCTCTCAGGGAATTTTCTGATCGACATTTCAGGTTGCAAGTTGTTTTTTCATCCTTTAGCGGTAATTACAGTATATACACACCTACCTTGTTTTTACATGCATAAATGAAATAGAATGTAATATTATATTATTAATGATATGCGTACATTTCATAGAAATAAATCCCTAAGGAAGACCACGACTTTAAATGGGTCGAAATGCGTCAGTAAATTCTAGTGTTTGGTAGTCCGTTTTGCTACCATGCACACATTTTTCTTACTGTTGGATGACTTTGTTGTAACCAGAATATATTTTTTATCCTATGTGGAATTAACCTTTTATGAATTGTTAATAAAATACATTTTTTACAAAAATACTAGTTTGATTTAATACACTGCTGCTAAAAAAAACCCTGGGGGAATCCCTTTTGCCATTTTCTACTATTTGGGGTGTGCAGCATCCTCAGCTCCTTATGTGGTTCTTACCTTGTTTGTTCTTTGCACTCATTTACCTCATTTACTAAGCTCTGGAGCAATTGCACTTGCAAAGTGCACAGTCTAGTTGCCTTTACTAAATCAACCCCATAGAATCTAGGGAATTGGCAGACAGACAAAAACTAGGCAATAAATTCAGCACTTCACCAAGGCATCCTGGCCCAGAGCCTGTGAATTGTGGAACAAAAAAAAAAAAAAAGACTTACAGCAATTTAGCAAGGTAACCAACATTGCTGGCATACTGAATATAAATATATATATATATATATATATACACTGCCCAAAAAAATTTAATTAACTCTTTTTAATCAGAGTATAGCATCAAGTCAATTAAACTTCTGGGATATTGATCTGGTAAGTTAAGTAGCAGAGGGGGTTGGTAATCAGTTTCAGTTGCTTTGGTGTTAAACATTAACAACAGGGGCTCTAGATGGGCAACAATGAGATGACCTCCAAAACAGAATGACTTTAATGGAGGCCACTGACATTTTCTTCCCTACTCATCTTTTCTGACTGTTTTTCACTAGTTTTGCATTTGGCTAGGGTCAATGTCACTACTGGTAGCATGAGGCGATACCTGGACCAAATAGAGGTTGCAAAGGCAGTGCAACTCCTCCAGGATGGCACATCAATATGTGCCATTGCCAGAAGGTTTGCTGTGTTTCCCACCACAGTCTCAAGAGCATGGAGGAGATTCAAGGAGACAGGCAGTTACTCTAGGAGAGCTGGACAGGGCAGTAGAAGGTCCTTAACCACTTACGGACCGCCCACTGTGTATTTACGTCGGTACTTTGACGTTAAATACCGGGGTTGTGGCAGCAGATACTCAATGAAGCAGACCATGACACTCCCACCACCATGCTTGACTGTAGGCAAGACACACTTGTTTTTGCTCACCTGGTTGCTGCCACACACGCTTGACACCATCTGAACCAAATAAGTTTATCTTGGTCTCATCAGACCACAGAACATGGTGTTCCAGTAATCCATGTACTTAGCCTGCTTGTCTTTAGCAAACTGCTGGCTTTCTTGTGCATCATCTCATCTTTAGAAGAGGCTTCCTTCTGGGACGACAGCCATGCAGACCAATTTTATGCAGTGTGTGCGATGTATGGTCTGAGCACTGACAGACTGACCCCCCACCCCTTCAACCTCTGCAGCAATGCTGGCAGCACCCATATGTCTATTTTCAAAAGACAACCTCTGGATATGACGCTGAGCACGTGCACTCAACTTCTTTAGTCGACCATGGTGAGGCCTGTTCTGAGTGGAACCTGTCCTGTTAAACCGCTGTATGGTCTTGGCCACCGTGCTGCAGCTCAGTTCCAGGGTCTTGGCAATTGTCTTATAGCCTAGGCCATCTTTATGTAGAGCAACATCTGTTTTTTAGATCCTCAGAGAGTTCTTTGCCATGAGGTGCCATGTTGAACTTCCAGTGACCAGTACGAGAGAGTGAGAGCGATAACACCAAATTTACCACACCTGCTTCCAAGTCACACCTGAGACCTTGTAACACTAATGAGTCACATGACACCAGGGAGGGAAAATGGCTGATTGGGCCCAATTTGGACATTTTCACTTAGGGTTGTACTCACTTTTGTTTCCAGCGGTCAAGACATTAATGGCTGTGTGTTGAATTATTTTGAGGGGACAGCAAATTTACACTGTTACACAAGCTGTTCACTGACTACTTTACATTGCAGCAAAGTGTCATTTCTTCAGTGTTGTTACATGAAAAGATATAATAAAATATTTACAAAAATGATATCTATATACTATATATATATATATATATATATATATATATATATATATATATATACCAATTTATTTACATACATTCTAATTTTTCTAACCATCAATTTGCACTGTCCTGCTGGGCTGTCAGATATAAAGGAGGATATAGCAGAAATGTGGAAATGCCTGTCTATATGGGCAATGCTTAAGCCCTCCATGTGTATCGATATAATACATAGATTTAGAATGCAATTGCATAGAAAGCTGCATTAGTAACAGGTGTACAATGCACTTCTCGCATCTGTTCAACTGCTGCTATCTGAATTGACTCATACTTTTTATTAAATGATGAAACATGAATAATGTATAGCAATATAGTTGTGTTTTTTTTCATTTACACTTTGGTATTGCCTAGGAAATATATTGCCCTTTTGAAAGTATTATCAGAAAAATCATAAATTTATGGAACGCACATTTTTAAAACATTCTCTTGCATTAACAACAATATATTGAGCACATGAATCTATCAGTGAGACTAGGGCTTAGCATTTATCAGACTACTAACCATTTTCCTGCATGCTTATTTTGTCCTATCAGATGCTCCTTCGAAAACATAATTTTTCAAACTTTTATTACTTTGTAATTTATGGTCACACAGTGTATATTGTGCATTTCATAGTTTCCATGTTCAATTTTTCAAGAGTCTTAGCTGTATTTAGGGAAAAGTGTTCATTATCATTCAGCCCGTGCTTCCTACTCTGTTTGAAGCAGAACATATTTATTGGTAATTCAATTGATTGTCATCTCATCATGTAACAAATGTGATCGACTGCATTTTATTTGAAATAGCTTATGCACTTTGTAGACATTCATTAGCACAGAAACTTTTGAGTCACAAAAAGTTTAGAATGGAATATATGCAGAAATAAAAAAAATAAAAGAAAACAGAGAGCAAACAGGGTCTTTGAAGCCATTTAGCAGTCACTTTGATAGCATAGGATGGGGGTTGTTATGTTTGAGACTGTTCTACTTGACCCAATACATTGTCAGGCTCTTTAACAGGGACAGTGCAACCCAGGCACCTTCTGATTGGCCTCATATACTGCATCAGAGTGACAGGTCTCTTTTATAAATGACAGAAATTGTTCTGCGAATATTTCATACAAATATACCCAATAATGCCTGTATTGTTTGTAATATTTGTATATTAGTGGGCAAATGTAACAATACCTAACATTCAATCTTAGTAGAAAAATAGCTATAAGAACACCGACCATGGGAGTTAGCATTTACCAGTAAAGAAAATAGCCTAACACTATAGACTAGGAACATTTAACCAGCAGGGTAAATAATCTGAGGTGCAGTACTCTGTACCGTGTACAGTCTATGGAGAATCTTGTGTGAATGGACAACTGAATGGGTGTTCAGCCAAACAAACCTCCAGCCGCAGTGTGAAATTAAACATTTAGCAGTGGTATTATTACACGGATTCCCATGATGTCAATGACCAAATATAATCGTGTCCATATATGGTCAGTGACATCACGCGAAGACCAGCCCCTTTGCTTATACTGCAACAGTAGGAACCTGGAGATGACATTTGGCGAGAGTCAAGAGATGGGTTTGGATGTATCAACAGGTTTTTTTTTCATTCAGCAGGTCGTTATTGTGATTGACATACATCCCCATCCCTGATCAATGTGCTTGAAGGTGGACTTACATCATGGGACATTTTATTTAAATTAAATGTCTTGTCAAAAAGTGTGTGTTTATTTACCATTATGTTTTTTTGTTTTTTCTATGGATGAGTAGCAATAGTATGTTCCCCCTATTTTTAAGGGGGCTTCCAGATTCCAATAAGCCCACACCTGCTAACCCCAACAACTACCAGGCCAGAGTTGTGGAGAAGAGGCACATGTCCTCATCAACATATGGGCAAGGTGCTTTGCCAGGGGGCCCACCCTGACAAATTACCCCCCCCCATGTTGAGGGCATGCGGCCTTGTATGGCTCAGGGAGGAGGGCATATGCTAACCTCTCCTTTTCCTGGCCATTCAGACTGCATACTAAGATAAGGGTCCTGTATGGATTTTGAAGGTGTAATGATATCCTACACTGGATATACTAAACGCTGTCATAAGCAACCATTTTGTCACCACGGGCAACCATGTTGTTTAGTAACACAGTCTAGCAAGCCAAATGTGTACTCAGTGATATTTTTCTTCCCCCTCTCCCTACCTCAATGAATTCCTGGAATGCAGAGAGTTTCGACTTCAAACAAGCCGTTATCTGAACAGATGTCTGTTGTCTGTAAAGCCATAACCGGGCAAAGAAGGATAAAGGCTAATGGGTCGTAAAACAGAGCCATTCAAGAGCTCTGTTAATTGCACATATTCACACACAAATTCATAACTTTAAACACAAACAAGATATGTCTCTATAAAGTGTATAGTTAAATTCAAAATAAAATACTGAACGGAACGAGATGATACATGACCACTTTAGCTCCTATGGGAGACAAGCAAGCTGTCAGATGCCTTACGGGTCAGAGGTTACTTTGAGATAGTCCGTGTTTGGTATCTATGAATATAAAATTCAATGCTGCACAATAATCTGTCAGTTTCAAGAAGGCAATTGGTAGATATTGGAAGATAAGAATTATGTTATAAATCTGTCTATACGGGAGGTTCCTTGGTATTGTCGTAAACCTTAGGGCCGCCCATGGCCACTGTGTTTTTTGGTCAGGGACATCTGTTAACACCCCCTGTGGTCTCAGAGAAAAAGAGAGAAGCAGACAGGGGTTAGGAGTTCTCATGGTAACATCAAGAAGGAACATCTATCAAGTTTGAGAACAGATCACACTGGCTCAGCTTCTGAACTCTGATAATATTTCTCAATTCTATCTTATTTTTCTAAATTGCTGAATTATGTCGCTATTTCTTTGAAACACCTTTTTCTGTAAATATTTTATTTGCAGCAATTTTAACCTTTTTATTATTAAACTTTATTTTGAAAAGTGTTAATCTTGTCCCTAAGCTCTTATGCAAACTAACAATGAACCTGTCTCTTGAAGAGTGCTACTGTATAGAATAAACCCTCTGAACATTCCTGTCTGCTGTGACAGTGTGTGTTACTGATGATTATTCTAAAATCATAATTGGTATTTCTAAAATTACGAGCGTCCGCTGGGCTCATAATGTAGTGGTGGTGGCAGTGAAAGGGTTAATTGCTTAATTGGCCCGGTGACAATCGCTCTCAGCCTGCTGGCATCTAGATTGTGGTCCTGCAAGCTGGAAAATCTTTGTGTCGGGTGCAGCTGAGAGTGGCATTGTTACGCAAGTGACGGCAGGGTGTGAAATTGCCGGGTCCTTGGTCACTAGTTAGTGAGAAGGGCAGGGATCTGATACCCACCACCTTCACAGAAGGGTCCTGTTTTTTGCATGAGGTCTTCCTTAAAAATCCATACCAGACTCAAAGGGTCTGGTATGGAATTTGAGGTGACCTCATGCTGTTATTTTTTTACGCTATCCTCACTGCATGTTTACATTCATCTGTCAGTCAAGAATTCCCGACTGACAGCTGAATGTGCGAGGCGAGATGAGTCACTGGTTATTAGAGACTGCAGGCTCCTTAACAACCAGGCGGAAGCTGTCACATTTATTAGTTCACTTCACACTACAGCTGGAGGTTTGTTTGGCCAAACACCCATTCATTTGAACATTTTCACAGGTTTCTTCATAGACTGTATACAGAGTTGAAGTCTCCCTCATATTATTTCCCCTGCTGGTTGAATGTTCTTAGCCTATGGTGTTGGACTATTCTCTCTGTTGGTGAATGTTTATTTGACAAGCAGAGAAAATAATATGAGATAGACCTCTGCACTGTGTGGTCTACCGAGAATCTTGAACAGCCGAACTAATAGGTGTTTGGCCGAACAAACCTCCAGCTGCAGTGTGAAGTGAAACATTTAACAGTACTATGCTTATGGGGGATTCCTGTTAACTCTCATGGTCAAATTTTGTTATAACTATTTTTCTATTAGAACCGAATGTTATGGAAGATTACATTCACCCCGCCAAAGGCAACAAGAAAACTTTTACACACATATTACATACATTCCGAGTATTATTTGTTCCGCTTGTGCAAATGTTGAGACATTTGCAAAGGCAATCTTTTTTTATAAATAGACCCCCTATACTGTTAAAGTGGTTGTAAAGTCACATGTATTAATTACTTTGATCCTTTCTGTTTTAGGTCCCTGTTCAGTACAGTGTGTGCATTTTCCTAAAAATATAATGCTAAATACCTTCTTTGCACAGCCCTGCTGTGCTGTTATATGCCCTCCCTCTGCTTTCCTTCAGACGTAAGTGAGTACAGTGGGAGGGGCTGAGATTCCCCTCTAATGAATACAGGCTAGCAGAGGGAGGTCATGTGTCTGTACAGCAGGGCTCTGCTGTATTTAGGATTATAATTTTAGGAAAACATACACACTGTACTGAACAGGGACCTAAAATTAATACATATTTATTTTCTTTACAACACTTGAGCAGGTGCAGGAAATATAATTAGACAGGTTTGGGAGGAGAGGGGAGGGGCGGGGGAGATCTGCTCTCATACAGACTACAGAACTGACAAGGAGAGGAATGGGGGTAGATGCAGAGATGCTGAGGCGAGAGCTGGATGACAAAGGCATGTGAACTGACCACGGTATCATGGATCAGCATCCATGATAAATGTGGTCCATTATTTCTTATGGGGAAATTTGCTTTGATATAAGAGGGCTTTGAATTAAAAGCATGTTTCCGGAAAGAATTATGCTTGCAATCCATGATAGAGACAGAATATCAACCAAAAAAACAGAAAAAACACATGAAACAAATGTTATAAACTGAGTTGCAGTTCAGTATGTAAAATAAGTATTTGATCCCCAGGCAAAACAGGACTTAATACTTAGTGGAGAAACACTTTGTTGGCAAGCACAGACGTAAGTCTTTTTTTTATATAGTTGGTTACAAAGTTTGCACACTTCTCAGGAGGGATTTTGGTCCACTCTTCTTTACAGATCTTCTCTAAATCTTTAACGCTTCTTGGCTGTCGATTGGCAACTCGAAGTTTAAACTCCATCTATATATTTTCAATAGGGTTAAAGGAGTTGTAAAGGCAGAAGGCTCTTTTATTACATTCTATGCGTTAAGATAAAAAGCCTTCAGTGTACAGCATTCTCCCCAGCATCCCCTAATATTTGTCTAAGCCCCTTCTCTGTCCAGCGATGTCCGCGAGTCCGCCTAGGACTCTCCCTCCTGATTGGCTGCCGTAGCTGTCAATCAAAGTCAGTTAGCCAATCAGGAGAGAGAGGGGGTGGGGATGAACCACAGCTGCAGCTCAGCTCAGGTGCCCCCATAGCAAGCTTCTTGCTGTAGAACTGTATATCGTTTTTTTAATACTTTACAGTGGACTTTTTTTCACATATTTCCTAGTGGACTATTTTGTATGGCACGTTTGCCATTTTTTTGTTTATGAAGAATTGATTGATGTATGGATAATTGCACTAAAATATAAGGAGGTATATCCGAGAGCTAATTACAGGTCAGCACTGTTTTAGAGTGGGGAAATATTATAATATCCGTATTTTAGGGATCATAGCACAGCTGCCTAACCTGTTATCCCTATTTATCCTAATATCCTGATATTTATGTTTTATATGTTGTAGGTTGCTTCAAGATTGGCTTAATGCTGCCTTCAGGTGTGAATAATTTGCATAGGAATTTGCATGGTAAACTCATTACACTACAGGCTAGATATTTAATTAAAATTATTATAGTTTAATAAGAAATATCAAATAATTTTGTAGACGTGGCTATCGATCTTCTGGGTGACACTGAAAATAGCTTTGCATGCCCACCCCGACACACGTATCTTAGGGCCTAAAGCCTCGTACACACGCGTCGAAAATCGGCAGGGAATTTTCGTTCAATGACCGATCTGCCGATTTTCGGCTTGTTAGTATGATGCTTCCGACAACCGACTCCAACTTTTCGGCCGAAAAAAATCTGGTGTGCAGGCTATAAAATTTTTGTCTGCCGTCAAAACACGGCCGATTTTCGTGCAGTCAGTACAGATTCCGAAAAATCTAATGAGCAAGTCTGGGCATGCTCAGTGAAGAAAGAACACAAAGAAAGCAAACCAACACATGACATCACTTCTGAAGTAGAATCTTGTCGGGCGAGAAAATTCGTGTGCAGTCTAGCCACATTCCAACCAACAAAACACCACTCTGGACAAAAGACGGACGATTGGTCGGCCGATAATCGTTGCGTGTGTACTAGGCTTTAGAGTGTGTACAGACCACCTTACCTGAACTCAGAAAAACACACAATTTGTCCAGTGCAAAAACCATCGCCCTGATGGTATCTAGCAATATGAAGGTATACTGAAAAAGCATAAGCAATTGTGAAATATAAAAAAAAAGTAGAACTAAAGGCAAAACTTTTTTTTTTCATTTTGGATAGAGCAAGGGAGGGTTATATCAAATTATTTTTCGCCATCTGTGTCTCATTGCAGAGATTTCCCTTCACTTCCTGTCCCATAGCCAAACAGGAAGTGAGGGGAAATCCCTGCAAATAAAAGGAATTCCTTGGGAACCCCTAGGTCACTAAAACTAGTGTCTACAATCAAAGTATTTCCCTCTATTACTTTTCTGGGGACAACCCAAAGTGTGGGCTTTTCTTTTACTTTCACTTTCAATAATAATGGTAAATAGGACAAATAGAGAGGGTCAATCTCCTTTAACCACTTGCCGACTGCCGCGCGACTATATACGGCGGCAGTCAGACCCTCACAGGCAAAGTGACGTATGGGTACGTCACTAGCCTGTGAGGCTCTAGGGAGCAAGCGCGCGCCGCCGGAGGTGCGCTCCCGCCGGATTCGCGCTCCCTCCGGTACAGCGGGAGAAAGGCAGGCGGCTAGTGTAAACAAAGCCGCCTGTCATTCTCCCCTGTGTAACAGTACAGATCATACGGTCCTGCTATGAAGGACCGTAGATCTCTGCTGTTACACACACAGCCACATCCAATCACAGTTAGAAGCACGCCCCTAGGGACACACTTAACCCCTCCTTCTCTAATAAAGTTAACCCCTTCCCTGCCAGTGTCATTTTTACAGTAACAGTGCATATGTATAGCACTGATTACTGTAGTAATGTCACTGGTACCCCCAAAAGTGTAAAAAATGTAAGTCAAGGGTCCAATCTGTCCGCCGCAATGTCACAGTCCCACATAAAAAAATCGCAGATCGCCGCCATTACTCGTTAAAAAAAAACAATAAAAATGACAAAAATCTTTCCCTTAGTTAGTAAACGCAATAACTTTTGCGCAAACCAATCAAAATATGCTTTTTGCAATTTTTTTTACCAAACATATGTAGTAGAAAACAATTTGGCCTAAAATGTTAAAAAATTTTGATTTTTACATTTTTTGGGGAATTTCATATAAAAAATGTGAAAAATATTGTTATTTTTGCAAAATTGTCGCTCTTTTTTTGTTTATAGCGCATGATCAAAATATCGCACAGGTGATCAAATACCACCAAAAGAAAGCTCTGTTTGTGGAAAAAAAGGAACGTCAATTTCATTTGGGTACAGCGTCGCACGTCCGCGCAATTGTCCATTAAAGTCACGCAGTGCCGAATCGCAAAATAGGCCCTGGTCAGGAAGGGGGTAAAATCTTCCGGGGCTTAAGTGGTTAAGGGGGCACAGACAGTAATACAAACTGATAGGTGTTTAAATCCCTCTCCACTCTATCCAAAACTAAAAAAAAAAGTTTTGCTTTTAGTTATACTTTAAAATAGTTGTTGGACAGACCTGGTTTATACACGGCGCAATGCAATCCGTCTGCCAATGCAATGAATGTTGTAAACCATGTATACAATTTTTACAGAGCACAGTCCCGACTTATGGAGAAATATAAAGTCTTAGAGACCTCTTAGACTGTAGATAGAAATATAATGTGGCAAAAATAACCAAAAACAAGTAACTGCTATAAACAATAATGTGTCCTGAATCTACCAATGGCAACAATAATGCCAATGGCAACAATAATGAAAAACCCAGCTGGAGATGGAAGAGACACAGATCTGGATGGGTTGATCCTTGGAGCACCTCTTTGTCAGAGAGGTGGATGGGAAGTGGGGCTATCCGGTGGATGGAAACGCAGGAGCCTCAGGAAGCCGACCTCAAGGAGAGATGTGCCCGCACAGCTCAGGGGTGCCGTTACCGAGGCAAGGTGACTCGCCAGCGGATGATAACACTGGCGGCACCAGTGGGAAAAGCTGAGGAGGCAGTGGACGCTGTCTGTTGACAGAAACAGAAGTCGGAGACAAGTAGGACTGGCATTGACTGTGACAAGAGGGAGACGGGCCCACCTGTATTGGACACTGGATCCAGGGAACACGGGAGACCAATATTAACCGACCCACTCTGGGGCTGTGGATTACACGTCCAGCATGGAGTTGTGACAATGCAACACGACGCAATTCAGGGCCATGCCCCTTTCTCAAGTTAACCCCTAAGTCGCCACAATGTTTTAATTTAGAGCCATGATACTTGTGATTGGGACGACCCACCCAAGTCTGTTAACCTGCACATGCCACATCAACAAAATATCAATTGTGTATGATATAATAACTAGTACACATTAATTTGGTTAAAAATGCTATGTTAAATTGTAAAAAGTGCATTATATTATGTGTTCAATACTAAAATTGCTGTAATTAATGTACAAAGAATGTACATAAGAATTTGTTTATTTTTATTTTCCCTTTTATTTTCAACTTTTATTATTATTATTTTTTTTTATTATAATGTAGAACTAGGGGGCTATAACATACTGTATAGTTCTCTGATACAGACACCCCGCTGGCGAGTCACCGGGCCTTGGCAACGCCATCCCCGAGCAGTCTGGGCACATCCCCTCTCAATCCGGCTTCCCAAGGCTTCTGTGTTTCCATCCACCGGACGACCCCACATCCCATCCATCTCTCTGGCTAGGAAGTGCTCCAAGGATCAACCCATCCAGGTCTGTGTC
The DNA here is from genome assembly GCF_965119305.1 of Pelophylax lessonae. Classification (NCBI taxonomy): domain Eukaryota; kingdom Metazoa; phylum Chordata; class Amphibia; order Anura; family Ranidae; genus Pelophylax; species Pelophylax lessonae. The sequence goes on from NC_138772.1 coordinate 386,251,633, forward strand.
TCCTCCCTCTCCAACTGGCTGTTGCATTATTGTTGCTATACACACCACCTTGTTGGTAGTTTCAAGGCACACTGTTGTTTTTTTCATTTACTTGTTTTTGGCTATTTTTGCCCCAATAAATTTCTATCTACAGACTAAGAGGTCTCTCAGACTTTATGTTTTTCCATAAGGCAGGACTGAGCTCTGTATAAATTGCATACAAGGTTTACATCATTCATTGCATTGGTGGACTGATTGCATTGCACCGTATATGGACCAGGTCTGTCCAACAACTATTTTAGGTTTTATTTTAACAATTCTTTTATAATTTTTTAATATTCTTCACTAACTGTCAATCATACTTTTGGCCTTCATATTGCTAGATACCAGCAGTGTGATGGTTTTTGCGCTGGACAAATTGTGTTTTTTCCATGTTATATACAGTCTTGTCTTCTTAGACTCCTTCAGTTGCAGACCATTTGCCTTGATCATGTGACACATCTGAATCCAGAGAGCTTGTCCTTTCCCTAGTGGGGAGATTTTTTTGTGTTGTGTTCTTACCTGAACTCAGCAATATGTAGAATCAGCACTAAGCCCACCACAACATGACATGTTTTAAATAACATCACATGCATGCCCTTATGGTAACTAATACCTGTCTAACAAGTCATATCATTTGACTACCTTTTGCTTGTGAAATTACAATTAATATTAATAAAAAATAACTTTCATATTAATATAATAGAAGGATATCAGGGTAGCTTTCCCCTGATACCCATAGCTCACTTGAATGAGCTTTATTCTGACAGAACATTACAATTTGAGCTATACTCTAATGTGCTATCGTATTATAGTACATTATAACCAAATAGGTTGCAGGCAAGGCAAAGCTGTATTAATGGCTGCAGCCAGAAATTATTGCAAAGCTATTAGCTGTGGCAGTCAGTAATGGAGAGTAGTTGTAAACAAAATGTGACACTCTATGGACTCATATCAACATGCTCTATATATGGCAGCACTGTAACCATATATAACACAATCCCATAGCAATATCATTGTAAGGCCCTCTAGCTCTCCAACTTCCATCTTAAAGTTAATATAATGTTTTTACCATAGTGTGGTAGTAATTATACCTTTAGATGAAATGTGTGGCCATAAGGGTATTTAAGGTACATAGCAAATGTTGGGGAAAAACTCAATTAGCAATAATAACTGTTTCTATACTCTTTATATTCTGTATATGGAAAATATAATTTGTTATAATTGAACCATCAATATTTAAATATCAAGACAAAAGATGCATTTGATAGATTTTTTTTTTTTTTTTTACGTATCCTGTTCTTTTTTTGCAAAGTCATTTATTTTTTCAAATAATACAAATAAAGTCATTATAATTCAACAAAATGTGTCCCATTAAATGCAGTTTAAAACAGATAAATAAGTGTCATGTTTTCTGTCAAACACATTGGTGTACAAATGTAATAAAAATATGTAGGTCAGAGTGCTGAACTGCATTTTCCACAGAACACAACAAAAGTAAAATAAAATAAAAATCAACACTGTTGTAGTTAAGACAATAACAAAGTAAAAAAAAAAAATATAGGATCCTTCATAAGAATGGAATTGTGCTCATTCGTTTACCAAAATCTGCTGCTTCGTTCAGGCAACTTGGTCGCTGTGGATAACCAATCCTTAAACATCAAGGTGCATCTTGTCCAGAAACAGCAAGACAGTGGGGGTAAAGGCAGTGCAGGCAGCTTCAAGATAACATTTTCCAGCTCCTCAAAGAGCCATTTATAAGAAAGCAAAATAAGCAGAACACTGAAGTTTTCATTGTATATACACAAATATCAAGGAACAATCTCCATTGTTCTTGTTGAGATGAAGGTGAAAAGTTTTTTTCTTCTTTCATTTGCTTCCATTGCCTTGCTGAAATAGTCACACAGAATTTAAATATTCCAAAGCCACTTCATAGCAGAATTTGTATTGATCCTGAAACAGAAGAGAATACAAATTTTCTAATCATGAGGGAAGACTGGTATAGCAGATAGGTAACATCTTGGCATAATGACATTTTCAAGCCTATTCGGTCAGGCTATCTTTGTGAGGACTATTAGATCTGTACAGATGGAATTATCTGCTCAGGCTTATGAAAAATAAAGCTAGATAAAGGTCCAATTGATGCTTACAAGGATCTGGCAGATGATGAAATCTCTGTGGCTATATGTGAACACAAAGCCACCGTTTAAGGAAAAGTAATGTCGCGGGAAACGCCAACAAATTCTATCACTGATCAGATCAAAAAAGAGCAGCTTTACCTCTAAAATGACAATAGGTAGCAGGATGGTCAATTATACTGCAGATCAATGAGTCTTACTAGCAGATATCATTTATTGGTCAGAAAGCTTCTTTGATACCTACTAAAAGGCTTGCACTCCATGGCCTACCATGATAGCATCAACTACCTAGCTGCTCTAACTGTAAATGGTAAGTTGCATAACCACATCCCAGGGATAACCTGATGCAGAAAGACTGGGTGCATTGGTCATGGAATGTTATGGAATGGGAGAAGGTATGGCAGTCTTGGGTCTTGGGCTCTGATTAATGCTAATTTTTTTAGCAAAGACTCTGGAGAATAAAATGTCGGTCGTTGCAATATTTTTTGTCACGCAGTATTTGCGCAGCGGTCTTTAAAACGGCATTTTTTTGGAAAAATTTTGAAAAATCAAATTTCACTGCATTTAAAAAATACTAAACAGTAAAGTTTGCCAATTTTTTTTGTATTTTGTGAAAGATGATGTCACGCAGAGTAAATAGATACCCAACATGTTATGGTTTAAAATTGCGCACACCCGTGGGATGGCGACAAACTACGGTCAATAGAGATCTCAATAGGCGACGCTTTAAATTTTTTTAACGATTACCAGTTTAGAGTTAGAGTGTAGCTCTTTTTTTAATTATTGCTCATGCTCTGGCGATCCCGGCGATACCTCACATGTGTGGTTTGAACAGCGATTTCATTCGTGGCTCGACTTCCATATACGTTTTTTTTTTGTGTGCGAGCTAACGGTGACGGGGGCAGCTAAAATTTTTATTTTTTTTTTCCTATTTATTTTATTTTTTTTTAACTTTATTACAGGTTTTTTTTTTTTACATTTTATTGCTGTCACAAGCAATGTAAACATCCCTTGTGACACCAATATGCAGTGACAGGTACTCTTTATGGAGGGATCGAGGGTCTAAAAGACCCCAGACCCCTCTACTACACTTCCATGTATGCAAAAGGCTGAAAACGGCGTTTTTGCATACAGCCGTTTTTTAAATTCGCCGCCTTTTGCAGCACAGTAACCCGGAAGTGACGTCAAGCCTCCGGGTTACGTCATCGGAGACCCGATCGAAGCCGTTTCCGGCTTTGATCGGGATTCCATCCAGCCGGCGGATGTGCCGGCTGTGTGCTCGGGGCTCCCGGTGGGACGGGAGCCCCGAGCAAAGTCACGGAAGGCAGGGGGAAGGGGGGGATGTCCCCTCCCGCTCACCCGGGTAAAGATCGAGCGGCTCCCGAGCCGCATCGGTCGTTACTGACAGAAAGCCGACCGTCGGCTGTAAACCGCAGTACCGGGATGGTGCCTCTAGCTAGAGGCATCATCCCGGTATACTCCCGCAAAGTTAGCCGACGTACCCCTATGTCACTTTGCGGTAAGTGGTTAAAGAGCAACTCCAGGTAAGCAGCTAAATAAGCACTTGATATAAGTAGGGTAACTGTATTACAGATGAAAGGATTTGCAATTTTGTGATCTATGCACCCCAGGCACACAACAAAGCCAGGAGCTTGACCACTTCCACTACAGCTGCAGCACAGATTTGTCAAGAATACACCCTCAAGTGCTGATATCGGTAATGAAGGAGGAGCAGCACAGTGGTAAGTTAAGATTCCCTGTCAGCAATTGTGAACTTGTTTCATATCAAGACAAGGTATGTAAATTCATTTTAATATACAAATGTATAGATTGATTCCCTAAGCAAAACCTAACTGCATTATTTTGTGTTTTTGTGCCTGCCTAGACTTCAGCTTTTGGAATACCAGTGACACAAAAAAGAAAAATCTACTTTTCAGTTACTTTCCTCAGTTTCCTAAAAAGTTACAGTTAGGGAATAGATTTTGCATTGAATTGCACATAGCATATAAAATAATGTGTTTTTTTTTTAAAACATCCAGCCACTTTATTACAGAATATATATAACTCAGTATACATACTTTGATTCTAACTTTATTTTCCTCACATGAAAATGTACTTTCTGATTCTCATCTTGCTTGGCAAATGTTATAAAAATTGTGATATGTCCATGTTCCAGTTTGCTTTAGCTGAAGCGCTTTATTGCACAGAGAGTACAAAAATTCAAATGTGGGAATGCCAATTTTGAAGCTTTATTAGAACACCAGAAAAAAAAAAACAGTCCAGACATCTGTCAAAACTATTTATCTCTGCACATCATGAGATAACTGTAATGTCACTAGGACTGAAAATAATACTGATTATGCAATGTTGCCAAAATCAGCTATCTCTACCATATCTTGCATCATTATTCTTCAAGATTCAAGCTGCTTTAACCAATTGCTGACCTCCTGCTGCGGATATACTGAAGCAGGCTATCTGGGCTGCGCAAACCGACGTATAAGTACATCCGCCCCCATTAGGGCCGCCGGGCACTTGCGATTGCTTCCCGTGGAGAACGGCGGTCTGCCATTGTAAACATGGCAGACCACTGTTTTGTCAGCAATGAACACAGGGCTCCTGTGTTCCTCCTATTTAGGAACACAAGTCCCGGTGTTCATCCCATAAGACCATCCCCCAAACAGTTAAAAAGCATGACACAGTTAACCTTTTGATCACCCCTGGTAATAACCCCTTCCCTGCCAGTGTCATTCATACAGTAACAGTGCATATTTTTAGCACTGATTACTGTAGTAATGTTATTGGCCCCCTAAAAGTGTCAAAAATGTCAGTTAGGATCTGTCCATCGCAATATCACAGTCCCACTTAAAATTGCTTATCGCCGCCATTACTCGTAAAAAAAAAAAAAAAAAAATACATAAATCTTTCCCCTAGTCTGTAGATGTGATAACTTTTGTGCAAACCAATCAATATACACTTATTGGGATTTTGTTTACCAAAAATATGCGGCAGAATACAAATTAGCCTAAAATGATGAAAAAAATTGATGTTTACTTTTTTTTATTGGGAATGTTATATAGCAGAAAGTAAAAAATCGTTTTTTTTTTTTTCAGAATTGTCACTCTTTTTTTGTTTATAGCGCAAAAAAATAAAAATCGCACAGGTGATCAAATACCACCAAAAGAAAGCTCTATTTGTGGTTAAAAAAAGGACATCAATTTTATTCGTGTACAGCGTTGCACGACCCCCCAATTGTCAAAGTAACGCAGTGCCCAATCACAAAAAATGGCCTGATCATTAAGGGGGAGACCTTCCGGTTCAGAAGTGGTTAATACAGTAGTGATCGGGGCCATCACTATTTAATAGCTTCATCAAATTTACTAAGCTCTGGGGAAAATTAGTGTAACTGCACTTGCCTCGTACACTGTTCCTTTAGTAAATCCACCCCCATGCCTTCCTTGGTGCAGTTCCTGGCCATTTTTAACCATATTATGAAACACAGTACTAAATATAATACTGCTCTAGGTCTGTATACATTCTATCCTGGTAAACCAGATGCTTGCCCAGCTTGTCCCTGATAATATTTAAAGTGCAAAAAAAAAAATGGATGATGGCACTTCAATGCAAACTTGCAAATATTTATTGTGTCACAAATTGATGCAAGGAAAACAGGAAAACAGATCATCTAACGCGTTTCTAAACAGGGCTTAGTCATAGTCCGTGATTAAGCAATGTTTAGCATGAAAGGGAAAAAAATATACAGTCCTTTATACAAAATCCTCTACCCACAGTTGATCCAGAGGAAGGCAAAAAACCCAGCAAAGCATGATCTAATTTTCAAACGCATTTCTAAACAGAGATAAGTCATAGTCCATGACTAAGCAATGTTTAGCATGAAACGCATCAGAGGCATCCTTTCCGGTTGTCCTTGCATTGATTTGAGACACAATGAGGATTTGCAAGTTTCCATTAGACTGCCATAATTTTTTTTTTTTACATAGTTACATATAGTTAATAGTTAGTCCAGTTAAAAAAGACCATCTAATTCAACAATAAAGGGAATAAAATATACAATCCTTTATACCAGGGATTCCCAAACTACGACCCTGCAGCTGTTGCAGAACTACACATCCCATGAGGCATTGTAAAACTGACATTCACATACATTACTAGGCATGATGGGAATTGTAGTTCCTGAACAACTGGAGGGCCGTCATTTGAGAATCGCTGCTTTATACAATATCCTATACCCACAGTTGATCCAGAGGAAGGCAAAAAAAAAACTGCAAAGCATGATCCAATTTGCTCCAGCAATGGAAAAAATTCCTTCCTGGTTTCCCAAGAGGCAATCAGATCAACGTTACCTATAATAGTTAGTATCCACTTGTATTATATACATTTATGAAATAATCCAAGCCTTTTTAAAGCAATCTACTGAGCTAAAAAGAACCAGCTCTTGAGGGAGTCTATTCCACATTTTCCCAGCTCTTACTGTGAAGAAGCCTTTCCATATTTGGAGATTAAATCTCTTTTCCCCCAGATGTAAAGAGTGCCCCCTTGTCCTTTGTGATGACCTTAAAGTGAATAACTCAAAACCAAGTTCACTATATGGTCCACTTATTTATACATGTTGATCATATCCCCCCTTAATCTCCTCTTCTCAATAGAGAATATATTCAGTTCCTCTAATCTTTCCTCATAGCTGAGCTCCTCCATGCCTCTTATCAGTTTGGTTGCTCTTCTCTGGACTTTCTCCAGTTCTCCAGTTCCCCGATTTCCTTTTTGTGAACTGATACCCAAAACTGAACTACATTTTCCAGATGAGGTCTTACTAATGTTTTGTACAGGGGCAAAATTATATCTCTCTCTCTGGAGTCCATGCCTCTCTTAATACAAGAAAGGATTTTGCTCACCTTGGAAACCGCAGCTTGGCATTGCATGCTATTAGTAAGCTTATGATCTACCAGAACACCCAGATCCTTCTGTGCTATGGATTCACCCAGTTCTACTCCCCTAGTATGTATGATGCATGCATATTCTTAGGCCCCAAGTGCTTAACTTTACATTTAACAACAATAAACCTCATTTGCCACATAGTTGCCCAATGAAACAGTGCATTGAGGTCAGCTTGTAAGTTGGAGACATCCTGTAAAGATGTTATTCCACTGCATAGCTTGCTGTCATCTGCAAAGGCTGAAAAGGTACTCTAAGGCTACATTCACACCTGAGCGTAGCGTTTTTCACGCGTTTTTTACCGCGATTTTACCGCGATTTTTGCGGCGTTTTTTACCGCGATTTTACCGCGATTTTTACCGCGATTTTTGTGCAGGCGTTTTTAGATTGAATAGAGATCAATGGAAAACGCCTGTAATCTGCCCAAAAAGAAGCTCATGTACTTTTTTGAGCGTTGGGCGTTTTGTAAACAGCGTCAAAACGCTCAGATGTGAACAGGGGCCATTGAAATGAATAGGATTTGTCTTGTTGGGCGTTTTGAGAGCTGATCCTAGAGCAGAAAAACGCCCCAAAAACGCCCCAAAACGCCTAGATGTGAACGGAGCCTAAATGCCAGATCCTATATAATTTATAAATATTTTAAAAAACAAGGGTCCCAACAGTGAACCTTGGAGTACACCACTAACAACATTAGACCATTCAGAGTAAAAATAATTAACCACTATTCTCTGAATTCTGTCTTTTAGCTGTTATTTTTTTTTTTATTGTGGAACAGTCTATTATACATCTGTGCCAGGCATGTCTGTTACCCCCCACATTACAATCATGGAGACATCACCTGGGAAAATTAATTTTAGACTACTCCTTTGAACTTTTCAGAATTCTGACTTGGTTCCACTAATACAAAAAATGGTAGCATACAGACCCATAACGTTTTTTTGCCTTTGAAGACCCAGTCCAACTGAACAGTATAAATGGTCCAGACAGAATGTCCTCCATATCTGCCATTAATTTCCTATTTATGCAAGGATTGGGCACATTTGATTAGTCATTGCACAGTCTAACTGTTAGATCGGGCGAGGAATATCCCCATTGGTCATAAACAGCATTAACTTGATAGGAATATCTGATTTACCCAATGTAACCTCACTATGCTGGATACAGTGGAGTAATTCTGTACTAGGAGAGTATTTTTTTTTTGTGTAAAATGTACAGGGATATTGGGAATGCTATATGACCCTAGGACCTTGAATAATGTCATGTAAAAGCAATAAGATAAAAATAAGACATTATAGTGAAGTGATCCTGTTGATTATATTTCCATTCTATGAGAGACTGAAATACACACAACGACAAGGGGATGGCACATTATCTTCAATTATTTCCATATTTTAGGTTTAGTATGTGTTAGTTTAATGTGGCCATTTGTGTCGCAGATGGGCTCCTTATGGACTATGTTGTAAAAAGACACTGCTTTTGGCCTTAACCAGATAAAATCAAATTAAAAAAACAAGTCAGCTCTCAGTGTGCTACATACTATTTGTTTCTTCGGCAGATGTTATAATAGTCTCTCCTACAAGAATACAAATTCAATAAAGCATTTGAACCTCAACACTGAAACATTTCTACAAATGTACTTGTTTTGTCCAAAAAAAACAAAAATAAAGGTCACTCACTGAGAACCAGGCAGGCTTTAAAAGAGAATTAAACGGAAAAACTAAAAGCAATATAGTACAGATGGGATAGACTCTTATTCTGGCCAGATTTCTGGCAGGTTTGAAAGTCCTAAGAATCTTCAGATTTAAGATCATTTTATCCAACTTACCCTTTTCCCAAGGGATCCCTGGGGAGTTTACAAGTTAAAATAATGCAGTATATTGGATTTTTACAGAAGCCGATTTGAAAACTTTATGTGTAAATGGGCTATAAAGTTTTTGTCTAGTGACGCGTGGTCTTCTTTGTGGCTGGTAAATTTTCTCCAGAGGAGGAGATATGCATTTAGGCAGTGTTGTCTCCCAATCTTCCTGTGGTGCCTCATTAGTAAGTGACCCTTAAGTTCAATTTTGTGGACAAACCAGTAACACCTTTTAAAATTTTTATACGCAAAGGTCCCTGCATTGTATTTGCACTTAAAAGCTATGCATTTATGCACAGTCTAAATCCAAATCAATACAATAATACCATATGAAAAAAACGTTATGTCTAGAAATGACAAAGTAGAGCAATTTAATAAAATCTGGCAAGCATTGATATTGGCTTCAGATAGCCTAGGACTCTTCAGTACTATCTCCCCTTTGCATCACAGGTCCTAATGATCTTTCTCCTTAACACTGTCCATATGCTTGATTAGTCGTGTGTATAAAGGTATTGCAAGGCTTGTGTTGCTTATCAATACTATGTGATTTGCTGAGTTTCTCTTAGTACCCTGAAGGGTAATATTGGCAGTCACAGCAGTTGTTCCATCTTGAAAATGCTAAATGCATTTTTTTTAACATGAAAATGGTCCCTGCTGACCATGGTAATACTTTAATGTATTTACAGAAATGTTGATAATAATCACATGCTGGCACACCACCATGTGTAAGAAAAGTCAAAGTCTTAGTGCTGGGTAGAACATACTGTTATAATGTTTGCCTGTAATTACATGGCTTTTTTTGCATATTGGTTTGCTAAGTGTTAAATTTAACTTTTGTATCACTATTGTAGTATTCCTTTAACAGGTCGTTTAGAACGGTGGCAATAATGTAAATAACAAAAATTTGTATAAATTAGAATGGGGTAGGATGTTATTGATGTGCATCGTGATAAGGGTGAACACAGTCCCTATATTGCTGTTTTGCAGAGTTGTATAAAGTACTCGAAACCCATACTTGAGAAAAAGTACAAGTGCTCGATCAAAAAGTGACTTGAGTAGAAGTGGAAGTGCTCAATCAAAAAGTGACTTGAGTAGAAGTACTAAAGTATTCAACATTTTTTGTACTTAAGTATTGCAAGTAGTTTTTTTAAAAATTTTGCTACTCAAGTACTGAAAGTAAAAGTACCAGTAGTTTTGAAAAAAAAATTGCTACTCAAGTACTGGAAGTAAAAGTACAAGTACTGTGTTATGTAGTTATTAAAGAAAGAAGTCAAAAGTTTGAACATCATATTGTTTTTTATTATTTCAAATGCAGCTTTTATTTATACATACAGTAGCATTTATTTTCGTATGCACTGATAATACACACGTTTTGAGCTTCATGAAACCTGCCATCTACTGTTCTGGCAGTGGTAATTTTTATAATAGTAACGAGTAACTATGCAGCACAAAAAAAAATATCGGAGTAGAAGTATTGAAATCATCGAAAAAATGTAGTGAAGTAAAAGTGGAAGTAGGAGAAAAAAATTCTACTCTAGGAAAGTACAGATACCGCCTTTCGGTACTTAAGTACAGTAGTGAAGTAGTTCTATTTAGTTACTATACATCTCTGCTGTTTTGAGACATAAATTTCACTTTATGTTTATATTGTCTTTTGTCTTTTAACCATATAGGTACTAAAGAAAAACAAACAACTACGCCAGCAATCAAAAGGACCAAAATGCTGTGTGGAAACACCTAGTGCATTAGCCAAGGATAATTGATCAAAGAAAGCAAAAAGCCAAATGAAAACTCACAAAGGACAGACGTGACAAGCATGACAACAAATCAGCTGGACAACCAGTGTGGCAACGTGCGACCAAACTATGGCAATATCGGCAGGCTGACGCATTTCGTGGACACATGCCCTTCCACAGCCTGCCGACGTTGCCATAGTTTGGTCACACACTGCCACACTGTTTGAACAGCAGATTTGTTGTCATGCCTGTCACTTCTGTCCTTTGTGAGTATTAATTTGGCTTTTTGGTTTCTTTGATCAATAAACCTTGGGTAATGAACTAGGCGTTTATATAGGTACTACACCAAAGATGACTTTCACCTTTTATTGTTCCCTATTGCTTATACTATTTGCATCAATTCTGTGTCTCTATGGTAAATACCAGGTCATCTTGATTTTTTTTTTTTATATTGAATCATTCTTCTTCTTCTTTATCTTTGTATATTACATCCTGGTACCCATTGTTAAGCCTTAATAATAACCGATAAGTATACTCGCATGCTTAAAATGCATGTAAACCCTAAAAATGAAATTTAATGTATTTGGTTATATTTGTTCAATAAGTGCAACACATAACTGTTGCTTTTGCCAGAAATTGTATGAGCTGATAACTTCCTGTTCTTACTGCCTGTGTAGAAGGAGGGGTTATGGAGATAAGGAGGAGGGAGGAGATGAGGTTCTTTGTTTGTGTTCTTCCTAATCCATCAGGAAATAGGCAGGGCTGACACCATTTACGTAGGAATTCAGTGTTGTCATGTCAAAATAGGAAGGTAAGAGTACACTATATTTTTGCCACATCAGCAGTTACATTTCTTGCATTATGTTTAAAATGATAAAACATAGGGAAATATGCATGTATTCTAGAGATGTACAATTTTTTTTCAATATTTTGCTTTAACATACACTTTAAGTGTGTGCTGGTGCGCTGACTATGCTGGGCTGCAAACACAGGGGTGGATTTGCTAAAACTGGAGAGTGCAAAATCTGATGCAGGTCTGCATTGAAACCAATCAGCTTCAAGGTTTTATTGTCAAAGCTTGAACAAGCTGAGGTTCGAAGATGATTTGCTATCATGCACAGCTGCACCAGGTTTTGCACTCTCCAGGTTTAGTATATCAACCACACTGACCAGGAAAATCACTTACACACCATCATCAGTTATCTGTTTCGCCCAGTTAGGCTAGAATTAGATGTGTGTCTAAATCCACTTCTCTTCTGAAGAATGATTAGCATAAAGATCGCTTTTCAAAGGTGATTGACAGGCGGTGAGCAGTCGGTGTGAGGACTCTTCACCACCTGTTTTAGCCTAATTTTTGTCAACAAATGTTCTGCAACTCACAAAAAGAACTCAACCAAGCTCTACCACTGTATCTAAAGAAAGAGTGAGCAGAGTGTTGGTGCCTGACTATAGCATTCAAAAAAGATTCTAACGCATTTAAGCCAAAGCTATTCTCATAGCATCACGCGTTAGCATCTTTTGTATTCTACTATTGCGGTTGTGTAACAATAAAGTCTATTGATGAAGAAGCTTATTATAGTTGCCAACTCATGTCTATTATAAATGTGCTCCAACTGCGTGCATTGCACACAGCTGCAGGGCATTTGTGGCACTTCCCGGTTCACTTGAATGAGTCACGTTTGGTGGGCTTGCGTCCACTGATTACGATAGGTTGAATCGTTTTTGCCATGAATGTGAAACAAAGCATTGCGACTTCAGCATGCAAACACCCCCGTCCACTTCCAATGCAGCTTAAATGGAGGCAGTTGGGCTGCTCTACTGCACATTTTTACTGTTTATTTACAGTTAGCCTTAAACACTTTAAGCAAGTTTTACAAACTGCCCTGCTGGTGAGAGCGCACTAATACACAATGACCTCAACATGCTTTTGTGGTTGGCTGACCATTATTTACAATAAGCTGTCTTGGCATAGACCACACTATTGCAATGATCGTTTATTGTGGAGCTAGCATCCAATACAATTTTTCATGTTAAGTGCCAGCATACTAAGTAAGGGGTGTGTGTACAATGTTTTTATCTTCCTTTAACTTCAGAAGACCAAATCTATCTCTGTTAGGTCACTATATTGGTTCAGTGGCTACTTCATTAGACAAGATGCTGTCCCAGGAAAGAAACCTTCCTGGTGCATGCAGAATATTCTTTATAGTCCTGGCTGTGTGTATACAAATTATCCAACACAAATCAGTCTCTGCTTAAGAACTTCCATAAAGATACAGTGTGAGTCAATGATCATTGGGAGGGGGAGACAATGGGAATAATCCCTCATGCCTTCAGCAAACGGAGGACATCATTCCCCAAATCTGCCCCTCCTAAGACATAATGCCCAGCCACACTTAGTAGAATTAGAAAGTACTGCTATTTTTCTGCACTAATTTGCTTCACAAAATATGCAGGGAATTCATAAAACAGCAGAGTGCAAAATCGAACAAGAGACGAGGCAAACGATGACAAAACTTATGGTACAATTGGAAAATGATAGCGTTGTTGTCTCAGCGATGTATTTATGTAGACTTGTAAAGTTGCTAATAGATCTGCTTAAAGAGTGATGCAAAACCTTCAGAGTTCAATGAACAAATTATAAAATGTAATTACTTTGAGAGGGACAATTGACAAATGCTTGCATACATACAGTATTTCATCAGGGGCACAAAAACACCTACGTGTAGGGTTACAGAAGACTGCACCTCATTACATTAGACAGCTTCTATTTGCATTAACTACTGCAGTCACAATTAAATACAATATTCCTCAAGTTAAAATAAAAGCTGGCTGGCTGGGAAAATGCATAAAAAATGTATTATTTAAAACTCTGGAAATTCATTTCACAATGTTGCCTTTTGCAAGCATACAGATGCGCTCGGTGGGAAGAATATTAAGCATTGTTCACAATTCAATCTTGGAAACTAATGAGAAAAGTACTGATCTGGGTACTTTGCGGATAAAGGAAGCATACAAGCTCTGAGAATGTGAAGAGTTCCTGAGCAGAGATAAACAGATGCCAGGTTCATGGTTCACAATCAGAACACAATCTATTGCCTTCTTATACAACTAGTCTCTGGCAACATGGAAAAAGAATTACTACAGTGCTGGAACCGTGCCAGTAATTTGCCATTATACTCAGTGACATTATGTTATGCCTAGGTATTTGTTATCATGCATTAATTGAATAGATGGCTTATATTTTGAATAGGAATGTGGCGCATTGTGATTCAAGCAAAATAGATGTGCTTCCACAGACATAGATAATAAAAGGAATTTTATTTATATTTCAATTTTTCTGCTCTCTCTCCTTTCAGTTTGCGGCTGCAGTGCTGCTATTAATGAGTGTTTTTAGACAAAAGAATGTATTGGTTGATTGAGAAATCAATGATCTTTTGAACCTGATTAAAACAAGGCTTTTTAAAAAACCCATGCCGACAAACGGGATTGAGATTTAACTAAAAATGTAATTTTAACACTTGAGAAGGCAAACAAGGGACCTGGTTGGAGCACACTGCCTAAATGTTTTGGACTGGAGAATAGAGATTAGCATCTAACCATTGAGTTACATGAAATCTAGACTTTTTATCACTTCCAAATAATTAAAGTAACAAATGATTTAGGGGAAACTAGCAGCACTATAGGTTACATGAGAAGCGATGGGAGCACGTGATCAGTTTTTCATCTTGAATAAAGTGGTTCCCAATGCTAATCTAGTAATGCTTCCATAAACAGCACTCTCCCTTTTAAAAAGCCATGTTGTTATTCATAAACATACAAGTACACTGTTGTAATTGCTTTTGGTATGGTCACATATCCCACAGCAGTCTCCAAAGAGCAGACTGGCTGCCTTAGTTTGGTTCTCATGATAAGGCCCCTTAAATATACTGTACAAGTACTATCATTTCATTGGTATTGCAGCCTTGCAGGAGGTAAGTGCTGACTGACAAAGGAGGACATTTCCATCATGTCTGCAAACTGCAGCCTTTGAATGTTCCTCTTTGTGGCAATGACATAATGACACAATTATATGTAGCATTACCTGCAGCAAGTTACATACAGTATACCTAATTTCCTGGCTCAAAGACATCCTGCATCATCTAACCTTTGCCTCACCTGCCTTACTTTCCCTGGCCTGCCCATTATTTAATTGGATTTTAGGTATTTCAATCATAGAGGCTCAGCATATAACATGTAGGTGTTATCTAGGGCAGTCTGCATGCAAATGCAGCTTACCTAGCAACTTTCACTTCTCCAAACTGACATGCCCCCTAAACTCTTAAAATTCACAGCCCACTACTTGCATCATGTGCTGAGGCTCTGGAGATGGGTGTCAAGGTAGGGTACTGTGATGTTTTCAGAAAACTTTGTACACCATTCTGTTAGCCCCTCCTGCCAGCCATAATCTCCCTGCATTGCATAGAGAAGTATTAAGACCCATTGATTACATTACTGGGCCTAAAATAAGGTACTATATGTAATCAAACCATAAAGGTTTTCCTTAACAAGGTGCTAGCATGTTAATGAGAAGGCAAATGAAAAACCCTTAACCACTGGCCTACTACGCTATAGCCGAATGACGGCTACAGCGTGGCCGGCTAGTTCAGGGAGGCAGTCATATAACAGACTCCAAAGCTTGCACTCTTGCGTGTCCCCTGGGCGCACAGCCAGAGGTGTTCAAGATGGCTGGGTCCTTGGGACCCAGCGCCTATCCGATCGGGTAAAGGGCCAATCACAGCGGCGCTTTCTCATGTGATCGCTCTGTCCAATGAAAGAGCAATCACTTATCAACAAACCGGCGTCTTGGTCAGTTCAGCTTGTGCTGCTGCAGGATTTCACTCTCCTCTCCTCACATGCTGTATTGGTGCAAGGGGAGGAGAGAGAAACACTGCAGCAACACAAGCTGGCACGATCCTGTGTGCCCCTCAGTGCTCCTACAGTGCCCTCACAGTGCTATCAGTGCTCCTACAGTGCCATCAGTGCTTCTACAGTGCCCATCAGTGCTCCCACAGTGCCAATAAAGTGCCATAAGTGTTCCTAGAGTGCCATCAGTGCTCATACAGTGCCGTCAGTGCTACTAAGGTACTATCAGTGCCACTACAGTGGCATCAGTGCCCCTACAGTTTTATCAGTGCCACGACAGCGTCCATCAGTACCACTACAATGTTTGTTAGTGCGCTACAGTGACATCAGTGCCACTACAATGCTCATCAGTGCCCTACAGGGCCATCAGTGTCACTACAGTTCTATTTAGTGCCACTACAGTGCCCATCAGTGCCACTACTGTATCAATTAGTGCCCTACAGTGCTCATCAGTGCCCTATTGTGCCACTACAGTGCTCATTAGTGCCTCTACACTGCTCATCAGTGCTTGTCAGAGCTGTACAAATGTGTACAAATGCATTACAAAAATGTGTTTTATTTTCTTTCCAAAAATTCTCCAAAGAAATTGTGGGTTTTTCCATTGTCCTGGTGCTCCAGGGCCTTCAAAAGTGTAATAGGTTGTCAGGAAATTAGATATACCCAGAAATACCTGGAATTTTGCAGTGGTAGCCATAGAAGGAAAAGCAGTGGGGGAGCATGGGAAAGGTAAAAAAAAAAAAACTGGTGCAGGGGTAGTGCTTTACACAGACACTGTCACTTTGACCTGCATGGGAAAGGTGACAGTGTCTTAAAAGAAAAAAAGAAAATGGTGGTTAGAATGAAAACATCAATAGTATTTACTCTGCTTTTGTGAATTATTTAGACTTTGTGTCCATTATGCCTAGGTACAGAAACACAGCATTTTTATCACAAACCTTGGAGTAAATTCCACAAGCCTTCAGGAGCTTTTGATTTGAAAGCATTATCCTTGTGGTAAGAACATTTTCCTTGTTTTGTCAAGCATTTGCACAACATACAAGAATTCCTGCTGCAGCTGAGATAATGAAACATTTGTATTCAGTAGTAAAATGAGAAAAACTTACCAAGAGGTCCACCATGTTAGGTTTATTGTTCCTAAGTGTCTTCACAGCGTGGAATACGTCAACTGCCCTCTGGTGCTGAAGCATTTCACAAACAATACTAATTGCACAAAATGTTCCACTGCGACCACCTCCATTTCTGTGAAGAGAAGAGTTAAATGTGATTTAGTCTGAGTTCCCTGAACGTTTCTGCAAAACTGCAATCCCTCAAGTATCATATGAGCTTCACTTAAAACTCAAATGATTTAAATTATTGGTTTGAGTTCTATACACTGTCTGCATCTCAAACTTTTTATGTACAGCTTCTGCCCTTCAAGAGGTGATAAAGAAACAAGCTACAGGGGATGTGATCATTAGAGACTGTGATTCTAAGATCACTTAGGAAGTAGCAATGCAGCAATCAGGACATATTTCTGTTGATGGTCTGTAGTCAACTTGTGAGTATTTCATTTACGTATTTGAAATGCTATATAATACTTACTGTTAAAGCTGAGCTCTGGGAAAAATTACTTTTTCTTTTTACATTTGCTGTGTAAATATAAACTACCTCTATTGATGCCTTTTAAAGCATGTGTGGCTGCTGTTACGTTACAGAAAACTCTTACTTTTATTCAGCCTGTACAGTTCTGTAAGCACCAAATGTTCAGCAATGAGAATTACAATTCCAGCTGGAGGAGGCACAGATGAACGTTATAATCTCCTGCCATCCAATCACAAAACACCTTGTATTTTTTTTAAATAATACAAGGTGTTTTTTGAATGGACGAGTTAGAGAATGAACAACCAATCATCAGAGCTGTACTACAGCCAGAACTGCAAAGTTGGCCATACACTAGTAGAACTTTGGTAGAAATGTTTCCATTTGATTTTCTAATCCTAAGTGGGGTCATAGAAGAAGCAGGATGGAATTTTTTTTTTTCTCAAACTAACATATTTCTAACGGTGGGCTTTGTTTTCATTTGGGAAATTATAATTATTTCAAAATTGAATGGTAAAAGCAAATTAAGTTTTGAATTACTTTCAAATTATATCTGTCAAACTGAGAATTTTTCGTGTGAATTGTCCTACAAATTGACACAGCAATGAGTCCTAGGCAGAATCCAAACAGGGAAGACCACTCTAGGTGAGACTGGAATCAGGTGCTGGTCGGATCCGCAATCCAGGATAGCTTCAAACAACAAAAGGAATGACCGCACTTCCGATAAATTTCAAAAAAGGAGTGTCTTTATTCCACATCAATCGAATTGGCAAGTACAGATACACGCTGTGAGTGCAGGACAATCGGTGGACGCGTTTCACGACTGGATGTGTCGCTTATTCATTGGTGATGAATAAGCGACACATCCAGTTGTGAAACGCGTCCACCGATTGTCCTGCACTCACAGTGTGTATCTGTACTTGCCAATTCGATTGATGTGGAATAAAGACACTCCTTTTTTGAAATTTATCGGAAGTGCGGTCATTCCTTTTGTTGTTTACAGCAATGAGTCCTGCCCTCAATGAGCTCACAATCTAAGGTTCCTAACTCACATTCATTCATACTAGGCCCAAATTAGACACGGGCCAATAAACCAACCAGCATGTCTTTGGAGCATAGGAGGAAACCCACAAAGGAACAGGGAGAACATGCAAACCCCGGGCAGGTAGTGCTCTGGTTTGGGATTTGAGCCAACAAATCTAGTGTTACTAGGCAGAAGTGCTAACCACTCAGCCACTGTGCTGCCCATGCTGTCAACAATGAAAATTTGGGAAATTTCCTTTCATTTTCTCTTACATTTCAAAAAAGGGAGTGAAAGGAAATTTTCTCAGTGGGACCAAAAGTAACCTGACATAGCTCTAACCCATCCAAAAAAAAGCTAAACTCCAGGCAAACAGTTACACAGCTGAAATACATTTACTGAAGCCGTTCTGCCTGCCAAAGCATTTGTATTTCATATTTACATTGTTAGTTTGAAAAAAGATATCTAGTCCAAAAGTCATGCAATAATGCTAATCCCTCTTATATCTTGTTCAGTGAAATTGCATTATGCAGCAGATGCTCAGACAATAGGTATTGAGTACCTATGGAGAAACGTCACATATGGCATCCAAGAAAGCTATTGACTAAGAATGGTTCATCCAGAACAGCACAGGTTCAAGGTTAAGGTTGTATACTTAGAAAATTGCTGGATCCACAATTATTTTTTTCTTCTGCTTTTCAATTATAAGCATATCCAGGAACATAATTACCATTTTCCTGCATTTTCCATTTTTATGGAAGGTAACACCAATATTCCCAGAAACTTAAATGAAAGCACCACCATTTCTAATAGATCAAGATACATATGAGAATATGCATATAAACAATTGAGTAATTTTCGTATCTGCCCAACTTCATGTATTAAAAGATCCCCTATGTTCAGCTTTTACATTAGCTTGTACCTCATGACATTACTTAAATTGACATCAAGGTAAAAAACAGAGTTTACAAAAAAAAACCTTTCGATGTGAAATAAAAAAGTCACTTCTAACGATAAACTGTGAAAATAGAATTGTGTACAGAAGGAAACTGAAAATCTCAAATGTATGAGCTGTCACAGGGGAGGGAAAATTTCCTAATGGGGAAATTTGTTCTGGTGAAAACAGTTTATAGGGGATTTCTCATCTGTTTTGAGAGGTATCCTATAACCTCTGCAGTATATCTAGGACAGAAAGTGAAGGGATCTCCCTGACAGAGAAAAGGAAGAAGCAAAAAACAAATAAATTTGGCAGGGTTCCCTACTCAACCCTAAATTAAATATGGGGTAGGAAACAAAGCTTACAGTATGTCAGTGACAAAAAAGGAGTTACACTATCTTATCATTCAGCGATGGAAAAAAAACAAGGTCTAAATGATCTGTAAATCCTCTAAAGCTTCCGTTTTGCCTTAGGCTTTTTGATTAGAAGCATCTAGGCTCCTAGGCTAGTGCTGACCTAATTTCCCATAGTTATAGTTCAGTTATGATCTGGACTAAGTTGTACGGTGTATGTTTTGAAGTTTTTCTGATTATTGTGACCATTTTCCTAAAGAATAAATAGCAGATTTAACCTTTTATGAGCTATAATATTAGCAGTAATAGTAAAAACACGCTAGAAGGAACTAACAATGCAAATTGGATGTTCCACATTCATCTCACTGTAGCCACTGTGTGCAACATGTGATTTTATCAATGGATCTACCTTTAGCGGAATCTCATAATGAGGTTCTACATTTTGCATGTGCATGCAAACTTGAGCAAATGGAATTTTTTGGCAAACCGCTTCCTTTTTTTTTTTTTTACAATTTTGTATGCTATGATCCTGTAGCATTTGCATCATTGCAAATACTGCAGATCCTTCTGGTGATTTTGCTCACTTCAAAAGACATATGAGGAAAATGTATGAAAGTGCTGGGCAAGGCCTGCCTGGGAGTACAAACCAGACCTAATATTTAAGCCAGCACACATTGATATTGTCTGCTCGCACAATACTGTTTTACATACCAGCAGAACAGATACCTTAGTGTCTTCCCCTGCCCTCTCTTACATTGCGCACTATGGCTACGACATCAACCTACCCTTTATTAGTAGTGCTGACAGAGCTCCTGATGAATAGAACACAACGGTCCGCATTTCAATGTGATAGTGGAGATCCTCTGATTACATAGGGAGAGCAGATCTCCCTGCGTAATTTATAGGACTGGGCTATTAATGTGAAAGCTCCTGCTTTTCATTCTGTTATAATTGCTGCTATTGTAAAAAAAAAAAAAAAATAAAAGCACTTTTTATCTCCTTACTAACCCTTAGTTAACCCTGATTAGTTTTTTAGTAATTT
Organism: Pelophylax lessonae; assembly: GCF_965119305.1. Lineage (NCBI taxonomy): Eukaryota > Metazoa > Chordata > Amphibia > Anura > Ranidae > Pelophylax > Pelophylax lessonae. The sequence goes on from NC_138772.1 coordinate 386,272,163, forward strand.
GAATGTACACATTTTAAATCAGTGCTTGATCACTTATGTAGTGCCACATTAAAAAAAAAAAAAAAAACCTTTCAACCAGAAAGATAATTCTAGTGGCTTTATAAAAAGAGATAGATACAGTGAAATGTGATTTTTATGTTATTTTTTAAAATTCTTATAATAGTTTCAATTTATGGTGTGTATATATATATATATATATATATATATATATATATATATATATATATGTTTTATTTTTTATGTTATGTTTCATGTTTGAAGGATGTAGGCTTCAGCACCTGAAACACGTTGACTTTCAATTCAAATTTGAAATAAACCAATTTATTTCAAACCATTAAACCAATTTATGGGGCTTCAATTCTATATTTACTAAAATTTAAAACTATTTTAGTTTCCAGAAAGAAGAATGGAAGAACAAATTTTGAGTAAGATAGTGTTAATCCTTTCCTGACCAGAAGTCATTGATGCCTAGATACTGTAAGCAGCGCAAATTTACCGCATCAGCTAAGCATAAACCCCATGACCAATGTACATATCTAAATCATTTTTAAGTACATTTTAGGACACATAGGAATTTGAGTTGGTATGCTGTTTTATTTAAAAAAAAGAACACACTCCAATATGCCTCTTTGTTTGGGACTTTTACACAGCAACCAATATAACTAGAAACATTTTATATAAAAGTAAAAATGTTATTGTTCAAAGTTTAAAAACAAACCTCCCTGAGGCTCATAATATCCCAATAAAATATCAATGACAGTGTTTATATACAAATAATATAACAGGTGGTGATACCCAATGCCATACATGGCATTTTTTGCATATTATTTTTTTTTACACATTATGATTGTTTATACCAGTGAATGTCACTGGTATAAGCAACCATTTTTACTGACTGAAACTGATTAATTTAGTGTGTTTTGTTGTTAATAGCTGTGACTGGCCACAGTTACATGGTATAAATGGGCTGTGATTGGCTCTGTCTGTGATCAGGTTGACCAATCACAGCTAGCAACACAATTGTACACAATGGATGGCATGAAAGGAAGCCATCTATTGTTTACAATTGTCATGTGGTCTGCTGTGATTGGTAACAGCGATCACATGGTGCTGGTAGTGGCCGGTAAATGTCCCTGTGTTTTATCCTATGTGTCCATGCACAGGGCACAAAAAAAATGGCTGACGCTCCAAAACACGTGTAAACGTGCTTAAGTGCTAGGCATATTTAGTGAATAAATTAATATTCTGGCCAATGAAATGAATGAATGCCAAAACACTAGATGCACCTGAACAAATCTAAACGCACTTAAACATGTTTGACTATACATGGCTTTAGACCCATGAGGCTTATATTGCAGCCTGAAGATGGCACCATTATTCTGCAGGCTAATGGCTTCAGTTTTTCTAGCCAGGATAGCCAGGATTGAGAGCCATCAGCTGTGCAAAGAGGAGGATGATTATTAATGTACCACACCACTGGGGATTGTGCGAGGGAATGGCATTATGGATATTGTGGGTAAGTGGAAGGGTTTATTGGAAATGGGACTAAATCATGTTGGTTTAATAATATTGCAACATCTCCCCTCAATCCGTTTGGGTATACTTGGACCAAAAAAATGGTAAATGGCAATTGGCCACAGCTAATTACATGGTACACATGGACTGTGATTGATCCTGTCTGTACCATGTGATTACTATGACCAACACAACTGTAACAATGAATGGCGTGAATCAAAGCTTTTCATCGTTTACAAATGTCATGTGATCTGCTGTGATTGGTCACAGTGATCACATGGTACCAGCAGTGGGCTGGTACACTGATCAGTGTACCGGCCCCCCACTAGGCAGCGGGGATCAGTCATCGGCTGTGTCCGGTGGACATAGCTGCTGACAGATGGAGCCCGCAGCACGCGCGAGGCTCGTTCAGGGAGGATGTCATATGACATCGACCCAGAATGACGAAAAGTCAAACTCGGCCATCAAATTTCTATAGGCCGGGCAGGAACTGGATAATGCAGAACCAAAGGCAGTAATACTTACCTCTGTTCCAATTCTCTTATGCCTGCAAGGTCCATCTCTGGCACCGGCATCTTCTCCCAGGCTTTTTCAGGTGTCGGCCTTTTGCTGTTTGCAGTGTGCTTGAATGTAAACTGAGCTGCACATGCACAGCTCAGTGTACAATTCTAAGGGATTGCGAACCGGTAGGTAGATGTATTTTATTGCAGAAGAGAGCCTGCATGTCCACACTTTTGATTTTTTTTTAGTTCCTCTTTAAGATTACACTAGTGACAGGTATTTCTTGTTAATAAAAAGTTATTAACTCCTGGGACAGCAAGTAGATCAAAAGTTCTTACACGTCCTAAAGATATCTCATGACAGTGCAGTATTTTGCACCAGTGACAATGCCTTGTTTTAAAAATGTAAAGTGTTCTGAATTAGGCAGAGGAGTGGAAGAAAGATCAGACATGTATGGAATACCCAAAATATTTCAAAATAGCCTACATGATGGTAGGACACTGTGTGTGTTCCTAGTTTTTAGACCCACTATCAATCAGAAAAATTAGCCATACAATTATTGTAGAGTTAACAGGTTCTCGACCGCCCTCCGCACATTTACTGCAGCAGGCTGGCTCTCCTCCACAAAGCCCTACGTCGGTCGCACGAGTGGTGCTGGCCGGTGAGGCGCTACCGCCCCACTAGGCAGCGGGAATGCCGATCTACGGGGCCAGCGGCCGTGATTGCCGCGGGGCACCAGCAACCGCTCCTCGATGAGAGAGAAGAACGGTCGGCCGTTGTAAACACAACATTTCTCTCTGAAATTATCACAGATCCTTCTATATCGAATCACAGGTCTCTATGATCATTTCACAGGGCCAAACCCCCACAGTTAGAACAATTCCCTAGGCTCACGCTTAACCCTTTGATTACCACTGTGTTAACTCCTTCCCTGCCAATGTCATTATTACAGTAACAGTGCATATTTTTAGCACTGATTACTGTATTAATGTCACTGGTCCCCCCAAAAGTGTCAAAAATATCAGTTAGGGATGTGATCTGTCTACCGCAATGTCGCAGTCCCGCTAAAAATTGCAGATCACCGCCATTACTAGTAAAATAAATAAATAAATAAAAATTAAATAAATCTTTCCCTTAGTTTGTAGACGTGATAACTTTTGCACAAACCAATCAAAATTCACTTATTGCAATTTTTTTACCAAAAATATGTAGCAGAATACAAATTGGCCTAAAAGGATAAAAAATTTAGATTTTTGAATTTTTTTTAACAGAATGTGAAAAATGTTTATAGCGCAAAAGATAAAAATCGCACAGGTGATCAAATACCACCAAAAGAAAGATCTATTTGTGGGAAAAAAGGACATCAATTTTATTTTGGTATAGTGTCACACGACCGCTCAATTTTCCGTTAAAAATAATGCAGTGCTGAATTGCAAAAATTGGCCTGGTCATTAAGGGCCGGTCCAGAACTGGTTAACTGACACATGCCATTGCTACTAAACAATGTCTGGGCATCTAAGCATCACTAAAACTCTGGTCAGGAAAGGGTTCAATTTTTTTCAGCTCCTGAAATCTGTATAATTGCTCTACCGGATATTTGTGGATGTTGTTAATAGCTTTTCATAAAGCACCTGTCATTTTAGAATTAGTTGCCCTTTAACCATAACATAAAAAAAACTTCCTTAAATAGATGTACACTTAACTTCCTTGTAAATCTGCCAATAACAAGGTATGCTAATATTACTTAATAACAAGCATTAGGATAATTGGATATATTGTTGTACTAAAATTTCAGCTGCAACCTTATGCCCTAGATATTTAAATCTAAATGCTAGGACACAAAAACAGTCAAATACCAATCTTGCATCTCTGGTGCCAGACTTTTATTTCATTCTTCTTTAAAAAGCCTCTTTTTAAAGGTTACTTCAGTCATCCTCAACAAACCAGAACATACTTCAATCTTACTAGAAGGTTAGTCACTTACATGAAAGAGATTTCAAGCATATTCACCACTTGTTTCAAAGCTTTCCATGCAAGTAAAAGGTCACGTCTGACCTTAAGGGATACAAACTTGATGGAGCCTTCTCAAATGTAAAATCACTTCTATAATCCATGAGATTTACATGGAACAATAGGAGATACTGAAGAGGCCTCCCGCTGATAGTCAAACACAGTGGAAGGGAAAGGAATGGAGGCAGGCTCTCTTGTGCATTCAACTCGTGTAAAACCACCTAAAGAATTTCACCGTCAGGACTCAATCATGCCCCTGCGCTACAGGTATGTCTTTTCATAGGTAAAACCTAAAGTACATTTAAAATTCCGCACCAATGCTTTTTTTTTGGTACAGTTTTCACCAATGTACTTTCAGGTTGTGTTTTTTTCTTTTTTTTAAATAAAAATCCTGCTTGCTGTAGTTTCCTGTAGAGTTAACTATACTGCATGTAAAACACACATACTACAGTGCCCTGAAAATATATTCTTACCCCTTGAAATTTTCCACATTTTCTCATGTTACAATGGTAGCACTGCCTCCTAGAGGACTGCTGAGAATTATACTTTCTGGATTTCCCTGGGTTACCCTTAGAAACTGATAGCAGACAAACAGCATTGAAAGTCCTTGGCTCAGTCAATAATCAATCGAGGGGATGTTGGTTTTGAGGTTTTATTTAGAACTGGGATGGGAGAAGGGGTTTAGTTGGATACTCCAACTATGAACTACGCACAATCTTGAGGACAACTCACTGCAGAATGCGGCAAGGCCGCTGCTTCACCCTGCCACTGAAGTGAAGATAGTTTTAAAGATTCCTGGTTGATTATCCTCTTCGGGGTTCTAAACTTGGCACCCCCTTTACTTTCCTTGCCTGTGTGTGCTGACACCCGTCCACTGACTCTATCCACTGGAGTGGTCCCCTTCCTGGGCAGACCCTTGCAAGCTTCCCAGTACTCACGAACACTGTTTTTCCCAAAGATGCTCTGCCTTCACCTCCACCTCCACCAGTCAGCTTTCCTGGACCTCCGGATTCAGCACCACACACCTGGTCCACAAGGCTGGCCACCTGTTACCACCATCCTCAGCAAACAGAAGAAGAGACAGCCGTCACCCTACTTCTTGGACCTGGCTTCCCGCCCAAAGACCCCCTGCCTCGTATGCTCCTGGCTTTTATACCCTATCCCATGATGCACCACATTCTGTGCCAAACCCCTGGGATGGTATCTAAGCCTGTGTATGTGTGTCTTTAGCTGGGTTTCCTCCACTGTCCAATGCATCTCCCCATTGAATGCAGTAGGGACACTCCCTCAGCCAAATGAATCACACATGGAACACATGCGCAGGCTTAACTAATGATCAGGCTCCCCTGATAAACAGAAGGAGCTACTAGGCTTTACCTACCTAGCACCTACCTAGGAGGGTGCTACACAACCAAAAACGTAAATGTATTTTATTGGGATTTTTTGCGATAGACCAACACAAAGTGGCACATAATTGTAAAGTGGAAGGAAAATGATAAATGGTTTTCAAAATTTTTACAAATAAATATCTGAAAAGTGTATTCAGCCCCCTTTACTCTGATATCCCCCAACTAAAATCTCATGGAACCAATTGCCTTCAGAAGTCACCTAATTAGTGAATAAAGTCCACCTGTGTGTAATTTAATCTCAGTATAAATACAGCTGTTTTGTGAAGCCCTCAGAGGTTTGTTAGAGAACCTTAGTGAACAAACAGCTTCATGAAGGCCAAGGAACACACCAGACAGGTCAGGGATAAAGTTTTGGAGACGTTTAAAGCAGTGTTTAGTTATAAAAAAATATCCCAAGCTTTGAACGTCTTACGGAGCACTGTTCAATCCATCATCTGAAAATGGAAAGAGTATGGCACAACTGAAAACCTACCAAGACATAGCCGTCCACCTAAACAGGCTGGGCAAGAAGAGCATTAATCAGAGAAGCAGCCAAGAGGCTCATGGTAACTGGAGGAGCTGCAGAGATCCATAGCTCAGGTGGGAGAATCTGTCCACAGGACGACTATTAGTTGCGCACTCCACAAATCTGACCTTTATGGAAGAGTGGCAAGAAGAAAGCCATTGTTGAAAGAAAGTCATAAGTCCCATTTGCAGTTTGCGAGAAGCCATGTGGGGGACACAGCAGACGTGGAAAAAGGTGCTCTGGACAGATGAGACCAAAATGTAACTTTTTGGCCTAAAAGCAGAATGCTGTGTGGCAGAAAACTAACACTGCACTTCACCCTAAACACACCATCCCCACCGTGAAACATGGTGCTGGCAGCAAGATGTTGTGAGGATGCTTTTCTTCAGCAGGGGAAGCTGGTCAGAGTTGATGGGAAGATAGATTGAGCCAAATACAGGGCAATGTTAGAACAAAACCTGTTAGAGTCTGCAAAAAACTTGAGACTGGGGCGGAGGTTCACCTTTCAGCAGGACAATGACCCTAACCATACAGCCAGAGCTACAATGGAATGGTTTAGATCAAAGCATATTCATGTGTTAGAATGGCCCAGTCAAAGTCCAGACCTAAATACAATTGAGAATCTGTGGCGAGACATTAAAATTGCTGTTCACAGATGCTCTCCATCCAATCGGACAGAGCTTGGGCTATTTTGCAAAGAAGAATGGGCAAAAATGGCACTCAAGATGTGCAAAGCTGGTAGAGACATACTCAAAAAGACGTTCAGCTGTAATTGCAGCAAAAGGTGGTCCTACAAAGTATTGACTCAGGAGGGCTGAATACGAATTCACGCCACACGTTTCAGATATTTATTTGTAAAAAAGTTTTGAAAACCATTTATCATTTTCCTTCCAATTTACTATTATGTGCCAATTTGTGTGGATCTATCACATAAAATTCCAATAAAAATGTGGAAATTTTCAAGGTGTATTAATACTTTTACAAGGCACTGTATATAGTGTGTTTTCCATTTGTTTTTGCAATAGCATGAAAACACATACAATTATTTGTTTTTTAATTGTGTATTAAAATACCACAACATGTGCAAAAAAAAAAAACCTTAAAAACATGAGTTAAAAAAGGTAATAAGCCCTTTGCCACTGGCAGCAACTGCATTGTTCCTATAGATTTATATTGAGTCTTTAGTCTTGGTAGATAGAATCATAAAAGTCTATATGGGCTCAATGAACAGGTATTGCAAGAGGTGAGGAAGGTTTCAATCAGAGGATGTGAACAATGGAGCAGGCTGTAGCTTTCCTACTCATGTACGTAGGTAGCTTAGAATGGTGCCAAAGGGGCTGGGTAAATTAGATCAAGAGAGCTAGGGAGGATGGGCAAGTGCACTTTAAATGAAAATACCCTTTAAAAACTAAAAGGTATAGGGATTATCAAATCACTTTTTCTAGATTCCAAAGTACTGGTACATTTGGAAAGGTGTTACTGTATATATATATATATATATATATATATATATTTATATATATATATATATATATATATATATATATATATATATATATATATATTTATATATATATATATATATATATATATATATATAGAGAGAGAGAGAGAGAGAGACACACACACTATATTACCAAAAGTATTGGGACGCCTGCCTTTACATGCACATGAACTTTAATGGCATCCCAGTCTTAGTCTGCAGAGGTCAATATTGAGTTTGCCCACCTTTGCAACTATAATAGATTCAACTCTTCTGGGAAGGCTGTCCACAAGGTTTAGAGTGGGGCTATGGGAATGTTTGACCATTCTTCCAAAACCGCATTTGTGAGGTCAGGCACTGATGTTGGCGAGAAGGCCTGGCTCACAGCATGCGCACTAATTCATCCCAAAGCTGTTCTGTCGGGTTGAGGTCAGGACTCCGTGCAGGTCAGTTAAGTTCCTACACCCAAAACTCACTCATCCATGTCTTTATGGACCTTGCTTACAAGGGTTCCAATACTTTTGGTAATATTGTGTGGCCTCATGCCATCATGACCTCAGGTCAATCCTGCCCCTTGACCCCATATAGGACATCGCTTTAGTAGCAAGTATAAAAGACAGCCAGTATCTGGAGTACCCGTTCTTCTCTTGTCCTTGCTCTGGACATCCCTGTAAAGTCTTACCGTTGGTCCCCGCAGTAGAAGGGGTCTTGTTGGGGGTAAATCTCCCTGAAATTGGGCACTCCTGGTGCCGTAGGTGGTGCAGGCATAATATGCTGCAAGTCATGTCTATGGCAACCACCCTGGGTTTCTGCTTCCCCTCCCTCTTTCTCTCCTTCTCCGCTGGCTAGCCTCCTGGTTCGATGCACTCGGTGACATCATCGCCCGGTGCCCTGGGGTTCCTCCTGCATTCCAGCAGTGGCGGCACGGGCCGATGAAGTCAACCAGCGGGATCGGATTGGCTGCTAGCTTCAGCACAGCCGTGATTGGTCCAGTAGTCGCCTATTCTCATTGGATGACCGGAGGCGCCGTTTTTTTAAAGGTCCTGACTCTGCTGGGACACTGCGACCGCCACTATACCTTCCCTGGCCATTGCGGTAAGCCCTGTAGGGTATTCTATTTGGGGGGACATTGTGATGGTAGGATGAGCCTTAGGTTTAGTGTGTCCTTCCTTGCAGCTGCCTGGCTGTCCTGCTGGCGGTCCCTGGAGCTTGTTTGTATATTCTTGTTTGTATATTCTCTCTGCTGCTGGCTGCCTTGGACAAGTAAGTGTATAGGGTATTTTCCTTCCTACTGTCCTTCTCCTGACCTATCTGTTTATGTGTGCTGCTTTTGTTCCAGCCCAGGATGAGCTCACCGGTTCCTACTCAAGAGGCACTGAAGACTCCTGAAAGGTAGCGGACGCCTGGTGGGTCTGCTGCTCCTTTTTATTCCAGGAAGTTTTAATGATGGGAGATGTCCTAATGACACTGGCTGGGAAGGGGTTAACATCTAAGGTGATCAAGGGGTTAAATGTGTGCAGCTTTTACTACTAGACATCTCAGGTTATCATCCCTGCAGAGAAAATTATAGATTGCATCCTCTGTACAGAGCTCTTTGTTGTTTATCAACACAGAGCTCTGAGCTGTGCACACAGCTGATCAGCAGGTCTCAGGCGTTATTCATTGGCCGGGACTTGCTGACAGACTCCCACTGTGTACAATGACAGCTGGTGCCGGGCGGGGGTGCGCATGCGCCCCTAACTGGGAGGTAGGCAGCAATGTATGGGTACAACGCTTTTCTTACAGTGGCCATTGGCCCACCGTACATTGCGGGCACCAAGTGGTTAATTTTCTTGTGTGTGGTTATGTGATCTAACAGTTTGACAATGGCCCTGAATTCCCAGAGCAGTGAGGTCAGTGCTTTGTCCATTCCCCTGCAGAAGCTGCTCTCTGATATAGAGGAGCCTGAGTTGCTGGATCATGTGAATGCACTGGATCTGCAATGGAGTGCCTGAAGCTACAGAGGCCAGCTACAAATGATTTTTATGGGGCACAGCTTCCAGAATTTAGTTTATTTTTAAAATATTTCAGAACTTGACAAAACTGTCATTCTCTACACATATAAACTATAGGTGTATTAAAAGATCCCATGTATGTGTACAACTATATAGGTTTATTTCCAAAGCTAATAACCACTGATCTAGAGTTAATAGGTAGCAGATAATATGCAACATTATAAATGATTAAAAATAACAAAGTGTATGCTGACACTTCTTTTTAAAACATTACAAAATGCCAGAGCTGGCATTTTGCAATATATATGTTATTACCTGAATCAGCAGTAATACACTCTATGTTATATACCACTGATCCATTTGTCAAGATTATAATATAAGCAAACTCACTTCTATGCCCCACACAACCTCCTAATTTACATCAGAATGACATGACATCTTCTACAGCCATAAAGCTCTTTCGGTGATATATTACCGAGAAATCGCAGACTAGAATCTAGTAGAACCAATGAAAAAATGACCATAATAATAATAATAATAATAATAATAATAATAATGCCAGGGCATGCCTAAACTAGTCAAGTCTTAAGCTCATCACACACACATTACAATCTGACTGTACAATTTTCTATAGATCTAATAAAAACTATGTAATGGAAGGGTTTGTCCAAATGGCTACAGATTCGTTAGAATAAGTAGGTTCTCAAATTACTTAGTTTGTATAAATCTAACATTAATTGTACAAAGATTGTACAGTCAGTTTAAAAGCTCTGTACCAGATAACAAGCACTCTCATTGGAACATTGGAAGTGATCATTAGTGCCTCCTCTGGGTAAACCTAAAACTCCTACAAATTAATCAAACACCACAATTGGCTTTTGTATTGGGACATGATTAGGCTGCTTATGGCAAAATAGAAAGCATATTTAATCACTTAATGACAGCCTGCCTGCAATGTACTGCGGATGGGCAGCCCATACAGGCAAATTTATGTGCGGGTATGTCGTTGACTGTTTCTGGGTTTAGGGTGCACATATGCGCCCCCCGCTGATGCCTGCTGTGATTGTACACAGCAGGAGTATGTCAGCAGGTCCCACCCAATGATTCATGGTCGAAACCTGCTGATTGGCTGTGTCCAATCAAAGCCCAAAGCCCTGTGTTGAATCAACACAGGGCTCTGTACAGAGGGAAGAATCTTTCTGTTTCATATCCCTGAAAAGCAGGGATAAGAAACAAAGAGATCTTTAGTAAAAAACAGCACACATTACACATTGTTAGGCACACATTTAACCCCTTGATCACCCTAGATGTTAACCCATTCCCAGCTAGTGTCATTAGTACAGTGACAGTGTATAGTATTATGACTGATCACTGTATTATTGTCAATGGTGATGTCAGTGGCAGTTAGTTAGTTCATCCCCCCTAGTGTCAGATTGCCTGCTGCACTATCACAGTCCCATTATAAGTCACTCATCACTAATAAAGAAGAAAGTTTTTTTTTTTTAATATGTTTTATAGATTTTAAAGCGGAAAGTAAAAAATATTGTTTTTTTTTTAATTTTTGGTCTTTTTTGTTTATATAATAAAAAAATTAAAAAAAAAACACTGATATAAATTTTGTTTGGGTACAGCATTGCATGACTGAGCTATTACCAGTTAAAGTAGCACAGTGCTAAATAGCAAAAATTGGCCTGGTCATGAGGGAAACCCAAGGTCGTTAAAGCATACAGTAAGTGTCCCATACTACAGAAATCAAGTTCTCAAACTGTTCCTCGATTTAATTAACTGTATATCGATTAATTAAAAAGCAGTATCATAGGTATTGCTGGATTCCGTTTTGGAAAAGCTAGGCTGCATCTCTCTGCTCCATTTGTGTACCGCTGCTGCTAACATCTTTGCATCTGCCCCTACTTCCAGAGAGAAAAAGAACATGCCGGCTTGGTTTTAGGCTAGACATGGAATAGCATCCAGCCTGACATCGAGGGCTTCCGTCTTTTTTTTCCCAAGGGTCTAGAGGTGGGCAAATGCATAAAAAGCAGTGTATCATACACAAAAAGCATTGCCATATGGAGGGCTGGCCAATCCAAAAATGGATTCAGCAATATCTAAGGTACTTCCTACGTATATTTGGAGATTTGTTTAAAATTTTTCACTCTCTCAGACTTTATTTCCTTAAAAACTTGTGCACTTATCTTTTCATTTCAAAAGCTGTGCACTGTGTTAAAAACAAGAAGAAATGCACATGGAATTTTAAAAGCAAGCTGTCTTTCAGTATAACATTCCTAATGCACACCATTCCATATTATGTGACATGATAAAAAACATTTCCAAAACTCCCTTTAAAAAGCTAAAGCCAGAGATAGACCCTCTTGTCAATAGTAAGTTTGATAATAACAATGAACCATAGAAAACTCCAACAGTAATACTTCATTTTATTGTATATCCATTAGTACATTTTAACAGTTGTATTTATAAGTACCAACCTTAGAGAGAAATTAATATTGGTACATAAAGCCATGTTAGTTCTCTTTACTTGTTTACATTCTTTCTGTCTATTTTTGACTATTTTGTTGCTTTTCTTGACATTACATTTCAGGATGAACAGATTGTCCCAAAACCTATTACCATAGTAACTCAGACTTTATTAGTCATTTATTTTGACCTATGAATGTAGAGGTGGAGGTGATGAACCACTAAAATAGTCCACTAACATTTATTTAAGTTTTACCTAAAGATGGTGGGTATGGTACCTATAAAATATTTAACTGGGCTACTTACAAGCAGTGCACAACTGTTCGTCCTTCTCCTCCATTATATTCTTCTTGCCATTTGTCCACTTGCCGAATAAGCTTTAGAAAAGACCTTTTAGACACTGGAGTATCCCTATACATTGGCCAGCCCAAGAACTGGAACTGCTGTACCATGCGGTATCCATCTTGAGGCTGAAAGCACAGAATAAAATAGATTTCCTATAGAATATAATCACTCAATAACTTACTAAAAACTAGCTTTTTACTTTAGAAAAGTTACCAATTCTGAAATGCTAACTTTACTGAAACATAAACTATATTTATAGATTCACTGCTATAAAAGCTTTAGAAAATAAAAACTAAAAAAAAATGTTTAAACATTTATAAAACTACTACTAGCTTATGGTAGCATGACCTGGATAAATAAAAGCATTCATAAACAAAATGTTAAATACCCTAATCAACCTCAAATTACGGTATCCTCCATGCTGCCCATGCTCCTACAAACAAATCAAGAAGAGTTTGATCAAACACTTTTTGATGGGAGCTCGGTCTGTTATTGCCAGAAGCTGGCTCCAGCCTTAGCCCCCTTCACTCACTGCCTGGGCTTGTGAAGTGAACAATATTGATCAGACATGTGCAGAATGAAAAAAATTGTTTCAATTTGTTTTGGTTCAATTCGTTATTTGAATAAATTCATTTAGTTAAATTTGTTTAATCTGTTTAATTTGTTTTCGTTTTCTTAAATCGTATTCAAAATGATTAAAAATTTCACAATTCAAACTTTACAAATTCAAATAGTTTTTGAATACATTTTTAAATAGTTTTTCGAATTTGAATACGAAAAGTTTTCAAATTCGAATACAAAAAGTTTTCAAATTTGAAACGTTTTCAAATTTGAAAAGTTTTTGATTTGTCTTCCAATTTCCAAAGACAATAAAATAGAAAAGAAGATAAGTGATTAGAATACAAAAAAATACGACAGAATAGAAAAGAATATAACAGACAATAAAAGAGTATAATAGAGTAAAACAGAGCAAAATAGAATAGAAAAAAAAAGAACAGACTAGAATAGAATAAAAAAAAATATAGAATAAAATAAAAAGAATATAACCATCTTCTGAAAAAAATAGAATACAAAAGAATAGAATTAAAAAAAAAACAATAGAATAGAACAAATAGAATAGAATAGAATAGATAGAACGAATATAACCATTTCCCAAAATTCAAATAGAATAAATTTGAATTTGAGAAGATTGGAAAATAATAGATTAGAATAGAATAGAAAATAACAGAATAGTATAGAAAAAACAACAGAATAGAATAGAAAGAATATAACCATCTTCATATTCTAATCAATTATTTTCTATTCTATTCAAATTTTAATTGATTCTATTTGAATTTTGGAAAATGGTTATATTCTTTCTATTCTGTTCTATTATATTCAATTGCTTTTTCTATGTGTTCATTCTATTCTATTCTTTTCTATTCTGTTATTTTCTATTCTATTCTTTTTTATTCTTTTATATTCAAATTCAAATTTATTCTATTCAAAATGTGATAATTTATTTCTCCTATTCTATTGTTTTCTATTCTATTCCTTTACTTTTTATTCTATTTTATTCTCTTTGGAAATTGGAAAACAAATCAAAAACTTTTCGAACTTAAGACATTTTCGAATTCGAAAACTTTTCAAATTCAAAAACTATTCGAAATTGATTTAAAAATGATTTGAATAGATTCAAATTTGAATTTCGTCCGAATTGTTTTTGGTATTTTTCGGACTCATTTAGATTCGGTACTATTGTAATTCAAAAATTCAAATACATCAGAATTTCCGAAACTGGAAAATTCGTCCGGAATGAAACAAACTGCACACGTCTAATATTGAGCAGAATAAATCTCAGGCCCACAGCCTTACCTGGTCTGTTTGGAATCATTTTTGTTACTTTTCCAATTGCATCCCTTATCTCCACTAAGGTTTGAGAGTGAAAATACCCCCGGGATCTGGTCATGTAAGACGGGGTCTCCCCCCCCCCCCCACACACACACACACTGCCAACCCCTCTTATTTTTCTCTTTTTTTGCTCTCTACAAGTTTTTTCTAGGAACCCTGCTATTGTCCACCTGGTTCAAATGCAATTACGTACCTAATGTGACTATATTTATGCCTCGCATTATGGAATGTTGTTCCTCTTTTCATTTCAACATGTATCCTACCTATGCTGGTATTAGTTGCCTCATTGTAAGCTATTCACGTGCATTGGTATGTCTCTGTTAACTTTACATGGACCTATTTATGTCTATATGGTCTATTATGTATGATGTTCTTTTTGTACTTTATTATGTTGAAAACTCAATAAAACAAGATTAAACATAAACAAAATGTTTACACTAATGTACATATTGCAGTTATTTAGGGCTGCCATTGCCAACCCAGTTTTAAAGGTTGGGCTTTCACTATTATCTATGCTTTGATAACTTTTTTTTATCGAGAAAAAAACTGTTCATTGATTGTTTTCTAACACAATAGTTTTTTTTCCAACCACACTATACACCAAGCTGACTGGTGTCAGAATATGAACAGTTGCAGCATCTGACTGGATGCAGCCACTGTTCAGGCAGACAATTTTCCATCTGACTCCTTTGGTTATTTAGTCTGGGCGAATTTCAAACTTACTCTTGCTGCATTATATATCCTAAATATTCGGCTGATTATGTCTTCTTCTAAGTCTGCAGAGACAAACTCCACTTGAATAGGACCATGTCTATGTACTCCATTTTCTGGCCAATACTGCGGACACAACTAAAGAGAAAAAAATTGGACTTATCAATATAGAATTATGTATACAAATGTACACAACTATATGTCTGCATCATAATTTCTTTTTTTTTTTCTGCATCATAATTTCATGATGAATAATAAATATAAATGTACACCAATATTATAACAACAATCTGTTAAAACAAGTCATAACAGCCATTTCCTAGCACGGACAACAGTACGAACAGTACGATAACCACTATTGCCGTTGACATAGATGGATTTTTGTCCTTCAAGCTTCTGCAGTTATAGCTGAACCAGTTTCATGGTAGAATATTTGCAACATTAGAGGCATTAAGTCAGTCAGAAAGAAAAAGAAAAACAAAAAAAGCAATGTCTTATATCCCACTGAAATGGAAGACCACACATTCAGATCTCATTATTGGTACAAAAAGCAGAGGACATCAGGAGCATGGAGGATCTGGTCCTTTCCTCTTAAAATAAACAGGAAGTATATAGGAAAACTTGGTTCTATTGGATTGATTTCATGAAGAGAAAGGCTCTTCTAAAGGGAGACACCTACACTTTACTGAAAGACTTAGACTTACACCCAAGACACCTCTACCATCTTCCTACCCCTCTTTCCTTTTCTTATCTATTTCTGCTTTACTTTCCCTGCTATAGGCTCAAGTTTTTTACCCCTCTAATCCTTTTGCAGATGCCCGGGGCTTCACCTCAAAACCCACACCTGATCAACAACACCCCCCCCCCCCCATTGTGTTCCTCTTTAAAGCTTGCACAACTAGTTCAAATGTTTTATCCACTTAAATATACTATAGCACTATGTATTCACACCCTCATTTGAGGTTTAATTGTTAAATCCCTGGTTTCTACTGCATAGTTTTTGTATCAGTGATTATAATGTCTTGTCCTCTCAATGTTTGTATGGATTTTAGTTATACTCTATACAACTGAAAAAAAACCTTTTATAAGGAAGAGTAAAATAATGACATCACATGCTGCATTTATGCTCCATTCACACTTGTACGACTCCAAAGTTGCGTGACTTTGGAGTGCAACTTTAATGCAACTTTGGATGGGTGTGACTTGGATGTGACTTGTTGTCCCTCTGCAAAGTCGGACCCACAGTTGCACCGCTGTTGCATGTAAAACATTCAGGTATGACTTTCATGCAACTTTTGAAGGTTAACATTGAAGTCTATTGAAGTTGCATGAAAATCATACCAAAGTAAGTCAACTTTAAGCCACACATGTATAAATGGTTAACATTGGAAAATATGGGGTATGACTTGTCATGCGACTTTGATGCCCAAAATCGTATGACAAGTCACACACGTGTGAATGGGGTCTAAAGTGTATATTTGCACTTTGCAAAATACTTCCAGCATATATTGAATGTCAAACTAGGATTTTTAGAGATTACCATATATACATTCATCTCCATTCAACAGGCACTCCTAGAAACTAGGAAACCCTACTGAATGGGGTAAATGTATATGTTGTTATCTATGGAAAGAGAGCAGTCTTATCTTTCAGTGATAAACAAGGAAAATCCAACCCAGATCTATCAACTTTTCCACTCAAGAATGATCATCATCTGTAGATGCAAGGTGTAATGGTATCATCTACGCATCACTAAATGCTGCTGAGTTTAGTAGGATGCCATCAGCCATGATTCATCTTATGCTGAAGTTTTTAAAGGATGGGAGCGCCACACCAGCTTGTAGAGAATTGTATTTTTTAACAGCCAAAGCGTTTCAGGGCCTCAGGACTCCTCCTAAATTAGAGCTAAAAACTTCCATAGGTGAGCACAGCCAAACCACACATGTGAAAGGAATCAGGGTAGAGAAGCACTGCTACAGGAAGTTTTTAGCCCTGATGAATGGGGAGTGCTGAGCCCTCAAAACGCATTGGCTGTTACAAAATAAAAATATTTTAAAACATATGTACAAGCTGGTGTAGTGCTCCCATCCTTTCAAAACTTTAAAAAACTCCACTGGGGGTCCAGCAAGACCCCACTGTTGCTAGTGAGCAGCGTCTAGGACCACAAACCCCCATCCCATAAAACACATCCACAAAAAGGTTCAGCGCTCCTACATCAGAAAGATTACATCATTCATCTAATGTCTACCTTAACTCCCTGTTCATAGAACTCAGTAAATTCCTCTTTCATGGTGTTGTCCAGGAATACACTGACAGAGAGCCCATAGGTGAGCACAGCCAAACCCCACATGTGAGAGGAATCAGGGTAGAGAAGCACCGCAGCAGGAATTTT
This sequence comes from Pelophylax lessonae, assembly GCF_965119305.1. NCBI lineage: Eukaryota > Metazoa > Chordata > Amphibia > Anura > Ranidae > Pelophylax > Pelophylax lessonae. The sequence continues at coordinate 386,289,390 of NC_138772.1, forward strand.
TTAGCCCTGATGAATGGGGAATGCTAAACCCCCGAAATGCGTTGGTTGTTATAAAATACATTTTTTTTAAAAAGTCTGTACAAGCTGGTGTGACGCTCCCATCCTTTCAAAACTTCAACAAATTTCTCTGGGAGTCCAGCAAGACCCCACAGTTGCTAATGAGCAGCCTCTGGGACTACAAACCACCCATCCCGTTAAAACACATCCACAAAAGGTTCAGCGCTCCTACATCAGAAAGATTGAATCATTCATCTAATATCTACCTTAATGTTCTGCTCATACAACTCAGTAAATTCCTCCTTCATGGTGTTGTCCAGGAATGCACTGACAGAGAGCTTTGAAAGGCCAATGGGAAAACAGGTTTTCCATGAATGAGACAGCTCTTTTTTGAGTTTTGCATAAAAAAATTATGGGATGCAACTCCTGAATCCTGTTTTCTGTCCTCACTAGATAGATTTAACTTCTCTATTTGTCCTGGTGACCACCGTCACTAAGACAGGAAGTAATGGGAAATCCAAAATGTTAGAGTTGTCTCCAAAATGAGAACTTGGGATAAATCTTGCAGTAAAGACATCTGTTGGTGTGATATCTTCCTAAGAGGGGACTGTAACGGATCAACCGTCACCCCGATCGGGCACCTCCATTGATGGATGCTCCAAGTGCTTCCCGAGGGCTCCAAGCACTCCACCAGACACCATAACGACCTCAGACCCCACGAACCGCCGCAGCTTGGTTGGGGTCTCGCTGTCTCCTACCCATCCTGGACCTACGAAAAGGCTCCAGGTTCCCGTGGGTGAACCTCTCTTTCCCCAGAGAGTGAAGCAGGCACAGGAACAAGCTCTTACACAAGCTCTTACAAGGGCTTAGTGATTATCCAAGGGAGTATGAACAGCATAGCAATCCTTTGTAGCTCATTCCCCCAATAAGAGACTGGACTCTAGATTGAGGGTGAAGTAGAACACAAACTTTAATGGTACAGCTGCTCTTTTATACAGTTTTCCCCCTACAAGGTTCCTGCCCAATGACAGTCTGTGTGTCTCTCTCACAGACAAGCACACATAATACACATTATCTAGGAGGCAGACTTCATGGCAATGGTCTATAACAGTCTAAGTCTCCCAGTGTAAAGTGGGAATAAATCTTCATATTTCTATATGAAGATATTGCTGACAAATATTGCTGTCCCATCTGAAGCAATTCAAACCATTAATTATCTGCTCCTCACCTCCGGTGACAGTGAATACCGTCACAGGGACTTAATTTTCCTTTGCTGAGATTTCCACTAACATCCTATTGCCTCTCTGGGACAGGAATTGAAGAAAAATCCCCCCAATGGGACACAGACAGCAAACTATTCTATCAAAAACTATAAATATAAATAAACTTTAATTATCTTTTACCTTCCTGCCCGGCATATAGCGGATTGACGGCTGGGTGGTGGCTTTACTATTCTGACTGGACATCATATATCAGTGCACACCAGTGAAGGAGAAAAATTACTTATTTACAACATTTTATAACAGAAACTATGAAAACCTTTTTTTTTTTTTGTTTAGCAAAAAAAAAAAAACTGTGGTTATTGCAACAGCGCTGAAAGCTGAAAATTGGCCTGGGCAGGAAGGGGGTGAAAGTGCCAAGTACTGAAGTGATTAAATCTTCAGAAAAACTTTTTCTTACAAAAACCAAGAACATAAGGTACTGCATATCCAGGAAACAAACAAACAACTATGGCTTTTAAGACATTTTAAATAATTATGAACATTTTTAAACAAATATATTAATTGATTGTTATCACAGCACATTTTTTCCTACATCATGCAACATTTCAGTGATTCTGATCATAAATTGTTTTACAGCATAAAAATTCATGCATGGCAAGTTCAAAGTTCCAAAGCAGTTTCCTCTTGTGCTGAGGTTAAATTGTGCAGAACAAATGACCAAGTTACATGGATACAATCAGTGTACTGGAAGATACATATGGATCCATCTATTCATTTGGTGGGCACTAAAAAGGTCAGCCTTTCAACTCTGGGAAAGAAATGCACTTAGATGTAATGTAAATGGAATTTTAGTGCTGTTACATATGTATCCAGTGAAAAAAAAAAATTGCAGAATACTGTGATGTGTGTTTATTCATCCATTTGCTTGTAAGTTTGTAAGTTTGATCCAGTCTTTATAAAATGGCACTGTGTTAAATGCTTGCTCCAGCACATCCACATCTCCAGGGCCTTCACATTGCGAAGAGTAAACATTTCAGACTGTTAACTTGTTTGTCTCTCCCTATGTTCATCATAGCGAAAGAAAAAGGGAATCGCTTGGATCTTATTTTGCCAGCAGTGATAAAACGTTTAGAAGCATGTTACGCTGCCAAATTATTTACAGGTACTGCAACACTCACTATATACAAGGGTATTGTATTTTTTTAAGGTACAATAACGATACAGGCAATGAAGTATGCCAGGAAAGCAGGAGGTTAATAGACACACCAGCATTTTTTAAACTACTTGGGTCTTATTTTTATAATTGCATAGTGTTTTTATATTATAAAAAAAAAAAAAAAAGGACAACAGAAGAACACATGTAGAAATGAAGTAGACACATAAATGCACTGTAAAAAAATGAATATACAGCACTTAGATGTGGTGGTTGCATTTGTTTTCTTTTTCAGACTAAGACCATTTCAGTAAATACCTTATCAGAAATGCAGTGTTCCTGTCACTTCCTGCAAGCTGAACTGGATAAAAGCAACAGTACCTTCATTGTAAAATTCTACTCTCCTCACCCCTCATGTAATGTAGAGGAAGAGAGGAAAATATATTTGAAATTCACAGCCAGTGACAGCCATGGCTTCATCTAAAGATTCAATGTGTCACAGACTTACTGACCGCAGCCAGAGAAAGCCTAACCAGACCAAAGCTGGGTTCCTTGAGGAATGGAGTCTATGAAACGGGTGGTCCTCTCCAGAGTTCCTGATGGTGGGGATGAGTCGCTACCCTGGTTACTACCAGCCCAGTCAAGGTGAGTAGAAGGTCCAGGTGAGGTAGGCCACAGGAATGATGAGTGGTGAAATCAGTCCAGACTATGAGGGACTGAGCGCAGCACAGCACAGCACACAAGGATCCCAGGGGATTGGAAACAGAATGCTGCACAAGATTTCTGGGAACTGGTTGTGGCTCAACATACAGGATATCCAGGGACAGGTATACAGAGAGTACAGCAAAACTTTAAAGGATAGGGTACAGCTCAGCATGCAGGATTTCAAGGGACAGGTGGGCAGAGTACACAAGAGAAGTTCCAGGGATATAGTACTGTTCAACATGCAGATTTTCTAGGGACAGGTGATCAGAGTGCACAGTACAACTTCCAGGGACCGGGAGCCCCACAGCATGTAGAATTACTAGGCACAGGGGAGCAGAGTGCACATTGGACCTTCCAGGCACAGGGTACCACTTAGTGTAAAAGATTACTGGCGATGGGTGAGCAGAGTGCACAGCGGGACTGCCAGGGGAAAGGGTTATAGGACTCATTGATACGTGGACAAATGTTACTTGGACAAGGATGGCTGATCTGAGCACAGTTTAGATGGTCACTGATTGCCAGACTAGTCCTATATCAGGCAGTAAGTGAAATTGGTTGGCATCTCAGGCTACCAGACTAGTGCAAGTCAGGTGAGATTAGACCATCAGTCAATAGGACCACAGGTAATAGTTCAGTTTCACAGCTATAGCAAGGAAGGAGCAGTCCACATGAATATAGGACTACAAAGCAACAGATCGACTTTATGGCTGATCTGTGACACAGTGATGGAGTTAGCATAGCTACAAAGAGACTCAAAGTGTGTTATTTGCATGAATAAAATACAGGACAAAATCTAAAAAAGGAAAACAAAGGCAGTCACCACATCTAAGGACTGGTAGGCTGCAATATATTAAATTTAGTAGGCAGGCATAATGTGACCTAACAATTTTGTTATGTGCATAGAAGACACAGGTTGTTATAGTAACTTGGGAATAGAAGAAGTTGCAAAAGGCAGTGATACCTGTTAAAGCCTAAGTGTAGCTAAAATCACAAACAGAAAAATCAGCACAAGGGAAATAACTGCCTGTCAGAGGGATGTGTCCCTTGTGCTGATTCCACTTCTGTTACTGAAAATCTTCTACTGTCCTGCCCACAACCTATGAATCATTTGCCCATCTTCCAGTCATAGATTGTGATTCATTCATAGAAACTGCAGTACAGCTTCTCTGAATGTCAGAACTGGGCAGAAAGGACAGGCATATTTAGGCCTTCTTGATGAGAGGCAATGACAGCCTGTTAGTTCTATTAAATTCCCCAATGCACTGGGAGATTATGGCCGTAGGTGTGGGGGGAGCAAGACAGAGGAAGATTTTCACTAACAGAGGAATCAGCACAAAGGACACATCCTACTGGTTGTAAGTTATGTCTTTTGTCCTGATTTTTCTGTGATTTTGGCTGCCCTTAGGCCCCTTTCAAACATACGGTCCATTCAGATCCGCCTGTCAGTTTTTCAGGCGGATCTGAACGGATGCCCCATGCATCTCTATGGGGCAGCGGATGTCAGCGGAGACATGTCTGCTGACATCCGATCTGATCCTGTCTGTCAAATCCAGACAGATGGAAACACTATTTTTTATCCGTCTGGTGGATCGGATCGGATGAGAACGGACAGGTGGTCCGTTCGCTTCGGATTCCCCCATAGAGAACAGCGGGGATCTGACACCTCCGTCTCCGCATACAGAGCGGAGGCAGAGCTGTCATCCGCCTGCTCAGTGGGGATTGGCGGATTGATCCCCCTTTGAGCAGAATGGCTCTGTCGTCAGAACGGAGCCCCGTGAAAGGGGACTTTAAATATGCAGATTAATACAGTACCTAGTGCTTGGATGTTTTAAAGCTCTTTGAACATTTAAGCCTTACATTTAGAAGTTTTGGGTTTACCACCAATGTTTTTTATATATGGCAGTCACAACAACAGACATAAGTTAGGTGATGTGTAAGTCATTCAGGTCACTACCTCTGCACTGCTCCATTACAGCAGTCTTTTTTCAGACTTCAAAAATGCAATCATTGTAAATGATTATCTCTATTAGGCATCAAGTAAATAATGAACATATTGCACTGACTGTTGTGCATGTTTTTACCCAGACTTACCTGTGCTGGGTCTACGTCGTTTAACATTACTATTGATGTACAGTGGTAGTCAAGGACCAGTCTCCAGAAGTCTTTCACTGTGTTTGGCAATGGATGCTGTGTAACAATGAAAGCTGACGGCTGCACATAGCTCTAAAGAAAGCAGAACAAATTATAATGATAGAAAAGAATCAAGAAATCAAATACATTCTGCAGCAGAATGTCACAAATCAAGACATTGTTAGGATTAACAAAACGCCCAAGGCCCCTTTGGATTTTCCTCTTTTTCTTGTATGTTATAAATGCCACCTATGTGCCTGTCTGTTGTAAAAACCTTTGGCTGCCCTTGAATTCTTCCACAAAAGAAATACCTTTGTCGTTTTAGAACATTTCATCTCTCCATGATAACAACATTTTTTTTTTTTTTTAGAGAATATGACTAGAAATTGATTTGTAGGGTCGTTGTGGTACTTCTGACAAGTATATTTTTAGCAAGGATTTCAAATTACTCTGGGATCACATTATAAAAGAGAGATAAAGGTTAGCTTTTAACATTCATACTTATTAAATGGTAGACTCTGGGAAAAGTTCACAGTCTGAGCTCTGGCGAGAGAGAAACTTTAATCTACTGTAACTTCTTAAACTAGTTTGCCTACACGTTAATAGATTACTAATATAGTGCTCAGTGGCCATTTTATTCGGTCCATCCTTTTCATAAAAGAGCCCCGAAATTTTCAGCGCATGCATTATACAATGTAATGGAAATTGTCCTCTGTGAATTTTGTCTATATCATTTTATAGTATCAGTCAGTTTCTGCACAATTCTTGGCCACACAATCATGCTTTGAGCCTCAACTCCCACTGCATCACAGAGGGTTCATGCAATAGAAAGTTAGATTGCTCAGGTCAGCCTGATTTTCTAGGCTTCACCTTTCTGGTTTTAATAATCCCTTGCCTACTGCAACCCAATTTTCCTATTTTTTTACTAGCAGAGGTGGAACATAATCAGGTCTTCTACTGTCCACTTCAAGGTTCACTGTGTAGTACATTCAGTGATGTAGTGACTAGGCAGTTAGCGGGCAATTGTGGACCCCTGTCAGCTTGACAATTCTGGCTATCCTCTCCTAACCTCACTCAATAACCTCCCTGGCGGTATGATTGTTTCCGATTTTAGGTGCTGAAAGTGGTACCATTATTTTGCATGTAATTCTTAAGGACGAGCAACCCAAACCAACTATTTACATATGATTTTTTTTTTTACTGTGCGCTCTTCTTTATAACATCTCGGGTATGATAAAGCTTGAAGCACAAAATCATAAATTATAATATAATAAATAACTATAAAAAAGTTAAAGTATATATATATATATATATATATATAAACATACACACACACATAAATATATATATATATATACACACACACACATATATATATATATATATATATATATACACACACACACACACGTATGTCAATTTATTTAATTTGGTAATGTTATCCAATAGGATTACAATATATGAGTGTGTTAGTGTGTTTTACTTTTCAAATTTGCCGCCGGTTCCACCCCCTGTGACGTGACAGCATCAGGCGGAAGATCCGGCCGCCGTATGCTGCAGGAATACACTGCGGGATCCCGGGGACAAGGTAAGTAGCCTCTCTTCCAGGATCCAGCTATGTTCCCTGGCGGTACCCCCAGTGTGGCTCGGGGTTACAGCTAATGGCACTGAAATTCTACCCCCAGCCACACTCGGGAATACCGCCAAGGAGGTTAAAGCATTTTCATTTACAAAATTTCTGCTCATGGATGTTTTTTGTTTTTCACACAATTCTCTGTAAACTTTGGGGACAGTAGTGTGTGAAAATCTCAGGTGGTCAGTAGTTTCTGAAATACTGCAAACAGAGTGTCTAGCATTGACAATCCTTTAATTACCTTTTGATCATGTCTGCGTGCTTTATTTTTTAATGCATCACGGACATTTATATAGCACCAAGAATTTATGCAGCACATTATCTACAAATCAGTCCCTGTCCTCAAGGAGCTTTCAATCTCAGGTACCTATTTCACATGCATACATACACATAATGAGGCCAATTTATAGAGAAATCAAATAACCTACCAGCGTGTCTTTGAGTGTGGGAGGAAACCTGAGTACCCTCATCCAAGCACAGGGAAAACTTGCAAACTTCATACAAACTTCATGCAGATAGCATGCTTGACAGGATTCGAACCAAGGACCCTAGTGCTGCGGGGCAAAAGTGCTAACAGCTATGCCCCTCTGCTTGAGTCGCATCCACATGATACACTGTTTGGTTAGTTGTGTTAGCAATCAAGTGTACTTTAAAAAAAACTCTTATTTCACTATTTTATGATCACTGTGAAGCTTGCTTATAAAAGGTCAGGGATTAACCCATACAGACCCTATGAGTTAAAGACAAGGAGGGTTGGGGGACCACTCTGGTAATAATACTCCCAATATATATAAGGCTTCAATTTAGTCGTCAAAATTATCTTGGTTTTCCTATATTGGAAAAAAGAAATGGAAAACTTCCTAAAATTCTCCTAATTGCACAGCGGTAAGGATCCCTGCTTCTGGCCAAACCTATTCTAGCTACAAAAGTGCTTTAGTGTAAAGTTTAGGGAACATTTTACAAATTACTGAAGATTCAACAATTTATTCCAACAAGGCAGATGTATTTTGAGAATCCATCTGGTCAAAAGGGATTCTTAAGGATTAATAACTGAACTAGCAATATACAGTATCATTTTACATAAGAGTTAGCAAAAAGGCTCAGCATGAGTTAGTTCACAAAATAATTAGGCCCTTGCCAAAAGCCATTCTGTAATTGACTGTAACTTGCCAGCAACATATTCACTAACTTAACTCACTTTTATCCTATTGTTGTCCAAATTAGTGAGTTCCCTCCATTGCTGCATTAGCAATCTGACCAGTAAGAGAGTAGCATCCATTACAGATAAAGACAGCTGCATTTTAGTCATTCTGTTATTGACAAGGCAAAGCCAGCAGCAGAACAACCTAATGATTTAGGTGGGAAATACTATCTTGCAACAACAGCACATAGGGGTAAGAAAGATTTCTCATTTTAAAGATTTCTCATTTTAAATCAGTCTCAAAAAATCTTTAAACTTATAGGAAGAGGGAAAGCTTAGAATAACACGGCCTGTAACAGTATTAGGGCATTATGGTAATTTATAATTTTTATGGACATCTTTGAAGTTGGGTCTAAAAGAAACAACTCTGAGACAAGTAATATTAGAAAAAAAAAAACGATTAAGTCCATCAGTGCATGGCCAAAATATCAGGGGAAATAATCCAGGGATGGAGTAAAGGCCCACATTTTATCAAGTGCTGTAGAATATTAGTTGACATTCTCTTCATGGGCAATATTTGTCATTTGTTATTGGCTAAGTGTACCCTGATGAGTGCTTTATTGTGCTGGAGGCTGTTTTCTTTATAGTTTGGGAGTTTTCATTTTGTTGGATTACAGATTATATACTCATTACTATGAACGGTGAAACTGATCTTACATCCATCAATGCTGCGTTGATGTAGTTACTACTCTCGCCATCTATTGTGATAAGGAAGGGGAGGCATCTGTCTGGCGGTAAGACGTCCATACATCTGTTCTTTTCATGGTTCCTGGGTAATAGTGCTATACTGCAGTCTTCCACCCGTAGTGTTGGCGTCACCATGTTCAGTGTCTGCAGATACAGAGACAGTAATGTAACAACTCACAATCTGTTATAAAAAATACATGTTTAATAACTTTTCCAAAGTTTCATTAAAAAATAAATTCCATGTGTGCAATAGATTGGTCTATATTTTGCTATGTTAGAGTAAAAAGCTTTTAGTGTCTTGGTGATTGTACATGAAGCTCTTCTAATTGTGCCTACTTGTTTTGTGCTTCTATACATAGCTTGCCATGTAGGAGCTGATTGAACACATATACTACTAGTAAGCAGGAGGTTCTTTCCATCCTTTCTAGTTAATTCAGTGACCATTCCCCCTTTTTGGAGGAAAGACAAACCCCAAACCATCCACATCAACATGGTTGGAAATCTGTATGTATAAGAAAAATATATTACATGTGTAAATAGAATTATGCATGCCAATTAGCCACTGGCCCTTTCATCTTCAAAAAATTGTTAAAATGGCTACATCTCCTGGACATATAGGGCCATGTATTACCACTATTAGAATTATTATGTGTTTAGACAGACACTAAAAAAATTATTTGTGTTTGGAAAATGCAAAGGTTAGAGACATTTCATTCACTGCTGAAAACATCTCCTGTTCCTGATATTATTTAAGAAATTCCCAGTAAAGTTTCACAAAATCATGTTTAGAACCATAAGCAGTTGATTTCTATTGTGACATTTTAAAATAATGCAGTTGGGCTGCTGGGTGCCCACAGAAAACACGGTCACTTATAGGTACAAGCTCTTTGTTCTAATGCAAGAAAAACAACATTACATATGCTACATTTATATACTAATATATGAGCTTAAGAAATACACCAAGTCACCTAGCAGTATTTATTAATTGAACCAACTTACTCTAAATTCCTCTTTTATTTGACTGGAGTTTGTCTGTGGGTCTACTTTATTCATTTCATAATATACTGATCTCACTTGAGATGCTGAAAGTGATGTGTCCCCACATAGACATGCTTCTAAAATGGCATCATGAATGAACACATACTGCTCCTGTAAGGACAAATATAAGCACAATATGATTATTTTAATTAAAAACGAATTTCGTTTATAAAGGAAGTAAGGCAATGGTTGAACAAACAGCTTAATGGTGTCTTGCTGTCCTGAGATCCTTTTGATTACCACCAAGAGCAGTATCTGCATGTCCTCCTCAGGTATATGTGAGGGTTTTATCTGCCTACTCCCATTACCAACCAAGTAGGCATGTTAGTAGGGATGTTAAAACGTAAGCTTATTTAGCAACAAAGACTAATGAGAATTTGGTTAAATTGGAGAATGGTACAGTTGGACCAAGACTCTAAGCTTTAAGTATAAATCCAATAACAAAAAGGTTCAATGTACAGTATAAAGCCTTCTCTCAATATTCTGGTAAGACTGAAAGTAACTTGGAGCTCATGAACATTGTGGATAACATATTTTCACCGAAAAGATATCAGAACAGATCAAGTATATCTGCTGTAATATCGGTTGCATTTGTTTTCTAAAAACAATAAAATAAAATGAAAGCTTCAAAGAAGGAACAATGGACTTATTGCCTATATCCTTAAACAAAAATACACAACAGCAGTTTTACAGATTGATATGAGCAACACCTCCACTTTTCAGTGGTACTCAGTAATCTATCAGAATTCAGGTTATTGAAGTATGTTTAAAAAACAATATCAAGAATAATTATGATTGGTTGAAATGGGTTATAGCACTTTTTACAATCCTTATATATCCATTTTAAAATGGCAAAAGTCTTTATCTTGTGACTTAAGAGAGAAGGGTTGAAACCACATAGGTGGTATACAGTTTGTATAGATTTGGGTGAATCTAGCAAACCTTGGTCAGTGTATTGGTGTGGCCTAGGCTGTCACACTTCTTTCAGGATTCATCAATATAAATCTACAACCTTAGTTATATATATATATATATATATATATATATATATATATATATATATATGTATATACTCATTGGCTACTTTAACATGTATAGCTATCCAGTGCCAGCTAGCACATTGATGAATTTGCAGAACTTTACTCTCTCTATCAACGCTGATTTTTTTTTTTTTTTTTTTTAATCCTAATGCTGCTAGCATTAGTAAATAGGTAGAAAAGTATATTATATTGACTTGTTTTAAACATATTTTTCATTTCTTCAGTTGCTTCCTGGTTTCCATGCCTATGCAATTGATGTTATACATCCCAGGAGTCTTCAGGAGGGGAGCAGGGGTTTTCTTAGGTATGCACACCCTTCTGCACGCATGCCGGAGCTAGGGGGAGATGGATTGTTCAAAGTAAACACTATATGTATTATCTGCCTTTACAGAAGATAACTATGACCAAAAATGAGAGAGAGAGAGAGGGAGAGGGAGAGGGAGAGGGAGAGAGATCCCAATAGGCCAGTATTTTCACAGTTGCTTACAATATATAATGCATCTTCCACGTTCTTAGGTTTGGCCAAAAACAAGTGAACCTCTTGACTATGTCTGCATGCTTTTTGAATTAAGTTGTGGCCTCATAGTTCACTGGTTAGCTGTTTGTAAGTAATAGAAGGTGACTGATTGTATGTGGACTTTAAATTATCAGCCTTAAATATTAGAAAAAGAAAACTAAAAGGGGCGTACATGTTGCTTAAAGCAAGATTATTTTTACTGTTTACATTTAAAAAAAGACATGGATGTTGCAGATAACACCTCTTTATTCTGAAAGTTTTTTTACACATACTTGTATATTTTTGAAGACAGTGAGGCAGATTTATAAAAGCTGGAGCTTATGTGAATTTCTTGTTAAATAATAAAACTTGATTTGTCATAAAGGGAAAGATTTCAAACAGTTTTTTAAATCACCCTATCATTCTTGAATAAACTGTTACAAATTATAATATGACTAATGTTACAACATATGATGGTTAGTCGCATAAAAAACAAGCCTTTCATTTACTATTGCAATTACCTCTGTTTGAACCATATTCACTCTACGAGAGCGAAGTTCCCTTACACAGTTGTAGATATCTACAACTCCTTCTCTTTCTGCCATATCCAGCATGATGTCTATGACAATAAAGCAGCCTGTTCTGCCAGCTCCAGCACTGAAATAACAACAAATACATCATTACGTAATTCAAAAGCCGTTAAAAGTCATGAAAATCACCACTATTCTGATATAACAAAAAATATATATTTATATTTATAGGGGTTATTCTATAACACTTGGGAACTCAAATAATTTAGACTTCATTATGTTACCCACCTAGCCAATATTACGGCTGATAGCTCAGAAGAGGAGTGTAACATTTGACAGGTGTCAATGTATTGTTGTGATGATTGCTGTATTTGTTGTATAAGAAAGACAACAATAAAATGTCCATAGACATGAGATAAAGACCTCATGTCTATTTGCAGCTGCTGACAGTCCATTCTGACAGATGTCAAGGAAAAAAGTGATCAGAAATGTTAGAGAAATCTCCTCTGATGCTGTTGTTTCCTCTTTAACAAGCTTGTGCCAGGATTATCTACATTAACCACTTCCGGCAAACCAACACACCTGTACGTCGGCTTGAAAAAATGGTTGTTCTGGGGTAATGCCTGCAGCTTGAGGCATCACCCCAGTACCATTTTTTAGAGGCAGTGGTCGACTTTCTGGTGATAACAACCAATGCGGCTCAGCAGCACAAGGAGCGGGAGGGGATATTGCCCCCCCCCCCCCCGCTGCCCTCTGCGGCTCTGCCCCGGTCTCCTTTTCCACCGGGAGGCCCACCCGAGTGACTAGCCGGCACGTCCGTCAGCTGGTCAGAGTCTGGAATGAAGCTGGATTCGGCTTCTATCTGGTCTCCGATGAAGAAACCCGGAAGGAACGTCACGTCAATTTCGGTTTACTCAGCTGCCAATGGTGCCGATTTTAAAAATAACGCAGATTTTGGCTTTTTGAATACTTTTAAGTGCAAAAAAAGGGATTTGGGGGTCTTTTAGACACCAGATCCCTCCATAAAGAGTACCTGTCACTGCCTATTACTGTCACAAGGGATGTTTACATTTCTTGTGACAGCAATAAAAGTGATCAGATTTTTTTTTTTTTTTAAGGAACAGTGAAAAAAATTAAAATCAAATAAAATAAATAGGAAAAACATTTTTTTTAAAGCACCTCTGTGTGTAAGTCACGCCTGCAAATGTAAATGGTGTTCAAATCACACATGTGTGATATCGCTGCGATTGCCATAGCGAGAGCAACAATTCTAGCAAAAGACCTCCTCTGTAATTCTAAACTGGTAACTGGTAATTTTTTTAAAGCGTTGCCTATGGAGGATTTTAAGTACCATAGTTTGTCACCATTCCACGAGTGTGCGCAATTTTAAACTGTAACAGGTTAGGTATCTATTTACTAGGCATGACATCTTCATCTTTTACATTATACAAAACTTTATTCTTTCGTCTTTTTTTAATTCAGTGAAGTGTATTTTTTTCCCCAAAAATTGCATTTGAAAGACCGCTGTGCAAATACTGTGTGACATAAAATTTTGCAATGACCGCCATTTTATTCTCCAGAGTCTTTGCTAAATTATATATACATATATATATATATATATATATATATATATATATATATATATATATATATATATAATGTTTGGGGGGTTTAAGTGATTCTCAAGCAAAAAAAAAATGATTTTACCATGTGTCAGAAATAGGCTTGGTCCTCAAGTGGTTAAATGCTTTGCTCCTCTCTTCTCCTATATCCTAAACATGAACATGCGTGCAACCCATACATATATATTTAGGTCTGAAACTGGGCCAGTGAGCATCATGAGACAGCACCCTCACACTTAACCAATCTGACCAATCCCTGGCCACCTTTAAACAATATTGATTAATTTGTAATGGAAGAAATTTTGGGGCATTCATATGTTTTTTGTATAAATAGCATAGCCATACTAATGGATAGAACTTTAATTCAGTATTACGTGTTCTCCGTTTATCTCTGCCCTTAATACAAAATTAAGGTAGTAACACTTGTAGGCTTTATTAAACTAAAAGTTCCCCTTGGTGTATCTGATTTTTTTGCAACCACAGATTTCCATTTTTCGAGAGATGTTAGTCAAATTGGTTGCAGAAAAGCCCATAATATAGCAATACTAGAGTGGACATGGAATTTCTTAACTTAAGGTGCAGCAATCAGTTGTGCTTTCATTTCTATATAACCACCTTCATCTCCTTTCATACTATATACAAGGATAACTTAGCTTACCTGCAGTGTATTACCAGTGGGCCGGCATTTGGTGGACTCTTTGCTTTAACTTGCCGTACAAATCCTAGAAGCCCTGTTGCATGGTATGGTACACCATGATCTGGCCAACCTGTGAAGTGAAACTGGCGAATTTCCCGTATTTCATGTATACCCCTCTGTAAAGTAGAAAAAATACAAATAATAAAGTGTGAATATAACAGCTCTGTCGCAACTAATCTGTTCAATGCAACCTAATTGATACTAGCAGCAAACATTTGATTGGAGTCATAGGGTATGCAATGGATAATTTATCTTTAGAGTTGCAGAGGAAGAATTCACAAACCTGTTATAATCTATTGCTATACATATATACAGAAGCATCTGGTTACTCCTGTCATTCCAACATGTGGATTGAATTAAACAGGCATCTCCATAACACTTACTATGTCCAGGTACAGAGTTTATAAGAACTGAAATAAAAGTAGGCCTCCAGAGCTTAAGTGAAAGATGACCATGATTGCTTGACCTATATCAGCAGGGTAATATGGCTATTTGAGTGTAGGTCTTCTATGAGTTTTAAAGTTTAGTGGGGCTGGTATCCTAATCTATATAGGCTCAAAAAAGCAGCCATGGTAAAGCCAAATAGGCTACTCACTCTGAAATTTAATTTTCCCAAGAGCTTGGTGAATATGGCTTTACTGCACTTATATCTTTCCTGACCTATTTGCAAAATTCTTTTATGATCATCTAGCATTATCACCAATAAAACTGTGTCTGTTCCCTTTTAAAGTGTTTCTAAACCAACAACAGTCAACATCAGTCTGTATATGCAATAAAGCATGCTTGTTATATTCACTATGGAACCTAAGGGGTTAATCCTCTGCATTGTATTATAAGTCTGTTTTATCCTGTCTTCTCGGTTTCTACCCTTCCTCTATTGTCCCCAACCCATCTCCTTATAGAACAGAGGATAGGGGACAAGCTGCACATGCTCAGTTTTGTATGTATTGCTAGACAGTTTTTTTTTTTTTTTTCTTGGAAGAGTGCATGTGATCAGCACAGGGCAATCAGCTCTGTCCAGACAAAGGGTCAGGGGTCATGCAGCTTCATAGGACAATCAGGGAAGAATGAAAACTTCTCCTTCAAGCTTTAACCAGACACTGATGGAAGTCACAAGACTGCTATATATTTCTGATAAGAAAAGGTATTTAGCAATTTATATTTACTAAAATAATTGCATTTCCTTGTTCTGTGTGCTGTGGGAGACTAGATGCAGGGCCCTGGGTTTAGTAACACTTTAAGCATAAATTATATTTAAAGTTTGTTATATGTGATGACATCTGGGTGTTGCTGTGTAAATGCAGCAGCTGTAGAAGCTGCTGCTGTGAAAAAACAGGCACTGTGTTTACAAACATTGTTCAGATGTGAGCTAGAGAGAGTTAACATTGTTCCTTTTTTATCGACTCTGTGTCATTTATCTGTAGATTAAAAGGATTGTAAAGGCAGAAGTTTTTTTTTTTATCCTAATGCATTCAATGCATTAGGATTAAAAAAAACCTTCTGTGTGCAGCAGCCCCCTCCGCCCCCTAATACTTGCCTGAGCCCGTCTTTATCCAGAAATGTTACAGGAGTGTCTAAGCTGCCTGGGGCTCCCCTCCTCATTGGCTGAGACAACAGTGCAGGGCGATTGGCTCCCGCTGCTGTCAATCAAAATAATTCAGCCAATCAGGAGAGAGAGAGGGGGCGGGGCCGGGTCATGGCTCCGTGTCTGGTCTAAAAGGACACAGGAAGCTGTGACTTGGCCCGGGGGCCCCAATAGCAAGCTGCTTGCTGTGGGGGCACTCAACAGGAGGGAGTAGCCAGGAGAGCCGAAGAGGGACCCAAGAAGAGGAGGATCTGGGCTGCTCTGTACAAAACCAATTGCACGGAGCAGGTAAGTATAACATGTTTGTTATTTAAAAAAATAAAATAAAATAATAGACTTTACAATTACTTTAAGGCTCCGTTCACATGTAGGCGTTTTGGGGCGTTTTTGGGGCGTTTTTCTGCTCTAGGATCAGCTCTCAAAACGCCCAACAAGACAAATCCTATTCATTTCAATGGCCCCTGTTCACATCTGAGCGTTTTGAAGCTGTATACAAAACGCCCAACGCTCAAAAAAGTACATGAGCTTCTTTTTGGGCAGATTACAGGCGTTTTCCATTGATCTCTATTGAATCTAAAAACGCCTGCACAAAAATCGCGGTAAAAAACGCCGCAAAAATCGCGGTAAAATCGCGGTAAAAAACGCGCGAAAAACGCTACGCTCAGGTGTGAATGTAGCCTAAGGGGATGAACTTTGATCAGGATGCAATGACAGTTAAAGCAACCTGACAAAAAAAATACGTTCCAATCAGCCCTAACTAACTCCATCTTTGCCTTCCCCCCTAATAATTATTTCACTGATGATTTTTCTCTAATTATATTCTATTTTTCTTTTTTTTTTTTTATATTCTATTTTTCTAACCATTTATATTGAAACTTTTTTTTGATAGTTAATAATTTTGTTTCTTCTTTTTTTTAAGTGTGGCGTTAAAAAAGTGACACTAAAAAACACGTAAAAACTAAAAAACTAAAAAAAAAAAAAAAAAAGTTTTTATTTAATTTGCAAATAATTTGCAGTGTTTTGTACCAGAATCGAAATGGCATCGTCATTTTGTAAATAGCTTTGCAATGCTTTAATAATTCAAAATTATGACAGGACAATTTGTTTTTTAAATCTTTTCTTTTTTTAAAAAAAACTAACTGATGAAAGAAGAAAAAAAAAGTGCATTCTTTTCAGTTTTGTTAAATTTTCTGTCTTTCGATTGCATAAAAAATAGAATAGTATTGTAAGACAATATAGTCAAAAGAAACTCTTGTTTTTTTCTAGCAAAATATATATACATTGGTTTGTTATCTTAAGCAATGACAAAGTTATTTCTCAATAAAACTGGGCCATAGCAGAATGGTAAAAAATGGTTCTGATCCATTGGGGGTGTACAGGTGTGAGAGCTGTACTGGTTAAACATGTGGTACTGTTTAATGACTATAAAAAGATCCTAATAATCTGTAGGTTCTAACATGTTTAATATTTGATACAGTATGCGATAAATCACCAGAAAAAGAAATAAAACTATGTTCCCTCTAAAAACAGAAACATATTTTAGATATGAACTAAATTCACCCCAGTTCTAGCAATACTCTGCCAGAGAGATAATATTGTAGTGACGATCATAAATCTCAATAACTAAGACATTTTAATACAGTGCTACCATTTCTAATGGGATTGAATAGAACTCCATCTGTTCAGCAGATGAATCGAGTCTACATGAGATTTAATAAGAAGCATCTCCAACTGGAGGTCTTCACACTTTTCTCATCAACGCAGACATATGCTATTCAGTGCAATTTGCAAACTTCACAGGGCTTGGGTGCTGCTTTGAATTTTAGTTCACACTGAATGCACGCTAACATGAAAATAAAAAAAAAAGTGAAAGAGAATTAGGAGTATGGGAGGGCTGGGCGGTCTGCGATACTAACTATTATATATTAACCACTTGACCTCCAGAAGATTTACCCCCCTTCTTGACCGGGCCATTTTTTATGATGCGGCACTGCGTTACTTTAATTGACAATTGTGTTGTGCAAAAGTGTACCCAAAAAAAATTGATGTCTTTTTTTTTTTTTACCACAAATATTGCTTTGTTTTGGTGGTATTTGATCACCTCTGTGGTTTTTATTTTTTGCGCTATAAAAAAAGAGCTACAATTTTGAAAAAAAGAACAATATTTTTACCTCCTGCTATAAAACATATCCAATCAAAATTTCTTCATTAATTTAGGCTTTTTACAATTTATGTACAATTTAATACAATTTAAATATGTATTCTGCTTCATGTTTTTGGTAAAAGAAAATCCCAATAAGCGTATATTGATTGGTTTGCTCCAAAGGTATAGCATCTACAAACAATTAGATATTTTTATTTAATCTAAATTTTTTTCTAGTAATGACGTTGATCAGCGACTTATAGCAGGACTGTGATATTGTGGTGTACATTCTGACACTAACTGACACTTTTTGGGAACCAGTGACACTAATACAGTGCTAAAAATATGCACTGTCACTGTACTAATGACACTGACTGGGAAAGGGTTAACATCAGTGGTGATCAAATGGTTAACTGTGTGCCTGAAAGTTTTTACTAGGGGAAGATATGGATCTGCTTTGCAGAGACACAGGATCCATGCCTTCCCTCCTGTCAGAACGGCAATCTGCCTTGTTTACATGGCAGTTCTGCCTCAATGGCTGATGGTGGGTGGGTGCCGGCGGACATCGAGTCCGCGGTACCTGCTTATCTGCTCCCGTTGTGTGTGCATTTGCGTCCCCTACCTGGAAGTGCAGGATCACGTATATATACATAGCAGTATAACTCGTCAAGTGGTAAAATCTGAACTCCTGGCATATATATAAGAAACAAATAATACAGTTCTATACTCATTAATACACCAATAAATTAGTATTTTTTTTTTTATAAAAAAAAGAAGACTGTGAATACCTACTTCTAATGTGGGCAGCAAGTCTGAACACCTCTGTCATGCTGGAGAATGCAAAATCAGGCTTACTTCTGCATAGAAACAAATCAGCTTCCAGGTTTTATTGGCAAAGCTTGATCGAACAAGCTGAGGTTAGAAGCTGATTGCTTTCTATGCGGAAGTGAGCCTGATTTTGCACTCTCCAGCTTAAGTAAATAATCCCCACAGCCAGGGCCGGTGCTTCCAATAGGCAAACTAGGCAGCCGCCTAGGGCGCATTGCCACCAAGGGGCGCAGCCAGGAGTCGGCACTCTCTCTCCATCGTGAATGATTATTGTGAGGGGAGAGGTGGCGGTAGGGGAGGAAGAAGGGACAGAGAAAGATGCCAGGTGTTTTGGGCAGTGGCGGAACTATCAGGCCCTGGCTTTCCACCACTGTTGGAGGGGCCCCAAGTGGCAGGAATGGAGCCCACCAGAGTGCTGCCTTCATGATGATCCTCTTCAGCTAGTGCTGAACGGCCTTAACCTCCAGGCAGGAAGTGACTCTCTGCACTGAGCTGGTAGGCAGCCGTTCATTTCCCTGGGTAGGTATTAAGCAGGGAGCGGAGGAGAGCTGAACCTGAGCCGGAGCTCGCCACTGGAGGGCAGAACCTTTACTGGGGCA
Source organism: Pelophylax lessonae (assembly GCF_965119305.1). Classification (NCBI taxonomy): domain Eukaryota; kingdom Metazoa; phylum Chordata; class Amphibia; order Anura; family Ranidae; genus Pelophylax; species Pelophylax lessonae. Next base: position 386,308,697 of record NC_138772.1, read on the forward strand.
GAAGCGACGAGGCACCGGAATAGACATGCGGAGCTCTCGGACTGCTGCTTTTCCCTCCACCAGGAGCCGGTTGGAGCTGTGGTGAGCAATGTGGTCCTGGAGAGAAGCGTCCTGGGAGAAGGAATCAGCAGGATCACTGTGAAGGAGGGCAGAGTGGGGGCCACTCTCTTCATACTGCCCAGTTAGTGTGCGCAGAACAGGGGATCAGGATCCCTGGGTGTTACATGGAGCATCCCTGGTATAAAAGGGAATCGGAGTCACCAGGTGTGACATGGAGGATAGGGGTCACCGGGTGTAACAGGAGTTCGGGGTCACCAGGTGTGCCATGAGGAACTGGGGTCCCTGGATGTGCCATTGGGGATTGGGGTCCCCAAGTGTGACATGGAGGAACATCAGGGTCCCCAGGTGTGACATGGAGGAACATCAGGGTCCTCAACTGTGACATGGAAAAACATCAGGGTCTGACATAGAGGAACATTGGGGTCACTGAGCATGACATGGAGGAACACGGGGGTCCCTGGGTGTGACATGGAGGAACATCAGGGTCAGTGGGTATGACAGCATGACATGGAGGAATAATGGGGTCCAAGGGTGTGACATGGAAAAACATCAAAGTCCCTGGGTGTGACACGGAGGGACATTAGGGTCCCCGGGTGTGAAATGGAGGAATATGGGGGGGGGGTCACTGGGTATGAAAGCATAATATGGAGGAACCATCAGATCAGGGTCACTGGGTATGACATAGAGGAGTTTTTAACCCCTTTCCTTTTTTTTTTTTTGGGGGGGGGGGCGCAAGTAGCTGGTCTTGCCTAGGGCGCAAAATAGTCTAGCACCGGCCCTGCCCACAGCGCTGCAGCCTGCAGCAAAATTTGCAGCATTTGACACTTCCAGGGATGTTCAAGTGGTTCATACTGTGGTTACTCCCATCAGCCACTATCACAATCACTATGAGTCTTGTAGTAATGTACGGCTCGGAGGAAGAAACTACAGTGGACAGCAGAGACACATCTATTCAACAGTCCCAGAAGTGAAAAAAGCTGAGGATTTTCAGGGAGACTGCAGCGATGGAAGTCAGAGAACTCTAACTTCTCTAGAGAGGTAAGTACTCACAGTGTTCAATTGCAGGGAGCTGTTCTTTGGATTTCTTAGTTGCCGTAATGCAGTTAATACCTATATTTGACTTTGTATTATTCTCTAGCAGTCCCATGTGAAGCAGAGCTCAGACTGGGAATGTGAAAAGCAGCACAAGAAATCACTCAATTGTGCTGCAATGTAAAAGTGCTAACAATAACATGCTTATAAGAGAGAATAGAGGTGACAGGAAGATAAGCTCATCAGTCACCTGCTTTTATTACTGTAACAGAGAAAGACAATACCTGAATATGTTTCTAAAAGTGTATGTCCAGCTAAACATTTTTTTTTTTCAGTGGAGAAAGGTTACAACCCCTGCCAGGTTTTTACGGTTATCACCTATAGATAGATTTCCTCTCACTTCCTGTCTTGCTAGAAGCACTTTACCAGACAGGAAATGAGGATAACTCTCCAACAACAACATGGAGATAATTAAAAAAACATTTTGGACTGAGTAGAGTAAGGTCAGAACTCAGAGTCATATTTCTTATTTATATCTGTGTCCCTGGTGCAGATTTTCCCCCTGGAGAAGTCATCAGCAGAAAGCGATAGTACATCTCTCCAAGGGCACATTTACACTTTTAGTGCCTTCTGAAGAGTGAACCATGGTAGATGACTCTTCAGAGGGACAAGTTTCACAAGAGGTGAGGATGCATAATATTGCCTCCCCCCAACTACCTTAAAGGATAAGTCCAGGCAAAACCTAACTAATGCTAAACCTGCTCTGTGCCACATTCCAAACCTAAATCGCTGTACTTATCTTTTCTGCACCCGATCCGGTCTCTAGCAATGGAAGCTTTGTACAGGAGAGGACCAACAACGGCTGTGAAATGAATGGGAAGTGACGTCACCCATAGACTTACTATGGGGCTTCCGTTGTCGAGTGCCTCTCCTGCACCCACCTCCACACTGAAGCCGCCACTGACAGCTCAGTGTGGGACCGGACTGGATTACCTGTTGAATAGGTAAGTACAGTGATTTACGCTTTACAGTGTTAGATAGATTAGGTTTAGAATGTTGCACAGAGCAGGTTAAGCATTAGTTAGGTATTGCCAGTACTTCTCCTTTAACTCCCTGAAACCCACACCACCAGTTCACCGGTTTAGTGGGCAGCATTGCCCTCCAAGTGTGACAGTAGGGATCAGTTTTATCATGCCCCGGTATGTGTACACCCCCATCCACTGTGTTTAAAACTGTGTTTAAAACAGAAATGGTTAGGGGTCGTAAAAAATGCGGCTAAACCATGTGTCTTTACCACCACCCAACCACAAATGTAAATGAGACCTAACAGAATCCAGGACAGCATTTAATCATTTTACACTCTATCTGAAAAAAAAAATAATTGACTTTATATCCGCTTGGCTTGCAGCAGAATAAAATCAGATCTTCTACCCTGCCAGGCAGATGTCAATTTTAGAACTGGATGGACAGAAATACAAATCTTTTAGCAGCTCTTGTCTAAATATCTCAACTGTGTATACTGTATAGCAGTTTGCCTGGAGTCCAGTTTTATTTCTGAAATAAAACAATGTATAGAAATTATGGCTTGTCAGAGCAATTTGTAAGAAATGGAAAACATAATGATAATTTTCAAGGGAAAAGAGAAAAGCATGCTGAGATATCAGAGTAAAAAAAAAAAAAGACATTTGGTATTAAGTTGAAAAAATGATCAGGATACTTTAACAATCAGGAAACAATTTCTTTATCAGAAAGGACTTTCTCTGCTTTAAAATTGCTTTTGCCAATCACAAAAAAAGCTCTCCAAAAACTCCAAAGTTCATGTTAAGAGTGATGTCGACAAGCCCTTTAAAAACGGCCTGTTCAGCTATTTGTGAAGTCTTTTCTATATAAATTTTTGACCTTAGAGCAAAAAAAAAAAAAACAGTATGGAGTTAGGAACTGTGGATAATGCTTTGCCCCTGGACCCTGCAGATAATTATTCATGAGGACCGGTTCTAAAAGGACACTTGGAGGTAAGCATAAAGAGTTAATTCACCTTCTCATTTCTGTACAGTACTTTTCCAAATACAACACTGGAACTCCATCAATGCTACATCATTTGCACAGTTCTGTTTTAAACCACAAGAGGTGTCAAAGGACCCCTAGAACCAGTTTACCAGGGGGGTGGCATAAAAGCACCTGTTACTGACACCCTCTCCTTGGCACAGGGGGTCTAAAAAGCCCAGTGCCAGGCAGCATCAGGCATTATTTATTTGGGAGAGGTACCCTATTTGTGGTAAACCTCTTACAAAGCACCTGCAATGCTCTAGGGTATGTGCATTGGTATCGACATGCTCAATCCCTCCTTGTGTAAAGGAAATTTGTATATTATTGTATTTGATTTGATTGCACTAATAATGTTTTCATTACATGTTTGCATTCTTGCGAGTCCTGATTAGAATTAGCCTGCCCATGTTACGCCCTTGTTACCATAAAAGTACTATTGTAATATTAATGTGAAACCTAAAATAAAAAAATAAAATAAAACGTAATGGTTATTTTGAAAGATGCGGAGTGTGTCTTTTGTGTCTGTTCCCTACTGCAGTAGTTATTATTAATTTGGAACCACTAATCAATAGGAGGATAGGAGATGCCTATCAATAAAATGTCCAGAACAATGTCAGCTGGGGTTTCTAGTGTGTTGGTCTGGATATATCTTGGAGGGGCAGAAATACAGTTTTTTCCTAAATTCCAAAAAAATAAATGAAATACATTTAAAAGCACAATTTCAGCAGCGTGGAGGGCTCAAGCTATCAAGTTCGCATGCTGGGTTGAAAGCTGTATTTACAGTTGATTGTAAAAACGACATTCACCTGCTGTCTACATTTGTCTGGTGCACATTCACCCTATTATAAAAAGATGTAAGTCACAAGGACAAATTGCTATGTAATTTATAAATAGACCCATTGCTCACTAAGCAATATCAAAGCTATATTTGAAATTCATCCACCACGTTTTACTGGCCTTTGCCTAAAATAACAGCTTGACATCCCTATACTATTGATTGACAATATATAATTCACCATTGTATAATCTACCAAAAGTCAGGCTGAATAACATCAAGAACTAGGTTGAGTAAGATTACTTGGCTACTGTATGTCTGCACACAATGTTTAAGAAAGTATACATCTAAGTATATACAGTACACACTATACTCAGTGTGATCTGGGGGCTGTAGGAGGTGGCAAATTTATTAGCACTACTATTGCTCCAGTGGTTCGTAAAATCAAATCTCTCTATATCTAGCAAAAATATATAGTGGGATTAGAAATGGGCTAAAGCAGGGCATCCCAAACTTTTTTGGGTCGAGACCCACTTCTGAATGCAGTTATTTTTCGGGACCCACTTGCTTGTAATTGAATATTGTAAAGCGCTACGGAATTTGTTGGCCCTATATAAATGCAAATATTATTAATAATAATGCATATTTTAAAAGGGAGGGGGATGTTAAATTAGAAATATCAATCAATTTATTTTTGAATACACTTAATATTTAAATAAATATAAGGCTATATAGCACTCACCCTCCTTCCTCTCCCAGCGGTCCATAGTGAAGGTGAAGCTCCGGTTTGCCCTCTCCAGGGCCCAGCACACCTCACCCAGAGTCTCCATGATGAGGGGCTCTATGCTGATCTTGGTGTCCTGGCTCTTCTCCTTCAGATCCTCTACTGGGGTTACAGAAGCTGCCATGAACTCCTGACCCCGCCAGGCCACCTGGTCCTCCTATGGCACCAAGGCTGCTGTCTCTGTCCGCTATAGCTGAGAGAATCCCACCACCAGTCTAGCCACCACCGCTGCTGCCAGCAGGACCGAGGAGCTGGCTCTGCATCCTACATAACAGCCCACATACGTACTCACTGATGCAAGTATCCTCCTCGTGGGAAATGCAGACCAGCCTCAATAAACTGCATGGGCGAGGTCCTGAATCCATTGTGATTTGACTGTTCTGGCTCTCTGTAATTTGCGCAGGCTCGCACAATTTAAGCAGGCCTGCTCTCAGGGACTTCCAGCTCATCGCGACCCACTCAAATGCAGCTCGCGACCCACCAGTGGGTCCCGACCCACAGTTTGGGAACTCCTGGGCTAAAGTATTAAAGTGTTTAACAAGGCATTAGGATTCTTGTATAGACCTCAAAGGCTCCAGCAACCTACTGCTACTAGAGGAGAAGCTTTTAGGTGATCTAGGTGTCATTGCTTCTACGCTTTAAAAGGAACCAGCATAGAGCTTGGGGTGGGTGGTTGCAGCATCCACATTGTAAGTTCTGAACCTAATGCTTGGTAACACACAGATTACCATTGGAATTATGTAATAAATACAGATGTCTGCTGCCTCCATTACCAGTTACACTAAAGAAACTTGCTCATTCTACTTATAATAAGCCATCCCTTACTCAAAATATCAAGTATAGCTGACCACTGATAGCTGAATCCTCAGTTTTTTGGTAATTACTGATAATGAGTATGATCAGATGAGCATGACTCCAACATTTGGCTTTCAATTAGCTACAACATTTGAATGGCCCTGGAATTCTGATAGGGACACTTCTCCAACAGAACCCTAAAGCCTCGTACACACGCAACGATTGTTGGCCGTGAATTTTCGGCCAACGTCCGATCGGCCGATTGTCGGCTTGTTAGTATGATGCTTCCGACAACTGACTGCGACTTTTCGGCCGAATAAAATCTGGTGTGCAGGCTATAAAATTTTTATTGGCCGTCAACAGAACGGCCGATTGTTCGTCAGTCAGTACAGATTTCGGCTGACAAAAATCAGATGAGCAAGACTGGGCATGCTCAGAGAAGAAAAAACACACGAAAAGTTAACCAGCACATGACATCACTTCTGAAGTTGGTTGTTGTTGGCCGAAAAAATTTGTGTGCAGTCTAGAGCACATTTCAATCAACACAACAACACTGTACAAAAGACGGCCGATCGGTCAGCCAACAATCGTTGCGTGTGTACGAGGCATTAGGCCCCTTTCACACAGGCTGACCGTTCAGATCTGCCTGTTCATTTTTTTGGCGGATCTGAACGGTCCCCCCATGCATTCCTATGGAGCATCGGATGTCAGCGGAGACATGTCCGCTGACATCCGACCTGATCGGATCCGTCAAATCTGGACGGATAGAAACCCTATTTTCCATCTGTCCAGCGGATCGGGTCGGATGGGATCAGATGAGAAAGGACCGACGGTCCATTCCCATCCGATTTCCCCCATAGAGATGCATGGGGAACTGACAGATGTGTCTCTGCACACAGCGCGGAGACACAGCTGTCATCCTCCTGCTCAGCCAGGGATCGGCGGATCGATCCCCCACTGAGAAAAGCGGAGTCCGTTTGACGGACTACAAGTGTGAAAGAGCCCTAAGAGATATAAGAAGCCAGCATTTGATTTACCTTTCTGACATCCCTGCAAAAAAAGTTTTGATCAGAGTTTGTGTATAAAGATGCCTTTTCTACATTTCTAAGAGTAAACCCAGCAAACAATCTTAACAGGAACACATACCTTTTCCACTGCAAATGTTCTTATTACATATTCAGCAAGTAGCTCTGTTTCAATTAATGTCACTTTAATGTCTTTATATATCTCGGTATCATCTGGCCAGTATTTGCAGCACTTCACCTGAAAGTATATGGGGAAAGAATGGAAAATGAATTATACATTCTTTTAAACTACCTAATTTGCAAAGCTTTAATGAGAAGTGACCCTGTCAATCCTATGTAAAGAGGAAGTTCATTGATTATCAAAGAGAGCACTTAACACAAGTAACAAGTCTGCACAGAGTCCTTAAAATCAGGTTTTCTTAATTAAACAGTAAAAGGCTGAAGTAAAACTTGGTTGATACAGACACATCACATCCTTGATGGAAGAAAACGTGGCTCTCAATGATTTTGTTTTTTCCAAACATCCCATATCATTTAGGTAGATTTTTTATATTTAAAGAAAACCCTTGATCTAATGAAAAAGCAGGGGGTGTTTAAAATGAGGAACTCGTAAAGTACTCAAAAATTATTACATAAAGTTTTCGTTTTCTTCCATTGAGGATATGTAGTGCTCTGATGTGCAAAGACTGAGTTAAAGTGGATCTTCATCCTCAATCGAATGTTGACTCCCCTCCACCCCTCTTCCCTCCGCTGTGCAAAATGAGCTCTCTTCTTCTTCTTTTTTTTAACATCCCCCCAAAGCCTGTTATTTGCCTAGGTAATTGATGTGCATTTTGCCCTCTGTGCATCCTGGGATTAGATTGTAAGCTCTTCTGAGCAGGGCCCTCTTAATCCTCTTGTATTTTATTGTTTTGTAACTGTACTGTCTCCATCTTATATTGTAAAGCGCTGTGTAAACTGCTGGCGCTATATAAATCCTGAATAATAATAATACCGTATTTTCCGGTGTATATAAGACGACTGGGCATATAAGACGACCCCCCTAATTTTCAAGTTAAAACATAGGTTTTGGTCTATACTCGCCGTATAAGACTACCCCCCTTCCGAAGCAAGGCAACACCATGGAAAAACATCAGATTTCTCATAGATCTCCAAGGTACCCCAAGTACTGTAATACATGTAATCTCTCACAATATCTCCAAGGTACCCTAAGTATAAGTATTACCAGTAGATGTAATCTCAAGATGCTGGCTGTGCGGGAATCCTGTACCGGTATACCGTATGTACCGTAGCTTCGGCTACATACAGTATACCGCGCTGAGCCAATCACAGTGAGCGATGTATTCTATTATTGAATGCAAAGCCTGCTCGGATTGGCAGAGTCAGAGAGACGGGCTGATGTTACTCCGCCAATCCGAGCAGGCTTTGCATTCAATAATAGAATACATCACTCTCCCTGATTGGCTCAGCGCGGTACACTGTATGTAGCCTAAGCTACGGTACATACGGTATACCGGTACAGGATTCCCACACAGCCAGCGTCTTGAGAGATTACATCTACCGGTAATACTTATACTTAGGTTACCTTGGAGATATTATACTCGGCGTATAAGATGACCCCCCCCCCCCCCATTTTTGGGGGATTTTTTTGAGGTTCAAAAGTAGTCTTATACGCCAGAAAATACAATAATAATAATATGTGCATCACATTTCCCAGGAGGCATAGCCCTTCATTGAAAGATAAGGGGGCGGGGCCTAGTGGCTCGTCATTGGAGAACTGCCGGCTGAACCAGGAAGAGCTGGCAGCTTCCTGATGACCTCACATGACGTGGGACTGAACAGGGAGCAGAAGAAAAGAAGATCTCAGCAGGACAACGCTGAATCTGAAGTACTTTAAATTTGCAGGACCTGCATGCAGATAAGGATGGGTTAAAAAAGGGAGTTAATCTGCTTTAATAAACTGTACACAAATGGTAATATAAAGTTATATTCACTGTGACAGGAATCAGAGCCTCTCTTCTGAATGTGGTATGTGGTTTGTACTGTAGAGCAACAGAAAGCAAGAAATATTTAAAGTGGTTGTAAACCTTCAGGCTTTTTATAATAAAAATAACAAACATGCCTATACTTACCTGCTCTGTGCAACATATGTGCACAGAGCAGCCCCAATCCTCTTGTTCTGGGGTCACCTGATGTCGCTCCAAACCCCTCCTCTTGGTCCCGCCCCCCACGTCACAGGATTTTATTGACAGCAGCGGGAGCCAATGGCTACCAATCTGTCCAATGAGGAAAGAGACAGCGGCTGGAGCCACTGTGCTTGTGCACATTGCTGAATCGGATCAGGCTCAGGTAAGAAAAAGGGGGGTCTGTGAGGGAGCTGCAGCACAGAAGGCTTTTCACGTTAATGCATTCTAAACCTTAAGGCTTTGAAACCACTCTAACTTTGCTAGAAACACAATTGTGCCAGGTCCCTCCAGTGCTGCTGACATGACAACAAGCAAATGCACTTGGCCTGTGATCTCTCAGACATTTACTTATGCATGCAGCACTGAAGGGAACCTGGAACAGCAGTTTCTTCAGAAAAGGAAAGTGATTCTGCACTACTATAACTCATTATTCATCCCAGCAATACCGTTACCATGTTTTTTTGTGTTTATTGGTGACATTGAAGTATAGGTCCATTTTAGCACAATGGTGAGGCAATACCTATTCCACATTACATGTATCTTTACTCAGCACTCTCTTTATATTAGATATTAAACTTCCTATTGAGAGAGGCTTTTGGATGTCTTTTATGTATATATACATATTTATACACACTACCCATTGTAAATTCTGTGCTTACAAGTTTAATAGTGCAATTTTCAAAGTTCAGAAATGCAAAGAGTAAACTTACAGTTCTAACTATTCACAAGCTAACATCTAACTATTATAACTCTACCTGAACCAAAATATTTCTATTATCTTGATCAATCAATTTCCATATCATTATAAATAAATGTCTTCAAAATGCCTGTATAGAAAATGTACGACTGTTGCAAAGACCACAATGAAGTCATGTATGTATTGCTTTAGGATAGGTTCACACTATTGCAAATTGGGTGCGGGTTTCCCCAATTCGCATGTCAGGAGATTGTGACCGGCTCTCTATGGAGCCAGTTTAGGTCGGACACACGTACCGATTGTCGGCCGTAAATATTCGGCCGACGACCGATCGGCCGATTGTAGGCTTGTTAGTATGATGCTTCCGACAGCCGACAGCGCATTTTCGGCCGAACAGAATCTGTCGTGCAGGCATTAAAATTTTTGTTGGCCAACACCAGAACGGCCGATTGTTCGCCAGTCAGTACAGATTTCGGCCGACAGACAGCAGATTAGCAAGACTGGGCATGCTCAGAAAAGAAAAAAGACAAGGAAAGTTAACCATCACATGACATCACTTCTGCAGTCGGCTGTTGTTGGCCGACAAAATTCGTGTGCAGTCTTTTGCAGTTTTCAACAGACACGACAGCCCTGGACAAAAGACGGCCGATCGTTCGGCCGACGATCAGTATGTGTGTACGGGGCTTTAACATATCTCCAGAGCGGCTCTGGTTCAAATTGCACAGGAGTCCTGTGCGTCTTCTGGTCTGTTACAGGTCCGAATTCAGCCAAAAATTTGGACCAAAAAGGGACCTGAAACAATCAACAGGGATGCACCAGACCCTTGCTGTGAGCCGCTCCGTGTGGCAGTGTGAACCCAGCCTCAATGTTTTGGTAGTATACTAAACATTTACTGATTTAATTTGTTAGCAGAACAACATCCTTAGGAAAATGCTGTTAACTCCACAAAGTGTGGAACATTTTACCTTTCTCCTGGTTCGAGAATTGAAATAAAATATGACTGGTTGCTGTGAGCTCCAGCTCTTTTTTCTTTGTTTTTAATAAAAGGTATCTAAATTCAAGAACAAAAAATAATATTTCACAGCTTCCCATTTCTTAGATGTGGTGCCCGAGTTACTTTTTCTTTCTAGGCTATTTTTCTTTAGCCTTTAACAACAAGCATTTTAAGACTACAGGACACCACCTCCACTGCTTATTTTTATAACATAGGGGGAGATGTTCTGTAGTCCACACAGAGAACTGGAACAATGCTAGCAGGTAACACTACAGCAGAGGCAGAGTGTACAGGAAGTTTGGCTAAGCAGATTTTTAGAAGAATTAACAGTTTTTTCTTTTTTTTTCACTTTTCTTTCACACTTTGAATGGTATATTTAACAGACCCAAAAGGAACAAATAAGAAAATGTAATTGTTAGTGTTTACATACACTTTATCCTGTTGCTGCCTGTGTGACACATATGTGTTTTGGCAAAAAGGCGGGCTTTGACACCCACATGCCGCTTACTGCATGCTATTAGCACAGAGACCGAGCTTTCAAAGACAGCCCTCAGTCTGGACAATCAGGACCAGCTCCTGATCATGTGACCACTGTAACAGCCAATCACAGTAGTCACATGATTGCTGATCTTTCCCACACCCTGGGTGTTCAGAAATTTTTAAGGGTGCCAGGGTGGGCGAGAAGGGGTTAAGTAATATTCTTAACCAGTTGCCTACCTTTTGTGTCTTATACACATCCATAAAATCAAATCCTCTGTACATAGGGCGTCTCCTGTACGCCCAGCAGTTTCTTATCTCCCCTGCTCCCTTCCGTGCACAGCCCTATGAGACCCGGTGTCTGTAGAATGATAAGCCCCCGGGTGGCCAGTCAGAAAGCTTCCTCATTAAATGATCACTCTGACAGCCAATCACAGTGAGCATTCAATTTAACATGTGTAAACCAAAACAAAAGTAATACACTAGCTGTCTTATCTCCTGCGTTTCCTGACAGACAGTGATCTGTGAGTGAGAGAGGAATGTTAATTGTATGCACAGGGAGTAAAGGCCCGTACACACGTACCGATTGTCGGCCGTAAATATTCGGCCAACGTCTGATCGGCTGATTGTCGGCTTGTTAGTATGATGCTTCCGACAACCGATTGCGACTTTTCGGCCGAACAAAATCTGGTGTGCAGGCTATAAAATTTTTGTAGGCCAACAAAGAACGGCCGATTGTTCGTCAGTCAGTACAGATTTCGGCCGACAAACAGCAGATGAGCAAGACTGGGCATGCTCAGAGAAGAAAAAACACACGGAAAGTTAACCATCACATGACATCACTTCTGCAGTCGGCTGCTGTTGGCCGACAAAATTTGTGTGCAGTCTTTAGCACTTTTCAACCTACAGGACAGCACCGGACAAGACGGCCGATCGCTCGTCCGACAATTGGTGCGTGTGTACGGGGCTTTAACTCTTAATTAATCAGGACATGCTCCTATTTTACTACTTAACCCATTCATTTCAACATGTATAAGCATTACTTACAGTTTCATCTCCTGTTCCATATTTCTATTTAAAATGTATTTGTTGAAAAAAATATTATAATTATATTATATTAAAAATATATTATAATATTTTAAAAGCACATAAATACATGGTTATCTTTAAGGATTTACTGTAAAAAAAATATGTGGTTTAGGGTATATCTTTTTTATTTTAAATCAATAACAACTTTGAAATTACTGATGCATTATGAGAAAAATAAAATATATGCAAAAAATATATATATATATTTTTGTAAATAACCTTAACATGCTTTGTACCAAAAAATGTCATTTTAATGCTGCAGTAAATAAAACAAGCAGCAGAATACAATGTATGTTTTCCTAGAGGTAATGGTACTTGTGCTAAAAATATTTCTGCTCAAACTTAAAAAAAAAAGATTTATTTTTCAGATTTTTACTCTTTTTTCCCTTAAAATGCAAATAAATTAGAAAAATTCTCAGAGGAGTTTAGGGCCAGAAGAAAGCCCTCCCCCCCAAAAAAAAAAAAAAACAATATGTGTATCTATTCTTTATCATTAGTAATTACAAACTTATAGACTCATGAATAAATACATAGCAGAAATGTGAAAATATGGTCTGGTGCATGGGTGTGAGAGCCGAAGTGGTTAAAGCATTTTTCATATGCAGCTGAATGAGTATTCCTAAAATAATTTTACTAAGCTGGAGAAAAAAAAAAAACTTTGGAAATGATGCACAGGAATGTTATAAAGAAAGCTCTGATATAAAAATGTAGGTAACAAGAGACTCGTGATTGAAATGTTCAGTATGGCTGCCTGTTTATTAACACGTATTTTCTAGTTTCTGTGTGCTTGTCGTATTGAAACTGTTCACATAAATATGTTCAAAGAAAAAAAACAGGAAGCAGCTGCAGGGAATCAGGGACACAACAGAGTCAGAACAGATCTAGATGTCTGTTGATAGCGGCTGCCAACTATTGACTTCCAAGTTTTGTGAAAATTAAACTGCAGATTGGAGGCATGAATCTCTTTAAGCTTGACTCAAGTATGAAGATATTCACATTCTTCTTCATACGTATGGAAGTATTGAAATGAACAGAAATCTTTTGAAATTCCTTACCTACTAGCTCATGTAGCATATATTTAAATAGCAAACTAAAATTAGTAAGATTTTGTTTTAGTCATTTAATTTTTAGTAGAAGAAAAAAAAAATTCTGGTCAACAAAATGATAACCGGTTAAAACAAATAATTCACATTTACTATCTAAGTCCCAACATTATAATTCTACAATTAAAAACTACACATGAACATCAAGCAGGGAACATACTGATATACTAGGACAATATAAAAAGAAGATAGAGAAAAAAAAAGAGAAAAAAGGGAGAGGGAGAGGGCATTGATTTCCCTGAGCCCAGACACCATCCATAAAATATAAATAGTGTCTCCTTGGTGTACAAATATATGGTAAAATTGAAAACCTAATCCAAAGGCCATTAAGTCATTAAGCCTTGATTTCAGAGAGCTACAAACCTGTATTTATTCTGTAGATATTTTAATTTCTCTCCAAGCATCCCACATACTAAAGTTAAAAGATTATCAGCTATTCTGCATTGTATCCTCAATGACCATTTTATGATCTATCGCAGGGGTCAGCAACCTTTTTCCATTTAAGGGCCGGATTCAATGAATGTGAATGTATGGAGGGCATTTACCTGCTAATAAATAAAGATAATAATAATCCTAACATAGTAAAAATAACAGTACAGGTTTACTTCACTTTAAGGAGCTTGACTAATACAAAGCCAGTTCACCCTGAGGGAGCATGTAGCTGGGGCTGGGAATTCGGATTTTACTGCCCCCTCCCCCATCCTGGCACCCAATGGTGGCTGATGCTAGCCCTGCCAGCCATCATGATCTGGAGATGGGGTTTCTGTCCCTAGTGAAAATGGGGTTCCTGCCCTTAGGGGAGATGGGGTCCCCGTCCCCAGGGGAGATGGGTTCCCTGTCCCTAGGGGAGATGAGGGCCCTATTCCTAGGGGAGAGGGGGCCATGACCCAAGGGGAGATGGAGTCCCTGTCCCCAGGTCAGAAGGGGTCCCTGTCCCCATGGGAGATTGGGTCCCTGTCCCCAGGGGAGATGGAGTCCCTGTCCCCAGGGGTGATGGGTCCCTAAGGGATTCCCCTATTGCATGTCCTCTGTACCCCCAAAGCAGTGTCCTCAGTCCCCTGCACCCCCCCCCCTACTGTAGTGTCCTCTGTACCCCCATAGTGTCCTCTGCCCTCCTGCACCCCACACATAAACACACACTGTGTAGGTTGAACTCTTCTACAGGTGTACAGCAGAGCAGAGATTGGCCGGTATCACAGGGCTGGATGGGGGCAGGAACTGTTGAAGTTAATTTTTCACTTTAACAGACTGGTGAATAGTGAAAATTCACCTCCAGCAGTTCCTGCCCCCATCCAGCCCTGTGATACCGGATCTCACTGAACACCAGCACTTTGATTTATTATATCACCAAGGATTGTGTTATTATCATCGTTTTTGCACCTGGCACTAAAGGGACAAATAATATTTATCCTATTTACTAATTTAATTTTTAGGCACAGTCACTTTATCACAATTTTAAGCACTTCTGATTTATAATATTAAATGCTTAGTTTAAGGTGATTATTTAATTATTTAATATTTATCACTTTCAGAGGCGGCTCTAGGCTCTGTGAGGCCTAAGGCAAAACTTGGACATGAGGCCCCACTCACGCCCATAATGAAAAAAATAATTAAAGCGATAAAAATTAACTGTATAAATTGTATATATTAAGAGCCTTAACCTTTGTACTATGAATTCACAATTTCTAGAATTCTCTCTAACCAATTATTCTTTAATCAAAGATCATTAAACTTCGGGTATGTATGTATGTATATATATATATATATATATATATATATATATATATATATATATATATATATATATATATATATATATATGTCTGCTCTTACATCGCAGTCCCCAGCATTTCCCTATAGGTCATGATTCCCTGAGACACTCCTTACTCCCCCAGGGGCCCTCTCCTTCTCCCCCAGCCACCCATGGGCCCTCTCTTTCTCCCCCAGCCACCCATGGGCCATCTGCTTCTCCCCCAGCCACCCAAGGGCCCTCTCCTTCTCCCCCAGCCACCCAGGGGCCCTCACCCTGTCCCCCAGCCACCCAGGGGCCCTCTTCTCCCCCAGTCACTCAGGGGCTCTCTCCTTCTCCCCCAGCCATCCAGGGGCCATCTCCTTCAACCACCCAGGGGCCCTCTCCTCCAGCCACCCAGGCGCCCTCTCCTTCTCCCCCAGCCATCCAGGGGCCATCTCCTTCTCCTTCAACCACCCAGGGGCCCTCTCCTCCTTCTCCTTCAGCCACCCTCTCCTTCTTCCCCAGCCACCCAGGGGCCCTCTCCTTCTTCCCAAGCTACCCAGGGGCCATCTCCTTCTCCCCCAGCCACCCAGGGTCCCTCTCCTCCCCCAGCCACTCAGGGGCTCTCTCCTTCTCCCCCAGCCATCCAGGGGCCATCTTCTTCTCCTGCAGCCACCCAAGGGCCCTCTCCTTCTTCCCCAGCCACCCAGGGGCCCTCTCCTTCTCCCACAGCCACCCATGGGCCCTCTCCTTCTCCACCAGCCACCCAGGGGCCCTCTCCTTCTCCCAAAGCCACCCAGGGGCCCTCTCCAGCTCCCCCAGCCACCCAGGGGCCCTCTCCTTCTCCCCCAATCACCCAGGGCCATCTCCTTCTCCACCAGCCACCCAGGGGCCCACTCCTCCTCCCTCAGCCACCCAGGGGCCCTTTCCTTCTCCCTAGGCCACCCAGTGGCCCTCTCCTTCAGCCACCCAGGGGCCCTCACCTCCCTTAGCCACCCAGGAACCCTCTCCTTTTCCTTCAGCCACTCAGGGGCCCTCTCCTCTTCCCCTAGCCACACAGGGGCTCTCTCCTTTTCCCCTAGCCACCCAGGGGCCCTCTCCTTTTCCCATAGCCACCCAGGGGCCCTCTCTTTTTCCCCTAGCCACCCAGAGGCCCTCTCTGACCGGGCAGTCACTTCCTACTAATGCAGGTACACACCCACCGATTCCTCCACATCTTAGAATTACATGATCAGACAGCCAATCCCCAGGCAGAGAAGGCGGGGGAAGTGTCAGCGGACAACAGACACCTGGCAGCTGCAGTTAAAGGACTGCAGCACACTGCTGCAACTTTTATATCTGAGGATTTAAAGCAATCTTTAACTTGGGAGATTTCCCTGACTGCGCCCTTCTAAATGTTGTCGCTCCGTCACTGGCTGTTAGGCCCCTGTATGTGCGAGGCCTTAGGCGACCGCCTAATTTGCCTAATTAGAGAGCCGCCTATGATCACTTTATATTTGAGCGCTGTCCCTTTGTATCACATTTATCACAACCTATTGTTGTTGTTTTGACTAGCAGCTCAAAGTTTTTCTACGGTTTTCTTTTTAAAAAAATTCAAATTTAAAATGTATTTCACTTTTAATTCACAATACCTTGGCGCGATCACGCGAGTATTTTATACTCCTATTGTTTTTTCCATTATGTTTGAATAACTGGACAGAACCCCCATATGTGCGATGGCCCCTCCTATATCTCATCCTTTCTAACACTTTGATAAATAAACTGTGGCGATAGAAGCAATTGATACAAGAAAGAGAATGATTAGGATGGTCAGGACCTGCTCTATGGGATATAGGTCCACTGTCTCACTGATAGGCTGAGAAAGAGAATGTAGAAAATGAATAAGCTTTCTAAAAAAAAGAGAACCTGACCTTTTTGTTAAATTTTCTAATGTTAGCAATGACTGACCATTTTAAAAGTGACATAAACTGTATGCTATGTATAATACATGTATAGTGTATAAATTTAAAAATGGAAATGCATTGGCGGCGCCGTCTCCCGGAAGTGGGGAACAGGTACCTGTCAAAAACAAATGTGGCACCGGAGGGGGGAGAAAGCAAATGAGCGGAAGTTCCACTTTTGGGTGGAACTCCGCTTTAACTGTCCTCTTACAAATAGATGTAGAGCTTGCAGGATTTGGACCCCTTGAGGTCAACCGTTAGTATGGTGTATGAAGCACCTCATATTGGTTCAGTACAGGTCTCTATGTTCAATCTTTGGACCTTCTGTTATAATAGAGTGTGGGAGCATATGAGGCTCAAAATAAAGAATAATTTGATTTATTATGTAATTCATGAGGGGAATCACACCAATAGTTGCTGTGGAAATTTTGAATACCATTCAATTACAATATGATATATATTGTATACGCTTTATTTGCTATTTTTTTTCCCCACGAAAGTGGAGTTACCCTTTAAGGGTTTGTACACAAAAGCCTCATTGGGAACTTTGCCTATTGCAGTCCCAACACACAGACAAGGCAGTTTGCCTTATGACGTATTGCTCCAGTTCACATTAATGTGTTGGATATGTTGGATTTCTGCATGGATCGTACTGACACACTATAACATATCAAAGGGTGCTGCTGATTATAGAGTTAAAGAAGTGTCAAGGTAAAAAAAGTAAAAAAAAAAAGGGGAAAAAAAGCAAGTACTGCGATGCATTTTACAAGGCACATATTGTAAGGCCTTAGCGCGCACCTGCTGATAAGAATGTGCACATATTGACTAAATATCCTCTGTGAACCATTGGACCACCACTGTGATTACAGATGGTAATTCCTTCTCACATGTGTTTTGTTGATAGATTAGGAGATAATCCAAAATTCATGCATACAAAAGCATAGTCCTGAATATGCTAACCCAATAAAAGCTGCTAAGAAAAGTATTCATATACTGACATGTATTATGACAGTCCACTCTATCCTCCCCTGTAAACTTCTATCTACTTATGTCCTGCAGAACGTACAGTTTTTCTTTTTCTCTATGGCTTAAGAACAATCTTAAAATAGCTGCTCTTTAGGTGTTCATGTCTCTGCAATATTTCATACTTACAATAAAGTAGGTTATGGATGAAAGTTTCCTGTCAACAAATCTAGGATAAAGCTGCTGTAACAACAACAGCAATCCTACTTCATCAAAGCAAACTGAAATGCCTGAAATGTCCATCATGACACTGATAAAGCATATGTGTTGTCAGCATAGTAATACATACTGCTTCCCCTTTTCCATCACCATTCTTCCTCTAAGCAGTCTTACCACTGGTGCAATTAGGCTCTGATGGAAGTAGCGAATTTATTTTATATTCTAGTTTTTTATATTCTAGTTTTGGACTAGTAAGGCTAAAACTACTCTGAGTCATTGCTTTGGAACGGGTATATAAGACAAGTCGATTAAAAACGACTCCCTGAGTCATTGCCTTGGAATGGGTATATGAGACAAGTCGATTAAAAACGACTCAGAGTCATTGCTTTGGAACAGGTATATAAGACAAGTCGATTAAAAACTACTCCCTGAGTCATTGCTTTGGAACAGGTATAAGAGACAAGTCGATTAAAAACTACTCCCTGAGTCATTACCTTGGAACAGGTATATGAGACAAGTCAATTAAAAACTAATCACTGAGTCATTGCCTTGGAACGGGTATATGAGACAAGTCGATTAAAAACGACTCCCTGAGTCATTGCCTTGGAACAGGTATATAAGACAAGTCGATTAAAAACTACTCCCTGAGTCATTGCTTTGGAACGGGTATATAAGACAAGTCAATTAAAATCTACTCCCTGAGTCATTGCCTTGGAACGGGTATATAAGACAAGTCGATTAAAAAACGACTCCCTGAGTCATTGCCTTGGAACGGATATATGAGACAAGTCGATTAAAAACGACTCCCTGAGTCATTGCCTTGGAACAGGTATATGAGACAAGTCGATTAAAAACGACTCCCTGAGTCATTGCCTTGGAACAGGTATATGACACAAGTCGATTAAAAACTACTCCCTGAGTCATTGCCTTGGAACAGGTATATGAGACAAGTCTAAAACGACTCCCTGAGTCATTGCCTTGGAGCGGGTATATGAGACAAGTCAATTAAAAACTACTCCCTGAGTGATTGCCATGGAACAGGTATATGAGACAAGTCGATTAAGCCGGATACACACTATACAACTTTTGTTGTTCAATTTCCTTTAGATTTCCACTATATAGTGCAGGGGCCTGCCTGATTGCATACAAATTGAAAATGTTTAGGTCTGACCTCATATTATGTGGTTTTGGTAAAGAAAAAAATCTAAAGAAAATTGTAAAGTGTGAATCCAGCTTTAGTGTCATGTACGATTGTCACACGTTCTGTTTCTGCAAAACAAAAAGAGCAACTAGCACAATGTCCTGTTCGACCAGTGATGCCACATATTTTGTTTTAGAGTAAAAATAGAAGTACAAGTTCCAGCTTTTTCTCCAAGACCTTTTGGGATGCTTCCCTTTACTAGCATTAAGATCTGTTAATGCTTGTACAAAAGACAGGCACATGTAAGTGTATGTGTTTTTCTAGTGTTATTTAGAAGTCAGTAAACAGTTTACACATTCCTTGTATATGTAATTGCTGGCCTAAGGTCTGTTGCAGTCAAAGGGCTTGGTTTGAATTAAAATGTTTTTTTAATGTGAAATTAATCATAAATGATGCACAAACAACACCTACATCAGTTTATGTGCTCAAGGCTCTAGAAAAATCCTGTTAGGAAAGACAATTTAGTTTTGTTTTTAAACGAATGCAAAGATGAAATCTGGACACTTTCAAATGTTTGTATTATTTACGGTATTTTTATTTTTTTTTTTTTATTTTGGATTTTTACTGCCACATTATCATTAAAGTGTCATTTATAAACCTCTTGCATATTTTGAGCAATACAAAATTCAAGAAGATTGTTTGTGATTTTTTTTTTTTCTTTCAATTCCTGCAAACCCTTCATTATTTAATAAAGCAACATTCAGAATTGTAAACACGCTGGCATTAAATTATGTCAGCATCAGGAAAGAGCTTTTTTATGGAGAAAGGGTCAAATACCCTGGACCAGTCTTCGTTTTCAATATAAGTGGTTGGCTAATAAGGGTGTTAGTTATTTTTTTAAATATACACAGTTAAAGAAAAATAAGATAACCTCCAATCCATTAACTTAATCCTTGGCATTCAAGGAAGGGGTCTGGGAAAAAACACCCTAGGAGAGGGGTAGCCAACCTTTGAGAGGTGGATATCTACTTGAACAACAGAAAAGAGATCAAAGATCACCAGGATTCAGCACTTTTTTTCTTTTAAAGAGATTCAATGAAATATCAGCCCCAGAAGGTTTCTTCATGATCAGGCCATTTTTTGTGATTACTTTAAAGAGGAAGTAAAGTCTGGAAAAAAAAAATATTTTTGTTTACCTGCAAAGTAAATGCATAATGTGCTAGTATGCAAGGCATACTAGCACATTATGTGACACTTACCTGTAAACGAAGCCCGTGTCATCCTCGCTGGACGTCCATCTTCACCCGTCTTCCGTCCAGGTCTCCAGACTCCGGCTGTGCTTCTGGCCAGAGTCACGTGACGTCACTCCCACACATATGTGCGGGAGCCACCGGTCACACCACAGGGCTCTGCTAAAACGGCACGGGGCATCAGCTCCTTAAGACTGCATGCGCCGATGACGATGTTTACCAGAAACATAAGATCTCCATCTTCCTCTCTGACAGAAACAAGGCAGACCTCCATTCTGCCTCTCCTGTGAACAATCGGTGGGTCCTGGCAGACATCACGTTGGCCGGACCCACTAATTGGCTCCTGCTGTGTCCAATCACAGCAGGAGCAGGCCGCAGTATATCTGTGTGGGACAGTCCATAAGTGGTTAAACAGATGTCTGATGTCTCACTTTTGAAAATATGGGCAGCTGCTGCAACATGTAACATACACAAGTTATGGCATAGTTGTTGCAGTAAAGAAGATGTAAAATTAATTCTACAAGGAGCATTGCAGAAGATGCATGCTACACTAGAAAAATTGATGGACTTAACTGCCTTATTTTGGAAATATATCATTTCATTTACTATTGTATGTATCAAGAAATGAAAGGAAATCACAGTAAATGGAAAAAACAGACAGGAGTTTTAGTCCTTCCCTGCTCTATTTGAAACTAAAGGGAGTGTTGCCTTTATATGTACTGTAATACATCCCAGTACACATTTCTTTGCAAACACATCTCCCCGAAGAGCCATCATCACTAATTCCCTAATATTGGTCAAAATTCCTTGTTATGATAACCACGTCATGGTAAATACCATGTAATCATGATACAATACCATGTAACCATGATAAAATACCATATAACTATGATAAAATACCCTGTATCCATGATACAATACCCTGTAACCATGATAAAATACCATATAACTATGATACAATACCATGTATCCATGATACAATACCATGTAACCATGATACAATACCATGTATCCATGATACAATACCATGTAACCATGATAAAATACCATATAACCATGATACAATACCATGTAACCATGATACAATACCATATAACCATGATACAATACCATGTATCCATGATACAATACCATATAACCATGATACAATACCATATAACCATGATACAATACCATGTAACCATGATACAATACCATGTATCCATGATACAATACCATGTAACCATGATAAAATACCATATAACCATGATACAATACCATGTAACCATGATACAATACCATGTAACCATGATACCGTACCATGATTTAGTTATTACCAAGCACCCACACAACCAGTCCTTGGTAAAATCCTGTGAGTAAAAGGCTGCTGTAAGCATTTACATATCCTAATTCTTACTAAAGGGGAGTTTGGTTTTCAGTGCTGGTCTCACCCTGCTTCGCTCCCTGCATACGTTTTGTCATACAAATCACACTTTCTTTCAACTCCATTTAAAGGCATGCAATTATCTGGAAATCATTTTAAACTTTTAGTATAAAAGTTATTGGCATCTGCTGAGCTCCAGTTAAATGTCCTTGTGTGTTGGTAATAAGTGTGTGATATAAAAAATGTAATGGACTAACGGGTACACTGCTGACAGTATCTCATTACTTAAGAACTTAAAACCAATGATCTGGGCGTTCAGAAATAATTTGCCCCTCTGTTTATGATCCCGTAATGTATACATTAACAGACACGCATTTGCTGTATTTTGTACTAGTATCCTACCCATACAGAACTTCCAAACTATATTAACTTACTCTTATATACTACAGCATACCTACCTACTCTAAACTGAAGACTGCTCAGCCTAAAGAGAAGCTCACCATGGGCTCAGGAGCTTCTCTTGTCCCCTGCTGATTAAAGAAATGAAAAAGCCCAAACAATGTACATATAGACAGCCTTCACATGAAGGGGATCAAAGAGTAACTCCATTTTTGTTGAGAAAAAAGCAATCCCCTCTTGGCAATCCTTGTACAATGCAGGGATTTTAACAAACTTTGTAGCAAATACCTATATTTTGTTGCAGGGAAGGAAAAGCTGTTTGTTTCATGAGACGACTTGCAGACTGATTCTGAATAGGAAGGACTGGTTTATTATAATCAGCGGGTGCACTTTCAGTGTTCTAATGAGAAAAGCTGCAGGACATGCATCACCTTAGATGCATTTAATGCTTGGTGAGTATTTCACCAAAACTGAAATTCCTATTACAGGGGGTGCCAAAACTCCTCCAGGTTGCCATATTGCATTGAATTTTACAAAAAAAATAAATTTACTGTAGATTGAAGGGAAAGGTAATTTTTACTAACATTACATTTCAACATGGCTTGTGGAGCAATTGTACTGCATATGCTATATTTGTTTATTTGCTATTTTCTTCCCCTGAAAGTGGAGTTACTTTTTAAGGAAGGTATTACTGTGGTAGCAACTTCCGCCATCTTTTTCACTTTGTCTTCGCTAATATGAAACTGTAAGTGTAAGGATGAAGCTCTACCTTCTCAAAAGCAAAATGTATATCTCACAATTACAAACAATATATATGCCTAAACAGTGATAGTGGTGCCCCTGATTGGCAACACTCAATATGTGCACTAGGTACCAAATGGTATAAATACTGAAACAATGGTGGTGATAACCTTCAAATAACTCAATACACACAGTGTCAGTGATAATTTAGTGACTTACTACAACAATAAACTGATATAAAACATAACTATAAATCTACAAAAATTATAGGGAACGTGACCACTTTCCAGTGATGCATGTGAAGCATCAAGCATGCTTAAAGTACAACAAGTCCATTCAATAAGTGAGCATGCTGGAACACTGGATAGTAACTGAAATAACACACTTCTGTGGATTCAGTGTTCTTCATCTTCATATAAAAATAGCAAGTGCCCTCCACCAGTTAAGCTATGTGCTCACCTCCCGGGAGACCATACACAGGGTCTAAATGCAGCTTCCCCTTAGGGGTATAAATCCACTGGATAGCAGCATTTCTGTAAGTCCTGGAACTCTTATTCACCTTAGCGAGAAGGTGAGAAAACTGATATAGTGCTTTAACTGTGTAAAAGGTTAAGCTTTATTAAAATTAAAAAACACACTCACATTTGTTAGTGCGCTGCCCCGGTGCACTCAGATAACTCGCTTAATACATAGGGGGTGCAGGGTCCCCAGACAGATGTTGGTCTGTATATTCACCAGAAGCTGACAGTCTGCTGGTGATGCGTGATGACGACACAAGCTATGCCCTACGCATTTCGTCACAGATCTTTCTCAAGGACCTCTTGAGAAAGTCACATAGTCTGTGACAAAATGTGTTGAGGCAGAGCCTGTGACATCATTAACACATCACCAGGAAGCAGACTGTCAGCTTCTGGTGAATATACAGTCAAACACCTGTAGATGTCTAAGTGTTCCTAAGGGGACCCTGCACCCCCTATAAATAAAGCAAGTTATCCAAGTGATCCGGGGGGCAGTGCACTAACAAATGTGTGTTTTACAATTTTAATAAAGCTCAACCTTTTACACAGTTACATCTCTATATTAGTTTTCTCTTGTCCGTATGCTACACATATGAAGTTTACTGGGTCAGGTGAATAAGAGTCCCAGGACCTACAGAAAAGCTGCCATCCAGTGGATTTATACCCCTAAGGTGAAGGTGCATTTAGATCCTGTGTAGGGTCTCCTGAGAAGGATAGCGCATAGTTTGGTGGAGGGCACTTGCTATTTTTATGTGAAGAACACTGAATACACAGAAATTTGTCATTTCAGTTACTACCACGGAGTGTTCCAGCATGTTCACTTATTGAATGGACTTGAACTTTAAGCACTATTGATGCTTCAAATTTATCACTGAAAGTTCATTAAACTTTATGTCGATTTATACTATAATGCAAACTAATTTTTTGTTCTTATCCATTCATAGAATATTTAAAATCAATAAAAATTGGAACCACGGTCAAAAAGACCCCTGAGGAAGATTTATATTGAAACGCGTAGGGTCTCCAGCACCATACCTCAGGTTCCTCCATTTTGGATCAGTCACTTTTTTATCTGATTTTGCAAAAGAGTCGTTAATGTCTTTTAACAATTTTCAATTGTGCAATTGTGTATTTTCTTGCCCATTTGCCAATTTCTGTATATATTGTTTATATAAATAAATACTCTTTTTTGATACTTATCTGAGTTAGTACCCGTTATAGTCCCGTCCAGGGGGATCATTTCCTTGCACATGCTTTCAATTATGTCGATTTATAGATATGTTTTATATCAGTTTATTGTTGTACTAAGTCACTATTTTATCACTGACACTGTATGCATTGAGTTATTTGGAGGTTATCACCACCATTGTTTAGGTATATATACCATTTGGTACACAGTGTGCATATTGAGTATTGCCAATAGGGGGCACCACCACCACTGTTTAGGCATATATACTGTTTGTAATTGTGTGATATCAATTTTGCTTTTGAGGAGGTAGCACGTCATCCTTACACTTACCGTTTCATATACAGTTTATGTGGGGACACTATTGGTGTTATGCATCAACCTCCAAGCCACCTTGTTACAGGTGATTGCTTTAGTATTTGCACTTGTATAGTCATTCATAGTAGTGCAGAAGTTGGATCTTTCTTTGCCTTTGCTAATATGTCACTATTCTGCTGAAGCTGTGTACTGTCTTTCAAGAAGGAATCTCTGAAGTCACATCCTGGAACCTTCAAGTGGGGTTTGCCCAAACAAATGAAGGACCCCAGCAACTAAAGGTGGCTACACACTGTGCAATTTTCATAAGATATACAAGAGAAGTTGTGATTACTGGTATTTTAACTGTGGAAAATATCAGATCTGTAAGACATATTTGCTTTTCAGCTATGATCTCATAACTTATTCGTGAATCTGTGGATCCCCAGTCTAACTCTTCATGTATCGTTAAACTAATCCAAGAACGCAAAAGATCCACAGCCAGCTTGTGAAAAAGTTCTGTGTCAAATGGCATTTAGAAAGAGAACCGCTCAAACTATAGGGAAACCTGGTCTTTCATATAAGCTCAGTGGTCATTTCAAAAACGGATAACTCTGATCCTTCACCATAATCTGCCCCTGTATGGTCATCTTCAGGTTTAATACTGGAATTTATCTCTCTCATTTCCACCCAAGGAGAGCATTAACCTTTAACGAAATGATCCAGGACAGCCATCTGCCATTTCTTCTCTGCCACCTCTTGTCACTACTCAAGCAATTTTCTCATAATATGAAGTGAATTGGTAGAAAATGATGGAAAAGTGTAAAAAAAAACCACCTGTGTTGATTTTTCTCTCTCCAATTTGTTACAGAAGATAGAGCACAACACAATAGGGAGAAAAAGAAGCAGGAGCTGACTTAGGAAAAAGAATAAGGTAAATAAATGGCAAGTCAAAGATCAATACCGCTTTCAGCTTTTCATTCATAAGATTTCTCTAATGTGTTTACTCCTCAATATAAACCTCTCCTATAAATGAAATCATTTTATCACCTCTTATCAGTGCAGGGCAGGACAAATTAATAACATTTGTAAATGCCTTAAAAGCTTCACTTAGGTTTTTCTTTTTATATAAACAGTAACAGTCTAATGAGGTCTTTTTAAAAAAAAAACTCTCTTAGCATATTTAGAAATCATTAGCCTAAATTACTAAAGCAAACTCTCCCGTGGGAGCTGGGGGGATGCCCTGCATGGTTTCTGGCAGGAGAATCCACGGAACAACACAAAGGATATTTGCATTGCTTCATTAAAACAAAATGATACATTAATGAAATAAACTCTACAGGAAGTACATGGATTCCAAGTCACTTGACATAACTGACGGGTGTCGAGGCAGATCTTCAAAGGCACAATACAGTCTTGTGACATTAGTTAAATGCCAGGTGCGGCAATGTGTGTAGGTGCCAGTAGTTTGACAAAGGTCCCTTGTTGGAGTTGTCATGGACAGTAAGCGATTCATAGCTTGTCAAGGAGGATTCAGATAATGACAAGCAGCGACAGGTATAACAGCCCCTACCGGGGAAAAAATTCTACAGCAGGTGCCAGATGCAGAGAGGCCTTATGGCCAATCCTGTATGAAACTAACCTGTTCTGTGAAGATATGAAGAGTGACAAAAATGATTGGACTGCCCTTGTCAGCCTTTGGAAACGTGTGCGCATCTAGACTTTAACCCACTCAATGCCGCACTGTTTAATGTTTTCTAAGAATGCTATAGCAAAGACGATCTTTAAATAGGATTTTGCACAGAGGCTGGCAGACACTGAAAGAAAATGAAGCTCAAAAATCAATTTAAATCATTAAGTAGATTTAAAGACTGATAGCTCTGGTATGAGATGGGAAGCAGCTTTCAATGCAATTATCAAGAGACATATCTGTTTTCATTTCAATGCTATTACTTTGTGCTACAGCAAAATACTTTCACTTTTTCAAGAGCCTTAGGACACATAGGTGTATCAGAAAATTAAAGTGTTTTCTTTGTGTACAGAAAACCGTGTCTGAGAGAAGAGCTTTAAAAAAAAAAAAAAATCTTGACTGATTTATATTAGAATTCATCTTTTTATATCAAATAAGAGATGGCAGTAAAGAATATCTTTTTGGGGTATAAATATATATATATGATGAAACTCTAACATGTAATTTTCTGGGGTCCTAATCTCCTAATGTACTAGCCATAAAGGCCATGGCTTGGAATATATTGTGTTTTCAAACTATAAGAAGGTACAGCTGCTCTTTTTTCCCATTGCATATTCTTCGTTTCATTCCCTTATTGAAGGAATAAAAAAAGGAACCAGATTGCTCTTAGCTCTGATAAATAAGGCAAAACGTGAGCAGTCTTTTCTGGGCAGTTCCACTACCCTATGCCTCGCTAGCTTCATACTGCTTGAATGATGTAGCCATTAGCATCTTTTAAAGCTGAACTCCAGGAAAAGTAAAAATCCTCCCTTTCAGTGGGGCTGTGCCTGTGCTTCAAAGTCTAACTGTTCATTTCTGTCTATGGGACCAGATGAAGCAGTCTTTTTTACCTTATCCTGCACTCCAACAGGCTCTTTTGCACTGCTAGACCAGTCCCTGCTACCTTTCTTTCCGATGGTCCAGCGGTCTAAGGTCTAAGGTCCTCTGACATCATCAAGACCAATGCAGGGCATTGGACTTGAAGATGCCGAAAGACAGTCCACTCTCGGGGCGTAAGGTTGCACCACCTGCCAGAAGAGCAGAGGATCAGGTAAGTAAAAGTTATTTTCCTGTCCCCTAGGCAGAAATGAGCAATTAACCCTTGCAGTGTGGGTGCAGCCCAAGTATACTTTTAAAGTGATTGTAAAGTCTCCTTTTTTTCTATTAAATACCAAACATGTTATACTTACCTCCTTTGTGAAGTGGTTTTGCACAGGGCAGGCCAGATCCTCCTCTTCTCAGGTCCCTGGCCGGAGCTCCTGGTCCTACTCCCGCTCCTGTTGAGTGCCCGGGGTACCCCGAGCCAAGCTGCAGCTCCGTGTGTCCATTCAGACATGGAGATGCCATTTGGCCCCACCCCCTCTCTCTCTTGATCGGCTAACTGAGTTTGACTGACAGCAGCGGGAGCCAATGGAGCCAATCAGGAGAGAGAGAGTCCTGGATGGCTGAAGCATTTGTGGACATCGCTGGATAGAGAGGGGGGGTCAGTTAACTATTAGGGGATGCTGGGGAGGCTGCTGCACACAGAAGGCTTTTTATCCTAATGCAAAGAATGCATTAATATAAAAAAACTTCTGATTTTAAAACCGCTTTATTTTTCCTGGTGTGAGGCTTTAACTACAGATTTGTTTCATCCCCACAATACTAATTCCTTCACTATATAAACAAGGGGTGTATAAAATAGCCAATAAATCATGTAAAGAAGTTTTACATTTAAGCAATTAAACTGAAGATACAAACATGTCTATAAAGTTTAAGTGTATGTAAAGACAAAATCCTTTTTTTTTTTCATTTTAGAGGGAAAGGGTTAAATCAGTTTTCTTCCATCTGTCTCCCACTGAAGAAATTTTCCTTAGGTTGGATTCACACCACTTACATATAATAATACGCATCAACGCATGTTAAACTCACTTGGGATGACATGCTTTTTTTATGTCTTGTGTTACCATGCTATGCAATTTTTCTTTTTTTTTTTTAACAGCAAGAACCAAAATATCTTTATATATCAGTTTCTTAACAAGCGTGACAGTGCTTTGTGACCCATTGTAACATGGTACAGCATGTTGTGCTATATTTAAATGCTGCATATACACACCAACAATGTACACTGTCATAACACGGGGCCGTTGGTAACAATGGATATCGGGCTTGCCATCGCATTGGAACAGCATGGCGCAATGCAGCTCTACGCATGTGTTTGACATTTGTCACTGGCATAAGTGTTCCTATTTCATGTTTTTCCCTCTATGCCTCTTATTGTGGCAACTCAAGATGTGGGATATGTCCTCACAGGAACACAAAAATGATATAATCCTAATGGGGATTCTAACCCTTCACCACTGTATCAAAAAATGGCTTTATATATGAAAAAATCAGAGCTCCACCCAAAAGGGAAGTTCCGCTTTAAGAACTCCTCTCCCCAATTATGCTATGAGTGGAAGTTCTCCTTTCCCCCTCCCTCCTTGCAATCTTCTGGGACATGTCAGAGGTCCCAGAAGATTGCCTGACCAATGGGGAAGCGCTGCGTGGCTCATGCATGTGCAGTGTGCACCAGGCTGTGAAGCCGCAAGCAGTCACAGCCGGGTGGCCACACTTGCAATGCCGGCGCCACGGAGATGAGAGGGAGAGAAGCGAGGCTTCAGGCGGCCGCATCGCTGGACCGTGGGACAGGTGAATGTGTGTTTATTAAAAGTCAGCAGCTACTCTTATAATAAACACAAAAATGAGTGGAACTCCGCTTTAAAATCTTATTAGGTACTACCAATCAGGAACATTGGTAAGCAATAAAAGAGCTATCTGTGAGCATTCAAACTAACAGGGTTTCCAAAGAGGTCCTATGATGTGCACGTTTCAAGTTTATTAGTACAAAGCTTATGACACATAGAAAAAGTGCATAATTAAATAGGATCAGTGGTCGCAACCTGACGCTTACCAGCAACAAGGCAATGCAGGTGTCACTCCTATTTGCAGATGAAGAGCCTGCATTATATTTTAGGGTGGCCTGCTAATTGTGCGTAGATTAGAGGGCTTCTGTACAACAACAAAGGACATTTTTCTACAGTGGAAGGTATGTGCAGACACACTGTAGATGATAATAAAGGAATAGAAAAATGTGAATGCTCATATAGCTTAGTAAATAAAGAAAAGCTGTGTTTACTTGGAATACCCTATCAAGTTGAAGGAAATTTAAAAAGCAGAATTTCTTAAATAATATTTGGAGGTTTGAAGTGATCAAAGTTTCATCGTATTTGATTAATTTAAAGAACTTCCAAAAGTAATCCTATTCCTTCAGTAAATCATTAAAATGATTGTGTCTGTGCTTAGAGAATAGTTTTTCTTGAGCATTTGTTATAAGTTCACTTCAATATATAATCTACAAGCATGTTTGGTTTAGAGTATGTTGGAGGACTACAC